>NW_026061726.1:4280915-4892475 GCF_023897955.1 Schistocerca gregaria
TGGACCTTCAGAGTGTTGATGAAACACAGAAATTGCATCGGCATTGAACACAATAAGCACCATGCGTACTTTTCTCCATGGGAGTAATGTCTTAAACAATCGACGCATTGATCGTTCCCTGGAAGACTAGTAGTGGTTTTCGAAGCACATCAGGATTCATTCTGTAATGTGTGGACCCTCAGAGTGTTGATGAAACACAGAAATTGAATCGGCATTGAACACATTAAGCGCCATGCGGACTTCTCTCCATCTGAGTAATGTCTTAAACTGTCTACGCTTTGATCGATCAGTGGAAGACTAGTAGTAGTTTCCGAAGCACATCTGAAGGCATTCTGCAATCTGTGGACCTTCAGAGGGTTGATGAAACAAAAAAATTGCATCGGCATTGAACAGAATAAGCACCATGTGGACTTTTCTCCACTGGAGTAATGTCTTAAACTGTCTACGATTTGATCGCTCCCTGGAAGACTAGTAGTTGTTTCCGAAGCACATCTGTATGCATTCTGTAATCTGTGGACCTTCAGAGTGTTAATGAAACACAAAAATTGCATCGGCATTGAACACAATAAGCATCATGCGGACTTTTCTCCATGGGAGTAATGTCTCAAACTGTCTACGCTTTCATCGTTCCCCGAAGACTAGTAGTAGTTTCCGAAGCACATCTGGATGCATTCTGTAATCTGTTGACCTTCAGAGTGTTGATGAAACATAAACATTTTATCGGTATTGAAGACAATAAGCACCCTGCGGACTTTTCTCCATGGTAGGAATGTCTTAAAGTGTCTACGCTTTGATCGTATACTGGAAGACTAGTAGTAGTTTCCGAAACACATCAGGAGGCAATCTGTAAACTGTGGACCTTCAGAGTGTTGATGAAACACAGAAATTGAATCGGCATTGAATCTATAAGCACCATGCGGACTTTTCTCCATGGGAGTAGTGTCTTAAACTGTCTATGTTTGATCGTTCCCTGGAAGACTAGTAGTAGTTTCCGAAGCACATCTGGATGCATTCTATAATCTGTGGACCTTCAGAGTGTTGATGAAACACAGAAATTGCATCGGCATTGAACCCAATAAGCACCATGCGAACTTTTCTCCATGGGAGTAATGTCTTAAACTGTCTACGATTTGATCGCTCCCTATAAGACTAGTAGTTGTTTCCGAAGCACATCTGGATGCATTCTGTAATCTGTGGACCTTCAGAGTGTTGATGAAACACAAAAATTGCATCGGCATTGAACACAATAAGCACCATGCGGACTTTTCTCCATGGGAGTAATGTCTTAAACTGTCTATGCCTTGATCGTTCCCTGGAAGACTAGTAGTAGTTTCCGAAGCACATCTGGAGACATTCTGTACTCTGTGGACCTTCAGAGTGTTGATGAAACACAGAGATTGCATCGGCATTGAACACAATAAGCACCATGCGGACTTTTTTAAATGGGAGTAATGTCTTAAACTGTCTACGCTTTGATCGTACACTGGAAGACTAGTAATAGTTTCCGAAGCACACCTGGAGGCATTCTGTAATCTGTGGACCTTCAGAGTGTTGATGAAACACAAAAATTGAATCGGCATTGAACAGAATTAGCGCCCTGCGTGTATTTCTCCATGGGAGTAATGTCTTAAACTGTCTACGCTTTGATCGTACACTGGAAGACTAGTAGTAGTTTCCGAAGCACATCTGGAGGCATTCTGTAATCTGTGGACCTTCAGAGTGTTGATGAAACACAGAAATTGAATCGGCATTGAATACAATAAGCAAAATGCGGACTTTTCTCCATGAGAGTAATGTCTTAAACTGTCGACGATTTGATCGTTCACTGGAAGACTAGTAGTAGTTTCCGAAGCACATCTGGAGGCATTCTGTAATCTATGGACCTTCAGAGTGTTGATGAAATACAGAAATTGCATCGGCATTGAACACAATAAGCACCATGCGTACTTTTCTCCATGGGAGTAATGTCTTAAACTGTCTACGATTTATCGCACCCTGGAAGACTAGTAGTAGTTTCCGAAGCACATCTGGATGCATTCTGTAATCTGTGGACCTTCAGAGTGTTGATGAAACACAAAAATTGCATCAGTATTGAAGACAATAAAAACCCTGCGGACTTTTCTCCATGGTACGAATGTCTTAAAGTGTCTACGCTTTGATCGTACACTGGAAGACTAGTAGTGGTTTCCGAAACACATCAGGAGGTAATCTGTAAACTGTGGACCTTCAGAGTGTTGATGAAACACAGAAATTGAATCGGCATTGAATACAATAAGCACCATGCGGACTTTTCTCCATGGGAGTAATGTCTTAAACTGTCTATGTTTGATCGTTCCCTGGAAGACTAGTAGTAGTTTCCGAAGCACATCTGGAGGCATTATGTAATCTGTGGAACTTCAGAGTGTTGAGGAAACACAGATATTGAATCTGCATTGAATACAATAAGCACCATGCGGACTTTTCTCCATGGGAGTAGTGTCTTAAACTGTCTATGTTTGATCGTTCCCTGGAAGACTAGTAGTAGTTTCCGAAGCACATCTGTAGGCATTATGTAATCTGTGGAACTTTAGAGTGTTGATGAAACACAGAAATTGCATCGACATTGAACACAATAAGCACCATGTGGACTTTTCTCCATTTGAGTAATATCTTAAACTGTCTACGCTTTGATCGTTCACTGGAAGACTAGTAGTAGTTTCCGAAGCACATCTGGAGCCATTCTGTAGTCTGTGGACCTACAGAGTGTTGATGAAACATCGAAATTGCATCGGCATTGAACACAATAAGCACCATGCGTACTTTTCTCCATGGGAGTAATGTCTTTAACTGTCTACGATTTGATCGCTCCCTGGAAGACTAGTAGTTGTTTCCGAAGTACATCTGGATGCATTCTGTAATAAGTGGACCTTCAGAGTGTTGATGAAACACAAAAATTGCATCGGCATTGAACACAATAAGCACCATGCGGACTTTTCTCCATGGGAGTAATGTCTTAAACTGTCTATGCGTTGATCGTTCCCTGGAAGACTAGTAGCAGTTTCCGAAGCACATCAGGAGGCATTATGTAATCTGTGGAACTTCAGAGTGTTGATGAAACACAGAAATTGAATCGACATTGAACACAATAAGCACCATGTGGACTTTTCTCCATGGGAGTAATGTCTTAAACTGTCTACGAGTTGATCGTTCCCCGAAGACTAGTAGTAGTTTCCGAAGCACATCTGAAGGCATTCTGTAATCTGTGGACCTTCAGAGGGTTGATGAAACACAAAAATTGCATCGGTATTGAACACAATAAGCACCATGCGGACTTTTCTCCATGGGAGTAATGTCTTAAACTGTCTACGTTTTGATCGTTCACTGGAAGACTAGTAGTAGTTTCCGAAGCACATCTGGAGGCATTCTGTAATCTGTGGACCTTCAGAGTGTTGATGAAACACAGAAATTGAATCGGCATTGAACACAATAAGCAAAATGCGGACTTTTCTCCATGAGAGTAATGTCTTAAACTGTCTACGCTTTGATCGTTCACTGGAAGACTAGTATTAGTTTCCGAAGCACATCTGGATGCATTCTGCATCAGTAGACCATCAGAGTGTTGATGAAAGAAAGAAATTGCATCGGCATTGAACACAATATGCACCATGCGGACTTTTCTCCATGGGAGTAATGTCTTAAACTGTCTACGCTTTGATCGTTCACTGGAAGGCTAGTAGTAGTTTCCGAAGCACATCTGGATGCATTCTGCATCAGTGGACCTTCAGAGTGTTGATGAAACACAAAAATTGCATCGGCATTGAACACAATAAGCACCATGCGGACTTTTCTCCATGGGAGTAATGTCTTAAACTGTCTATGCCTTGATCGTTCCCTGGAAGACTAGTAGTAGTTTCCGAAGCACATCTGGAGACATTCTGTACTCTGTGGACCTTCAGAGTGTTGATGAAACACAGAGATTGCATCGGCATTGAACACAATAAGCACCATGCGGACTTTTTTAAATGGGAGTAATGTCTTAAACTGTCTACGCTTTGATCGTACACTGGAAGACTAGTAATAGTTTCCGAAGCACACCTGGAGGCATTCTGTAATCTGTGGACCTTCAGAGTGTTGATGAAACACAAAAATTGAATCGGCATTGAACAGAATTAGCGCCCTGCGTGTATTTCTCCATGGGAGTAATGTCTTAAACTGTCTACGCTTTGATCGTACACTGGAAGACTAGTAGTAGTTTCCGAAGCACATCTGGAGGCATTCTGTAATCTGTGGACCTTCAGAGTGTTGATGAAACACAGAAATTGAATCGGCATTGAATACAATAAGCAAAATGCGGACTTTTCTCCATGAGAGTAATGTCTTAAACTGTCGACGATTTGATCGTTCACTGGAAGACTAGTAGTAGTTTCCGAAGCACATCTGGAGGCATTCTGTAATCTATGGACCTTCAGAGTGTTGATGAAATACAGAAATTGCATCGGCATTGAACACAATAAGCACCATGCGTACTTTTCTCCATGGGAGTAATGTCTTAAACTGTCTACGATTTATCGCTCCCTGGAAGACTAGTAGTAGTTTCCGAAGCACATCTGGATGCATTCTGTAATCTGTGGACCTTCAGAGTGTTGATGAAACACAAAAATTGCATCAGTATTGAAGACAATAAAAACCCTGCGGACTTTTCTCCATGGTACGAATGTCTTAAAGTGTCTACGCTTTGATCGTACACTGGAAGACTAGTAGTGGTTTCCGAAACACATCAGGAGGTAATCTGTAAACTGTGGACCTTCAGAGTGTTGATGAAACACAGAAATTGAATCGGCATTGAATACAATAAGCACCATGCGGACTTTTCTCCATGGGAGTAATGTCTTAAACTGTCTATGTTTGATCGTTCCCTGGAAGACTAGTAGTAGTTTCCGAAGCACATCTGGAGGCATTATGTAATCTGTGGAACTTCAGAGTGTTGAGGAAACACAGATATTGAATCTGCATTGAATACAATAAGCACCATGCGGACTTTTCTCCATGGGAGTAGTGTCTTAAACTGTCTATGTTTGATCGTTCCCTGGAAGACTAGTAGTAGTTTCCGAAGCACATCTGTAGGCATTATGTAATCTGTGGAACTTTAGAGTGTTGATGAAACACAGAAATTGCATCGACATTGAACACAATAAGCACCATGTGGACTTTTCTCCATTTGAGTAATATCTTAAACTGTCTACGCTTTGATCGTTCACTGGAAGACTAGTAGTAGTTTCCGAAGCACATCTGGAGCCATTCTGTAGTCTGTGGACCTACAGAGTGTTGATGAAACATCGAAATTGCATCGGCATTGAACACAATAAGCACCATGCGTACTTTTCTCCATGGGAGTAATGTCTTTAACTGTCTACGATTTGATCGCTCCCTGGAAGACTAGTAGTTGTTTCCGAAGTACATCTGGATGCATTCTGTAATAAGTGGACCTTCAGAGTGTTGATGAAACACAAAAATTGCATCGGCATTGAACACAATAAGCACCATGCGGACTTTTCTCCATGGGAGTAATGTCTTAAACTGTCTATGCGTTGATCGTTCCCTGGAAGACTAGTAGCAGTTTCCGAAGCACATCAGGAGGCATTATGTAATCTGTGGAACTTCAGAGTGTTGATGAAACACAGAAATTGAATCGACATTGAACACAATAAGCACCATGTGGACTTTTCTCCATGGGAGTAATGTCTTAAACTGTCTACGAGTTGATCGTTCCCCGAAGACTAGTAGTAGTTTCCGAAGCACATCTGAAGGCATTCTGTAATCTGTGGACCTTCAGAGGGTTGATGAAACACAAAAATTGCATCGGTATTGAACACAATAAGCACCATGCGGACTTTTCTCCATGGGAGTAATGTCTTAAACTGTCTACGTTTTGATCGTTCACTGGAAGACTAGTAGTAGTTTCCGAAGCACATCTGGAGGCATTCTGTAATCTGTGGACCTTCAGAGTGTTGATGAAACACAGAAATTGAATCGGCATTGAACACAATAAGCAAAATGCGGACTTTTCTCCATGAGAGTAATGTCTTAAACTGTCTACGCTTTGATCGTTCACTGGAAGACTAGTATTAGTTTCCGAAGCACATCTGGATGCATTCTGCATCAGTAGACCATCAGAGTGTTGATGAAAGAAAGAAATTGCATCGGCATTGAACACAATATGCACCATGCGGACTTTTCTCCATGGGAGTAATGTCTTAAACTGTCTACGCTTTGATCGTTCACTGGAAGGCTAGTAGTAGTTTCCGAAGCACATCTGGATGCATTCTGCATCAGTGGACCTTCAGAGTGTTGATGAAACACAAAAATTGCATCGGCATTGAACACAATAAGCACCATGCGGACTTTTCTCCATGGGAGTCATGTCTTAAACTGTCTATGCGTTGATTGTTCCCCGTAGACTAGTAGTAGTTTCCGAAGCACATCTGAAGGCATTCTGCAATCTGTGGACCTTCAGAGGGTTGATGAAACACAAAAATTGCATCGGCATTGAACAGAATAAGCACCATGTGGACTTTTCTCCACGGGAGTAATGTCTTAAACTGTCTACGCTTTGATCGTACACTGGAAGACTAGTAGTAGTTTCCGAAGCACATCTGGAGGCATTCTGTAATCTGTGGACCTTCAGAGTGTTGATGAAACACAGATATTGCATCGGCATTGAACACAATAAGCACCATGCGTACTTTTCTCCATGGGAGTAATGTCTTAAACTGTGTACGATTTGATCGCTTCCTGGAAGACTAGTAGTTGTTTCCGAAGCACATCTGGATGCATTCTGCATCAGTGGACCTTCAGAGTGTTGATGAAACACAAAAATTGCATCGGCATTGAACACAATAAGCACCATGCGGAATTTTCTCCATGGGAGTCATGTCTTAAACTGTCTATGCGTTGATCGTTCCCCGAAGACTAGTAGTAGTTTCCGAAGCACATCTGAAGGCATTCTGCAATCTGTGGACCTTCAGAGTGTTGATGAAACACAAAAATTGCATCGGCATTGAAGACAATAAGCACCATGCGAACTTTTCACCATGCGAGTAATGTCTTAAACTGTCTACGTTTTGATCGTTCACTGGAAGACTAGTAGTTGTTTCCGAAGCACATCTGGAGGCATTCTCTAATCTGTGGACCTTCAGAGTGTTGATGAAACACAGAAATTGCATCGGCATTGAACACAATAAGCACCATGCGTACTTTTCTCCATGGGAGTAATGTCTTAAACAATCGACGCATTGATCGTTCCCTGGAAGACTAGTAGTGGTTTTCGAAGCACATCAGGATTCATTCTGTAATGTGTGGACCCTCAGAGTGTTGATGAAACACAGAAATTGAATCGGCATTGAACACATTAAGCGCCATGCGGACTTCTCTCCATCTGAGTAATGTCTTAAACTGTCTACGCTTTGATCGATCACTGGAAGACTAGTAGTAGTTTTCGAAGCACATCTGGAGGCATTCTGTAATCTGTGGACCTTCAGAGTGTTGATGAAACACAGAAATTGAATCGGCATTGAACACAATAAGCACCATGCGGACTTTTCTCCATGAGAGTAATGTCTCCAACTGTCTACGCTTTGATCGTTAAAAGGAAGACTAGTAGTAGTTTCTGAAGCACATCTGGATGCATTCTGTAATCTGTGGACCTTCTGAGTGTTGATGAAACACAGAAATTGAGTCGGCATTGAATACAATAAGCACCATGCAGACTTTTCTCCATGGGAGTAATGTCTGAAACTGTCTATGTTTGATCGTTCCCTGGAAGACTAGTAGTAATTTCCGAAGCACATCTGGAGACATTCTGCAATCTGTGGACCTTCAGAGTGTTGATGAAACAAAGAAATTCCATCGGCATTGAACGCAATAAGCACCACGCGGACTTTTCTCCATGGGAGTAATGTCTTAAACTGTCTATGTTTGATCGTTCCCTGGAAGACTAGTAGTAGTTTCCGAAGCACATCTGGAGGAATTATGTAATCTGTTCAACTTCAGAGTGTTGATGAAACACAGAAATTGCATCGACATTGAACACAATAAGCACCATGTGGACTTTTCTCCACGGGAGTAATGTCTTAAACTGTCTACGCTTTGATCGTACACTGGAAGACTAGTAGTAGTTTCCGAAGCACATCTGGAGGCATTCTGTAATCTGTGGACCTTCAGAGTGTTGATGAAACACAGAAATTGAATCGGCATTGAACACAATAAGCAAAATTCGGACTTTTGTAGATGAGAGTAATGTCTTAAATTGTCTACGCTTTGATCGTACACTGGAAGACTAGTAGTAGTTTCCGAAGCACATCTGGATGCATTCTGTAATCTGTGGACCTTCAGAGTGTTGATGAAACACAAAAATTGCATCAGTATTGAAGACAATTAGAACCCTGCGGACTTTTCTCCATGGTACGAATGTCTTAAAGTGTCTACGCTTTGATCGTACACTGGAAGACTAGTAGTGGTTTCCGAAACACATCAGGAGGTAATCTGTAAACTGTGGACCTTCAGAGTGTTGATGAAACACAGAAATTGAATCGGCATTGAATACAATAAGCACCATGCGGACTTTTCTCCATGGGAGTAATGTCTTAAACAGTCTATGTTTGATCGTTCCCTGGAAGACTAGTAGTAGTTTCCGAAGCACATCTGGAGGCATTATGTAATCTGTGGAACTTCAGAGTGTTGACGAAACACAGAAATTGAATCTGCATTGAATACAATAAGCACCATGTGGACTTTTCTCCATGGGAGTAGTGTCTTAAACTGTCTATGTTTGATCGTTTCCTGGAAGACTAGTAGTAGTTTCCGAAGCACATCTGTAGGCATTATGTAATCTGTGGAACTTTAGAGTGTTGATGAAACACAGAAATTGCATCGACATTGAACACAATAAGCACCATGTGGACTTTTCTCCATGGGAGTAAAATCTTAAACTGTCTACGCTTTGATCGTTCACTGGAAGACTAGTAGTAGTTTCCGAAGCACATCTGGAGGCATTCTGTAGTCTGTGGACCTACAGAGTGTTGATGAAACAGCGAAATTGCATCGGCATTGAACACAATAAGCACCATGCGTACTTTTCTCCATGGGAGTAATGTCTTAAACTGTCTACGATTTGATCGCTCCCTGGAAGACTAGTAGTTGTTTCCGAAGTACATCTGGATGCATTCTGTAATAAGTGGACCTTCAGAGTGTTGATGAAACACAAAAATTGCATCGGCATTGAACACAATAAGCACCATGCGACTTTTCTCCATGGGAGTAATGTCTTAAACTGTCTATGCGTTGATCGTTCCCTGGAAGACTAGTAGCAGTTTCCGAAGCACATCTGGAGGCATTATATAATCTGTGGTACTTCAGAGTGTTGATGAAACACAGAAATTTAATCGACATTGAACACAATAAGCACCATGTGGACTTTTCTCCATGGGAGTAATGTCTTAAACTGTCTACGAGTTGATCGTTCCCCGAAGACTAGTAGTAGTTTCCGAAGCACATCTGAAGGCATTCTGTGATCTGTGGACCTTCAGAGTGTTGATGACACACAGAAATTGAATCGGCATTGAACACAATAAGCAAAATGCGGACTTTTCTCCATGAGAGTAATGTCTTAAGCTGTCTACGCTTTGATCGTTCACTGGAAGACTAGTATTAGTTTCCGAAGCACATCTGGATGCATTCTGCATCAGTAGACCATCAGAGTGTTGATGAAACAAAGAAATTGCATCGGCATTGAACACAATATGCACCATGCGGACTTTTCTCCATGGGAGTAATGTCTTAAACTGTCTACGCTTTGATCGTTCACTGGAAGGCTAGTAGTAGTTTCCGAAGCACATCTGGATGCATTCTGCATCAGTGGACCTTCAGAGTGTTGATGAAACACAAAAATTGCATCGGCATTGAACACAATAAGCACCATGCGCACTTTTCTCCATGGGAGTCATGTCTTAAACTGTCTATGCGTTGATCGTTCCCCGAAGACTAGTAGTAGTTTCCGAAGCACATCTGAAGGCATTCTGCAATCTGTGGACCTTCAGAGGGTTGATGAAACACAAAAATTGCATCGGCATTGAACAGAATAAGCACCATGTGGACTTTTCTCCACGGGAGTAATGTCTTAAACTGTCTAAGCTTTGATCGTACACTGGAAGACTAGTAGTAGTTTCCGAAGCACATCTGGAGGCATTCTGTAATCTGTGGACCTTCAGAGTGTTGATGAAACACAGAAATTGAATCGGCATTGAACACAATAAGCACCATGCGGACTTTTCTCCATGAGAGTAATGTCTCCAACTGTCTACGCTTTGATCGTTAAAAGGAAGACTAGTAGTAGTTTCTGAAGCACATCTGGATGCATTCTGTAATCTGTGGAACTTCTGAGTGTTGATGAAACACAGAAATTGAGTCGGCATTGAATACAATAAGCACCATGCGGACTTTTCTCCATGGGAGTAATGTCTGAAACTGTCTATGTTTGATCGTTCCCTGGAAGACTAGTAGTAATTTCCGAAGCACATCTGGAGGCATTATGTAATCTGTGGAACTTCAGAGTGTTGATGAAACAAAGAAATTCCATCGGCATTGAACGCAATAAGCACCACGCGGACTTTTCTCCATGGGAGTAATGTCTTAAATTGTCTATGTTTGATCGTTCCCTGGAAGACTAGTAGTAGTTTCCGAAGCACATCTGGAGGAATTATGTAATCTGTTCAACTTCAGAGTGTTGATGAAACACAGAAATTGCATCGACATTGAACACAATAAGCACCATGTGGACTTTTCTCCACGGGAGTAATGTCTTAAACTGTCTACGCTTTGATCGTACGCTGGAAGACTAGTGGTAGTTTCCGAAGCACATCTGGAGGCATTATGTAATCTGTGGACCTTCAGAGTGTTGATGAAACACAGAAATTGAATCGGCATTGAACACAATAAGCAAAATGCGGACTTTTCTAGATGAGAGTAGTGTCTTAAATTGTCTACGCTTTGATCGTACACTATAAGACTAGTAGTAGTTTCCGAAGCACATCTGGAGGCATTCTGCAATCTGTGGACCTTCAGAGGGTTGATGAAACACAAAAATTGCATCGGCATTAAACACAATAAGCACCATGCGGACTTTTCTCCATGGGAGTAATGTCTTAAACTGTCTACGATTTGATCGTTCACTGGAAGACTAGTAGTAGTTTCCGAAGCACATCTGGAGGCATTCTCTAATCTGTGGACCTTCAGAGTGTTGATGAAACACAGAAATTGCATCGGCATTGAACACAATAAGCACCATGCGTACTTTTCTCCATGGGAGTAATGTCTTAAACAATCGACGCTTTGATCGTTCAGTGTAAGACTAGTAGTAGTTTCTTAAGCACATGTGGATGCATTCTGTATGCTGTGGACCTTCAGAGTGTTGATGAATCACAAAAATTGCATCGGCATTGAACACAATAAGCACCATGCGGACTTTTCTCCATGGGAGTAAGGTCTTAAACTGACTACGCTTTGATCGTTCCCTGGAAGACTAGTAGTGGTTTTCGAAGCACATCAGGATTCATTCTGTAATGTGTGGACCCTCAGAGTGTTGATGAAACACAGAAATTGAATCGGCATTTAACACATTAAGCGCCATGCGGACTTCTCTCCATCTGAGTAACGTCTTAAACTGTCTACGCTTTGATCGATGATTGGAAGACTAGTAGTAGTTTTCGAAGCACATCTGGAGGCATTCTGTAATCTGTGGACCTTCAGAGTGTTGATGAAACACAGAAATTGAATCGGCATTGAACACAATAAGCACCATGCGGACTTTTCTCCATGAGAGTAATGTCTCCAACTGTCTACGCTTTGATCGTTAAAAGGAAGACTAGTAGTAGTTTCTGAAGCACATCTGGATGCATTCTGTAATCTGTGGACCTTCTGAGTGTTGATGAAACACAGAAATTGAGTCGGCATTGAATACAATAAGCACCATGCGGACTTTTCTCCATGGGAGTAATGTCTGAAACTGTCTATGTTTGATCGTTCCCTGGAAGACTAGTAGTAGTTTCCGAAGCACATCTGGAGGCATTATGTAATCTGTGGACCTTCAGAGTGTTGATGAAACACAGAAATTGAAATGGCATTGAACACAATAAGCAAAATGCGGACTTTTCTCCATGAGAGTAATGTCTTAAACTGTCTACGCTTTGATCGTTCACTGGAAGACAAGTATTAGTTTCCGAAGCACATCTGGAGGCATTCTGTAATCTGTGGACCTTCAGAGTGTTGATGAAACACATAAATTGAATCGGCATTGGACACAATAAGCACCATGCGGACTTTTCTCCATGGGAGTAATGTCTTAAACTGTCTACGCTTTGATCGTTCACTGGAAGGCTAGTAGTAGTTTCCGAAGCACATCTGGATGCATTCTGCATCAGTGGACCTTCAGAGTGTTGATGAAACACAAAAATTGCATCGGCATTGAACACAATAAGCACCATGCGGACTTTTCTCCATGGGAGTCATGTCTTAAACTGTCTATGCGTTGATCGTTCCCCGAAGACTAGTAGTAGTTTCCGAAGCACATCTGAAGGCATTCTGCAATCTGTGGACCTTCAGACTGTTGATGAAACACAAAAATTGCATCGGCATTGAACAGAATAAGCACCATGTGGACTTTTCTCCACGGGAGTAATGTCTTAAACTGTCTACGCTTTGATCGTACAGTGGAAGACTAGTAGTAGTTTCCGAAGCACATCTGGAGGCATTCTGTAATCTGTGGACCTTCAGAGTGTTGATGAAACACAGAAATTGCATCGGCATTGAACACAATAAGCACCATGCGTACTTCTCTCCATGGGAGTAATGTCTTAAACTGTCTACGATTTGATCGCTTCCTCGAAGACTAGTAGTTGTTTCCGAAGCACATCTGAATGCATTCTGCATCAGTGGACCTTCAGAGTGTTGATGAAACACAAAAATTGCATCGGCATTGAACACAATAAGCACCATGCGGACTTTTCTCCATGGGAGTCATGTCTTAAACTGTCTATGCGTTGATCGTTCCCCGAAGACTAGTAGTAGTTTCCGAAGCTCATCTGAAGGCATTCTGCAATCTGTGGACCTTCAGAGGGTTGATGAAACAAAAAAATTGCATCGGCATTGAAGACAATAAGCACCATGCGGACTTTTCTCCATGCTAGTAATGTCTTAAACTGTCTACGTTTTGATCGTTCACTGGAAGACTAGTGTAGTTTCCGAAGCACATCTGGAGGCATTCTCTAATCTGTGGACCTTCAGAGTGTTGATGAAACACAGACATTGCATCGGCATTGAACACAATAAGCACCATGCGTACTTTTCTCCATGGGAGTAATGTCTTAAACAATCGACGCATTGATCGTTCCCTGGAAGACTAGTAGTGGTTTTCGAAGCACATCAGGATTCATTCTGTAATGTGTGGACCCTCAGAGTGTTGATGAAACACAGAAATTGAATCGGCATTGAACACATTAAGCGCCATGCGGACTACTCTCCATCTGAGTAATGTCTTAAACTGTCTACGCTATGTTCGATCACTGGAAGACTAGTAGTAGTTTTCGAAGCACATCTGGAGGCATTCTGTAATCTGTTGACCTTCAGAGTGTTGATGAAACACAGAAATTGAATCGGCATTGATCTCAATAAGCACCATGCGGACTTTTCTCCATGAGTGTAATGTCTCACACTGTCTACGCTTTGATCGTTAAAAGGAAGACTAGTAGTAGTTTCTGAAGCACATCTGGATGCATTCTGTAATCTGTGGACATTCTGAGTGTTGATGAAACACAGAAATTGATTCGGCATTGAATACAATAAGCACCATGCGGACTTTTCTCCATGGGAGTAATGTCTGAAACTGTCTATGTTTGATCGTTCCCTGGAAGACTAGTAGTAATTTCCGAAGCACATCTGGAGGCATTATGTAATCTGTGGAACTTCAGAGTGTTGATGAAACAAAGAAATTCCATCGGCATTGAACGCAATAAGCACCACGCGGACTTTTCTCCATGGGAGTAATGTCTTAAACTGTCTATGTTTGATCGTTCCCTGGAAGACTAGTAGTAGTTTCCGAAGCACATCTGGAGGAATTATGTAATCTGTTCAACTTCAGAGTGTTGATGAAACACAGAAATTGTATCGACATTGAACACAATAAGCACCATGTGGACTTTTCTCCATGGGAGTAGTATCTTAAACTGTCTACGCTTTGATCGTTCACTAGAAGACTAGTAGTAGCTTCCGAATTACATCTGGAGGCATTCTGTAATCTGTGGACCTTCAGAGTGGTGATGAAACACAGAAATTGCATCGGCATTGAACACTATAAGCACCATGCGGACATTTCTCCATAAGAGTAATGTCTTATACTGTCTACGCTTTGATCGTACACTGGAAAACTAGTAATAGTTTCCGAAGCACATCTGGAGACATTCTGTAATCTGTGGACCTTCAGAGTGTTGATGAAACACAGAAATTGAATCGGCATTGAACACAATAAGCACCATGCGGACTTTTCTCCCTGAGGGTAATGTCTTAAACTGTGTACGCTTTGATCGTTCACTGGAAGACTAGTAGTAGTTTCCGAAGCACATCTGGAGGCATTCTGTAATCTGTGGACCTTCAGAGTGTTGATGAAACACAGAAATTGCATCAGCATTGAACACAATAAGCACCATGCGTACTTTTCTCCATGGGAGTAATGTCTTAAACTGTCTACGATTTGATCGCTCCCTGGAAGACTAGTAGTTGTTTCCGAAGCACATCTGGATGCACTGTAATCTGTGGACCTTCAGAGTGTTGATGAAACACAAAAATTGCATCGGCATTGAACACAATAAGCACCATGCGGACTTTTCTCCATGGGAGTAATGTCTTAAACTGTCTATGCTGTGATCGTTCCCTGTGAAGACTAGTAGTAGTTTCCGAAGCACATCTGGAGGCATTCTGTAATCTGTGGACATTCAAAGGGTTGATGAAACACAAAAATTGCATCGGCATTGAACACAATAAACACCATGCGGACTTTTCTCCATGGGAGTAATGTCTTAAACTGTCTACGCTTTGATCGTACACTGGAAGACTAGTAGTAGTTTCCGAAGCACATCTGGAGACATTCTGTAATCTGTGGACCTTCAGAGTGTTGATGAAACACAGAATTTTGCATCGGCATTGAACACAATAAGCACCATGCGGACTTTTCTCCATGGGAGAAATGTCTTAAACTGTCTACGCTTTGATCGTTCACTGGAAGACAAGTAGTAGTTTCCAAAGCACATCTGGAGCCATTATCTAATCAGTGGACCTTCAGAGTGTTGATGAAACACAGAAATTGCATCGGCATTGAACACAATAAGCACCATGCGTACTTTTCTCCATGGGAGTAATGTCTTAAACTGTCTACGCTTTGATCGTTCACTGGAAGACTAGTAGTAGTTTCCGAAGCACATCTGGAAGCATTCTCTAATCTGTGGACCTTCAGAGTGTTGATGAAACACAAAAATTGCATCGGCATTGAACACAATAAGCACCATGCGTACTCTTCTCCATGGGAGTAATGTCTTAATCAGTCGACGCTTTGATCGTTCAGTGGAAGACTAGTAGTAGTTTCCGAAGCACATGTGGATGCATTCTGTATGCTGTGGACCTTCAGAGTGTTGATGAATCACAAAAATTGCATCGGCATTGAAAACAATAAGCACCATGCGGACGTTTCTCCATGGGAGTAATGTCTTAAACTGTCTACACTTTGATCGTCCCCTGGAAGACTAGTACTACATTCCAAAGCACATCTGGATGCATTCTGTAATCTGTGCACCTTCAGAGTGTTGATGAAACACAGAAATTGCATCGACATTGAACACAATAAGCACCATGTGGACTTTTCTCCTTGGGAGTAATATCTTAAACTGTCTACGCTTTGATCGTTCACTGGAAGACTAGTAGTAGTTTCCGAAGTACATCTGGAGGCATTCTGTAATCTGTGGACCTTCGGAGTGTTGATGAAACACAGAAATTGCATCGGCATTGAACACAATAAGCACCATGCGGACATTTCTCCATAAGAGTAATGTCTTATACTGTCTACGCTTTGATCGTACACTGGAAGACTAGTAGTAGTTTCCGAAGCACATCTGGAGGCATTCTGTAATCTGTGGACCTTCAGAGTGTTGATGAAACACAGAAATTGCATCGGCATTGAACACAATAAGCACCATGCGTACTTTTCTCCATGGGAGTAATGTCTTAAACTGTCTACGATTTGATCGCTCCCTGGAAGACTAGAAGATGTTTCCGAAGCACATCTGGATGCATTCTGTAATCTGTGGACCTTCAGAGTGTTGATGAAACACAAAAAGTGCATCGGCATTGAACACAATAAGCACCATGCGGACTTTTCTCCATGGGAGTCATGTCTTAAACTGTCTATGCGTTGATCGTTCCCCGAAGACTAGTAGTAGTTTCCGAAGCACATCTGAAGGCATTCTGTAATCTGTGGACCTTCAGAGGGTTGATGAAACACAAAAAGTGCATCGGCATTGAACACAATAAGCACCATGCGGACTTTTCTGCATGGGAGTAATGTCTTAAACAAACGACGCTTTGATCGTTCAGTATAAGACTAGTAGTAGTTTCTTAAGCACATGTGGATGCATTCTGTATGCTGTGGACTTTCAGAGTGTTGATGAATCACAAAAATTGCATCGGCATTGAACACAATAAGCACCATGCGGACTTTTCTCCATGGGAGTAAGGTCTTAAACTGACTACGCTTTGATCGTTCCCTGGAAGACTAGTAGTGGTTTTCGAAGCACATCTGAAGGCATTCTGTAATCTGTGGACCCTCAGAGTGTTGATGAAACACAGAAGTTGAATCGGCATTGAACACATTAAGCGCCATGCGAACTTCTCTCCATCTGCGTAATGTCTTAAACTGTCTACGCTTTGATCGATCACTGGAAGACTAGTAGTAGTTTCCGAAGCACATCTGGAGACATTCTGTAATCTGTGGACCTTCAGAGTGTTGATGAAACACAGAATTTTGCATCGGCATTGAACACAATAAGCACCATGCGGACTTTTCTCCATGGGAGAAATGTCTTAAACTGTCTACGCTTCGATCGTTCACTGGAAGACAAGTAGTAGTTTCCAAAGCACATCTGGAGGCATTCTCTTATCTGTGGACCTTCAGAGTGTTGATGAAACACAGAAATTGCATCGGCATTGAACACAATAAGCACCAAGCGTACTTTTCTCCATGGGAGTAATGTCTTAAACTGTCTACGCTTTGATCGTTCACTGGAAGACTAGTAGTAGTTTCCGAAGCACATCTGGAGGCATTCTCTAATCTGTGGACCTTCAGAGTGTTGATGAAACACAGAAATTGCATCGGCATTGAACACAATAAGCACCATGCGTACTTTTCTCCATGGGAGTAATGTCTTAATCAGTCGACGCTTTGATCGTTCAGTGGAAGACTAGTAGTAGTTTCCGAAGCACATGTGGATGCATTCTGTATGCTGTGGACCTTCAGAGTGTTGATGAATCACAAAAATTGCATCGGCATTGAAAACAATAAGCACCATGCGGACGTTTCTACATGGGAGTAATGTCTTAAACTGTCTACACTTTGATCGTCCCCTGGAAGACTAGTACTACATTCCAAAGCACATCTGGATGCATTCTGTAATCTGTGCACCTTCAGAGTGTTGATGAAACACAGAAATTGCATCGACATTGAACACAATAAGCACCATGTGGACTTTTCTCCTTGGGAGTAATATCTTAAACTGTCTACGCTTTGATCGTTCACTGGAAGACTAGTAGTAGTTTCCGAAGTACATCTGGAGGCATTCTGTAATCTGTGGACCTTCGGAGTGTTGATGAAACACAGAAATTGCATCGGCATTGAACACAATAAGCACCATGCGGACATTTCTCCATAAGAGTAATGTCTTATACTGTCTACGCTTTGATCGTACACTGGAAGACTAGTAGTAGTTTCCGAAGCACATCTGGAGGCATTCTGTAATCTGTGGACCTTCAGAGTGTTGATGAATCACAAAAATTGCATCGGCATTGAAAACAATAAGCACCATGCGGACGTTTCTCCATGGGAGTAATGTCTTAAACTGTCTACACTTTGATCGTCCCCTGGAAGACTAGTACTACATTCCAAAGCACATCTGGATGCATTCTGTAATCTGTGCACCTTCAGAGTGTTGATGAAACACAGAAATTGCATCGACATTGAACACAATAAGCACCATGTGGACTTTTCTCCTTGGGAGTAATATCTTAAACTGTCTACGCTTTGATCGTTCACTGGAAGACTAGTAGTAGTTTCCGAAGTACATCTGGAGGCATTCTGTAATCTGTGGACCTTCGGAGTGTTGATGAAACACAGAAATTGCATCGGCATTGAACACAATAAGCACCATGCGGACATTTCTCCATAAGAGTAATGTCTTATACTGTCTACGCTTTGATCGTACACTGGAAGACTAGTAGTAGTTTCCGAAGCACATCTGGAGGCATTCTGTAATCTGTGGGCCTTCAGAGTGTTGATGAAACACAGAAATTGCATCGGCATTGAACACAATAAGCACCATGCGTACTTTTCTCCATGGGAGTAATGTCTTAAACTGTCTACGATTTGATCGCTCCCTGGAAGACTAGAAGATGTTTCCGAAGCACATCTGGATGCATTCTGTAATCTGTGGACCTTCAGAGTGTTGATGAAACACAAAAAGTGCATCGGCATTGAACACAATAAGCACCATGCGGACTTTTCTCCATGGGAGTCATGTCTTAAACTGTCTATGCGTTGATCGTTCCCCGAAGACTAGTAGTAGTTTCCGAAGCACATCTGAAGGCATTCTGTAATCTGTGGACCTTCAGAGGGTTGATGAAACACAAAAAGTGCATCGGCATTGAACACAATAAGCACCATGCGGACTTTTCTCCATGGGAGTAATGTCTTAAACAGTCTACGTTTTTTGATCGTTCACTGGAAGACTAGTAGTAGTTTCCGAAGCACATCTGGAGGCATTCTCTAATCTGTGGACCTTCAGAGTGTTGATGAAACACAGAAATTGCATCGGCATTAATCACAATAAGCACCATGCGTACTTGTCTGCATTGGAGTAATGTCTTAAACAATCGACGCTTTGATCGTTCAGTATAAGACTAGTAGTAGTTTCTTAAGCACATGTGGATGCATTCTGTATGCTGTGGACTTTCAGAGTGTTGATGAATCACAAAAATTTCATCGGCATTGAACACAATAAGCACCATGCGGACTTTTCTCCATGGGAGTAAGGTCTTAAACTGACTACGCTTTGATCGTTCCCTGGAAGACTAGTAGTGGTTTTCGAAGCACATCAGGATTCATTCTGTAATGTGTGGACCCTCAGAGTGTTGATGAAACACAGAAGTTGAATCGGCATTGAACACATTAAGCGCCATGCGAACTTCTCTCCATCTGCGTAATGTCTTAAACTGTCTACGCTTTGATCGATCACTGGAAGACTAGTAGTAGTTTCCGAAGCACATCTGGAGACATTCTGTAATCTGTGGACCTTCAGAGTGTTGATGAAACACAGAATTTTGCATCGGCATTGAACACAATAAGCACCATGCGGACTTTTCTCCATGGGAGAAATGTCTTAAACTGTCTACGCTTTGATCGTTCACTGGAAGACAAGTAGTAGTTTCCAAAGCACATCTGGAGGCATTCTCTTATCTGTGGACCTTCAGAGTGTTGATGAAACACAGAAATTGCATCGGCATTGAACACAATAAGCACCATGCGTACTTTTCTCCATGGGAGTAATGTCTTAAACTGTCTACGCTTTGATCGTTCACTGGAAGACTAGTAGTAGTTTCCGAAGCACATCTGGAGGCATTCTCTAATCTGTGGACCTTCAGAGTGTTGATGAAACACAGAAATTGCATCGGCATTGAACACAATAAGCACCATGCGTACTTTTCTCCATGGGAGTAATGTCTTAATCAGTCGACGCTTTAATCGTTCAGTGGAAGACTAGTAGTAGTTTCCGAAGCACATGTGGATGCATTCTGTATGCTGTGGACCTTCAGAGTGTTGATGAATCACAAAAATTGCATCGGCATTGAAAACAATAAGCACCATGCGGACGTTTCTACATGGGAGTAATGTCTTAAACTGTCTACACTTTGATCGTCCCCTGGAAGACTAGTACTAAATTCCAAAGCACATCTGGATGCATTCTGTAATCTGTGCACCTTCAGAGTGTTGATGAAACACAGAAATTGCATCGACATTGAACACAATAAGCACCATGTGGACTTTTCTCCTTGGGAGTAATATCTTAAACTGTCTACGCTTTGATCGTTCACTGGAAGACTAGTAGTAGTTTCCGAAGTACATCTGGAGGCATTCTGTAATCTGTGGACCTTCGGAGTGTTGATGAAACACAGAAATTGCATCGGCATTGAACACAATAAGCACCATGCGGACATTTCTCCATAAGAGTAATGTCTTATACTGTCTACGCTTTGATCGTACACTGGAAGACTAGTAGTAGTTTCCGAAGCACATCTGGAGGCATTCTGTAATCTGTGGACCTTCAGAGTGTTGATGAAACACAGAAATTGCATCGGCATTGAACACAATAAGCACCATGCGTACTTTTCTGCATGGGAGTAATGTCTTAAACAATCGACGCTTTGATAGTTCAGTATAAGACTAGTAGTAGTTTCTTAAGCACATGTGGATGCATTCTGTATGCTGTGGACCTTCAGAGTGTTGATGAATCACAAAAATTGCATCGGCATTGAACACAATAAGCACAATGCGGACTTTTCTCCATGGGAGTAAGGTCTTAAACTGACCACGCTTTGATCGTTCCCTGGAAGACTAATAGTGGTTTTGGAAGCACATCAGGATTCATTCTGTAATGTGTGGACCCTCAGAGTGTTGATGAAACACAGAAATTGAATCGGCATTGAACACATTTAGCGCCATGCGGACTTCTCTCCATCTGCGTAATGTCTTAAACTGTCTACGCTTTGATCGATCACTGGAAGACTAGTAGTAGTTTTTGAAGCACATCTGGAGGCATTTTGTAATCTGTTGACCTTCAGAGAGTTGATGAAACACAGAAATTGAATCGGCATTGAACACAATAAGCACCATAAGGACTTTTCTCCATGAGAGTAATGTCTCCAACTGTCTACGCTTTGATCGTTAAAAGGAAGACTAGTTGTAGTTTCTGAAGCACGTCTGGATGCATTCTGTAATCTGTGGACCTTCTGAGTGTTGATGAAACACAGAAATTGAGTCGGCATTGAACGCAATAAGCACCACGCGGACTTTTATCCATGGGAGTAATGTCTTGAACTGTCTATGTTTGATCGTTCCCTGGAAGACTAGTAGTAGTTTCCGAAGCACATCTGGAGGCATTATGTAATGTGTGGAACTTCAGAGTGTTGATGAAACAAAGAAATTGCATCGGCATTGAACGCAATAAACACCATGCGTACTTTTCTCCATGGGAGTAATGTCTTAAACTGTCTACGCTTTGATCGTTCACTGGAAGCTTAGTAGTAGTTTCCGAAGCACATCTGGAGGCATTCTCTAATCTGTGGACCTTCAGAGTGTTGATGAAACACAGAAATTGCATCGACATTGAACACAATAACCACCATGTGGACTTTTCTCCATGGGAGTAGTATCTTAAACTGTCTACGCTTTGATCGTTCACTGGAAGACTAGTAGTAGTTTCCGAAGTACATCTGGAGGCATTCTGTAATCTGTGGTCCTTCAGAGTGGTGATGAAACACAGAAATTGAATCGGCATTGAACACAATAAGCACCATGCGGACATTTCTCCATAAGAGTAATGTCTTATACTGTCTACGCTTTGATCGTACACTGGAAGACGAGTAATAGTTTCCAAAGCACATCTGGAGGCATTCTGTAATCTATGGACCTTCAGAGTGTTGATGAAACACAGAAATTGAATCGGCATATAAGACAATAAGCACCATGCGGACTTTTCTCCATGAGAGTAATGTCTTAAACTGTGTACGCTTTGATCGTTCACTGGAAGACAAGTAGTAGTTTCCGAAGCACATCTGGAGGCATTCTCTAATCTGTGGACCTTCAGAGTGTTGATGAAACACAAAAATTGCATCGGCATTGAACACAATAAGCACAATGCGGACTTTTCTCCATGGGGGTAATGTCTTAAACTGTCTATGCTGTGATTGTTCCCTGGAAGTCTCGTTGTAGTTTCCGAAGCACATCTGGAGGCATTCTGTAATCTGTGGACATTCAGAGGGTTGATGAAACACAAAAATTTCATCGGCATTGAACACAATAAGCACCATGCGGACTTTTCCCCATGGGACTAATGTCTTAAACTGTCTACGCTTTGATCGTACACTGGAAGACTAGTAGTAGTTTCCGAAGCACATCTGGAGGCATTCTGTAATCTGTGGACCTTCAGAGCGATGATGAAACACAGAATTATGCATCGGCATTGAACACAATAAGCACCATGCGGACTTTTCTCCATGGGAGAAATGTCTTAAACTGTCTACGATTTGATCGTTCACTGGAAGACAAGTAGTAGTTTCCGAAGCACATCTGGAGGCATTCTCTAATCTGTGGACCTTCAGAGTGTTGATGAAACACAGAAATTGCATCGGCATTGAACACAAAAAGCAAAATGCATACTTTTCCCCATGGGAGTAATGTCTTAAACTGTCTACGCTTTGATCGTTCACTGGAAGACTAGTAGTAGTTTCCGAAGCACATCTGGAGGCATTCTCTAATCTGTGGACCTTCAGAGTGTTGATGAAACACAAAAATTGCATCGGCATTGAACACAATATGCACCATGCGGACTTTTCTCCATGGGACTAATGTCTTGAACTGTCTATTCTTTGATCGTTCCCTGGAAGACTAGTAGTAGTTTCCGAAGCACATCTGGAGGCATTCTGTAATCTGTGGACCTTCAGAGGGTTGATGAAACACAAAAATTGCATCGGCATTGATCACAATAAGCACAATGCGGACTTAGCATGGAGTAATGTCTTAAAGTGTCTACGATTTGGTCGTACACTGGAAGACTAGTAGTAGTTTCCGAAGCACATCTGGAGGCATTCTGTAATCTGTGGACCTTCAGAGTGTTGATGAAACACAGAATTTTGTATCGGCATTGAACACAATAAGCACCATGCGGACTTTCCTCCATGGGAGAAATGTCTTAAACTGTCTACGCTTTGATCGTTCACTGGAAGACAAGTAGTAGTTTCCGAAACACATCTGGAGGCATTCTCTAATCTGTGGACCTTCAGAGTGTTGATGAACACAGAAATTGCATCGGCATTGAACACAATAAGCACCATGCGTACTTTTCTCCATGGGAGTAATGTCTTAAACAATCGACGTTTTGATCGTTCACGGGAAGACTAGTAGTAGTTTCCGAAACACATCTGGAGGCATTCTCTAATCTGTGGACCTTCAGAGTGTTGATGAAACACAGAAATTGCATCGGCATTGAACACAATAAGCACCATGCGTACTTTTCTCCATGGGAGTAATGTCTTAAACTGTCTACGATTTGATCGCTCCCTGGAAGACTAGTAGTTGTTTCTGAAGCATATCTGGATGCATTCTGTAATCTGTGGACCTTCAGAGTGTTGATGAAACACAAAAATTTGCATCGGCATTGAACACAATAAGCACCATGCTGACTTTTCTCCATGGGAGTCATGTCTTAAACTGTCTATGCGTTGATCGTTCCCCGAAGACTAGTAGTAGTTTCCGAAGCACATCTGAAGGCATTCTGCAATCTGTGGACCTTCAGAGGGTTGATGAAACACAAAAATTGCATCGGCATTGAACACAATAAGCATCATGTGGACTTTTCTCCACTGGAGTAATGTCTTAAACTGTCTACGCTTTGATCGTACACTGGAAGACTAGTAGTAGTTTCCGAAGCACATCTGGAGGCATTCTGTAATCTGTGGACCTTCAGAGTGTTGATGAAACACAGAAATTGCATCGGCATTGAACACAATAAGCACCATGCGTACTTTTCTGCATGGGAGTAATGTCTTAAACAATCGACGCTTTGATCGTTCAGTATAAGACTAGTAGTAGTTTCTTAAACACATGTGGATGCATTCTGTATGCTGTGGACCTTCAGAGTGTTGATGAATCACAAAAATTGCATCGGCATTGAACACAATAAGCACCATGCGGACTTTTCTCCATGGGAGTAAGGTCTTAAACTGACTACGCTTTGATCGTTCCCTAGAAGACTAGTAGTGGTTTTCGAAGCACATCAGGATTTATTCTGTAATGTGTTGACCCTCAGAGTGTTGATGAAACACAGAAATTGAATCGGCATTGAACACATTAAGCGCCATGCGGACTTCTCTCCATCTGCGTAATGTCTTAAACTGGCTACGCTTTGATCGATCACTGGAAGACTAGTAGTAGTTTTCGAAGCACATCTGGAGGCATTCTGTAATCTGTGGACCTTCGGAGTGTTGATGAAACACAGAAATTGAATCGGCATTGAACACAATAAGCACCACGCGGACTTTTATCCATGGGAGTAATGTCTTGAACTGTCTATGTTTGATCGTTCCCTGGAAGACTAGTAGTAGTTTCCGAAGCACACCTGGAGGCATTATGTAATCTGTGGAACTTCAGAGTGTTGATGAAACAAAGAAATTGCATCGGCATTGAACGCAATAAACACCATGCGTACTTTTCTCCATGGGAGTAATGTCTTAAACTGTCTACGCTTTGATCGTTCACTGGAAGCTTAGTAGTAGTTTCCGAAGCACATCTGGAGGCATTCTCTAATCTGTGGACCTTCAGAGTGTTGATGAAACACAGAAATTGCATCGACATTGTACACAATAAGCACCATGTGGACTTTTCTCCATGGGAGTAGTATCTTAAACAGTCTACGCTTTGATCGGCCACTGGAAGACTAGTAGTAGTTTCCGAAGTACATCTGGAGGCATTCTGTAATCTGTGGTCCTTCAGAGTGTTGATGAAACACATAAATTGAATCGGCATATAACACAATAAGCACCATGCGGACTTTTCTCCATGAGAGTAATGTCTTAAACTGTGTACGCTTTGATCGTTCACTGGAAGACAAGTAGTAGTTTCCGAAGCACATCTGGAGGCATTCTCTAATCTGTGGACCTTCAGAGTGTTGATGAAACACAATAATTGCATCGGCATTGAACACAATAAGCACAATGCGGACTTTTCTCCATGGGAGTAATGTCTTAAATTGTCTATGCTGTGATCGTTCCCTGGAAGACTAGTTGTAGTTTCCGAAGCACATCTGGAGGCATTCTGTAATCTGTGGACATTCAGAGGGTTGATGAAACACAAAAATTTCATCGGCATTGAACACAATAAGCACCATGCGGACTTTTCCCCATGGGAGTAATGTCTTAAACTGTCTACGCTTTGATCGTACACTGGAAGACTAG
The DNA here is from genome assembly GCF_023897955.1 of Schistocerca gregaria. Classification (NCBI taxonomy): domain Eukaryota; kingdom Metazoa; phylum Arthropoda; class Insecta; order Orthoptera; family Acrididae; genus Schistocerca; species Schistocerca gregaria. The sequence continues at coordinate 4,306,485 of NW_026061726.1, forward strand.
TAGTAGTTTCCGAAGCACATCTGGAGGCATTCTGTAATCTGTGGACCTTCAGAGTGTTGATGAAACACAGAATTATGCATCGGCATTGAACACAATAAGCACCATGCGGACTTTTCTCCATGGGAGAAATGTCTTAAGCTGTCTACGATTTGATCGTTCACTGGAAGACAAGTAGTAGTTTCCGAAGCACATCTGGAGGCATTCTCTAATCTGTGGACCTTCAGAGTGTTGATGAAACACAGAAATTGCATCGGCATTGAACACAAAAAGCAAAATGCATACTTTTCTCCATGGGAGTAATGTCTTAAACTGTCTACGCTTTGATCGTTCACTGGAAGACTAGTAGTAGTTTCCGAAGCACATCTGGAGGCATTCTCTAATCTGTGGACCTTCAGAGTGTTGATGAAACACAGAAATTGCATCGGCATTGAACACAATAAGCACCATGCGGACTTTTCTCCATGGGAGTAATGTCTTAAACTGTCTACACTTTGATCGTTTCCTGGAAGACTAGTAGTAAATTCCAAATCACATCTGGATGCATTCTGTAATCTGTGCACCTTCAGAGTGTTGATGAAACATAGAAATTGCATCGACATTGAACACAATAAGCACCATGTGGACTTTTCTCCATGGGAGTAATATCTTAAACTGTCTACGTTTTGATCGTTCACTGGAAGGCTAGTTGTAGTTTCCGAAGTACATCTGGAGGCATTCTGTAATCTGTGGACCTTCTGAGTGTTGATGAAACACAGAAATTGCATCGGCATTGAACACAATAAGCACCATGCGGACATTTCTCCATAAGAGTAATGTCTTATACTGTCTACGCTTTGATCGTACACTGGAAGACTAGTAGTAGTTTCCGAAGCACATCTGGAGGCATTCTGTAATCTGTGGACCTTCAGAGTGTTGATGAAACACAGAAATTGCATCGGCATTGAACACAATAAGCACCATGCGTACTTTTCTCCATGGGAGTAATGTCTTAAACTGTCTACGATTTGATCGCTCCCTGGAAGACTAGAAGATGTTTCCGAAGCACATCTGGATGCATTCTGTAATCTGTGGACCTTCAGAGTGTTGATGAAACACAAAAATTGCATCGGCATTGAACACAATAAGCACCATGCGGACTTTTCTCCATGGGACTAATGTCTTGAACTGTCTATGCTTTGATCGTTCCCTGGAAGACTAGTAGTAGTTTCCGAAGCACATCTGGAGGCATTCTGTAATCTGTGGACCTTCAGAGGGTTGATGAAACACAAAAATTGCATCGGCATTGAACACAATAAGCACAATGCGGACTTAGCATGGAGTAATGTCTTAAACTGTCTACGATTTGATCGTACACTGGAAGACTAGTAGTAGTTTCCGAAGCACATCTGGAGGCATTCTGTAATCTGTGGACCTTCAGAGTGTTGATGAAACACAGAATTTTGCATCGGCATTGAACACAATAAGCACCATGCGGACTTTCCTCCATGGGAGAAATGTCTTAAACTGTCTACGCTTTGATCGTTCACTGGAAGACAAGTAGTAGTTTCCGAAAGACATCTGGAGGCATTCTCTAATCTGTGATCCTTCAGAGTGTTGATGAAACACAAAAATTGCATCGGCATTGAACACAATAAGCACCATGCGTACTTTTCTCCATGGGAGTAATGTCTTAAACAATCGACGTTTTGATCGTTCACGGGAAGACTAGTAGTAGTTTCCGAAACACATCTGGAGGCATTCTCTAATCTGTGGACCTTCAGAGTGTTGATGAAACACAGAAATTGCATCGGCATTGAACACAATAAGCACCATGCCTACTTTTCTCCATGGGAGTAATGTCTTAAACTGTCTACGATTTGATCGCTCCCTGGAAGACTAGTAGTTGTTTCTGAAGCATATCTGGATGCATTCTGTAATCTGTGGACCTTCAGAGTGTTGATGAAACACAAAAATTAGCATCGGCATTGAACACAATAAGCACCATGCGGACTTTTCTCCATGGGAGTCATGTCTTAAACTGTCTATGCGTTGATCGTTCCCCGAAGACTAGTAGTAGTTTCCGAAGCACATCTGAAGGCATTCTGCAATCTGTGGACCTTCAGAGGGTTGATGAAACACAAAAATTGCATCGGCATTGAACAGAATAAGCACCATGTGGACTTTTCTCCACGGGAGTAATGTCTTAAACTGTCTACGCTTTGATCGTACACTGGAAGACTAGTAGTAGTTTCCGAAGCACATCTGGAGGCATTCTGTAATCTGTGGACCTTCTGAGTGTTGATGAAACACAGAAATTGCATCGGCATTGAACACAATAAGCACCATGCGGACATTTCTCCATAAGAGTAATGTCTTATACTGTCTACGCTTTGATCGTACACTGGAAGACTAGTAGTAGTTTCCGAAGCACATCTGGAGGCATTCTGTAATCTGTGGACCTTCAGAGTGTTGATGAAACACAGAAATTGAATCGGCATTGAACACAATAAACACCATGCGGACTTTTCTCCATGAGAGTAATGTCTTAAACTGTGTACGCTTTGATCGTTCACTGGAAGACTAGTAGTAGTTTCCGAAGCACATCTGGAGGCATTCTGTAATCTGTGGACCTTCAGAGTGTTGATGAAACACAGAAATTGCATCGGCATTGAACACAATAAGCACCATGCGTACTTTTCTCCATGGGAGTAATGTCTTAAACTGTCTACGATTTGATCGCTCCCTGGAAGACTAGAAGATGTTTCCGAAGCACATCTGGATGCATTCTGTAATCTGTGGACCTTCAGAGTGTTGATGAAACACAAAAATTGCATCGGCATTGAACACAAAAAGCACCATGCGGACTTTTCTCCATGGGACTAATGTCTTGAACTGTCTATGCTTTGATCGTTCCCTGGAAGACTAGTAGTAGTTTCCGAAGCACATCTGGAGGCATTCTGTAATCTGTGGACCTTCAGAGGGTTGATGAAACACAAAAATTGCATCGGCATTGATCACAATAAGCACAATGCGGACTTAGCATGGAGTAATGTCTTAAACTGTCTACGATTTGATCGTACACTGGAAGACTAGTAGTAGTTTCCGAAGCACATCTGGAGGCATTCTGTAATCTGTGGACCTTCAGAGTGTTGATGAAACACAGAATTTTGCATCGGCATTGAACACAATAAGCACCATGCGGACTTTCCTCCATGGGAGAAATGTCTTAAACTGTCTACACTTTGATCGTTCACTGGAAGACAAGTAGTAGTTTCCGAAACACATCTGGAGGCATTCTGTAATCTGTGGACCTTCAGAGTGTTGATGAAACACAGAAATTGCATCGGCACTGAACACAATAAGCACCATGCGTACTTTTCTCCATGGGAGTAATGTCTTAAACAATCGACGTTTTGATCGTTCACGGGAAGACTAGTAGTAGTTTCCGAAACACATCTGGAGGCATTCTCTAATCTGTGGACCTTCAGAGTGTTAATGAAACACAGAAATTGCATCGGCATTGAACACAATAAGCACCATGCGTACTTTTCTCCATGGGAGTAATGTCTTAAACTGTCTACGATTTGATCGCTCCCTGGAAGACTAGTAGTTGTTTCTGAAGCATATCTGGATGCATTCTGTAATCTGTGGACCTTCAGAGTGTTGATGAAACACAAAAATTTGCATCGGCATTGAACACAATAAGCACCATGTGGACTTTTCTCCATGGGATTCATGTCTTAAACTGTCTATGCGTTGATCGTTCCCCGAAGACTAGTAGTAGTTTCCGAAGCACATCTGAAGGCATTCTGCAATCTGTGGACCTTCAGAGGGTTGATGAAACACAAAAATTGCATCGGCATTGAACAGAATAAGCATCATTTGTACTTTTCTCCACGGGAGTAATGTCTTAAACTGTCTACGCTTTGATCGTACACTGGAAGACTAGTAGTAGTTTCCGAAGCACATCTGGAGGCATTCTGTAATCTGTGGACCTTCAGAGTGTTGATGAAACACAGAAATTGCATCGGCATTGAACACAATAAGCACCATGCGTACTTTTCTGCATGGGAGTAATGTCTTAAACAATCGACGCTTTGATCGTTCAGTATAAGACTAGTAGTAGTTTCTTAAACACATGTGGATGCATTCTGTATGCTGTGGACCTTCAGAGTGTTGATGAATCACAAAAATTGCATCGGCATTGAACACAATAAGCACCATGCGGACTTTTCTCCATGGGAGTAAGGTCTTAAACTGACTACGCTTTGATCGTTCCCTGGTAGACTAGTTGTGGTTTTCGAAGCACATCAGGATTCATTCTGTAATGTGTTGACCCTCAGAGTGTTGATGAAACACAGAAATTGAATCGGCATTGAACACATTAAGCGCCATGCGGACTTCTCTCCATCTGCGTAATGTCTTAAACTGTCTACGCTTTGATCGATCACTGGAAGACTAGTAGTAGTTTTCGAAGCACATCTGGAGGCATTCTGTAATCTGTGGACCTTCGGAGTGTTGATGAAACACAGAAATTGAATCGGCATTGAACACAATAAGCACCATGCGGACTTTTCTCCATGAGAGTAATGTCTCCAACTGTCTACGCTTTGATCGTTAAAAGGAAGACTAGTAGTAGTTTCTGAAGCACGTCTGGATGCATTCTGTAACGTGTGGACCTTCTGAGTGTTGATGAAACACAGAAATTGAGTCGGCATTGAACGCAATAAGCACCACGCGGACTTTTATCCATGGGAGTAATGTCTTGAACTGTCTATGTTTGATCGTGCCCTGGAAGACTAGTAATAGTTTCCGAAGCACATCTGGAGGCATTATGTAATCTGTGGACCTTCAGAGTGTTGATGAAACACAGAAATTGCATCGACATTGAACACAATAAGCACCATGTGGACTTTTCTCCATGGGAGTAGTATCTTAAACTGTCTACGCTTTGATCGTTCACTGGAAGACTAGTAGTAGTTTCCGAAGTACATCTGGAGGCATTCTGTAATCTGTGGTCTTTCAGAGTGGTGATGAAACACAGAAATTGCATCGGCATTGAACACAATAAGCACCATGCGGACTTTTCTCCATGAGAGTAATGTCTTAAACTGTGTACGCTTTGATCGTTCACTGGAAGACAAGTAGTAGTTTCCGAAGCACATCTGGAGGCATTCTCTAATCTGTGGACCTTCAGAGTGTTGATGAAACACAGAATTATGCATCGGCATTGAACACAATAAGCACCATGCGGACTTTTCTCCATGGGAGAAATGTCTTAAGCTGTCCACGATTTGATAGTTCACTGGAAGACAAGTAGTAGTTTCCGAAGCACATCTGGAGGCATTCTCTAATCTGTGGACCTTCAGAGTGTTGATGAAACACAGAAATTGCATCGGCATTGAACACAAAAAGCAAAATGCATACTTTTCTCCATGGGAGTAATGTCTTAAACTGTCGACGCTTTGATCGTACACTGGAAGACTAGTAGTAGTTTCCGAAGCACAGCTGGAGGCATTCTGTAGTCTGTGGACCTTCAGTTTGTTGATGAAACACAGAAATTGCATCGGCATTGAACACAATAAGCACCATGCGTACTTTTCTCCATGGGAGTAATGTCTTAAACAGTCGACGCTTTGATCGTTCAGTGGAAGACTAGTAGTAGTTTCCGAAGCACATGTGGATGCATTCTGTACGCTGTGGACCTTCAGAGTGTTGATGAATCACAAAAATTGCATCGGCATTGAAAACAATAAGCACCATGCGGACTTTTCTCGATGGGAGTAATGTCTTAAAACTGTCTACACTTTGATCGTTTCCTGGAAGACTAGTAGTACATTCCAAAGCACATCTGGATGCATTCTGTAATCTGTGCACCTTCAGAGTGTTGATGAAACATAGAAATTGCATCGACATTGAACACAATAAGCACCATGTGGACTTTTCTCCATAAGAGTAATGTCTTATACTGTCTACGCTTTGATCGTACACTGGAAGACTAGTAGTAGTTTCCGAAGCACATCTGGAGGCATTCTGTAATCTGTGGACCTTCAGAGCGTTGATGAAACACAGAAATTGAATCGGCATTGAACACAATAAGCACCATGCGGACTTTTCTCCATGAGAGTAATGTCTTAAACTGTGTACGCTTTGATCGTTCACTGAAAGACTAGTAGTAGTTTCCGAAGCACATCTGGAGGCATTCTGTAATCTGTGGACCTTCAGAGTGTTGATGAAACACAGAAATTGCATCGGCATTGAACACAATAAGCACCATGCGTACTTTTCTTCATAGGAGTAATGTCTTAAACTGTCTACGATTTGATCGCTCCCTGGAAGACTAGAAGATGTTTCCAAAGCACATCTGGATGCATTCAGTAATCTGTGGACCTTCAGAGTGTTGATGAAACACAAAAATTGCATCGGCATTGAACACAATAAGCACCATGCGGACTTTTCTCCATGGGACTAATGTCTTGAACTGTCTATGCTTTGATCGTTCCCTGGAAGACTAGTAGTAGTTTCCGAAGCACATCTGGAGGCATTCTGTAATCTGTGGACCTTCAGAGGGTTGATGAAACACAAAAATTGCATCGGCATTGAACACAATAAGCACAATGCGGACTTAGCATAGAGTAATGTCTTAAACTGTCTACGATTTGATCGTACACTGGAAGACTAGTAGTAGTTTCCGAAGCACATCTGGAGGCATTCTGTAATCTGTGGACTTTCAGAGTGTTGATGAAACACAGAAATGGCATCGGCATTGAACACAAAAAGCACCATGCGGACTTTCCTCCATGGGAGAAATATCTTAAACTGTCTACGCTTTGATCGTTCACTGGAAGACAAGTAGTAGTTTCCGAAACACATCTGGAGGCATTCTCTAATCTGTGAACCTTCAGAGTGTTGATGAAACACAGAAATTGCATCGGCATTGAACACAATAAGCACCATGCGTACATTTTCTCCATGGGAGTAATGTCTTAAACAATCGACGTTTTGATCGTTCACGGGAAGACTAGTAGTAGTTTCCGAAACACATCTGTAGGCATTCTCTAAACTGTGGACCTTCAGAGTGTTGATGAAACACAGAAATTGCATCGGCATTGAACACAATAAGCACCATGCGTACTTTTCTCCATGGGAGTAATGTCTTAAACTGTCTACGATTTGATCGCTCCCTGGAAGACTAGTAGTTGTTTCTGAAGCATATCTGGATGCATTCTGTAATCTGTGGACCTTCAGAGTGTTAATGAAACACAAAAATTTGCATCGGCATTGAACACAATAAGCACCATGCGGACTTTTCTCCATGGGAGTCATGTCTTAAACTGTCTATGCGTTGATCGTTCCCCGAAGACTAGTAGTAGTTTCCGAAGCACATCTGAAGGCATTCTACAATCTGTGGACCTTCAGAGGTTTGATGAAACACAAAAATTGCATCGGCTTTGAACAGAATAAGCACCATGTGGACTTTTCTCCACGGGAGTAATGTCTTAAACTGTCAACGCTTTGATCGTACACTGGAAGACTAGTAGTAGTTTCCGAAGCACATCTGGAGGCATTCTGTAATCTGTGGACTTTCAGAGTGTTGATGAAACACAGAAATGGCATCGGCATTGAACACAAAAAGCACCATGCGTACTTTTCTCCATGGGAGTAATGTCTTAAACTGTCTACGATTTGATCGCTTCCTGGAAGACTAGTAGTTGTTTCCGAAGCACATCTGGATGCATTCTGCATCAGTGGACCTTCAGAGTGTTGATGAATCACAAAAATTGCATCGGAATTGAACACAATAAGCACCATGCGGACTTTTCTCCATGGGAGTCATGTCTTAAACTGTCTATGCGTTGATCGTTCCCCGAAGACTAGTAGTAGTTTCCGAAGCACATCTGAAGGCATTCTGTAATCTGTGGAACTTCAGAGTGTTGATGAAACAAAGAAATTCCATCGGCATTGAACGCAATAAGCACCACGCGGACTTTTCTCCATGGGAGTAATGTCTGAAACTGTCTATGTTTGATCGTTCCCTGGAAGACTAGTAGTAATTTCCGAAGCACATCTGGAGGCATTATGTAATCTGTGGAACTTCAGAGTGTTGATGAAACAAAGAAATTCCATCGGCATTGAACGCAATAAGCACCACGCGGACTTTTCTCCATGGGAGTAATGTGTTAAACTGTCTATGTTTGATCGTTCCCTGGAAGACTAGTAGTAGTTTCCGAAGCACATCTGGAGGAATTATGTAATCTGTTCAACTTCAGAGTGTTGATGAAACACAGAAATTGCATCGACATTGAACACAATAAGCACCATGTGGACTTTTCTCCACGGGAGTAATGTCTTAAACTGTCTACGCTTTGATCGTACACTGGAAGACTAGTAGTAGTTTCCGAAGCACATCTGGAGGCACTCTGTAATCTGTGGACCTTCAGAGTGTTGATGAAACACAGAAATTGAATCGGCATTGAACACAATAAGCACCATGCGGACATTTCTCCATAAGAGTAATGTCTTATACTGTCTACGCTTTGATCGTACACTGGAAGACTAGTAGTAGTTTCCGAAGCACATCTGGAGGCATTCTGTAATCTGTGGACCTTCAGAGTGTTGATGAAACACAGAAATTGCATCGGCATTGAACACAATAAGCACCATGCGTACTTTCCTCCAAGGGAGTAATGTCTTAAACTGTCTACGATTTGATCGCTTCCTGGAAGACTAGTAGTTGTTTCCGAAGCACATCTGGATGCATTCTGCATCAGTGGACCTTCAGAGTGTTGATGAAACACAAAAATTGCATCGGCATTGAACACAATAAGCACCATGCGGACTTTTCTCCATGGGAGTCATGTCTTAAACTGTCTATGCGTTGATCGTTCCCTGAAGACTAGTAGTAGTTTCCGAAGCACATCTGAAGGCATTCTGCAATCTGTGGACCTTCAGAGGGTTGATGAAACACAAAAATTGCATCGGCATTGAACATAATACGCACCATGCGGACTTTTCTCCATGGGAGTAATGTCTTAAACTGTCTACGATTTGATCGTTCACTGGAAGACTAGTAGTAGTTTCAGAAGCACATCTGGAGGCATTCTCTAATCTGTGGACCTTCAGAGTGTTGATGAAACACAGAAATTGCATCGGCATTGAACACAATAAGCACCATGCGTACTTTTCTCCATGGGAGTAATGTCTTAAACAATCGACGCTTTGATCGTTCAGTGTAAGACTAGTAGTAGTTTCTTAAGCACATGTGGATGCATTCTGTATGCTGTGGACCTTCAGAGTGTTGATGAAACACAGAAATTGCATCGGCATTGAACACAATAAGCACCATGCGTACTTTTCTTCATGGGAGTAATGTCTTAAACTGTCTACGATTTGATCGCTCCCTGGAAGACTAGAAGATGTTTCCGAAGCACATCTGGATGCATTCAGTAATCTGTGGACCTTCAGAGTGTTGATGAAACACAGAAATTGAATCGGCATTGAACACAATAAGCACCATGCGGACTTTTCTCCATGAGAGTAATGTCTTAAACTGTGTACGCTTTGATCGTTCACTGGAAGACTAGTAGTAGTTTCCGAAGCACATCTGGAGGCATTCTGTAATCTGTGGACCTTCAGAGTGTTGATGAAACACAGAAATTGCATCGGCATTGAACACAATAAGCACCATGCGTACTTTTCTTCATGGGAGTAATGTCTTAAACTGTCTACGATTTGATCGCTCCCTGGAAGACTAGAAGATGTTTCCGAAGCACATCTGGATGCATTCAGTAATCTGTGGACCTTCAGAGTGTTGATGAAACACAAAAATTGCATCGGCATTGAACACAATAAGCACCATGCGGACTTTTCTCCATGGGACTAATGTCTTGAACTGTCTATGCTTTGATCGTTCCCTGGAAGACTAGTAGTAGTTTCCGAAGCACATCTGGAGGCATTCTGTAATCTGTGGACCTTCAGAGGGTTGATGAAACACAAAAATTGCATCGGCATTGAACACAATAAGCACACTGCGGACTTAGCATGGAGTAATGTCTTAAACTGTCTACGATTTGATCGTACACTGGAAGACAAGTAGTAGTTTCCGAAACACATCTGGAGGCATTCTCTAATCTGTGAACCTTCAGAGTGTTGATGAAACACAGAAATTGCATCGGCATTGAACACAATAAGCACCATGCGTACATTTTCTCCATGGGAGTAATGTCTTAAACAATCGACGTTTTGATCGTTCACGGGAAGACTAGTAGTAGTTTCCGAAACACATCTGTAGGCATTCTCTAAACTGTGGACCTTCAGAGTGTTGATGAAACACAGAAATTGCATCGGCATTGAACACAATAAGCACCATGCGTACTTTTCTCCATGGGAGTAATGTCTTAAACTGTCTACGATTTTATCGCTCCCTGGAAGACTAGTAGTTGTTTCTGAAGCATATCTGGATGCATTCTGTAATCTGTGGACCTTCAGAGTGTTAATGAAACACAAAAATTTGCATCGGCATTGAACACAATAAGCACCATGCGGACTTTTCTCCATGGGAGTCATGTCTTAAACTGTCTATGCGTTGATCGTTCCCCGAAGACTAGTAGTAGTTTCCGAAGCACATCTGAAGGCATTCTACAATCTGTGGACCTTCAGAGGTTTGATGAAACACAAAAATTGCATCGGCTTTGAACAGAATAAGCACCATGTGGACTTTTCTCCACGGGAGTAATGTCTTAAACTGTCTACGCTTTGATCGTACACTGGAAGACTAGTAGTAGTTTCCGAAGCACATCTGGAGGCATTCTGTAATCTGTGGACTTTCAGAGTGTTGATGAAACACAGATAAGGCATCGGCATTGAACACAAAAAGCACCATGCGTACTTTTCTCCATGGGAGTAATGTCTTAAACTGTCTACGATTTGATCGCTTCCTGGAAGACTAGTAGTTGTTTCTGAAGCACATCTGGCTGCATTCTGCATCAGTGGACCTTCAGAGTGTTGATGAAACACAAAAATTGCATCGGAATTGAACACAATAAGCACCATGCGGACTTTTCTCCATGGGAGTCATGTCTTAAACCGTCTATGCGTTGATTGTTCCCCGAAGACTAGTAGTAGTTTCCGAAGCACATCTGAAGGCATTCTGCAATCTGTGGACCTTCAGAGGGTTGATGAAACACAAAAATTGCATCGGCATTCAACACAATAAGCACCATGAGGACTTTTCTCCATGGTAGTAATGTCTTAAACTGTCTACGTTTTGATCGTTCACTGGAAGACTAGTAGTAGTTTCCGAAGCACATCTGATGGCATTCTCTAATCTGTGGACCTTCAGAGTGTTGATGAAACACAGAAATTGCATCGGCATAGAACACAATAAGCACCATGCGTACTTTTCTCCATGGGAGTAATGTCTTAAACAATTGACGCATTGATCGTTCCCTGGAAGACTAGTAGTGGTTTTCGAAGCACATCAGGATTCATTCTGTAATGTGTGGACCCTCAGAGTGTGGATGAATCACAGAAATTGAATCGGCATTGAACACATTAAGAGCCATGCGGACTTCTCTCCATCTGAGTAATGTCTTTAACTGTCTACGCTTTGATCGATCACTGGAAGACTAGTAGTAGTTTTCGAAGCACATCTGGAGGCATTCTGTAATCTGTGGACCTTCAGAGTGTTGATGAAACACAGAAATTGCATCGGCATTGAACACAATAAGCACCATGCGTACTTTTCTCCATGAGAGTAATGTCTCCAACTGTCTACGCTTTGATCGTTAAAAGGAAGACAAGTAGTAGTTTCTGAAGCACATCTGGATGCATTCTGTAATCTGTGGACCTTCTGAGTGTTGATGAAACACAGAAATTGAGTCGGCATTGAATACAATAAGCACCATGCGGACTTTTCTCCATGGGAGTAATGTCTGAAACTGTCTATGTTTGATCGTTCCCTGGAAGACTAGTAGTAATTTCCGAAGCACATCTGGAGGCATTATGTAATCTGTGGAACTTCAGAGTGTTGATGAAACAAAGAAATTCCATCGGCATTGAACGCAATAAGCACCACGCGGACTTTTCTCCATGGGAGTAATGTGTTAAACTGTCTATGTTTGATCGTTCCCTGGAAGACTAGTAGTAGTTTCCGAAGCACATCTGGAGGAATTATGTAATCTGTTCAACTTCAGAGTGTTGATGAAACACAGAAATTGCATCGACATTGAACACAATAAGCACCATGTGGACTTTTCTCCACGGGAGTAATGTCTTAAACTGTCTACGCTTTGATCGTACACTGGAAGACTAGTAGTAGTTTCCGAAGCACATCTGGAGGCACTCTGTAATCTGTGGACCTTCAGAGTGTTGATGAAACACAGAAATTGAATCGGCATTGAACACAATAAGCACCATGCGGACATTTCTCCATAAGAGTAATGTCTTATACTGTCTACGCTTTGATCGTACACTGGAAGACTAGTAGTAGTTTCCGAAGCACATCTGGAGGCATTCTGTAATCTGTGGACCTTCAGAGTGTTGATGAAACACAGAAATTGCATCGGCATTGAACACAATAAGCACCATGCGTACTTTCCTCCAAGGGAGTAATGTCTTAAACTGTCTACGATTTGATCGCTTCCTGGAAGACTAGTAGTTGTTTCCGAAGCACATCTGGATGCATTCTGCATCAGTGGACCTTCAGAGTGTTGATGAAACACAAAAATTGCATCGGCATTGAACACAATAAGCACCATGCGGACTTTTCTCCATGGGAGTCATGTCTTAAACTGTCTATGCGTTGATCGTTCCCTGAAGACTAGTAGTAGTTTCCGAAGCACATCTGGAGGCATTCTCTAATCTGTGGACCTTCAGAGTGTTGATGAAACACAGAAATTGCATCGGCATTGAACACAATAAGCACCATGCGTACTTTTCTTCATGGGAGTAATGTCTTAAACTGTCTACGATTTGATCGCTCCCTGGAAGACTAGAAGATGTTTCCGAAGCACATCTGGATGCATTCAGTAATCTGTGGACCTTCAGAGTGTTGATGAAACACAGAAATTGAATCGGCATTGAACACAATAAGCACCATGCGGACTTTTCTCCATGAGAGTAATGTCTTAAACTGTGTACGCTTTGATCGTTCACTGGAAGACTAGTAGTAGTTTCCGAAGCACATCTGGAGGCATTCTGTAATCTGTGGACCTTCAGAGTGTTGATGAAACACAGAAATTGCATCGGCATTGAACACAATAAGCACCATGCGTACTTTTCTTCATGGGAGTAATGTCTTAAACTGTCTACGATTTGATCGCTCCCTGGAAGACTAGAAGATGTTTCCGAAGCACATCTGGACGCATTCAGTAATCTGTGGACCTTCAGAGTGTTGATGAAACACAAAAATTGCATCGGCATTGAACACAATAAGCACCATGCGGACTTTTCTCCATGGGACTAATGTCTTGAACTGTCTATGCTTTGATCGTTCCCTGGAAGACTAGTAGTAGTTTCCGAAGCACATCTGGAGGCATTCTGTAATCTGTGGACCTTCAGAGGGTTGATGAAACACAAAAATTGCATCGGCATTGAACACAATAAGCACACTGCGTACTTAGCATGGAGTAATGTCTTAAACTGTCTACGATTTGATCGTACACTGGAAGACAAGTAGTAGTTTCCGAAACACATCTGGAGGCATTCTCTAATCTGTGATCCTTCAGAGTGTTGATGAAACACAGAAATTGCATCGGCATTGAACACAATAAGCACCATGCGTACATTTTCTCCATGGGAGTAATGTCTTAAACAATCGACGTTTTGATCGTTCACGGGAAGACTAGTAGTAGTTTCCGAAACACATCTGTAGGCATTCTCTAAACTGTGGACCTTCAGAGTGTTGATGAAACACAGAAATTGCATCGGCATTGAACACAATAAGCACCATGCGTACTTTTCTCCATGGGAGTAATGTCTTAAACTGTCTACGATTTGATCGCTCCCTGGAAGACTAGTAGTTGTTTCTGAAGCATATCTGGATGCATTCTGTAATCTGTGGACCTTCAGAGTGTTAATGAAACACAAAAATTTGCATCGGCATTGAACACAATAAGCACCATGCGGACTTTTCTCCATGGGAGTCATGTCTTAAACTGTCTATGCGTTGATCGTTCCCCGAAGACTAGTAGTAGTTTCCGAAGCACATCTGAAGGCATTCTACAATCTGTGGACCTTGAGAGGTTTGATGAAACACAAAAATTGCATCGGCTTTGAACAGAATAAGCACCATGTGGACTTTTCTCCACGGGAGTAATGTCTTAAACTGTCTACGCTTTGATCGTACACTGGAAGACTAGTAGTAGTTTCCGAAGCACATCTGGAGGCATTCTGTAATCTGTGGACTTTCAGAGTGTTGATGAAACACAGAAATGGCATCGGCATTGAACACAAAAAGCACCATGCGTACTTTTCTCCATGGGAGTAATGTCTTAAACTGTCTACGATTTGATCGCTTCCTGGAAGACTAGTAGTTGTTTCCGAAGCACATCTGGATGCATTCTGCATCAGTGGACCTTCAGAGTGTTGATGAAACACAAAAATTGCATCGGAATTGAACACAATAAGCACCATGCGGACTTTTCTCCATGGGAGTCATGTCTTAAACTGTCTATGCGTTGATCGTTCCCCGAAGACTAGTAGTAGTTTCCGAAGCACATCTGAAGGCATTCTGCAATCTGTGGACCTTCAGAGGGTTGATGAAACACAAAAATTGCATCGGCATTCAACACAATAAGCACCATGAGGACTTTTCTCCATGGTAGTAATGTCTTAAACTGTCTACGTTTTGATCGTTCACTGGAAGACTAGTAGTAGTTTCCGAAGCACATCTGATGGCATTCTCTAATCTGTGGACCTTCAGAGTGTTGATGAAACACAGAAATTGCATCGGCATAGAACACAATAAGCACCATGCGTACTTTTCTCCATGGGAGTAATGTCTTAAACAATTGACGCATTGATCGTTCCCTGGAAGACTAGTAGTGGTTTTCGAAGCACATCAGGATTCATTCTGTAATGTGTGGACCCTCAGAGTGTGGATGAATCACAGAAATTGAATCGGCATTGAACACATTAAGAGCCATGCGGACTTCTCTCCATCTGAGTAATGTCTTTAACTGTCTACGCTTTGATCGATCACTGGAAGACTAGTAGTAGTTTTCGAAGCACATCTGGAGGCATACTGTAATCTGTGGACCTTCAGAGTGTTGATGAAACACAGAAATTGCATCGGCATTGAACACAATAAGCACCATGCGTACTTTTCTCCATGAGAGTAATGTCTCCAAATGTCTACGCTTTGATCGTTAAAAGGAAGACTAGTAGTAGTTTCTGAAGCACATCTGGATGCATTCTGTAATCTGTGGACCTTCTGAGTGTTGATGAAACACCGAAATTGAGTCGGCATTGAATACAATAAGCACCATGCGGACTTTTCTCCATGGGAGTAATGTCTGAAACTGTCTATGTTTGATCGTTCCCTGGAAGACTAGTAGTAATTTCCGAAGCACATCTGGAGGCATTATGTAATCTGTGGAACTTCAGAGTGTTGATGAAACAAAGAAATTCAATCGGCATTGAACGCAATAAGCACCACGCGGACTTTTCTCCATGGGAGTAATGTGTTAAACTGTCTATGTTTGATCGTTCCCTGGAAGACTAGTAGTAGTTTCCGAAGCACATCTGGAGGAATTATGTAATCTGTTCAACTTCAGAGTGTTGATGAAACACAGAAATTGCATCGACATTGAACACAATAAGCACCATGTGGACTTTTCTCCACGGGAGTAATGTCTTAAACTGTCTACGCTTTGATCGTACACTGGAAGACTAGTAGTAGTTTCCGAAGCACATCTGGAGGCACTCTGTAATCTGTGGACCTTCAGAGTGTTGATGAAACACAGAAATAGAATCGGCATTGAACACAATAAGCACCATGCGGACATTTCTCCATAAGAGTAATGTCTTATACTGTCTACGCTTTGATCGTACACTGGAAGACTAGTAGTAGTTTCCGAAGCACATCTGGAGGCATTCTGTAATCTGTGGACCTTCAGAGTGTTGATGAAACACAGAAATTGCATCGGCATTGAACACAATAAGCACCATGCGTACTTTCCTCCAAGGGAGTAATGTCTTAAACTGTCTACGATTTGATCGCTTCCTGGAAGACTAGTAGTTGTTTCCGAAGCACATCTGGATGCATTCTGCATCTGTGGACCTTCAGAGTGTTGATGAAACACAGAAATTGCATCGGCATAGAACACAATAAGCACCATGCGTACTTTTCTCCATGGGAGTAATGTCTTAAACAATTGACGCATTGATCGTTCCCTGGAAGACTAGTAGTGGTTTTCGAAGCACATCAGGATTCATTCTGTAATGTGTGGACCCTCAGAGTGTGGATGAATCACAGAAATTGAATCGGCATTGAACACATTAAGAGCCATGCGGACTTCTCTCCATCTGAGTAATGTCTTTAACTGTCTACGCTTTGATCGATCACTGGAAGACTAGTAGTAGTTTTCGAAGCACATCTGGAGGCATTCTGTAATCTGTGGACCTTCAGAGTGTTGATGAAACACAGAAATTGCATCGGCATTGAACACAATAAGCACCATGCGTACTTTTCTCCATGAGAGTAATGTCTCCAACTGTCTACGCTTTGATCGTTAAAAGGAAGACTAGTAGTAGTTTCTGAAGCACATCTGGATGCATTCTGTAATCTGTGGACCTTCTGAGTGTTGATGAAACACAGAAATTGAGTCGGCATTGAATACAATAAGCACCATGCGGACTTTTCTCCATGGGAGTAATGTCTGAAACTGTCTATGTTTGATCGTTCCCTGGAAGACTAGTAGTAATTTCCGAAGCACATCTGGAGGCATTATGTAATCTGTGGAACTTCAGAGTGTTGATGAAACAAAGAAATTCCATCGGCATTGAACGCAATAAGCACCACGCGGACTTTTCTCCATGGGAGTAATGTGTTAAACTGTCTATGTTTGATCGTTCCCTGGAAGACTAGTAGTAGTTTCCGAAGCACATCTGGAGGAATTATGTAATCTGTTCAACTTCAGAGTGTTGATGAAACACAGAAATTGCATCGACATTGAACACAATAAGCACCATGTGGACTTTTCTCCACGGGAGTAATGTCTTAAACTGTCTACGCTTTGATCGTACACTGGAAGACTAGTAGTAGTTTCCGAAGCACATCTGGAGGCACTCTGTAATCTGTGGACCTTCAGAGTGTTGATGAAACACAGAAATTGAATCGGCATTGAACACAATAAGCACCATGCGGACATTTCTCCATAAGAGTAATGTCTTATACTGTCTACGCTTTGATCGTACACTGGAAGACTAGTAGTAGTTTCCGAAGCACATCTGGAGGCATTCTGTAATCTGTGGACCTTCAGAGTGTTGATGAAACACAGAAATTGCATCGGCATTGAACACAATAAGCACCATGCGTACTTTCCTCCAAGGGAGTAATGTCTTAAACTGTCTACGATTTGATCGCTTCCTGGAAGACTAGTAGTTGTTTCCGAAGCACATCTGGATGCATTCTGCATCAGTGGACCTTCAGAGTGTTGATGAAACACAAAAATTGCATCGGCATTGAACACAATAAGCACCATGCGGACTTTTCTCCATGGGAGTCATGTCTTAAACTGTCTATGCGTTGATCGTTCCCTGAAGACTAGTAGTAGTTTCCGAAGCACATCTGAAGGCATTCTGCAATCTGTGGACCTTCAGAGGGTTGATGAAACACAAAAATTGCATCGGCATTGAACATAATACGCACCATGCGGACTTTTCTCCATGGGAGTAATGTCTTAAACTGTCTACGATTTGATCGTTCACTGGAAGACTAGTAGTAGTTTCAGAAGCACATCTGGAGGCATTCTCTAATCTGTGGACCTTCAGAGTGTTGATGAAACACAGAAATTGCATCGGCATTGAACACAATAAGCACCATGCGTACTTTTCTCCATGGGAGTAATGTCTTAAACAATCGACGCTTTGATCGTTCAGTGTAAGACTAGTAGTAGTTTCTTAAGCACATGTGGATGCATTCTGTATGCTGTGGACCTTCAGAGTGTTGATGAATCACAAAAATTGCATCGGCATTGAACACAATAAGCACCATGCGGACTTTTCTCCATGGGAGTAAGGTCTTAAACTGACTACGCTTTGATCGTTCCCTGGAAGACTAGTAGTGGTTTTCGAAGCACATCAGGATTCATTCTGTAATGTGTGGACCCTCAGAGTGTTGATGAAACACAGAAATTGAATGGCATTGAACACATTAAGCGCCATGCGGACTTCTCTCCATCTGAGTAACGTCTTAAACTGTCTACGCTTTGATCGATGACTGGAAGACTAGTAGTAGTTTCTGAAGCACATCTGGATGCATTCTGTAATCTGTGGACCTTCTGAGTGTTGATGAAACACAAAAATTGATTCGGCATTGAATACAATAAGCACCATGCGGACTTTTCTCCATGGGAGTAATGTCTGAAACTGTCTATGTTTGATCGTTCCCTGGAAGACTAGTAGTAGTTTCCGAAGCACACTTCGAGGCATTATGTAATCTGTGGAACTTCAGAGTGTTGATGAAACAAAGAAATTGCATCGGCATTGAACGCAATAAGCACCACGCGGACTTTTCTCCATGGGAGTAATGTCTTAAACTGTCTATGTGTGATCGTTACCTGGAAGACTAGTAGTAGTTTCCTAAGCACATCTGGCGGAATTATGTAATCTGTGGAACTTCAGAGTGTTGATGAGACACAGAAATTGCATCGACATTGAACACAATACGCACCATGTGGACTTTTCTCCATGGGAGTAGTATCTTAAACTGTCTACGCTTTGATCGTTCACTGGAAGACTAGTAGTAGTTTCCGAAGTACATCTGGAGGCATTCTGTAATCTGTGGACCTTCAGAGTGGTGATGAAACACATAAATTGCATCGGCATTGAACACTATAAGCACCATGCGGACATTTCTCCATAAGAGTAATGTCTTATACTGTCTACGCTTTGATCGTACACTGGAAGACTAGTAATAGTTTCCGAAGCACATCTGGAGGCATTCTGTAATCTGTGGACCTTCAGAGTGTTGATGAAACACAGAAATTGAATCGGCATTGAACACAATAAGCACCATGCGGACTTTTCTCCATGAGGGTAATGTTAAAAACTGTGTACGCTTTGATCGCTTCCTGGAAGACTAGTAGTAGTTTCCGAAGCACATCTGGAGGCATTCTGTAATCTGTGGAACTTCAGAGGGTTGATGAAACACAAAAATTGCATCGGCATTCAACACAATAAGCACCATGAGGACTTTTCTCCATGGTAGTAATGTCTTAAACTGTCTACGTTTTGATCGTTCACTGGAAGACTAGTAGTAGTTTCCGAAGCACATCTGATGGCATTCTCTAATCTGTGGACCTTCAGAGTGTTGATGAAACACAGAAATTGCATCGGCATAGAACACAATAAGCACCATGCGTACTTTTCTCCATGGGAGTAATGTCTTAAACAATTGACGCATTGATCGTTCCCTGGAAGACTAGTAGTGGTTTTCGAAGCACATCAGGATTCATTCTGTAATGTGTGGACCCTCAGAGTGTGGATGAATCACAGAAATTGAATCGGCATTGAACACATTAAGAGCCATGCGGACTTCTCTCCATCTGAGTAATGTCTTTAACTGTCTACGCTTTGATCGATCACTGGAAGACTAGTAGTAGTTTTCGAAGCACATCTGGAGGCATACTGTAATCTGTGGACCTTCAGAGTGTTGATGAAACACAGAAATTGCATCGGCATTGAACACAATAAGCACCATGCGTACTTTTCTCCATGAGAGTAATGTCTCCAACTGTCTACGCTTTGATCGTTAAAAGGAAGACTAGTAGTAGTTTCTGAAGCACATCTGGATGCATTCTGTAATCTGTGGACCTTCTGAGTGTTGATGAAACACAGAAATTGAGTCGGCATTGAATACAATAAGCACCATGCGGACTTTTCTCCATGGGAGTAATGTCTGAAACTGTCTATGTTTGATCGTTCCCTGGAAGACTAGTAATAATTTCCGAAGCACATCTGGAGGCATTATGTAATCTGTGGAACTTCAGAGTGTTGATGAAACAAAGAAATTCAATCGGCATTGAACGCAATAAGCACCACGCGGACTTTTCTCCATGGGAGTAATGTGTTAAACTGTCTATGTTTGATCGTTCCCTGGAAGACTAGTAGTAGTTTCCGAAGCACATCTGGAGGAATTATGTAATCTGTTCAACTTCAGAGTGTTGATGAAACACAGAAATTGCATCGACATTGAACACAATAAGCACCATGTGGACTTTTCTCCACGGGAGTAATGTCTTAAACTGTCTACGCTTTGATCGTACACTGGAAGACTAGTAGTAGTTTCCGAAGCACATCTGGAGGCACTCTGTAATCTGTGGACCTTCAGAGTGTTGATGAAACACAGAAATTGAATCGGCATTGAACACAATAAGCACCATGCGGACATTTCTCCATAAGAGTAATGTCTTATACTGTCTACGCTTTGATCGTACACTGGAAGACTAGTAGTAGTTTCCGAAGCACATCTGGAGGCATTCTGTAATCTGTGGACCTTCAGAGTGTTGATGAAACACAGAAATTGCATCGGCATTGAACACAATAAGCACCATGCCTACTTTCCTCCAAGGGAGTAATGTCTTAAACTGTCTACGATTTGATCGCTTCCTGGAAGACTAGTAGTTGTTTCCGAAGCACATCTGGATGCATTCTGCATCTGTGGACCTTCAGAGTGTTGATGAAACACAGAAATTGCATCGGCATAGAACACAATAAGCACCATGCGTACTTTTCTCCATGGGAGTAATGTCTTAAACAATTGACGCATTGATCGTTCCCTGGAAGACTAGTAGTGGTTTTCGAAGCACATCAGGATTCATTCTGTAATGTGTGGACCCTCAGAGTGTGGATGAATCACAGAAATTGCATCAGCATTGAACACAATAAGCACCATGCGGACTTTTCTCCATGGGAGTAAGGTCTTAAACTGACTACGCTTTGATCGTTCCCTGGAAGACTAGTAGTGGTTTTCGAAGCACATCAGGATTCATTCTGTAATGTGTGGACCCTCAGAGTGTTGATGAAACACAGAAATTGAATCGGCATTGAACACATTAAGCGCCATGCGGACTTCTCTCCATCTGAGTAACGTCTTAAACTGTCTACGCTTTGATCGATGACTGGAAGACTAGTAGTAGTTTTCGAAGCACATCTGGAGGCATTCTGTAATCTGTGGACCTTCAGAGGGTTGATGAAACACAGAAATTGAATCGGCATTGAACACAATAAGCACCATGCGGACTTTTCTCCATGAGAGTAATGTCTCCAACTGTCTACGCTTTGATCGTTAAAAGGAAGACTAGTAGTAGTTTCTGAAGCTCATCTGGATGCATTCTGTAATCTGTGGACCTTCTGAGTGTTGATGAAACACAGAAATTGAGTCGGCATTGAATACAATAAGCACCATGTGGACTTTTCTCCATGGGAGTAATGTCTGAAACTGTCTATGTTTGATCGTTCCCTGGAAGACTAGTAGTAGTTTCCGAAGCACATCTGGAGGCATTATGTAATCTGTGGAACTTCAGAGTGTTGATGAAACAAAGAAATTGCATCGGCATTGAACGCAATAAGCACCACGCGGACTTTTCTCCATGGGAGTAATGTCTTAAACTGTCTATGTGTGATCGTTCCCTGGAAGACTAGTAGTAGTTTCCTAAGCACATCTGGCGGAATTATGTAATCTGTGGAACTGCAGAGTGTTGATGAGACACAGAAATTGCATCGACATTGAACACAATAAGCACCATGTGGACTTTTCTCCATGGGAGTAGTATCTTAAACTGTCTACGCTTTGATCGTTCACTGGAAGACTAGTAGTAGTTTCCGAAGTACATCTGGAGGCATTCTGTAATCTGTGGACCTTCAGAGTGGTGATGAAACACAGAAATTGCATCGGCATTGAACACTATAAGCACCATGCGCACATTTCTCCATAAGAGTAATGTCTTATACTGTCTACGCTTTGATCGTACACTGGAAGACTAGTAATAGTTTCCGAAGCATATCTGGAGGCATTCTGTAATCTGTGGACCTTCAGAGTGTTGATGAAACACAGAAATTGAATCGGCATTGAACACAATAAGCACCATGCGGACTTTTCTCCATGAGGGTAATGTTAAAAACTGTGTACGCTTTGATCGTTCACTGGAAGACTAGTAGTAGTTTCCGAAGCACATCTGGAGGAATTCTGTAATCTGTGGACCTTCAGAGTGTTGATGAAACACAGAAATTGCATCGGCATTGAACACAATAAGCACCATGCGTACTTTTCTCCATGGGAGTAATGTCTTAAACTGTCTACGATGTGATCGCTCCCTGGAAGACTAGTAGTTGTTTCCGAAGTACATCTGGATGCACTGTAATCTGTGGACCTTCAGAGTGTTGACGAAACACAAAAATTGAACCGGCATTGAACACAATAAGCACCATGCGGACTTTTCTCCATGGGAGTAATGTCTTAAAATGTCTATGCTGTGATCGTTCCCTGGAAGACTAGTAGTAGTTTCCGAAGCACATCTCTAGGCATTCTGTAATCTGTGGACATTCAGAGGGTTGATGAAACACAAAAATTGCATCGGCATTGAACACAATAAGCACCATGCGGACTTTTCTCCATGGGAGTAATGTCTTAAACTGTTACGCTTTGATCGTACACTGGACGACTAGTAGTAGTTTCCGAAGCACATCTGGAGGCATTCTGTAATCTGTGGATCTTCAGAGTGTTGATGAAACACAGCATTTTGCATCGGCATCGAACGCAATAAGCACCATGCGGACTTTTCTCCATGGGAGAAATGTCTTAAACTGTCTACGATTTGATCGTTCACTGGAAGACAAGTAGTAGTTTCCGAAGCACATCTGGAGGCATTCTCTAATCTGTGGACCTTCAGAGTGTTGATGAAACACAGAAATTGCATCGGCATTGAACACAATAAGCACCATGCGTACTTTTCTCCATGGGAGTAATGTCTTAAACTGACTACGCTTTGATCGTTCACTGGAAGACTAGTAGTAGTTTCCGAAGCACATCTGGAGGCATTCTGTAATCTGTGGTCCTTCAGAGTGTTGATGAAACACAGAAATTGCATCGGCATTGAACACAATAAGCACCATGCGTACTTTTCTCCATGGGAGTAATGTCTTAATCAGTCGACGCTTTGATCGTTCAGTGGAAGACTTGTAGTAGTTTCCGAAGCACATGTGGATGCATTCTGTATGCTGTGGACCTTCAGAGTGTTGATGAAACACAGCATTTAGCATCGGCATTGAATGCAATAAGCACCATGCGGACTTTTCTCCATGGGAGTAATATCTTAAACTGTCTACGCTTTGATCGTTCACTGGAAGACTAGTAGTAGTTTCCGAAGTACATCTGGAGGCATTCTGCAATCTGTGGACCTTCGGAGTGTTGATGAAACACAGAAATTGCATCGGCATTGAACACAATAAGCACCATGCGGACATTTCTCCATAAGAGTAACGTCTTATACTGTCTACGCTTTGATCGTACACTGGAAGACTAGTAGTAGTTTCCGAAGCACATCTGGAGGCATTCTGTAATCTGCGGACCTTCAGAGTGTTGATGAAACACAGAAATTGAATCGGCATTGAACACAATAAGCACCATGCGGACTTTTCTCCATGAGAGTAATGTCTTAAACTGTGTACGCTTTGATCGTTCACTGGAAGACTAGTAGTAGTTTCCGAAGCACATCTGGAGGCATTCTGTAATCTGTGGACCTTCAGAGTGTTGATGAAACACAGAAATTGCATCGGCATTGAACACAATAAGCACCATGCGTACATTTCTCCATGGGAGTAATGTCTTAAACTGTCTACGATTTGATCGCTCCCTGGAAGACTAGAAGATGTTTCCGAAGCACATCTGGATGCATTCTGTAATCTGTGGACCTTCAGAGTGTTGATGAAACACAAAAATTGCATCGGCATTGAACACAATAAGCACCATGCGGACTTTTCTCCATGGGAGTCATGCCTTAAACTGTCTATGCGTTGATCGTTCCCCGAAGACTAGTAGTAGTTTCCGAAGCACATCTGAAGGCATTCTGTAATCTGTGGACCTTCAGAGGGTTGATGAAACACAAAAATTGCATCGGCATTGAACACAATAAGCACCATGCGGACGTTTCTCCATGGGAGTAATGTCTTAAACTGTCTACACTTTGATCGTCCCCTGGAAGACTAGTAGTACATTCCAAAGCACATCTGGATGCATCGTGTAATCTGTGCACCTTCAGAGTGTTGATGAAACACAGAAATTGCATCGACATTGAACACAATAAGCACCATGTGGACTTATCTCCATGGGAGTAATATCTTAAACTGTCTACGCTTTGATCGTTCACTGGAAGACTAGTAGTAGTTTCCGAAGTACATCTGGAGGCATTCTGCAATCTGTGGACCTTCGGAGTGTTGATGAAACACAGAAATTGCATCGGCATTGAACACAATAAGCACCATGCGGACATTTCTCCATAAGAGTAACGTCTTATACTGTCTACGCTTTGATCGTACACTGGAAGACTAGTAGTAGTTTCCGAAGCACATCTGGAGGCATTCTGTAATCTGCGGACCTTCAGAGTGTTGATGAAACACAGAAATTGAATCGGCATTGAACACAATAAGCACCATGCGGACTTTTCTCCATGAGAGTAATGTCTTAAACTGTGTACGCTTTGATCGTTCACTGGAAGACTAGTAGTAGATTCCGAAGCACATCTGGAGGCATTCTCTAATCTGTGGACCTTCAGAGTGTTGATGAAACACAGAAATTGCATCGGCATTGAACACAATAAGCACCATGCGTACATTTCTCCATGGGAGTAATGTCTTAAACTGTCTACGATTTGATCGCTCCCTGGAAGACTAGAAGATGTTTCCGAAGCACATCTGGATGCATTCTGTAATCTGTGGACCTTCAGAGTGTTGATGAAACACAAAAATTGCATCGGCATTGAACACAATAAGCACCATGCGGACTTTTCTCCATGGGAGTCATGTCTTAAACTGTCTATGCGTTGATCGTTCCCCGAAGACTAGTAGTAGTTTCCGAAGCACATCTGAAGGCATTCTGTAATCTGTGGACCTTCAGAGGGTTGATGAAACACAAAAATTGCATCGGCAGTGAACACAATAAGCACCATGCGGACGTTTCTCCATGGGAGTAATGTCTTAAACTGTCTACACTTTGATCGTCCCCTGGAAGACTAGTAGTACATTCCAAAGCACATCTGGATGCATCGTGTAATCTGTGCACCTTCAGAGTGTTGATGAAACACAGAAATTGCATCGACATTGAACACAATAAGCACCATGTGGACTTATCTCCATGGGAGTAATATCTTAAACTGTCTACGCTTTGATCGTTCACTGGAAGACTAGTAGTAGTTTCCGAAGTACATCTGGAGGCATTCTGCAATCTGTGGACCTTCGGAGTGTTGATGAAACACAGAAATTGCATCGGCATTGAACACAATAAGCACCATGCGGACATTTCTCCATAAGAGTAACGTCTTATACTGTCTACGCTTTGATCGTACACTGGAAGACTAGTAGTAGTTTCCGAAGCACATCTGGAGGCATTCTGTAATCTGCGGACCTTCAGAGTGTTGATGAAACACAGAAATTGAATCGGCATTGAACACAATAAGCACCATGCGGACTTTTCTCCATGAGAGTAATGTCTTAAACTGTGTACGCTTTGATCGTTCACTGGAAGACTAGTAGTAGTTTCCGAAGCACATCTGGAGGCATTCTGTAATCTGTGGACCTTCAGAGTGTTGATGAAACACAGAAATTGCATCGGCATTGAACACAATAAGCACCATGCGGACTTTTCTCCATGGGAGTCATGTCTTAAACTGTCTATGCGTTGATCGTTCCCCGAAGACTAGTAGTAGTTTCCGAAGCACATCTGAAGGCATTCTGTAATCTGTGGACCTTCAGAGGGTTGATGAAACACAAAAATTGCATCGGCATTGAACACAATAAGCACCATGCGGACTTTTCTCCATGGGAGTCATGTCTTAAACTGTCTACGATTTGATCGCTCCCTGGAAGACTAGAAGATGTTTCCGAAGCACATCTGGATGCATTCTGTAATCTGTGGACCTTCAGAGTGTTGATGAAATACAAAAATTGCATCGGCATTGAACACAATAAGCACCATGCGGACTTTTCTCCATGGGAGTCATGTCTTAAACTGTCTATGCGTTGATCGTTCCCCGAAGACTAGTAGTAGTTTCCGAAGCACATCTGAAGGCATTCTGTAATCTGTGGACCTTCAGAGGGTTGATGAAACACAAAAATTGCATCGGCATTGAACACAATAAGCACCATGCGGACTTTTCTCCATGGGAGTAATGTCTTAAACTGTCTACGTTTTTTGATCGTTCACTGGAAGACTAGTAGTAGTTTCCGAAGCACATCTGGAGGCATTCTCTAATCTGTGGACCTTCAGAGTGTTGATGAAACACAGACATTGCATCGGCATTGAACACAATAAGCACCATGCGTACTTTTCTGCGTGGGATTAATGTCTTAAACAATCGACGCTTTGATCGTTCAATATAAGACTAGTAGTAGTTTCTTAAGCACATGTGGATGCACTCTGTATGCTGTGGACCTTCAGAGTGTTGATGAATCACAAAAATTGCATCGGCATTGAACACAATAAGCACCATGCGGACTTTTCTCCATGGGAGTAAGGTCTTAAACTGACTACGCTTTGATCGTTCCCTGGAAGACTAGTCGTGGTTTTCGAAGCACATCAGGATTCATTCTGTAATGTGTGGACCCTCAGAGTGTTGATGAAACACAGAAATTGAATCGGCATTGAACACATTAAGCGCCATGCGGACTTCTCTCCATCTGAGTAATGTCTTAAACTGTCTACGCTTTGATCGATCACTGGAAGACTAGTAGTTGTTTTCGAAGCATATCTGGAGGCATTCTGTAATCTGTGGACCTTCGGAGTGTTGATGAAACACAGAAATTGAATCGGCATTGAACACAATAAGCACCATGCGGACTTTTCTCCATGAGAGTAATGTCTCCAACTGTCTACGCTTTGATCGTTAAAAGGAAGACTAGTAGTAGTTTCTGAAGCACATCTGGATGCATTCTGTAATCTGTGGACTTTCTGAGTGTTGAAGAAACACAGAAATTGAGTCGGCATTGAACGCAATAAGCACCACGCGGACTTTTCTCCATGGGAGTAATGTCTTGAACTGTCTAAGTTTAATCGTTCCCTGGAAGACTAGTAGTAGTTTCCGAAGCACATCTGGAGGCATTATGTAATCTGTGGAACTTCAGAGTGTTGATGAATCAAAGAAATTGCATCGGCATTGAACGCAATAAACACCATGCGTACTTTTCTCCATGGGAGTAATGTCTTAAACTGTCTACGCTTTGATCGTTCACTTTAGGACTAGTAGTAGTTTCCGAAGCACATCTGGAGGCATTCTCTAATCTGTGGACCTTCAGAGTGTTGATGAAACACAGAAATTGCATCGACATTGAACACAATAAGCACCATGTGGACTTTTCTCCATGGGAGTAGTATCTTAAACTGTCTACGCTTTGATCGTTCACTGGAAGACTAGTAGTAGTTTCCGAAGTACATCTGGAGGCATTCTGTAATCTGTGGTCCTTCAGAGTGGTGATGAAACACAGAAATTGCATCGGCATTGAACACAATATGCACCATGCGGACATTTCTCCATAAGAGTAATGTCTTATACTGTCTACGCTTTGATCGTACGCTGGAAGACTAGTAATAGTTTCCGAAGCACATCTGGAGGCATTCTGTAATCTATGGACCTTCAGAGTGTTGATGAAACACAGAAATTGAATCGGCACATAACACAATAAGCACCATGCGGACTTTTCTCCATGAGAGTAATGTCTTAAACTGTGTACGCTTTGATCGTTCACTGGAAGACTAGTAGTAGTTTCCGAAGCACATCTGGATTCATTCTGTAATCTGTGGACCTTCAGAGTGTTGATGAAACACAGAAATTGCATCGGCTTTGAACACAATAAGCACCATGCGTACTTTTCTCCATGGGAGTAATGTCTTAAACTGTCTACGGTTTGATCGTTCCCTGGAAGACTAGTTGTAGTTTCCGAAGCACATCTGGAGGCATTCTGTAATCTGTGGACATTCATAGGGTTGATGAAACACAAAAATTGCATCGGCATTGAACACAATAAGCAAAATGCGGACTTTTTGCCATGGGAGTAATGTCTTAAACTGTCTATGCTGTGATCGTTCCCTGGAAGACTAGTTGTAGTTTCCGAAGCACATCTGGAGGCATTCTGTAATCTATGGACCTTCAGAGTGTTGATGAAACACAGAATTATGCATCGGCATTGAACACAATAAGCACCATGCGGACTTTTCTCCATGAGAGAAATATCTTAAACTGTCTACGCTTTGATCGTTCACTGGAAGACAAGTAGTAGTTTCCGAAGCACATCTGGAGGCATTCTCTAATCTGTGGACCTTCAGAGTGTTGATGAAACACAGAAATTGCATCGGCATTGAACACAAAAAGCACCATGCATACTTTTCTCCATGGGAGTAATGTCTTAAACTGTCTACGCTTTGATCGTTCACTGGAAGACTAGTAGTAGTTTCCGAAGCATATGTGCAGGCATTCTGTAATCTGTGGACCTTCAGAGTGTTGATGAAACACAGAAATTGAATCGGCATTGAACACAATTAGCACCATGCGGACATTTCTCCATAAGAGTAATGTCTTATACTGTCTACGCTTTGATCGTACACTGGAAGACTAGTAGTAGTTTCCGAAGCACATCTGGAGGCATTCTGTAATCTGTGGACCTTCAGAGTGTTGATGAAACACAGAAATTGAATCGGCATTGAACACAATAAGCACCATGCGGACTTTTCTCCATGAGAGTAATGTCTTAAACTGTGTACGCTTTGATCGTTCACTGGAAGACTAGTAGTAGTTTCCGAAGCACATCTGGAGGCATTCTGTAATCTGTGGACCTTCAGAGTGTTGATGAAACACAGAAATTGCACCGGCATTGAACACAATAAGCACCATGCGTACTTTTCTCCATGGGAGTAATGTCTTCAACTGTCTACGATTTGATCGCTCCCTGGAAGACTAGAAGATGTTTCCGAAGCACATCTGGATGCATTCTGTAATCTGTGGACCTTCAGAGTGTTGATGAAACACAAAAATTGCATCGGCATTGAACACAATAAGCACCATGCGGACTTTTCTCCATGGGACTAATGTCTTAAACTGTCTATGCTTTGATCGTTCCCCGAAGACTAGTAGTAGTTTCCGAAGCACATCTGGAGGCATTCTGTAATCTGTGGACCTTCAGAGCGTTGATGAAACACATAAATTGCATCGGCATTGAACACAATAAGCACAATGCGGACGTTTCTCCATGGAGTAATGTCTTAAACTGTGTACGCTTTGATCGTACACTGGAAGACTAGTAGTAGTTTCCGAAGCACATCTGGAGGCATTCTGTAATCTGTGGACCTTCAGAGTGTTCATTAAACACAGAATTATGCATCGGCATTGAACACAATAAGCACCATGCGGACTTTCCTCCATGGGAGAAATGTCTTAAAGTGTCTACGCTTTGATCGTTCACTGGAAGGCAAGTAGTAGTTTCCGAAACACATCTGGAGGCATTCTCTAATCTGTGAACCTTCAGAGCGTTGATGAAACACAGAAATTGCATCGGCATTGAACACAATAAGCACCATGCGTACTTTTCTCCATGGGAGTAATGTCTTAAACAATCGACGTTTTGATCGTTCACTGGAAGACTAGTAGTAGTTTCCGAAACACATCTGGAGGCATTCTCTAATCTGTGGACCTTCAGAGTGTTGATGAAATACAGAAATTGCATCGGCATTGAACACAGTAAGCACCATGCGTACTTTTCTCCATGGGAGTAATGTCTTAAACTGTCTACGATTTGATCGCTCCCTGGAAGACTAGTAGTTGTCTCTGAAGCATATCTGGATGCATTCTGTAATCTGTGGACCTTCAGAGTGTTGATGAAACACAAAAATTTGCATCGGCATTGAACACAATAAGCACCATGCGTACTTTTCTCCATGGGAGTAATGTCTTAAACTGTCTATGCTTTGATCGTTCCCTGGAAGACTAGTAGTAGTTTCCGAAGCACATCTGGAGGCATTCTGTAATCTTTGGACCTTCAGAGGGTTGATGAAACACAAAAATTGCATCGGCATTGAACACAATAAGGACCATGCGGACTTTTCTCCATGGGAGTAATGTCTTAAACTGTCTACGCTTTGATCGTACACTGGAAGACTAGTAGTAGTTTCCGAAACACCTCTGGAGGCATTCTGTAATCTGTGGACCTTCAGTGTGTTGATGAAACACAGAAATTGCATCGGCATTGAACACAATAAGCACCATGCGTACTTTTCTCCATGGGAGTAATGTCTTAAACTGTCTACGCTTTGATCGATCACTGGAAGACTAGTAGTAGTTTTCGAAGCACATCTGGAGGCATTCTGTAATCTGTGGTCCTTCAGAGTGTTGATGAAACACAGAAATTGAATCGGCATTGAACACAATAAGCACCATGCGGACATTTCTCCATGAGAGTAATGTCTCCAACTGTCTACGCTTTGATCGTTAAAAGGAAGACTAGTAGTAGTTTCTGAAGCACATCTGGATGCATTCTGAAATCTGTGGACCTTCAGAGTGTTGATGAAACACAGAAATTGAATCGGCATTGAATACAATAAGCACCATGCGGACTTTTCTCCATGGGAGTAATGTCTTAAACTGTCTATGTTTGATCGTTCCCTGGAAGACTAGTAGTAGTTTCCGAAGCACATCTGGAGGCATTATGTAATCTGTGGAACTTCAGAGTGTTGATGAAATACAGAAATTGCATCGACATTGAACACAATAAGCACCATCTGGACTTTTCTCCATGGGAGTAATATCTTAATCTGTCTACGCTTTGATCGTTCACTGGATGACTAGTAGTAGTTTCCGAAGTACATCTGGAGGCATTCTGTAATCTGTGGACCTTCAGAGTGTTGATGAAACACTGAAATTGCATCGGCATTGAACACAATATGCATCATGCGGACATTTCTCCATAAGAGTAATGTCTTATACTGTCTACGCTTTGATCGTACACTGGAAGACTAGTAATAGTTTCCGAAGCACATCTGGAGGCATTCTGTAATCTGTGGACCTTCAGAGTGTTGATGAAGCACAGAAATTGAATCGGCATTGAACACAATAAGCACCATGCGGACTTTTCTCCATGAGAGTAATGTCTTAAACTGTGTACGCTTTGATCGTTCACTGGAAGACTAGTAGTAGTTTCCGAAGCACATCTGGAGGCATTCTGTAATCTGTGGACCTTCAGAGTGTTGATGAAACACAGAAATTGCATCGGCATTGAACACAATAAGCACCATGCGGACTTTTCTCCATGGGAGTAATGTCTTAAACTGTCTATGCTTTGATCGTTCCCTGTAAGACTAGTAGTAGTTTCCGAAGCACATCTGGAGGCATTCTGTAATCTGTGGACATTCAGAGGGTTGAAGAAACACAAAAATTGCATCGGCATTGAACACAATAACCACCATGCGGACATTTCTCCATGGGAGTAATGTCTTAAACTGTCTATGCTTTGATCGTACACTGGAAGACTAGTAGTAGTTTCCGAAGCACATCTGGAGGCATTCTGTAATCTGTGGACCTTCTGAGTGTTGATGAAACACAGAAATTGCATCGGCATTGAACACAGTAAGCACCATGCGTACTTTTCTGCATGGGAGTAATGTCTTAAACTGTCTACGATTTGATCGCTCCCTGGAAGACTAGTAGTTGTCTCTGAAGCATATCTGGATGCATTCTGTAATCTGTGGACCTTCAGAGTGTTGATGAAACACAAAAATTTGCATCGGCATTGAACACAATAAGCACCATGCGTACTTTTCTCCATGGGAGTAATGTCTTAAACGTCTATGCTTTGATCGTTCCCTGGAAGACTAGTAGTAGTTTCCGAAGCACATCTGGAGGCATTCTGTAATCTTTGGACCTTCAGAGGGTTGATGAAACACAAAAATTGCATCGGCATTGAACACAATAAGGACCATGCGGACTTTTCTCCATGGGAGTAATGTCTTAAACTGTCTACGCTTTGATCGTACACTGGAAGACTAGTAGTAGTTTCCGAAACACCTCTGGAGGCATTCTGTAATCTGTGGACCTTCAGTGTGTTGATGAAACACAGAAATTGCATCGGCATTGAACACAATAAGCACCATGCGTACTTTTCTCCATGGGAGTAATGTCTTAAACTGTCTACGCTTTGATCGATCACTGGAAGACTAGTAGTAGTTTTCGAAGCACATCTGGAGGCATTCTGTAATCTGTGGTCCTTCAGAGTGTTGATGAAACACAGAAATTGAATCGGCATTGAACACAATAAGCACCATGCGGACATTTCTCCATGAGAGTAATGTCTCCAACTGTCTACGCTTTGATCGTTAAAAGGAAGACTAGTAGTAGTTTCTGAAGCACATCTGGATGCATTCTGAAATCTGTGGACCTTCAGAGTGTTGATGAAACACAGAAATTGAATCGGCATTGAATACAATAAGCACCATGCGGACTTTTCTCCATGGGAGTAATGTCTTAAACTGTCTATGTTTGATCGTTCCCTGGAAGACTAGTAGTAGTTTCCGAAGCACATCTGGAGGCATTATGTAATCTGTGGAACTTCAGAGTGTTGATGAAATACAGAAATTGCATCGACATTGAACACAATAAGCACCATCTGGACTTTTCTCCATGGGAGTAATAACTTAATCTGTCTACGCTTTGATCGTTCACTGGATGACTAGTAGTAGTTTCCGAAGTACATCTGGAGGCATTCTGTAATCTGTGGACCTTCAGAGTGTTGATGAAACACTGAAATTGCATCGGCATTGAACACAATATGCATCATGCGGACATTTCTCCATAAGAGTAATGTCTTATACTGTCTACGCTTTGATCGTACACTGGAAGACTAGTAATAGTTTCCGAAGCACATCTGGAGGCATTCTGTAATCTGTGGACCTTCAGAGTGTTGATGAAGCACAGAAATTGAATCGGCATTGAACACAATAAGCACCATGCGGACTTTTCTCCATGAGAGTAATGTCTTAAACTGTGTACGCTTTGATCGTTCACTGGAAGACTAGTAGTAGTTTCCGAAGCACATCTGGAGGCATTCTGTAATCTGTGGACCTTCAGAGTGTTGATGAAACACAGAAATTGCATCGGCATTGAACACAATAAGCACCATGCGGACTTTTCTCCATGGGAGTAATGTCTTAAACTGTCTATGCTTTGATCGTTCCCTGTAAGACTAGTAGTAGTTTCCGAAGCACATCTGGACTCATTCTGTAATCTGTGGACATTCAGAGGGTTGAAGAAACACAAAAATTGCATCGGCATTGAACACAATAACCACCATGCGGACATTTCTCCATGGGAGTAATGTCTTAAACTGTCTATGCTTTGATCGTACACTGGAAGACTAGTAGTAGTTTCCGAAGCACATCTGGAGGCATTCTGTAATCTGTGGACCTTCTGAGTGTTGATGAAACACAGAAATTGCATCGGCATTGAACACAGTAAGCACCATGCGTACTTTTCTGCATGGGAGTAATGTCTTAAACTGTCTACGATTTGATCGCTCCCTGGAAGACTAGTAGTTGTCTCTGAAGCATATCTGGATGCATTCTGTAATCTGTGGACCTTCAGAGTGTTGATGAAACACAAAAATTTGCATCGGCATTGAACACAATAAGCACCATGCGTACTTTTCTCCATGGGAGTAATGTCTTAAACGTCTATGCTTTGATCGTTCCCTGGAAGACTAGTAGTAGTTTCCGAAGCACATCTGGAGGCATTCTGTAATCTTTGGACCTTCAGAGGGTTGATGAAACACAAAAATTGCATCGGCATTGAACACAATAAGGACCATGCGGACTTTTCTCCATGGGAGTAATGTCTTAAACTGTCTACGCTTTGATCGTACACTGGAAGACTAGTAGTAGTTTCCGAAACACCTCTGGAGGCATTCTGTAATCTGTGGACCTTCAGTGTGTTGATGAAACACAGAAATTGCATCGGCATTGAACACAATAAGCACCATGCGTACTTTTCTCCATGGGAGTAATGTCTTAAACTGTCTACGCTTTGATCGATCACTGGAAGACTAGTAGTAGTTTTCGAAGCACATCTGGAGGCATTCTGTAATCTGTGGTCCTTCAGAGTGTTGATGAAACACAGAAATTGAATCGGCATTGAACACAATAAGCACCATGCGGACATTTCTCCATGAGAGTAATGTCTCCAACTGTCTACGCTTTGATCGTTAAAAGGAAGACTAGTAGTAGTTTCTGAAGCACATCTGGATGCATTCTGAAATCTGTGGACCTTCAGAGTGTTGATGAAACACAGAAATTGAATCGGCATTGAATACAATAAGCACCATGCGGACTTTTCTCCATGGGAGTAATGTCTTAAACTGTCTATGTTTGATCGTTCCCTGGAAGACTAGTAGTAGTTTCCGAAGCACATCTGGAGGCATTATGTAATCTGTGGAACTTCAGAGTGTTGATGAAACACAGAAATTGCATCGACATAAGCACCATCTGGACTTCTCTCCATGGGAGTAATATCTTAATCTGTCTACGCTTTGATCGTTCACTGGAAGACTAGTAGTAGTTTCCGAAGTACATCTGGAGGCATTCTGTAATCTGTGGACCTTCAGAGTGTTGATGAAACACTGAAATTGCATCGGCATTGAACACAATATGCATCATGCGGACATTTCTCCATGGGAGTAATGTCTTAAACTGTCTATGCTTTGATCGTTCCCTGGAAGACTAGTAGTAGTTTCCGAAGCACATCTGGAGGCATTATGTAATCTGTGGAACTTCAGAGAGTTGATGAAACAAAGTAATTGCATCGACATTGAACACAATAAGCACCATCTGGACTTTTCTCCATGGGAGTAATATCTTAAACTGTCTACGCTTTGATCGTTCACTGCAAGACTAGTAGTAGTTTCCGAAGTACATCTGGAGGCATTCTGTAATCTGTGGACCTTCAGAGTGTTGATGAAACACTGAAATTGCATCGGCATTGAACACAATAAGCATCATGCGGACATTTCTCCATGGGAGTAATGTCTTAAACTGTCTATGCTTTGATCGTTCCCTGTAAGACTAGTAGTAGTTTCCGAAGCACATCTGGACTCATTCTGTAATCTGTGGACATTCAGAGGGTTGAAGAAACACAAAAATTGCATCGGCATTGAACACAATAACCACCATGCGGACATTTCTCCATGGGAGTAATGTCTTAAACTGTCTATGCTTTGATCGTACACTGGAAGACTAGTAGTAGTTTCCGAAGCACATCTGGAGGCATTCTGTAATCTGTGGACCTTCTGAGTGTTGATGAAACACAGAAATTGCATCGGCATTGAACACAGTAAGCACCATGCGTACTTTTCTGCATGGGAGTAATGTCTTAAACTGTCTACGCTTTGATCGATCACTGGAAGACTAGTAGTAGTTTTCGAAGCACATCTGGAGGCATTCTGTAATCTGTGGACCTTCTGAGTGTTGATGAAACACAGAATTTTGCATCGGCATTGAACACAATAAGCACCATGCGGACTTTTCTCCATGGGAGTAATGTCTTAAACTGTCTACGCTTTGATCGTTCACTGGAAGACAAGTAGTAGTTTCCGAAGCACATCTGGAGGCATTCTCTAATCTGTGGACCTTCAGAGTGTTGATGAAACACAGAAATTGCATCGGCATTGAACACAATAAGCACCATGCGTACTTTTCTGCATGGGAGTAATGTCTTAAACTGTCGACGCTTTGATCGTTCAGTGGAAGACTAGTAGTAGTTTCCGAAGCACATGTGGATGCATTCTGTATGCTGTGGACCTTCAGAGTGTTGATGAATCACAAAAATTGCATCGGCATTGTAAACAATAAGCACCATGCGGACTTTTCTCCATGGGAGTAATGTCTTAAACTGTCTACACTTTGATAGTTCCCTGGAAGACTAGTAGTACATTCCAAAGCACATCTGGATGCATTCTGTAATCTGTGCACCTTCAGAGTGTTGATGAAACACAGATATTGCCTCGGCATTGAACACAATAAGCACCTTGCGGACTTTTCCCCATGGGAGTAATGTCTTAAACTGACTACGCTTTGATCGTTCCCTGGAAGACTAGTAGTAGTTTTCCAAGCACATCTGGAGGCATTCTGTAATCTGTGGACCTTCAGAGTGTTGATGAAACACAGAAATTGAAACGGCAATGAACACAATAAGCACCATGCGGACATTTCTCCATAAGAGTAATGTCTTATACTGTCTACACTTTGATCGTTAAAAGGAAGACTAGTAGTAGTTTCTGAAGCACATGTGGATGCATTCAGAAATCTGTGGACCTTCAGAGTGTTGATGAAACACAGAAATTGAATCGGCATTGAATACAATAAGCACCATGCGGACTTTTCTCCATGGGAGTAATGTCTTAAACTGTCTATGCTTTGATCGTTCCCTGGAAGACTAGTAGTAGTTTCCGAAGCACATCTGGAGGCATTCTGTAATCTGTGGACCTTCAGAGTGTTGATGAAACACAGAAATTGCATCGGCATTGAACACAATAAGCACCATGCGGACTTTTCTCCATGGGAGTAATGTCTTAAACTGTCTATGCTTTGATCGTTCCCTGTAAGACTAGTAGTAGTTTCCGAAGCACATCTGGACTCATTCTGTAATCTGTGGACATTCAGAGGGTTGAAGAAACACAAAAATTGCATCGGCATTGAACACAATAACCACCATGCGGACATTTCTCCATGGGAGTAATGTCTTAAACTGTCTATGCTTTGATCGTACACTGGAAGACTAGTAGTAGTTTCCGAAGCACATCTGGAGGCATTCTGTAATCTGTGGACCTTCTGAGTGTTGATGAAACACAGAAATTGCATCGGCATTGAACACAGTAAGCACCATGCGTACTTTTCTGCATGGGAGTAATGTCTTAAACTGTCTACGATTTGATCGCTCCCTGGAAGACTAGTAGTTGTCTCTGAAGCATATCTGGATGCATTCTGTAATCTGTGGACCTTCAGAGTGTTGATGAAACACAAAAATTTGCATCGGCATTGAACACAATAAGCACCATGCGTACTTTTCTCCATGGGAGTAATGTCTTAAACGTCTATGCTTTGATCGTTCCCTGGAAGACTAGTAGTAGTTTCCGAAGCACATCTGGAGGCATTCTGTAATCTTTGGACCTTCAGAGGGTTGATGAAACACAAAAATTGCATCGGCATTGAACACAATAAGGACCATGCGGACTTTTCTCCATGGGAGTAATGTCTTAAACTGTCTACGCTTTGATCGTACACTGGAAGACTAGTAGTAGTTTCCGAAACACCTCTGGAGGCATTCTGTAATCTGTGGACCTTCAGTGTGTTGATGAAACACAGAAATTGCATCGGCATTGAACACAATAAGCACCATGCGTACTTTTCTCCATGGGAGTAATGTCTTAAACTGTCTACGCTTTGATCGATCACTGGAAGACTAGTAGTAGTTTTCGAAGCACATCTGGAGGCATTCTGTAATCTGTGGTCCTTCAGAGTGTTGATGAAACACAGAAATTGAATCGGCATTGAACACAATAAGCACCATGCGGACATTTCTCCATGAGAGTAATGTCTCCAACTGTCTACGCTTTGATCGTTAAAAGGAAGACTAGTAGTAGTTTCTGAAGCACATCTGGATGCATTCTGAAATCTGTGGACCTTCAGAGTGTTGATGAAACACAGAAATTGAATCGGCATTGAATACAATAAGCACCATGCGGACTTTTCTCCATGGGAGTAATGTCTTAAACTGTCTATGTTTGATCGTTCCCTGGAAGACTAGTAGTAGTTTCCGAAGCACATCTGGAGGCATTATGTAATCTGTGGAACTTCAGAGTGTTGATGAAACACAGAAATTGCATCGACATTGAGCACAATAAGCACCATCTGGACTTCTCTCCATGGGAGTAATATCTTAATCTGTCTACGCTTTGATCGTTCACTGGAAGACTAGTAGTAGTTTCCGAAGTACATCTGGAGGCATTCTGTAATCTGTGGACCTTCAGAGTGTTGATGAAACACTGAAATTGCATCGGCATTGAACACAATATGCATCATGCGGACATTTCTCCATAAGAGTAATGTCTTAAACTGTGTACGCTTTGATCGTTCACTGGAAGACTAGTAGTAGTTTCCGAAGCACATCTGGAGGCATTCTGTAATCTGTAGACCTTCAGAGTGTTGATGAAACACAGAAATTGCATCGGCATTGAACACAATAAGCACCATGCGGACTTTTCTCCATGGGAGTAATGTCTTAAACTGTCTATGCTTTGATCGTTCCCTGGAAGACTAGTAGTAGTTTCCGAAGCACATCTGGAGGCATTCTGTAATCTGTGGACATTCAGAGGGTTGAAGAAACACAAAAATTGCATCGGCATTGAACACAATAACCACCATGCGGACATTTCTCCATGGGAGTAATGTCTTAAACTGTCTATGCTTTGATCGTACACTGGAAGACTAGTAGTAGTTTCCGAAGCACATCTGGAGGCATTCTGTAATCTGTGGACCTTCTGAGTGTTGATGAAACACAGAATTTTGCATCGGCATTGAACACAATAACCACCATGCGGACTTTTCTCCATGGGAGAAATGTCTTAAACTGTCTACGCTTTGATCGTTCACTGGAAGACAAGTAGTAGTTTCCGAAGCACATCTGGAGGCATTCTCTAATCTGTGGACCTTCAGAATGTTGATGAAACACAGAAATTGCATCGGCATTGAACACAATAAGCACCATGCGGACTTTTCTCCATGGGAGTAATGTCTTAAACTGTCTATGTTTGATCGTTCCCTGGAAGACTAGTAGTAGTTTCCGAAGCACATCTGGAGGCATTATGTAATCTGTGGAACTTCAGAGAGTTGATGAAACAAAGTAATTGCATCGGAATTGAACGCAATAAGCACCACGCAGACTTTTCTCCATTTGAGTATTTCTTAAACTGTCTATGTTTGATCGTTCCCTGGAAGACTAGTAGCAGTTTCCGAAGCACATCTGGAGGAATTATATAATCTGTGGAACTTCAGAGTGTTGATGAAACACAGAAATTGCATCGACATTGAACACAATAAGCACCATCTGGACTTTTCTCCATGGGAGTAATATCTTAAACTGTCTACGCTTTGATCGTTCACTGCAAGACTAGTAGTAGTTTCCGAAGTACATCTGGAGGCATTCTGTAATCTGTGGACCTTCAGAGTGTTGATGAAACACTGAAATTGCATCGGCATTGAACACAATAAGCATCATGCGGACATTTCTCCATAAGAGTAATGTCTTATACTGTCTACGCTTTGATCGTACACTGGAAGACTAGTAATAGTTTCCGAAGCACATCTGGAGGCATTCTGTAATCTGTGGACCTTCAGAGTGTTGATGAAGCACAGAAATTGAATCGGCATTGAACACAATAAGCACCATACGGACTTTTCTCCATGAGAGTAATGTCTTAAACTGTGTACGCTTTGATCGTTCACTGGAAGACTAGTAGTAGTTTCCGAAGCACTTCTGGAGGCATTCTGTAATCTGTGGACCTTCAGAGTGTTGATGAAGCACAGAAATTGAATCGGCATTGAACACAATAAGCACCATGCGGACTTTTCTCCATGAGAGTAATGTCTTCAACTGTGTACGCTTTGATCGTTCACGGAA
Source organism: Schistocerca gregaria (assembly GCF_023897955.1). Lineage (NCBI taxonomy): Eukaryota > Metazoa > Arthropoda > Insecta > Orthoptera > Acrididae > Schistocerca > Schistocerca gregaria. The sequence continues at coordinate 4,346,603 of NW_026061726.1, forward strand.
GTCTAGTAGTAGTTTCCGAAGCACATCTGGAGGCATTCTGTAATCTGTGGACCTTCAGAGTGTTGATGAAACACAGAAATTGCATCGGCATTGAACACAATAAGCACCATGCGTACTTTTCTCCATGGGAGTAATGTCTTAAACTGTCTACGATTTGATCGCTCCCTGGAAGACTAGTAGTTGTTTCCGAAGCATATCTGGATGCATTCTGTAATGTGTCGACCCTCAGAGTGTTGATGAAACACAGAAATTGAATCGGCATTGAACACATTAAGCGCCATGCGGACTTCTCTCCATCTGAGTAACGTCTTAAACTGTCTACGCTTTGATCGATGACTGGAAGACTAGTAGTAGTTTCCGAAGCACATCTGGAGGCATTCTGTAATCTGTGGACATTCAGAGGGTTGATGAAACACAAAAATTGCATCGGCATTGAACACAATAACCACCATGCGGACTTTTCTCCATGGGAGTAATGTCTTAAACTGTCTATGCTTTGATCGTACACTGGAAGACTAGTAGTAGTTTCCGAAGCACATCTGGAGGCATTCTGTAATCTGTGGACCTTCTGAGTGTTGATGAAACACAGAATTTTGCATCGGCATTGAACACAATAAGCACCATGCGGACTTTTCTCCATGGGAGTAATGTCTTAAACTGTCTACGCTTTGATCGTTCACTGGAAGACAAGTAGTAGTTTCCGAAGCACATCTGGAGGCATTCTCTAATCTGTGGACCTTCAGAGTGTTGATGAAACACAGAAATTGCATCGGCATTGAACACAATAAGCACCATGCGTACTTTTCTGCATGGGAGTAATGTCTTAAACTGTCGACGCTTTGATCGTTCAGTGGAAGACTAGTAGTAGTTTCCGAAGCACATGTGGATGCATTCTGTATGCTGTGGACCTTCAGAGTGTTGATGAATCACAAAAATTGCATCGGCATTGTAAACAATAAGCACCATGCGGACTTTTCTCCATGGGAGTAATGTCTTAAACTGTCTACACTTTGATAGTTCCCTGGAAGACTAGTAGTACATTCCAAAGCACATCTGGATGCATTCTGTAATCTGTGCACCTTCAGAGTGTTGATGAAACACAGATATTGCCTCGGCATTGAACACAATAAGCACCTTGCGGACTTTTCCCCATGGGAGTAATGTCTTAAACTGACTACGCTTTGATCGTTCCCTGGAAGACTAGTAGTAGTTTTCCAAGCACATCTGGAGGCATTCTGTAATCTGTGGACCTTCAGAGTGTTGATGAAACACAGAAATTGAAACGGCAATGAACACAATAAGCACCATGCGGACATTTCTCCATAAGAGTAATGTCTTATACTGTCTACACTTTGATCGTTAAAAGGAAGACTAGTAGTAGTTTCTGAAGCACATGTGGATGCATTCAGAAATCTGTGGACCTTCAGAGTGTTGATGAAACACAGAAATTGAATCGGCATTGAATACAATAAGCACCATGCGGACTTTTCTCCATGGGAGTAATGTCTTAAACTGTCTATGTTTGATCGTTCCCTGGAAGACTAGTAGTAGTTTCCGAAGCACATCTGGAGGCATTATGTCATCTGTGGAACTTCAGAGTGTTGATGAAACAAAGTAATTGCATCGGAATTGAACGCAATAAGCACCACCCGGACTTTTCTCCATGGGAGTAATGTCTGAAACTGTCTATGTTTAATCGTTCCCTGGAAGACTAGTAGTAGTTTCCGAAGCACATCTGGAGGAATTATGTAATCTGTGGAACTTCAGAGTGTTGATGAAACACAGAAATTGCATCGACATTGAACACAATAAGCACCATCTGGACTTTTCTCCATGGGAGTAATATCTTAAACTGTCTACGCTTTGATCGTTCACTGGAAGACTAGTAGTAGTTTCCGAAGTACATCTGGAGGCATTCTGTAATCTATGGACCTCCAGAGTGTTGATGAAACACTGAAATTGCATCGGCATAGAAAACACAATAAGCATCATGCGGACAATTCTCCATAAGAGTAATGTCTTATACTGTCTACGCTTTGATCGTACACTGGAAGACTAGTAATAGTTTCCGAAGCACATCTGGAGCCATTCTGTAATCTGTGGACCTTCAGAGTGATGATGAAGTACAGAAATTGAATCGGCATTGAACACAATAAGCACCATGCGGACTTTTCTCCATGAGAGTAAAGTCTTAAACTGTGTACGTTTTGATCGTTCACTGGAAGACTAGTAGTAGTTTCCGAAGCACATCTGGAGGCATTCTGTAATCTGTGGACCTTCAGAGTGTTGATGAAACAAAGAAATTGCATCGGCATTGAACACAATAAGTACCATGCGTACTTTTCTCCATGTGAGTAATGTCTTAAACTGTCTACGATTTGATCGCTCACTGGAAGACTAGTAGTTGTTTCCGAATCATATCAGGATGCATTCTGTAATCTGTGGACCTTCAGAGTGTTGATGTAACACAAAAATTTGCATCGGCATTGAACACAATAAGCACCATGCGGACTTTTCTCCATGGGAGTAATGTCTTAAACTGTCTATGCTTTGATCGTTCCCTAGAAGACTAGTAGTAGTTTCCGAAGCACATCTGGAGGCATTCTGTAATCTGTGGACATTCAGAGGGTTGATGAAACACAAAAATTGCATCGGCATTGAACACAACAACCACCATGCGGACTTTTCTCCATGGGAGTAATGTCTTAAACTGTCTATGCTTTGATCGTACACTGGAAGACTAGTAGTAGTTTCCGAAGCACATCTGGAGGCATTCTGTAATCTGTGGACCTTCTGAGCGTTGATGAAACACAGAATTTTGCATCGGCATTGAACACAATAAGCACCATGCGGACTTTTCTCCATGGGAGAAATGTCTTAAACTGTCTACGCTTTGATCGTTCACTGGAAGACAAGTAGTAGTTTCCGAAGCACATCTGGAGGCATTCTCTAATCTGTGGACCTTCAGAGTGTTGATGAAACACAGAAATTGCATCGGCATTGAACACAATAAGCACCATGCGTACTTTTCTCCATGGGAGTAATGTCTTAAACTGTCGACGCTTTGATCGTTCAGTGGAAGACTAGTAGTAGTTTCCGTAGCACATGTGGATGCATTCTGTATGCTGTGGACCTTCAGAGTGTTGATGAATCACAAAAATTGCATCGGCATTGTAAACAATAAGCACCATGCGGACTTTTCTCCATGGGATTAATGTCTTAAACTGTCTACACTTTGATCGTTCCCTGGAAGACTAGTAGTACATTCCAAAGCACATCTGGATGCATTCTGTAATCTGTGCACCTTCAGAGTGTTGATGAAACACAGAAATTGCCTCGGCATTGAACACAATAAGCACCATTCGAACTTTTCTCCATGAGAGTAATATCTCCAACTGTCTACGCTTTGATCGTTAAAAGGAAGACTAGTAGTAGTTTCTAAAGCACATCTGGATGTATTCTGTAATCTGTGGACCTTCAGAGTGTTGATGAAACACAGAAATTGCATCGGCATTGAACACAATAAGCACCATGCGGACATTTCTCCATAAGAGTAATGTCTTATACTGTCTACGCTTTGATCGTTAAAAGGAAGACTAGTAGTAGTTTCTGAAGCACATCTGGATGCATTCTGAAATCTGTGGACCTTCAGAGTGTTGATGAAACACAGAAATTGAATCGGCATTGAATACAATAAGCACCATGCGGACTTTTCTCCATGGGAGTAATGTCTTAAAATGTCTATGTTTGATCGTTCCCTGGAAGACTAGTAGTAGTTTCCGAAGCACATCTGGAGGCATTATGCAATCTGTGGAACTTCAGAGTGTTGATGAAACAAAGTAATTGCATCGGAATTGAACGCAATAAGCACCACGCGGACTTTTCTCCATGGGAGTAATGTCTTAAACTGTCTATGTTTGATCGTACACTGGAAGACTAGTAGTAGTTTCCGAAGCACATCTGGAGGCATTCTGTAATCTGTGGACCTTCTGAGTGTTGATGAAACACAGAATTTTGCATCGGCATTGAACACAATAACCACCATGCGGACTTTTCTCCATGGGAGAAATGTCTTAAACTGTCTACGCTTTGATCGTTCACTGGAAGACAAGTAGTAGTTTCCGAAGCACATCTGGAGGCATTCTCTAATCTGTGGACCTTCAGAATGTTGATGAAACACAGAAATTGCATCGGCATTGAACACAATAAGCACCATGCGGACTTTTCTCCATGGGAGTAATGTCTTAAACTGTCTATGTTTGATCGTTCCCTGGAAGACTAGTAGTAGTTTCCGAAGCACATCTGGAGGCATTATGTAATCTGTGGAACTTCAGAGAGTTGATGAAACAAAGTAATTGCATCGGAATTGAACGCAATAAGCACCACGCAGACTTTTCTCCATTTGAGTATTTCTTAAACTGTCTATGTTTGATCGTTCCCTGGAAGACTAGTAGCAGTTTCCGAAGCACATCTGGAGGAATTATATAATCTGTGGAACTTCAGAGTGTTGATGAAACACAGAAATTGCATCGACATTGAACACAATAAGCACCATCTGGACTTTTCTCCATGGGAGTAATATCTTAAACTGTCTACGCTTTGATCGTTCACTGCAAGACTAGTAGTAGTTTCCGAAGTACATCTGGAGGCATTCTGTAATCTGTGGACCTTCAGAGTGTTGATGAAACACTGAAATTGCATCGGCATTGAACACAATAAGCATCATGCGGACATTTCTCCATAAGAGTAATGTCTTATACTGTCTACGCTTTGATCGTACACTGGAAGACTAGTAATAGTTTCCGAAGCACATCTGGAGGCATTCTGTAATCTGTGGACCTTCAGAGTGTTGATGAAGCACAGAAATTGAATCGGCATTGAACACAATAAGCACCATACGGACTTTTCTCCATGAGAGTAATGTCTTAAACTGTGTACGCTTTGATCGTTCACTGGAAGACTAGTAGTAGTTTCCGAAGCACTTCTGGAGGCATTCTGTAATCTGTGGACCTTCAGAGTGTTGATGAAGCACAGAAATTGAATCGGCATTGAACACAATAAGCACCATGCGGACTTTTCTCCATGAGAGTAATGTCTTCAACTGTGTACGCTTTGATCGTTCACGGAAGTCTAGTAGTAGTTTCCGAAGCACATCTGGAGGCATTCTGTAATCTGTGGACCTTCAGAGTGTTGATGAAACACAGAAATTGCATCGGCATTGAACACAATAAGCACCATGCGTACTTTTCTCCATGGGAGTAATGTCTTAAACTGTCTACGATTTGATCGCTCCCTGGAAGACTAGTAGTTGTTTCCGAAGCATATCTGGATGCATTCTGTAATGTGTCGACCCTCAGAGTGTTGATGAAACACAGAAATTGAATCGGCATTGAACACATTAAGCGCCATGCGGACTTCTCTCCATCTGAGTAACGTCTTAAACTGTCTACGCTTTGATCGATGACTGGAAGACTAGTAGTAGTTTCCGAAGCACATCTGGAGGCATTCTGTAATCTGTGGACATTCAGAGGGTTGATGAAACACAAAAATTGCATCGGCATTGAACACAATAACCACCATGCGGACTTTTCTCCATGGGAGTAATGTCTTAAACTGTCTATGCTTTGATCGTACACTGGAAGACTAGTAGTAGTTTCCGAAGCACATCTGGAGGCATTCTGTAATCTGTGGACCTTCTGAGTGTTGATGAAACACAGAATTTTGCATCGGCATTGAACACAATAAGCACCATGCGGACTTTTCTCCATGGGAGTAATGTCTTAAACTGTCTACGCTTTGATCGTTCACTGGAAGACAAGTAGTAGTTTCCGAAGCACATCTGGAGGCATTCTCTAATCTGTGGACCTTCAGAGTGTTGATGAAACACAGAAATTGCATCGGCATTGAACACAATAAGCACCATGCGTACTTTTCTGCATGGGAGTAATGTCTTAAACTGTCGACGCTTTGATCGTTCAGTGGAAGACTAGTAGTAGTTTCCGAAGCACATGTGGATGCATTCTGTATGCTGTGGACCTTCAGAGTGTTGATGAATCACAAAAATTGCATCGGCATTGTAAACAATAAGCACCATGCGGACTTTTCTCCATGGGAGTAATGTCTTAAACTGTCTACACTTTGATAGTTCCCTGGAAGACTAGTAGTACATTCCAAAGCACATCTGGATGCATTCTGTAATCTGTGCACCTTCAGAGTGTTGATGAAACACAGATATTGCCTCGGCATTGAACACAATAAGCACCTTGCGGACTTTTCCCCATGGGAGTAATGTCTTAAACTGACTACGCTTTGATCGTTCCCTGGAAGACTAGTAGTAGTTTTCCAAGCACATCTGGAGGCATTCTGTAATCTGTGGACCTTCAGAGTGTTGATGAAACACAGAAATTGAAACGGCAATGAACACAATAAGCACCATGCGGACATTTCTCCATAAGAGTAATGTCTTATACTGTCTACACTTTGATCGTTAAAAGGAAGACTAGTAGTAGTTTCTGAAGCACATCTGGATGCATTCAGAAATCTGTGGACCTTCAGAGTGTTGATGAAACACAGAAATTGAATCGGCATTGAATACAATAAGCACCATGCGGACTTTTCTCCATGGGAGTAATGTCTTAAACTGTCTATGTTTGATCGTTTCCTGGAAGACTAGTAGTAGTTTCCGAAGCACATCTGGAGGCATTATGTCATCTGTGGAACTTCAGAGTGTTGATGAAACAAAGTAATTGCATCGGAATTGAACGCAATAAGCACCACCCGGACTTTTCTCCATGGGAGTAATGTCTGAAACTGTCTATGTTTGATCGTTCCCTGGAAGACTAGTAGTAGTTTCCGAAGCACATCTGGAGGAATTAAGTAATCTGTGGAACTTCAGAGTGTTGATGAAACACAGAAATTGCATCGACATTGAACACAATAAGCACCATCTGGACTTTTCTCCATGGGAGTAATATCTTAAACTGTCTACGCTTTGATCGTTCACTGGAAGACTAGTAGTAGTTTCCGAAGTACATCTGGAGGCATTCTGTAATCTATGGACCTCCAGAGTGTTGATGAAACACTGAAATTGCATCGGCATAGAAAACACAATAAGCATCATGCGGACAATTCTCCATAAGAGTAATGTCTTATACTGTCTACGCTTTGATCGTACACTGGAAGACTAGTAATAGTTTCCGAAGCACATCTGGAGCCATTCTGTAATCTGTGGACCTTCAGAGTGATGATGAAGTACAGAAATTGAATCGGCATTGAACACAATAAGCACCATGCGGACTTTTCTCCATGAGAGTAAAGTCTTAAACTGTGTACGTTTTGATCGTTCACTGGAAGACTAGTAGTAGTTTCCGAAGCACATCTGGAGGCATTCTGTAATCTGTGGACCTTCAGAGTGTTGATGAAACAAAGAAATTGCATCGGCATTGAACACAATAAGTACCATGCGTACTTTTCTCCATGTGAGTAATGTCTTAAACTGTCTACGATTTGATCGCTCACTGGAAGACTAGTAGTTGTTTCCGAATCATATCAGGATGCATTCTGTAATCTGTGGACCTTCAGAGTGTTGATGTAACACAAAAATTTGCATCGGCATTGAACACAATAAGCACCATGCGGACTTTTCTCCATGGGAGTAATGTCTTAAACTGTCTATGCTTTGATCGTTCCCTAGAAGACTAGTAGTAGTTTCCGAAGCACATCTGGAGGCATTCTGTAATCTGTGGACATTCAGAGGGTTGATGAAACACAAAAATTGCATCGGCATTGAACACAACAACCACCATGCGGACTTTTCTCCATGGGAGTAATGTCTTAAACTGTCTATGCTTTGATCGTACACTGGAAGACTAGTAGTAGTTTCCGAAGCACATCTGGAGGCATTCTGTAATCTGTGGACCTTCTGAGCGTTGATGAAACACAGAATTTTGCATCGGCATTGAACACAATAAGCACCATGCGGACTTTTCTCCATGGGAGAAATGTCTTAAACTGTCTACGCTTTGATCGTTCACTGGAAGACAAGTAGTAGTTTCCGAAGCACATCTGGAGGCATTCTCTAATCTGTGGACCTTCAGAGTGTTGATGAAACACAGAAATTGCATCGGCATTGAACACAATAAGCACCATGCGTACTTTTCTCCATGGGAGTAATGTCTTAAACTGTCGACGCTTTGATCGTTCAGTGGAAGACTAGTAGTAGTTTCCGTAGCACATGTGGATGCATTCTGTATGCTGTGGACCTTCAGAGTGTTGATGAATCACAAAAATTGCATCGGCATTGTAAACAATAAGCACCATGCGGACTTTTCTCCATGGGATTAATGTCTTAAACTGTCTACACTTTGATCGTTCCCTGGAAGACTAGTAGTACATTCCAAAGCACATCTGGATGCATTCTGTAATCTGTGCACCTTCAGAGTGTTGATGAAACACAGAAATTGCCTCGGCATTGAACACAATAAGCACCATTCGAACTTTTCTCCATGAGAGTAATATCTCCAACTGTCTACGCTTTGATCGTTAAAAGGAAGACTAGTAGTAGTTTCTAAAGCACATCTGGATGTATTCTGTAATCTGTGGACCTTCAGAGTGTTGATGAAACACAGAAATTGCATCGGCATTGAACACAATAAGCACCATGCGGACATTTCTCCATAAGAGTAATGTCTTATACTGTCTACGCTTTGATCGTTAAAAGGAAGACTAGTAGTAGTTTCTGAAGCACATCTGGATGCATTCTGAAATCTGTGGACCTTCAGAGTGTTGATGAAACACAGAAATTGAATCGGCATTGAATACAATAAGCACCATGCGGACTTTTCTCCATGGGAGTAATGTCTTAAAATGTCTATGTTTGATCGTTCCCTGGAAGACTAGTAGTAGTTTCCGAAGCACATCTGGAGGCATTATGCAATCTGTGGAACTTCAGAGTGTTGATGAAACAAAGTAATTGCATCGGAATTGAACGCAATAAGCACCACGCGGACTTTTCTCCATGGGAGTAATGTCTTAAACTGTCTATGTTTGATCGTTCCCTGGAAGACTAGTAGTAGTTTCCGAAGCACATCTGGAGGAATTATGTAACCTGTGGAACTTCAGAGTGTTGATGAAACACAGAAATTGCATCGACATTGAACACAATAAGCACCATCTGGCCTTTTCTCCATGGGAGTAATATCTTAAACTGTCTACGCTTTGATCGTTCACTGGAAGACTAGTAGTAGTTTCCGAAGTACATCTGGAGGCATTCTGTAATCTGTGGACCTTCAGAGTGTTGATGAAACACTGAAATTGCATCGGCATTGAACACAATAAGCATCATGCGGACATTTCTCCATAAGAGTAATGTCTTATACTGTCTACGCTTTGATCGTACACTGGAAGACTAGTAATAGTTTCCGAAGCACATCTGGAGGCATTCTGTAATCTGTGGACCTTCAGAGTGTTGATGAAGCACAGAAATTGAATCGGCATTGAACACAATAAGCACCAGACGGACTTTTCTCCATGAGAGTAATGTCTTAAACTGTGTACGCTTTGATCGTTCACTGGAAGACTAGTAGTAGTTTCCGAAGCACATCTGGAGGCATTCTGTAATCTGTGGAGCTTCAGAGTGTTGATGAAGCACAGAAATTGAATCGGCATTGAACACAATAAGCACCATGCGGACTTTTCTCCATGAGAGTAATGTCTTCAACTGTGTATGCTTTGATCGTTCACTGGAAGACTAGTAGTGGTTTCCGAAGCACATCTGGAGGCATTCTGTAATCTGTGGACCTTCAGAGTGTTGATGAAACACAGAAATTGCATCGGCATTGAACACAATAAGCACCATGCGTACTTTTCTCCATGGGAGTAATGTCTTAAACTGTCTACGATTTGATCGCTCCCTGGAAGACTAGTAGTTGTTTCCGAAGCATATCTGGATGCATTCTGTAATCTGTGGACCTTCAGAGTGTTGATGAAACACAAAAATTTGCATCGGCATTGAACACAATAAGCACCATGCGGACTTTTCTCCATGGGAGTAATGTCTTAAACTGTCTATGCTTTGATCGTTCCCTGGAAGACTAGTAGTAGTTTCCGAAGCACATCTGGAGGCATTCTGTAATCTGTGGACATTCAGAGGGTTGATGAAACACAAAAATTGCATCGGCATTGAACACAATAACCACTATGCGGACTTTTCTCCATGGGAGTAATGTCTTAAACTGTCTATGCTTTGATCGTACTCTGGAAGACTAGTAGTAGTTTCCGAAGCACATCTGGAGGCATTCAGTAATCTGTGGACCTTCTGAGTGTTGATGAAACACAGAATTTTGCATCGGCATTGAACACAATAAGCACCATGCGGACTTTTCTCCATGGGAGTAATGTCTTAAACTGTCTACGCTTTGATCGTTCACTGGAAGGCAAGTAGTAGTTTCCGAAGCACATCTGGAAGCAATCTCTAATCTGTGGACCTTCAGAGTGTTGATGAAACACAGAAATTGCATCGTCATTGAACACAATAAGCACCATGCGTACTTTTCTCCATGGGAGTAATGTCTTAAACTGTCTCCGCTTTGATCGTTCCCTGGAAGACTAGTAGTACATTCCAAAGCACATCTGGATGCATTCTGTAATCTGTGCACCTTCAGAGTGTTGATGAAACACAGAAATTGCCTCGGCATTGAACACAATAAGCACCATGCGGACTTTTCCCCATGGGAGTAACGTTTTAAACTGACTACGCTTTGATCGTTCCCTGGAAGACTAGTAGTAGTTTTCGAAGCACATCTGGAGGCATTCTGTAATCTGTGGACCTTCAGAGTGTTGATGAAACACAGAAATTGAAACGGCAATGAACACAATAAGCACCATTCGAACTTTTCTCCATGAGAGTAATATCCCCAACTGTCTACGCTTTGATCGTTAAAAGGAAGACTAGTAGTAGTTTCTAAAGCACATCTGGATGTAATCTGTAATCTGTGGACCTTCAGAGTGCTGATGAAACACAGAAATTGCATCGGCATTGAACACAATAAGCACCATGCGGACATTTCTCCATAAGAGTAATGTCTTATACTGTCTACACTTTGATCGTTAAAAGGAAGACTAGTAGTAGTTTCTGAAGCACATCTGGATGCATTCTGAAATCTGTGGACCTTCAGAGTGTTGATGAAACACAGAAATTGAATCGGCATTGAATACAATAAGCACCATGCGGACTTTTCTCCATGGGAGTAATGTCTTAAACTGTCTATGTTTGATCGTTCCCTGGAAGACTAGTAGTAGTTTCCGAAGCACATCTGGAGGCATTATGTAATCTGTGGAACTTCAGAGTGTTGATGAAACAAAGTAATTGCATCGGAATTGAACGCAATAAGCAACACGCGGACTTTTCTCCATGGGAGTAATGTCTTAAACTGTCTATGTTTGATCGTTCCCTGGAAGACTAGTAGTAGTTTCCGAAGCACATCTGGAGGAATTATGTAATCTGTGGAACTTCAGAGTGTTGATGAAACACAGAAATTGCATCGACATTGAACACAATAAGCACCATCTGGACTTTTCTCCATGGGAGTAATATCTTAAACTGTCTACGCTTTGATCGTTCACTGGAAGACTAGTAGTAGTTTCCGAAGTACATCTGGAGGCATTCTGTAATCTGTGGACCTTCAGAGTGTTGATGAAACACTGAAATTGCATCGGCATTGAACACAATAAGCATCACGCGGACATTTCTCCATAAGAGTAATGTCTTATACTGTCTACGCTTTGATCGTTCACTGGAAGACAAGTAGTAGTTTCCGAAGCACATATGGAGGCATTCTCTAATCTGTGGACCTTCAGAGTGTTGATGAAACACAGAAATTGCATCGGCATTGAACACAATAAGCACCATGCGTACTTTTCTCCATGGGAGTAATGTCTTAAACTGTCGACGCTTTGATCGTTCAGTGGAAGACTAGTAGTAGTTTCCGAAGCACATGTGGATGCATTCTGTATGCTGTGGACCTTCAGAGTGTTGATGAATCACAAAAATTGCATCGGCATTGTAAACAATAAGCACCATGCGGACTTTTCTCCATGGGAGTAATGTCTTAAACTGTCTACACTTTGATCGTTCCCTGGAAGACTAGTAGTACATTCCAAAGCACATCTGGATGCATTCTGTAATCTGTGCACCTTTAGAGTGTTGATGAAACACAGAAATTGCCTCGGCATTGAACACAATAAGCACCATGCGGACTTTTCCCCATGGGAGTAATGTCTTAAACTGACTACGCTTTGATCGTTCCCTGGAAGACTAGTAGTAGTTTTCGAAGCACATCTGGAGGCATTCTGTAATCTGTGGACCTTCAGAGTGTTGATGAAACACAGAAATTGAAACGGCAATGAACACAATAAGCACCATTCGAACTTTTCTCCATGAGAGTAATATCTCCAACTGTCTACGCTTTGATCGTTAAAAGGAAGACTTGTAGTAGTTTCTAAAGCACATCTGGATGTATTCTGTAATCTGTGGACCTTCAGAGTGCTGATGAAACACAGAAATTGCATCGGCATTGAACACAATAAGCACCATGCGGACATTTCTCTATAAGAGTAATGTCTTATACTGTCTACGCTTTGATCGTACACTGGAAGACTAGTAGTAGTTTCCGAAGCACATCTGGAGGCATTCTGTAATCTGTGGACCTTCAGAGTGTTGATGAAACACAGAAATTGCATCGGCATTGAACACAATAAGCACCATGCGGACTTTTCTCCATGAGAGTAATGTCTTAAACTGTGTACGCTTTGATCGTTCACTGGAAGACTAGTAGTAGTTTCCGAAGTACATCTGGAGGCATTCTGTAATCTGTGGACCTTCAGAGTGTTGATGAAACACAGAAATTGCATCGGCATTGAACACAATAAGCACCATGCGTACCTTTCTCCATGGGAGTAATGTCTTAATCGGTCTACGATTTGATCGCTCCCTGGAAGACTAGTAGTTGCTTCCGAAGCACATCTGGATGCATTCTGTAATCCGTGGACCTACTGAGAGTTGATGAAACACAAAAATTGCATCGGCATTGAACACAATAAGCCCCATGCGGACTTTTCTCCATGGGAGTAATGTCTTAAACTGTCTATGCTTTGATCGTTCCCTGGAAGACTAGTAGTAGTTTCCGAAGCACATCTGGAGGCATTCTGTAATCTGTGGACCTTCAGAGGGTTGATGAAACACAAAAATTGCATCGGCATTGAACACAATAAGCACCATGCGGACGTTTCTCCATGGGAGTAATGTCTTAAACTGTCTACGCTTTGATCGTACACTGGAAGACTAGTAATAGTTTCCGAAGCACATCTGGAGGCATTCTGTAATCTGTGGACCTTCAGAGTGTCGATGAAACACAGAAATTGCATCGGCATTGAACACAATAAGCACCATGCGGACTTTTCTCCATGGGAGAAATGTCTTAAACTGTATACGCTTTGATCGTTCACTGGAAGACAAGTAGTAGTTTCCGAAGCACATCTGGAGGCATTCTCTAATCTGTGGACCTTTAGAGTGTTGATGAAACACAGAAATTGCATCGGCATTGAACACAATAAGCACCATGCGTACTTTTCTCCATGGGAGTAATGTCTTAAACTGTCGACGCTTTGATCGTTCAGTGGAAGACTAGTAGTAGTTTCCGAAGCACATCTGGATGCATTCTGTAATCTGTGGACCTTCAGAGTGTTGATGAAACACAGAAATTCCATCGGCATTGAATACAATAAGCACCATGCGAACTTTTTTCCATCGGAAAAATGTCTAAAACTTTCTACGCTTTGATCATTCCCTGGATGACTGGTAGTAGTTTCCGAAGCACATCTGGAGTCATTCTGTAATCTGTGTAACTTCAGAGTGTTGATGAAACACAGAAATTGCACCGGCATTGAACACATTAAGCACCATGCGGACTTTTCTCCATGGGAGTAATGTCTTAATCTGTCTACGCTTTGATCGTTCCCTGGAAGACTAGTAGTAGTTTCCGAAGCACATCTGGAGGCATTCTGTAATCTGTGGACCTTCAGGGTATTGCACCGGCATTGAACACATTAAGCACCATGCGGACTTTTCTCCATGGGAGTAATGTCTTAATCTGTCTACGCTTTGATCGTTCCCTGGAAGACTAGTAGTAGTTTCCGAAGCACATCTGGAGGCATTCTGTAATCTGTGGACCTTCAGGGTATTGATGAAACACAGAAATTGCCTCGGCAGTGAACACAATAATTACAATTCTGTAATGTCTTAGACTGACTACGCTTTGATCGTTCCCTGGAAGACTAGTAGTAGTTTTCGAAGCACATCTGGATTCATTCTGTAATCTGTGGACCCTCACAGTGTTGATGAAACACAGAAATTGCATCGGCATTGAACACAATATGCACCATGCGGACATTTCTCCGTAAGAGTAATGTCTTAAACTGTCTACGGTTTGATCGTACACTGGAAGACTAGTAATAGTTTCCGAAGCACATTTGGAGGCATTCTGTAATCTGTGGACCTTCAGAGTGTTGATGAAACACAGAAACTGAATCGGCGTTGAACACAATAAGCACCATGCGGACTTTTCTCCATGAGAGTAATGTCTTAAACTGTGTACGCTTTGATCGTTCAGTGGAAGACTAGTAGTAGTTTCCGAAGCACATCTGGAGGCATTCTGTAATCTGAGGACCTTCTGAGTGTTGATGAAACACAGAATTTTGCATCGGCATTGAACACAATAAGTACCATGCGTACTTTTCTCCATGTGAGTAATGTCTTAAACTGTCTACGATTTGATCGCTCACTGGAAGACTAGTAGTTGTTTCCGAATCATATCTGGATGCATTCTGTAATCTGTGGACCTTCAGAGTGTTGATGAAACACAAAAATTTGCATCGGCATTGAACACAATAAGCACCATGCGGACTTTTCTCCATGGGAGTAATGTCTTAAACTGTGTATGCTTTGATCGTTCCCTAGAAGACTAGTAGTAGTTTCCGAAGCACATCTGGAGGCATTCTGTAATCTGTGGACATTCAGAGGGTTGATGAAACACAAAAATTGCATCGGCATTGAACACAATAACCACCATGCGGACTTTTCTCCATGGGAGTGATGTCTTAAACTGTCTATGCTTTGATCGTACACTGGAAGACTAGTAGTAGTTTCCGAAGCACATCTGGAGGCATTCTGTAATCTGTGGACCTTCTGAGTGTTGATGAAACACAGAATTTTGCATCGGCATTGAACACAATAAGCACCATGCGGACTTTTCTCCGTGGGAGAAATGTCTTAAACTGTCTACGCTTTGATCGTTCACTGGAGGACAAGTAGTAGTTTCCGAAGCACATCTGGAGGCATTCTCTAATCTGTGGACCTTCAGAGTGTTGATGAAACACAGAAATTGCATCGGCATTGAACACAATAAGCACCATGCGTACTTTTCTCCATGGGAGTAATGTCTTAAACTGTCGACGCTTTGATCGTTCAGTGGAAGACTAGTAGTAGTTTCCGAAGCACATGTGGATGCATTCTGTATGCTGTGGACCTTCAGAGTGTTGATGAATCACAAAAATTGCATCGGCATTGTAAACAATAAGCACCATGCGGACTTTTCTCCATGGGAGTAATGTCTTAAACTGTCTACACTTTGATCGTTCCCTGGAAGACTAGTAGTACATTCCAAAGCACATCTGGATGCATTCTGTAATCTGTGCACCTTCAGAGTGTTGATGAAACACAGAAATTGCCTCGGCATTGAACACAATAAGCACCATGCGGACTTTTCCCCATGGGAGTCATATCTTAAACTGACTACGCTTTGATCGTTCCCTGGAAGACTAGTAGTAGTTTTCGAAGCACATCTGGAGGCATTCTGTAATCTGTGGACCTTCAGAGTGTTGATGAAACAGAGAAATTGCATCGGCATTGAACACAATAAGCACCATTCGAACTTTTCTCCATGAGAGTAATATCTCCAACTGTCTACGCTTTGATCGTTAAAAGGAAGACTAGTAGTAGTTTCTAAAGCACATCTGGATGTATTCTGTAATCTGTGGACCTTCAGAGTGCTGATGAAACACAGAAATTGCATCGGCATTGAACACAATAAGCACCATGCGGACATTTCTCCATAAGAGTAATGTCTTATACTGTCTACGCTTTGATCGTTAAAAGGAAGACTAGTAGTAGTTTCTGAAGCACATCTGGATGCATTCTGAAATCTGTGGACCTTCAGAGTGTTGATGAAACACAGAAATTGAATCGGCATTGAATACAATAAGCACCATGCGGACTTTTCTCCATGGGAGTAAAGTCTTAAAATGTCTATGTTTGATCGTTCCCTGGAAGACTAGTAGTAGTTTCCGAAGCACATCTGGAGGCATTATGCAATCTGTGGAACTTCAGAGTGTTGATGAAACAAAGTAATTGCATCGGAATTGAACGCAATAAGCACCACGCGGACTTTTCTCCATGGGAGTAATGTCTTAAACTGTCTATGTTTGATCGTTCCCTGGAAGAGTAGTAGTAGTTTCCGAAGCACATCTGGAGGAATTATGTAATCTGTGGAACTTCAGAGTGTTGATGAAACACAGAAATTGCATCGACATTGAACACAATAAGCACCATCTGGACTTTTCTCCATGGGAGTAATATCTTAAACTGTCTACGCTTTGATCGTTCACTGGAAGACTAGTAGTAGTTTGCGAAGTACATCTGGAGGCATTCTGTAATCTGTGGACCTTCAGAGTGTTGAAGAAACACTGAAATTGCATCGGCATTGAACACAATAAGCATCATGCGGACATTTCTCCATAAGAGTAATGTCTTATACTGTCTACGCTTTGATCGTACACTGGAAGACTAGTAATAGTTTCCGAAGCACATCTGGAGGCATTCTGTAATCTGTGGACCTTCAGAGTGTTGATGAAGCACAGAAATTGAATCGGCATTGAACACAATAAGCACCAGACGGACTTTTCTCCATGAGAGTAATGTCTTAAACTGTGTACGCTTTGATCGTTCACTGGAAGACTAGTAGTAGTTTCCGAAGCACATCTGGAGGCATTCTGTAATCTGTGGAGCTTCAGAGTGTTGATGAAGCACAGAAATTGAATCGGCATTGAACACAATAAGCACCATGCGGACTTTTCTCCATGAGAGTAATGTCTTCAACTGTGTACGCTTTGATCGTTCACTGGAAGACTAGTAGTAGTTTCCGAAGCACATCTGGAGGCATTCTGTAATCTGTGGACCTTCAGAGTGTTGATGAAACACAGAAATTGCATCGGCATTGAACACAATAAGCACCATGCGTACTTTTCTCCATGGGAGTAATGTCTTAAACTGTCTACGATTTGATCGCTCCCTGGAAGACTAGTAGTTGTTTCCGAAGCATATCTGGATGCATTCTGTAATCTGTGGACCTTCAGAGTGTTGATGAAACACAAAAATTTGCATCGGCATTGAACACAATAAGCACCATGCGGACTTTTCTCCATGGGAGTAATGTCTTAAACTGTCTATGCTTTGATCGTTCCCTGGAAGACTAGTAGTAGTTTCCGAAGCACATCTGGAGGCATTCTGTAATCTGTGGACATTCAGAGGGTTGATGAAACACAAAAATTGCATCGGCATTGAACACAATAACCACCATGCGGACTTTTCTCCATGGGAATAATGTCTTAAACTGTCTATGCTTTGATCGTACTCTGGAAGACTAGTAGTAGTTTCCGAAGCACATCTGGAGGCATTCTGTAATCTGTGGACCTTCTGAGTGTTGATGAAACACAGAATTTTGCATCGGCATTGAACACAATAAGCACCATGCGGACTTTTCTCCATGGGAGTAATGTCTTAAACTGTCTACGCTTTGATCGTTCACTGGAAGACAAGTAGTAGTTTCCGAAGCACATCTGGAAGCATTCTCTAATCTGTGGACCTTCAGAGTGTTGATGAAACACAGAAATTGCATCGGCATTGAACACAATAAGCACCATGCGTACTTTTCTCCATGGGAGTAATGTCTTAAACTGTCTCCGCTTTGATCGTTCCCTGGAAGACTAGTAGTACATTCCAAAGCACATCTGGATGCATTCTGTAATCTGTGCACCTTCAGAGTGTTGATGAAACACAGAAATTGCCTCGGCATTGAACACAATAAGCACCATGCGGACTTTTCCCCATGGGAGTAACGTCTTAAACTGACTACGCTTTGATCGTTCCCTGGAAGACTAGTAGTAGTTTTCGAAGCACATCTGGAGGCATTCTGTAATCTGTGGACCTTCAGAGTGTTGATGAAACACAGAAATTGAAACGGCAATGAACACAATAAGCACCATTCGAACTTTTCTCCATGAGAGTAATATCTCCAACTGTCTACGCTTTGATCGTTAAAAGGAAGACTAGTAGTAGTTTCTAAAGCACATCTGGATGTAATCTGTAATCTGTGGACCTTCAGAGTGCTGATGAAACACAGAAATTGCATCGGCATTGAACACAATAAGCACCATGCGGACATTTCTCCATAAGAGTAATGTCTTATACTGTCTACACTTTGATCGTTAAAAGGAAGACTAGTAGTAGTTTCTGAAGCACATCTGGATGCATTCTGAAGTCTGTGGACCTTCAGAGTGTTGATGAAACACAGAAATTGAATCGGCATTGAATACAATAAGCACCATGCGGACTTTTCTCCATGGGAGTAATGTCTTAAACTGTCTATGTTTGATCGTTCCCTGGAAGACTAGTAGTAGTTTCCGAAGCACATCTGGAGGCATTATGCAATCTGTGGAACTTCAGAGTGTTGATGAAACAAAGTAATTGCATCGGAATTGAACGCAATAAGCACCACGCGGACTTTTCTCCATGGGAGTAATGTCTTAAACTGTCTATGTTTGATCGTTCCCTGGAAGAGTAGTAGTAGTTTCCGAAGCACATCTGGAGGAATTATGTAATCTGTGGAACTTCAGAGTGTTGATGAAACACAGAAATTGCATCGACATTGAACACAATAAGCACCATCTGGACTTTTCTCCATGGGAGTAATATCTTAAACTGTCTACGCTTTGATCGTTCACTGGAAGACTAGTAGTAGTTTCCGAAGTACATCTGGAGGCATTCTGTAATCTGTGGACCTTCAGAGTGTTGATGAAACACTGAAATTGCATCGGCATTGAACACAATAAGCATCATGCGGACATTTCTCCATAAGAGTAATGTCTTATACTGTCTACGCTTTGATCGTACACTGGAAGACTAGTAATAGTTTCCGAAGCACATCTGGAGCCATTCTGTAATCTGTGGACCTTCAGAGTGTTGATGAAACACAGAATTTTGCATCGGCATTGAACACAATAAGCACCATGCGGACTTTTCTCCATGGGAGAAATGTCTTAAACTGTCTACGCTTTGATCGTTCACTGGAAGACAAGTAGTAGTTTCCGAAGCACATCTGGAGGCATTCTCTAATCTGTGGACCTTCAGAGTGTTGATGAAACACAGAAATTGCATCGGCATTGAACACAATAAGCACCATGCGTACTTTTCTCCATGGGAGTAATGTCTTAAACTGTCGACGCTTTGACCGTTCAGTGGAAGACTAGTAGTAGTTTCCGAAGCACATGTGGATGCATTCTGTATGCTGTGGACCTTCAGAGTGTTGATGAATCACAAAAATTGCATCGGCATTGTAAACAATAAGCACCATGCGGACTTTTCTCCATGGGAGTAATGTCTTAAACTGTCTACACTTTGATCGTTCCCTGGAAGACTAGTAGTACATTCCAAAGCACATCTGGATGCATTCTGTAATCTGTGCACCTTTAGAGTGTTGATGAAACACAGAAATTGCCTCGGCATTGAACACAATAAGCACCATGCGGACTTTTCCCCATGGGAGTAATGTCTTAAACTGACTACGCTTTGATCGTTCCCTGGAAGACTAGTACTAGTTTTCGAAGCACATCTGGAGGCATTCTGTAATCTGTGGACCTTCAGAGTGTTGATGAAACACAGAAATTGAAACGGCAATGAACACAATAAGCACCATTCGAACTTTTCTCCATGAGAGTAATATCTCCAACTGTCTACGCTTTGATCGTTAAAAGGAAGACTTGTAGTAGTTTCTAAAACACATCTGGATGTATTCTGTAATCTGTGGACCTTCGGAGTGCTGATGAAACACAGAAATTGCATCGGCATTGAACACAATAAGCACCATGCGGACATTTCTCCATAAGAGTAATGTCTTATACTGTCTACGCTTTGATCGTACACTGGAAGACTAGTAGTAGTTTCCGAAGCACATCTGGAGGCATTCTGTAATCTGTGGACCTTCAGAGTGTTGATGAAACACAGAAATTGCATCGGCATTGAACACAATAAGCACCATGCGGACTTTTCTCCATGAGAGTAATGTCTTAAACTGTGTACGCTTTGATCGTTCACTGGAAGACTAGTAGTAGTTTCCGAAGTACATCTGGAGGCATTCTGTAATCTGTGGACCTTCAGAGTGTTGATGACACACAGAAATTGCATCGGCATTGAACACAATAAGCACCATGCGTACCTTTCTCCATGGGAGTAATGTCTTAATCGGTCTACGATTTGATCGCTCCCTGGAAGACTAGTAGTTGCTTCCGAAGCACATCTGGATGCATTCTGTAATCCGTGGACCTACTGAGAGTTGATGAAACACAAAAATTGCATCGGCATTGAACACAATAAGCCCCATGCGGACTTTTCTCCATGGGAGTAATGTCTTAAACTGTCTATGCTTTGATCGTTCCCTGGAAGACTAGTAGTAGTTTCCGAAGCACATCTGGAGGCATTCTGTAATCTGTGGACCTTCAGAGGGTTGATGAAACACAAAAATTGCATCGGCATTGAACACAATAAGCACCATGCGGACTTTTCTCCATGGGAGTAATGTCTTAAACTGTCTACGCTTTGATCGTACACTGGAAGACTAGTAGTAGTTTCCGAAGCACATCTGGAGGCATTCTGTAATCTGTGGACCTTCAGAGTGTCGATGAAACACAGAAATTGCATCGGCATTGAACACAATAAGCACCATGCGGACTTTTCTCCATGGGAGAAATGTCTTAAACTGTATACGCTTTGATCGTTCACTGGAAGACAAGTAGTAGTTTCCGAAGCACATCTGGAGGCATTCTCTAATCTGTGGACCTTTAGAGTGTTGATGAAACACAGAAATTGCATCGGCATTGAACACAATAAGCACCATGCGTACTTTTCTCCATGGGAGTAATGTCTTAAAATGTCGACGCTTTGATCGTTCAGTGGAAGACTAGTAGTAGTTTCCGAAGCACATGTGGATGCATTCTGTAATCTGTGGACCTTCAGAGTGTTGATGAAACACAGAAATTCCATCGGCATTGAATACAATAAGCACCATGCGAACTTTTTTCCATCGGAAAAATGTCTAAAACTTTCTACGCTTTGATCATTCCCTGGATGACTGGTAGTAGTTTCCGAAGCACATCTGGAGTCATTCTGTAATCTGTGTAACTTCAGAGTGTTGATGAAACACAGAAATTGCACCGGCATTGAACACATTAAGCACCATGCGGACTTTTCTCCATGGGAGTAATGTCTTAATCTGTCTACGCTTTGATCGTTCCCTGGAAGACTAGTAGTAGTTTCCGAAGCACATCTGGAGGCATTCTGTAATCTGTGGACCTTCAGGGAATTGATGAAACACAGAAATTGCCTCGGCAGTGATCACAATAAGCACCATGCGGACTTTTCTCCATGGGAGTAATGTCTTAGACTGACTACGCTTTGATCGTTCCCTGGAAGACTAGTAGTAGTTTTCGAAGCACATCTGGATTCATTCTGTAATCTGTGGACCCTCACAGTGTTGATGAAACACAGAAATTGCATCGGCATTGAACACAATATGCACCATGCGGACATTTCTCCGTGAGAGTAATGTCTTAAACTGTCTACGGTTTGATCGTACACTGGAAGACTAGTAATAGTTTCCGAAGCACATTTGGAGGCATTCTGTAATCTGTGGACCTTCAGAGTGTTGATGAAACACATAAACTGAATCGGCGTTGAACACAATAAGCACCATGCGGACTTTTCTCCATGAGAGTAATGTCTTAAACTGTGTACGCTTTGATCGTTCAGTGGAAGACTAGTTGTAGTTTCCGAAGCACATCTGGAGGCATTCTGTAATCTGTGGACCTTCAGAGTGTTGATGAAACACAGAAATTGCATCGGCATTGAACACAATAAGCACCATGCGTACTTTTCTCCATGGGAGTAATGTCTTAAACTGTCTACGATTTGATCGCTCCCTGGAAGACTAGTAGTTGTTTCCGAAGCATATCTGGATGCATTCTGTAATCTGTGGACCTTCAGTTGGTTGATGAAACACAAAAATTGCATCGGCATTGAACACAATAAGCACCATGCGGACTTTTCTCCATGGGAGGGATGTCTTGAACCGTCTATGCTTTGATCGTACACTGGAAGACTGGTAGTAGTTTCCGTAGCACATCTGGAGGCATTCAGTAATCTGTGGACCTTCAGAGTGTTGATGAAACACAGAAATTCCATCGGCATTGAACACAATAAGCACCATGCGGACTTTTCTCCATGGGAGTAATGTCTTAAACTGTCTACGCTTTGATCGTCCCCTGGAAGTCTAGTAGTAGTTTGCGAAGCACATCTGGATGCATTCTGTAATCTGTGGACCTTCAGAGTGTTGATGAAGCACAAAAAATTCATCGGCATTGAACACAATAAGCTCCATGAGGACTTTTCTCCATGAGAGTAATGTCTCAAACTGTCTATGGTTTGATCGTTCCCTGGAAGACTAGTAGTAGTTTCCGAAACCCATCTGGAGGCATTCTGTAATCTGTGGACCTTTAGAGTGTTGATGAAACACAAAAATTATATCGGCATTGAACACAATAAGCACCATGCGGACTTTTCTCCATGGGAGTAATGTCTTAAACTGTCGACGCTTTGATCGTACACTGGAAGACTAGTAGTAGTTTCCGAAGCACAGCTGGAGGCATTCTGTAGTCTGTGGACCTTCAGTGTGTTGATGAAACACAGAAATTGCATCGGCATTGAACACAATAAGCACCATGCGTACTTTTCTCCATGGGAGTAATGTCTTAAACTGTCGACGCTTTGATCGTTCAGTGGAAGACTAGTAGTAGTTTCCGAAGCACATGTGGATGCATTCTGTATGCTGTGGACCTTCAGAGTGTTGATGAATCACAAAAATTGCATCGGCATTGTAAACAATAAGCACCATGCGGACTTTTCTCCATGGGAGTAATGTCTTAAACTGTCTACACTTTGATCGTTCCCTGGAAGACTAGTAGTACATTCCAAAGCACATCTGGATGCATTCTGTAATCTGTGCACCTTCAGAGTGTTGATGAAACACAGAAATTGCCTCGGCATTGAACACAGTAAGCACCATGCGGACTTTTCCCCATGGGAGTAATGTCTTAAACTGACTACGCTTTGATCGTTCCCTGGAAGACTAGTAGTAGTTTTCGAAGCACATCTGGAGGCATTCTGTAATCTGTGGACCTTCAGAGTGTTGATGAAACACAGAAATTGAAACGGCAATGAACACAATAAGCACCATTCGAACTTTTCTACATGAGAGTAATATCTCCAACTGTCTACGCTTTGATCGTTAAAAGGAAGACTAGTAGTAGTTTCTAAAGCACATCTGGATGTATTCTGTAATCTGTGGACCTTCAGAGTGCTGATGAAACACAGAAATTGCATCGGCATTGAACACAATAAGCACCATGCGGACATTTCTCCATAAGAGTAATGTCTTATACTGTCTACGCTTTGATCGTACACTGGAAGACTAGTAGTAGTTTCCTAAGCACATCTGGAGGCATTCTGTAATCTGTGGACCTTCAGAGTGTTGATGAAACACAGAAATTGCATCGGCACTGAACACAATAAGCACCATGCGGACTTTTCTCCATGAGAGTAATGTCTTAAACTGTGTACGCTTTGATCGTTCACTGGAAGACTAGTAGTAGTTTCCGAAGTACATCTGGAGGCATTCTGTAATCTGTGGACCTTCAGAGTGTTGATGAAACACAGAAATTGCATCGGCATTGAACACAATAAGCACCATGCGTACCTTTCTCCATGGGAGTAATGTCTTAAACTGTCTATGCTCAGATCGTTCCCTGGAAGACTAGTAGTAGTTTCCGAAGCACATCTGGAGGCATTCTGTAATCTGTGGACCTTCAGAGGGTTGATGAAACACAAAAATTGCATCGGCATTGAACACAATAAGCACCATGCGGACTTTTCTCCATGGGAGTAATGTCTTAAACTGTCTACGCTTTGATCGTACACTGGAAGACTAGTAGTAGTTTCCGAAGCACATCTGGAGGCATTCTGTAATCTGTGGACCTTCAGAGTGTTGATGAAACACAGAATTTTGCATCGGCATTGAACACAATAAGCACCATGCGGACTTTTCTCCATGGGAGAAATGTCTTAAACTGTATACGCTTTGATCGTTCACTGGAAGACAAGTAGTAGTTTCCGAAGCACATCTGGAGGCATTCTCTAATCTGTGGACCTTTAGAGTGTTGACGAAACACAGAAATTGCATCGGCATTGAACACAATAAGCACCATGCGTACTTTTCTCCATGGGAGTAATGTCTTAAACTGTCGACGCTTTGATCGTTCAGTGGAAGACTAGTAGTAGTTTCCGAAGCACATGTGGATGCATTCTGTAATCTGTTGACCTTCAGAGTGTTGATGAAACACAGAAATTCCATCGGCATTGAATACAATAAGCACCATGCGAACTTTTTTCCATCGGAAAAATGTCTAAAACTGTCTACGCTTTGATCATTCCCTGGATGACTGGTAGTAGTTTCCGAAGCACATCTGGAGTCATTCTGTAATCTGTGTAACTTCAGAGTGTTGATGAAACACAAAAATTGCACCGGCATTGAACACAGTAAGCACCATGCGGACTTTTCTCCATGGGAGTAATGTCTTAATCTGTCTACGCTTTGATCGTTCCCTGGAAGACTAGTAGTAGTTTCCGAAGCACATCTGGAGGCATTCTGTAATCTGTGGACCTTCAGGGTAAGGATGAAACACAGAAATTGCCTCGGCAGTGAACACAATAAGCACTATGCGGACTTTTCTCCATGGGAGTAATGTCTTAGACTGACTACGCTTTGATCGTTCCCTGGAAGACTAGTAGTAGTTTTCGAAGCACATCTGGATTCATTCTGTAATCTGTGGACCCTCACAGTGTTGATGAAAGACAGAAATTGCATCGGCATTGAACACAATATGCACCATGCGGACATTTCTTGATGGGAGTAATGTCTTAAACTGTCTATGCTTTGATCGTTCCCTGGAAGACTAGTAGTAGTTTCCGAAGCACATCTGGAGGTATTCTGTAATCTGTGGACATTCAGAGGGTTGATGAAACACAAAAATTGCATCGGCATTGAACACAATAAGCACCATGCGGACTTTTCTCCATGGGAGTAATGTCTTAAACTGTCTATGCTTTGATCGTTCCCTGGAAGACTAGTAGTAGTTTCCGAAGCACATCTGGACGTATTCTGTAATCTGTGGACATTCAGAGGGTTGATGAAACACAAAAATTGCATCGGCATTGAACACAATAAGCACCATGCGGACTTTTCTCCATGGGAGGGATGTCTTGAACCGTCTACGCTTTGATCGTACACTGGAAGACTGGTAGTAGTTTCCGTAGCACATCTGGAGGCATTCAGTAATCTGTGGACCATCAGAGTGTTGATGAAACACAGAAATTCCATCGGCATTGAACACAATAAGCACCATGCGGACTTTTCTCCATGGGAGTAATGTCTTAAACTGTCTACGCTTTGATCGTACACTGGAAGACTATTAGTAGTTTCCGAAGCACATCTGGATGCATTCTGTAATCTGTGGACCTTCAAAGTGTTGATGAAACACAAAATATGCATCGGCATTGTACACAATAAGCACCATGCGGACTTTTCTCCATGGGAGTAATGTCTTAAACTGTCTACGCTTTGATCGTACACTGGAAGACTAGTAGTAGTTTCCGAAACACATCTGGAGGAATTCTGCAATCTGTGGACTTTCAGAGTGTTGATGAAACACAAAAATTGCATCAGCAAAGAACACAATAAGCACCATGCGGACTTTTCTCCATGGGAGTAATGTCTTAAACTGTCTATGCTTTGATCGTACACTGGAAGACAAGTAGTAATTTCCGAAGCACATCTGGAGGCATTCTGTAATCTGTGGACCTTCAGATTGTTGATAAAACACAAAAATTGACTCCTCATTGAACACAATAAGCACCATGTGGACTTTTCTCCATGGGAGTAATGTCTTTAACTGTCTACGCTTTGATCGTACACTGGAAGACTATTAGTAGTTACCGAAGCACATCTGGATGCATTCTGTAATCTGTGGACCTTCAAAGTGTTGATGAAACACAAAATATGCATCGGCATTGTACACAATAAGCACCATGCGGACTTTTCTCCATGGGAGTAATGTCTTCAACTGTCTATGCTTTGATCGTACACTGGAAGAAATGTAGTAGTTTCCGAAGCACATATGGAGGCATTCTGTAATCTGTGGAGCTTCAAAATGTTGATAAAACACAAAAATTACATCGGCATTGAACACAATAAGCACCATGTGGACTTTTCTCCATGGGAGTAATGTCTTAAACTGTCTACGCTTTGATCGTACACTGGAAGACTAGTAGTAGTTTCCGAAACACATCTGGATGCATTCTGTAACCTGTGGACCTTCAGAGTGTTGATGAAACACATAAATTGCATCGGCATTGAACACAATAAGCAGCATGCGGACTTTTCACCATGCGAATAGTGTCTTAAACTGTCTCCGCTTTGATCGTACACTGGAAGACTAGTAGTAGTTTCCGAAGCACATCTTGAGGCATTCTGTAATCTGTGGAACTTCGTAGTGTTCATGAAACACAAAAATTGCATCGGCATTGAACACAATAGGCACCATGCGGACTTTTCTCCATGAAAGTTATGTCTTAAACTGTTTACGCTTTGATCGTACACTGGAAGACTAATAGTAGTTTCCGAAGCACATCTGGATGCATTCTGTAATCTGTGGACCTTCAGAGTGTTGATGAAACACAAAAATTGCATCGGCATTTAACACAATAAGCACCATGCGAACTTTTCTCCATGGGAGTAATGTCTTGAACTGTCTACGCTTTGATCGTACACTGTAAGACTAGTGGTATTTCCGAAGCACATCTGGTTTCATTCTATAATCTGTGGACTTTCAGAGTGTTGATGAAACACAAAAATTGCATCGGCATTGAACACAATAAGCCCCATACGGACTTTTCTTCATGCGAATATTGTCTTAAACTGTCTACGCTTTGATCGTAAACTGGAAGACTAGTAGTAGTTTCCGAAGCACATCTTGAAGTATTCTGTAATCTGTGGACCTTCGGAGTGTTGATGAAACACAAAAATTGGGTCGGCATTGAACACAACAAGTACCATGCGGACTTTTCTCCATGGGAGTAATGTCTTAATCTGTCTACGCCTTGATCGTACACTGGAAGAGTAGCAGTAGTTTCCGAAGCACATCTGGAAGCATTCTCTAATCTGTGGACCTTCAGAGTGTTGATGAAACACAAAATTTTGTATCGGCATTGAACACAATAAGTACCATGCGGACTTTTCTCCATGGGAGTAATGTCTTAAACTGTCTACGCTTTAGTCGTACACTGGAAGACTAGTAGTAGTTTCCGAAGCACATCTGGATGAATTCTCTAACCTGTGGACCTTCAGAGTGTTGATGAAACACAGAAATAGAATCGGAATTGAACACAATAAGCAGCATCCGGACTTTTCTCCATGGGAGTTATGTCTTAAACTGTCTACGCATTGATCGTACAGCGGAAGACTAGTAGTAGTTTCCGAAGCACATCTGGAGCCATTCTGTAATCTGTGGACCTTCACAGTGTTGATGAAACACAAAAATTACATCGGCATTGAACACAATAAGCCCCATGCGTACTTTTCTCCATTGGAGTAATGTCTTAAACTGTCTACGCTTTGATCGTACACTGGAAGACTAGTAGTAGTTTCCGAAGTTAATCTGGAGGCATTCTGTAATCTGTGGACCTTCAGAGTGTTGATGAAACACAAAAATTGCATCGGCATTGAACACAATATGCACCATGTGGACTTTTCTCCATGGGAGTAATGTCTTAAACTAGGTACGCTTTGATCGTACACTGGAGGACTAGTAGTAGTTTCCGAAGAACACATCTTGATGCATTCTGTAATCTGTGGACCATCACAGTGTTGATGAAACTCAAAAATTGCATCGGCATTGACACAATAAGCACCATGCTGACTTTTCTTCATGCGAATAGTGTCTTAAACTGTCTACGCTTTTATCGCACACTGGAAGACTAGTAGTAGTTTCCGAAGCACATCTTTACGCATTCTGTAATTCCTGGACCTACGTAGTGATTATGAAACACAGAATTTTGCATCGGCATTGAACTCAATAAGCACCATGCGGATTTCTCTACATGGGACTCTTGTCTTAAACTGTCTACGCTTTGATCGTTCACTGGAAGACAAGTAGTAGTTTCCGAAGCACATCTGGAGGCATTCTCTAATCTGTGGACCTTCAGAGTGTTGATGAAACACAGAAA
Source organism: Schistocerca gregaria (assembly GCF_023897955.1). Classification (NCBI taxonomy): domain Eukaryota; kingdom Metazoa; phylum Arthropoda; class Insecta; order Orthoptera; family Acrididae; genus Schistocerca; species Schistocerca gregaria. The sequence goes on from NW_026061726.1 coordinate 4,375,380, forward strand.
TTGAATCGGCATTGAACACAATAAGCACCATGCGGACTTTTCTCCATGGGAGTAATGTCTTGAACTGTCTACGCTTTGATCGTACACTGGAAGACTAGTAGTATTTCCGAAACACAACTGGTGGCATTCTGTAGTGGACCTTCAGAGTGTTGATGAGACACAGAAATTGCATCGGCATTGGACACAATAAGCCCCATGCGGACTTTTCTCCATGGGAGTAATGTCTTAAACTGTCTACGCTTTGATCGTCAGCTGGATGTCTAGTAGTAGTTTCCGAAGCACATCTAAAAGCATTCTGTAATCTGTGGACCTTCAGAGTGTTGATGAAACACAGAAATTGCATAGGCATTGAACACAATAAGCTCCATGCGGACTTTTCTCCATGAGACAAATGTCTCAAACTGTTTATGTTTTGATCGTTCCCTGGAAGAGTAGTAGTATTTTCCGAAGCACATCTGGAGGCATTCTGTAATCTGTGGACCCTTAGAGTGTTGATGAAACACAAAAATTATATCGGCATTGAACACAATAAGAACCCTGCGGACTTTCCTCCATGGGAGTAATGCCTTAAACTATCGACGCTTTGATCGTACACTGGAAGACTAGTAGTAGTTCCCGAAGCACAGCTGGAGGCATTCTGTAATCTGTGGACCTTCAGTGTGTGGACGAAACACTGAAATTGAATCGGCATTGAACACAATAAGCACCATGAGGACTTTTCTCTATGGGAGTAAAGTCTTAAACTGTCTACACTTTGATCGTACACTTTAAGAATAGTAGTAGTTTCCGAAACACATCTGGAGGCATTCTGCAATCTGTGGACTTTCAGAGTGTTGATGAAACACATAAATTGCATCGGCATTGAACACAATAAGTACCTTGCGGTCTTCTCTCAATGGGAGTAATGTCTAAAACTGTCTACGCTTTGATCGTACACTGGAAGACTAGTAGTAGTTTCGGAAGCACATCTGGTGGCATTCTGTAATCTGTGGACCTTCAGTGTGTGGACGAAACACTAAAATTGAATCGGCATTGAACACAATAAGCACCATGAGGACTTTTCTCTATGGGAGTAAAGTCTTAAACTGTCTACACTTTGATCGTACACTTTAAGAATAGTAGTAGTTTCCGAAACACATCTGGAGGCATTCTGCAATCTGTGGACTTTCAGAGTGTTGATGAAACACATAAATTGCATCGGCATTGAACACAATAAGTACCTTGCGGTCTTCTCTCAATGGGAGTAATGTCTAAAACTGTCTACGCTTTGATCGTACACTGGAAGACTAGTAGTAGTTTCGGAAGCACATCTGGTGGCATTCTGTAATCTGTGGACCTTCAGAGTGTTGATGAAACACAAAAATTGCATCGACATTGAACACAATGAGAACCATGTGGACTTCTCTCCATGGGAGTAATTTCTTAAACTGTCTACGCTTTGATCGTACACTGGAAGACTAGTAGTAGTTTCCGAAGCACATCTGGATACATTCTGTAATCTGTGGACCTTCAGAGTGTTGATGAAACACAAAAATTGCATTGGCATTGAACACAAAAAGCACTATGCGGACTTTTCTTCATGCGAATAGTGTCTTAAACTGTCTACGCTTTGATCGTACACTGGAAGACTAGTAGTAGTTTCCGAAGCACATCTTGAGGCATTCTGTAATCTGTGGACCTTCGGAGTGTTGATGAACCACAAAAATTGCGTCGGCATTGAACACAATAAGCACCATGCGGACTTTTCTCCATGGGAGTAATGTCTTAAACTGTCTACGCCTTGATCGTCCACTGGAAGACTAGCAGTAGTTTCCGAAGCACATCTGGAAGCATTCTCTAATCTGTGGACCTACAGAGTGTTGATGAAACACAAAATTTTGCATCGGCATTGAACACAATAAGGACCATGCGGACTTTTCTCCATGGGAGTAATGTCTTATCCTGTCTACGCTTTGGTCGTACACTGGAAGACTATTAGTAGTTTCCGAAGCACATCTGGATGCATTCTGTAACCTGTGGTCCTTCAGAGTGTTGATGAAACACAGAAATTGAATCGGAATTGAACACAATAAGCACCATCCGGACTTTTCTCCATGGGAGTAATGTCTTGAACTGTCTACGCTTTGATCGTACAGTGGAAGACTAGTAGTAGTTTCCGAAGCACATCTGGAGGCATTCTGTAATCTGTGGACCTTCAGAGTGTTGATAAAACACAAAAATTGACTCCTCATTGAACACAATAAGCACCATGTGGACTTTTCTCCATGGGAGTAATGTCTTAAACTGTCTACGCTTTGATCGTACACTGGAAGACTATTAGTAGTTTCCGAAGCACATCTGGATGCATTCTGTAATCTGTGGACCTTCAAAGTGTTGATGAAACACAAAATATGCATCGGCATTGTACACAATAAGCACCATGCGGACTTTTCTCCATGGGAGTAATGTCTTCAATTGTCTATGCTTTGATCGTACACTGGAAGAAATGTAGTAGTTTCCGAAGCACATATGGAGGCATTCTGTAATCTGTGGAGCTTCAAAATGTTGATAAAACACAAAAATTACATCGGCATTGAACACAATAAGCACCATGTGGACTTTTCTCCATGGGAGTAATGTCTTAAACTGTCTACGCTTTGATCGTACACTGGAAGACTAGTAGTAGTTTCCGAAACACATCTGGATGCATTCTGTAACCTGTGGACCTTCAGAGTGTTGATGAAACACATAAATTGCATCGGCATTGAACACAATAAGCAGCATGCGGACTTTTCACCATGCGAATAGTGTCTTAAACTGTCTCCGCTTTGATCGTACACTGGAAGACTAGTAGTAGTTTCCGAAGCACATCTTGAGGCATTCTGTAATCTGTGGAACTTCGTAGTGTTCATGAAACACAAAAATTGCATCGGCATTGAACACAATAGGCACCATGCGGACTTTTCTCCATGAAAGTTATGTCTTAAACTGTCTACGCTTTGATCGTACACTGGAAGACTAATAGTAGTTTCCGAAGCACATCTGGATGCATTCTGTAATCTGTGGACCTTCAGAGTGTTGATGAAACACAAAAATTGCATCGGCATTTAACACATTAAGCACCATGCGGACTTTTCTCCATGGGAGTAATGTCTTGAACTGTCTACGCTTTGATCGTACACTGTAAGACTAGTGGTATTTCCGAAGCACATCTGGTTTCATTCTATAATCTGTGGACTTTCAGAGTGTTGATGAAACACAAAAATTGCATCGGCATTGAACACAATAAGCCCCATACGGACTTTTCTTCATGCGAATATTGTCTTAAACTGTCTACGCTTTGATCGTAAACTGGAAGACTAGTAGTAGTTTCCGAAGCACATCTTGAAGTATTCTGTAATCTGTGGACCTTCGGAGTGTTGATGAAACACAAAAATTGGGTCGGCATTGAACACAACAAGTACCATGCGGACTTTTCTCCATGGGAGTAATGTCTTAATCTGTCTACGCCTTGATCGTACACTGGAAGAGTAGCAGTAGTTTCCGAAGCACATCTGGAAGCATTCTCTAATCTGTGGACCTTCAGAGTGTTGATGAAACACAAAATTTTGTATCGGCATTGAACACAATAAGTACCATGCGGACTTTTCTCCATGGGAGTAATGTCTTAAACTGTCTACGCTTTAGTCGTACACTGGAAGACTAGTAGTAGTTTCCGAAGCACATCTGGATGAATTCTCTAACCTGTGGACCTTCAGAGTGTTGATGAAACACAGAAATAGAATCGGAATTGAACACAATAAGCAGCATCCGGACTTTTCTCCATGGGAGTAATGTCTTAAACTGTCTACGCATTGATCGTACAGTGGAAGACTAGTAGTAGTTTCCGAAGCACATCTGGAGCCATTCTGTAATCTGTGGACCTTCACAGTGTTGATGAAACACAAAAATTACATCGGCATTGAACACAATAAGCCCCATGCGTACTTTTCTCCATTGGAGTAATGTCTTAAACTGTCTACGCTTTGATCGTACACTGGAAGACTAGTAGTTGTTTCCGAAGTTAATCTGGAGGCATTCTGTAATCTGTGGACCTTCAGAGTGTTGATGAAACACAAAAATTGCATCGGCATTGAACACAATATGCACCATGTGGACTTTTCTCCATGGGAGTAATGTCTTAAACTAGGTACGCTTTGATCGTACACTGGAGGACTAGTAGTAGTTTCCGAAGAACACATCTTGATGCATTCTGTAATCTGTGGACCATCACAGTGTTGATGAAACTCAAAAATTGCATCGGCATTGACACAATAAGCACCATGCTGACTTTTCTTCATGCGAATAGTGTCTTAAACTGTCTACGCTTTTATCGCACACTGGAAGACTAGTAGTAGTTTCCGAAGCACATCTTTACGCATTCTGTAATTCCTGGACCTACGTAGTGATTATGAAACACAGAATTTTGCATCGGCATTGAACTCAATAAGCACCATGCGGATTTCTCTACATGGGACTCTTGTCTTAAACTGTCTACGCTTTGATCGTTCACTGGAAGACAAGTAGTAGTTTCCGAAGCACATCTGGAGGCATTCTCTAATCTGTGGACCTTCAGAGTGTTGATGAAACACAGAAATTGAATCGGCATTGAACACAATAAGCACCATGCGGACTTTTCTCCATGGGAGTAATGTCTTGAACTGTCTACGCTTTGATCGTACACTGGAAGACTAGTAGTATTTCCGAAACACATCTGGTGGCATTCTGTAGTGGACCTTCAGAGTGTTGATGAGACACAGAAATTGCATCGGCATTGGACACAATAAGCCCCATGCGGACTTTTCTCCATGGGAGTAATGTCTTAAACTGTCTACGCTTTGATCGTCAGCTGGATGTCTAGTAGTAGTTTCCGAAGCACATCTAAATGCATTCTGTAATCTGTGGACCTTCAGAGTGTTGATGAAACACAGAAATTGCATAGGCATTGAACACAATAAGCTCCATGCGGACTTTTCTCCATGAGACAAATGTCTCAAACTGTTTATGTTTTGATCGTTCCGTGGAAGAGTAGTAGTATTTTCCGAAGCACATCTGGAGGCATTCTGTAATCTGTGGACCCTTAGAGTGTTGATGAAACACAAAAATTATATCGGCATTGAACACAATAAGAACCCTGCGGACTTTCCTCCATGGGAGTAATGCCTTAAACTATCGACGCTTTGATCGTACACTGGAAGACTAGTAGTAGTTCCCGAAGCACAGCTGGAGGCATTCTGTAATCTGTGGACCTTCAGTGTGTGGACGAAACACTGAAATTGAATCGGCATTGAACACAATAAGCACCATGAGGACTTTTCTCTATGGGAGTAAAGTCTTAAACTGTCTACACTTTGATCGTACACTTTAAGAATAGTAGTAGTTTCCGAAACACATCTGGAGGCATTCTGCAATCTGTGGACTTTCAGAGTGTTGATGAAACACATAAATTGCATCGGCATTGAACACAATAAGTACCTTGCGGTCTTCTCTCAATGGGAGTAATGTCTAAAACTGTCTACGCTTTGATCGTACACTGGAAGACTAGTTGTATTTCCGAAGCACATCTGTTGGCATTCTGTAGTCTGTGGACCTTCAGAGTGTTGATGAAACACAGAAATTGCATCGGCATTGAACACAATAAGCACCATGTGGACTTTTCTCCATGGGAGTAATGTCATAAACTGTCTACGCTTTGATCGTACACTGGAAGGCTATTAGTAGTTTCCGAAGCACATCTGGATGCATTCTGTAATCTGTGGACCTTCAAAGTGTTGATGAAACACAAAAATTGCATCGGCATTGAACACAATAAGCACCATGCGGACTTTTCTCCATGGGAGTAATGTCTTATCCTGTCTACGCTTTGGTCGTACACTGGAAGACTATTAGTAGTTTCCGAAGCACATCTGGATGCATTCTGTAACCTGTGGTCCTTCAGAGTGTTGATGAAACACAGAAATTGAATCGGAATTGAACACAATAAGCACCATCCGGACTTTTCTCCATGGGAGTAATGTCTTGAACTGTCTACGCTTTGATCGTACAGTGGAAGATTAGTAGTAGTTTCCGAAGCACATCTTGAGGCATTCTGTAATCTGTGGAACTTCGTAGTGTTGATGAAACACAAAAATTGCATCGGTATTGAACACAATAAGCACCATGCTGACTTTTCTCCATGGGAGTTATGTCTTAAAATGTCTACGCTTTGATCGTACACTGGAAGACTAATAGCAGTTTCCGAAGCACATCTGGATGCATTCTGTAATCTGTGGACTTTCAGAGTGTTGATGAAACACAAAAATTGCATCGGCATTGAACACAATAAGCCCAGTTCGGACTTTTCTCCATGGGAGTAATGTCTTAAACTGTCTACGCTTTGATCGTCCCCTGGAAGTCTAGTAGTAGTTTCCGAAACACATCTGGATGCATTCTGTAATCTGTGGACCTTCAGAGTGTTGATGAATCACACAAATTGAATCGGCATTGAACACAATAAGCACCATGCGTACTTTTCTGCATGGGAGTAATGTCTTAAACTGTCTACGCTTTGATCGTACACTGGAAGACTAGTTGTATTTCCGAAGCACATCTGGTGGCATTCTGTAGTCTGTGGACTTTCAGAGTGTTGATGAAACACAGAAATTGCATCGGCATTGAACACAATAAGCACCATGCGGACATTCCTCCATGGGAGTAATGTCTTAAACTGTCGACGCTTTGATCGTACACTGGAAGACTAGTAGTAGTTTCCGAAGCACAGCTGGAGGCATTCTGTAATCTGTGGACCTTCAGTGTGTTGATGAAACACAGAAATTGAATCGGCATTGAACACAATAAGCACCATGTGGACTTCTCTCCATGGGAGTAATGTCTTAAACTGTCTACTCTTTGATCGTACACTGGAAGACTAGTAGTAGTTTCCGATACACATCTGGAGGCATTCTGCAATCTGTGGACTTTCAGAGTGTTGATGAAACACAAAAATTGCATCGGCAAAGAACACAATAAGCACCATGCGGACTTTTCTCCATGGGAGTAATGTCTTAAACTGCCTATGCTTTGATCGTACACTGGAAGACAAGTAGTAGTTTCCGAAGCACATCATGAAGCATTCTGTAATCTGTGGAACTTCAGAGTGTTGATAAAACACAAAAATTGACTCGGCATTGAACACAATAAGCACCATGTGGACTTTTCTCCATGGGAGTAATGTCATAAACTGTCTACGCTTTGATCGTACACTGGCAGACTATTAGTAGTTTCCGAAGCACATCTGGATGCATTCTGTAATCTGTGGACCTTCAAAGTGTTGATGAAACACAAAAATTGCATCGGCATTGAACACAATAAGCTTCATGCGGACTTTTCTCCATGGGAGTAATGTCTTAAACTGTCTACGCTTTGATCGTACACTGGAAGACTAGTAGTAGTTTCCGAAACACATCTGGAGGCAGTCTGCAATCTGTGGACTTTCAGAGTGTTGATGAAACACAAAAATTGCATCGGCAAAGAACACAATAAGCACCATGCGGACTGTTCTCCATGGGAGTAATGTCTTAAACTGTCTATGCTTTGATCGTACACTGGAAGACAAGTAGTAGCTTCCGAAGCACATCTGGAGGCACTCTGTAATCTGTGGAGCTTCAAAATGTTGATAAAACACAAAAATTGCTTCGGCATTGAACACAATAAGCACCATGTGGACTTTTCTCCATGGGAGTAATGTCTTAAACTGTCTACGCTTTGATCGTACACTGGAGGACTAGTAGTAGTTTCCGAAAAACACATCTGGATGCATTCTGTAATCTGTGGACCTTCAGAGTGTTGATGAAACTCAAAAATTGCATCGGCATTGACACAATAAGCACCATGCTGACTTTTCTTCATGCGAATAGTGTCTTAAACTGTCTACGCTTTGATCGTTCACTGGAAGACAAGTAGTAGTTTCCGAAGCACATCTGGAGGCATTCTCTAATCTGTGGACCTTCAGAGTGTTGATGAAACACAGAAATTGAATCGGCATTGAACACAATAAGCACCATGCGGACTTTTCTCCATGGGAGTAATGTCTTGAACTGTCTACGCTTTGATCGTACACTGGAAGACTAGTAGTATTTCCGAAACACATCTGGTGGCATTCTGTAGTCTGTGGACCTTCAGAGTGTTGATGAAACACAGAAATTGCATCGGCATTGGACACAATAAGCCCCATGCGGACTTTTCTCCATGTGAGTAATGTCTTAAACTGTCTACGCTTTGATCGTCAGCTGGAAGTCTAGTAGTAGTTTCCGAAGCACATCTAAATGCATTCTGTAATCAGTGGACCTTCAGAGTGTTGATGAAACACAAAAATTGCATCGTCATTGAACACAATAAGCACCATGCGGTCTTTTCTCCATGGGAGTAATGTCTAAAACTGTCTACGCTTTGATCGTACACTGGAAGACTAGTAGTAGTTCCGGAAGCACATCTGGAGGCATTCTGTAATCTGTGGACCTTCAGAGTGTTGATGAAACACAAAAATTGCATCGGCATTGAACACAATGACCACCATGTGGACTTCTCTCCATGGGAGTAATTTCTTAAACTGTCTACGCTTTGATCGTACACTGGAAGACTAGTAGTAGTTTCCGAAGCACATCTGGATACATTCTGTAATCTGTGGACCTTCAGAGTGTTGATGAAACACAAAAATTGCATCGGCATTGAACACAAAAACACTATGCGGACTTTTCTTCATGCGAATAGTGTCTTAAACTGTGTACGCTTTGATCGTACACTGGAAGACTAGTAGTAGTTTCCGAAGCACATCTTGAGGCATTCTGTAATCTGTGGACCTTCGGAGTGTTGATGAACCACAAAAATTGCGTCGGCATTGAACACAATAAGCACCATGCGGACTTTTCTCCATGGGAGTAATGTCTTAAACTGTCTACGCCTTGATCGTACACTGGAAGACTAGCAGTAGTTTCCGAAGCACATCTGGAAGCATTCTCTAATCTGTGGACCTTCAGAGTGTTGATGAAACACAAAATTTTGCATCGGCATTGAACACAATAAAGACCATGCGGACTTTTCTGCATGGGAGTAATGTCTTAACCTGTCTACGCTTTGATCGTACACTGGAAGACTAGTAGAAGTTTCCGAAGCACATCTGGATGCATTCTGTAACCTGTGGACCTTCAGAGTGTTGATGAAACACCGAAATTGAATCGGAATTGAACACAATAAGCACCATCCGGACTTTTCTCCATGGGAGTAATGTCTTGAACTGTCTACGCTTTGATCGTACAGTGGAAGACGTAGTAGTTTCCGAAGCACATCTGGAGGCATTCTGTAATCTGTGGACCTTCACAGTGTTGATGAAACCCAAAAATTTCATCGGCATTGAACACAATAAGCCCCATGTGGACTTTTCTCCAAGGAAGTAATGTCTTAAACTGTCTATGCTTTGATCGTACACTGGAAGACTAGTAGTAGTTTCCGAAGCACATCTGGAGGCATTCTGTAATCTGTGGACCTTCAGAGTGTTTATGAAACACAAAAATTGCATCGGCATTGAACACAATAAGCACCATTTGGATTTTTCTCCCTGGGAGTAATGTCTTAAACTGTCTACGCTTTGATCATACACTGGAAGACTAGTAGTAGTTTCCGAAACACATCAGGATGCATTCTGTAATCTGTGGACCTTCAGAGTGTTGATGAAAAACACAAAAATTGCATCGGCATTGAACACAATTAGCACCATGCGGACTTTTCATCATGCGATTAGTGGGTTAAACTGTCTACGCTTTGATCGTACACTGGAGGACTAGTAGTAGTTTCCGAAGCACATCTTGAGGCATTCTGTAATCTGTGGAACTTCGTAGTGTTGATGAAACACAAAAATTTCATCGGCATTGAACACAATAAGCACCATGCTGACTTTTCTCCATGGGAGTTATGTCTTAAACTGTCTACGCTTTGATCGTACACTGGAAGACTAATAGTAGTTTCCGAAGCACATCTGGATGCATTCTGTAATCTGTGGACTTTCTGAGTGTTGATGAAACACAAAAATTGCATCGGCATTGAACACAATAAGCCCAGTTCGGACTTTTCTCCATGGGAGTAATGTCTTAAACTGTCTACGCTTTGATCGTCCCCTGGAAGTCTAGTAGTAGTTTCCGAAACACATCTGGATGCATTCTGTAATCTGTGGACCTTCAGAGTGTTGATGAAACACACAAATTGAATCGGCATTGAACACAATAAGCACCATGCGGACTTTTCTGCATGGGAGTAATGTCTTGAACTGTCTACGCTTTGATCGTACACTGGAAGACTAGTTGTATTTCCGAAGCACATCTGGTGGCATTCTGTAGTTTGTGGACCTTCAGAGTGTTGATGAAACACAGAAATTGCATCGGCATTGAACACAATAAGCACCATGCGGACATTCCTCCATGGGAGTAATGTCTTAAACTGTCGTCGCTTTGATCCTACACTGGAAGACTAGTAGTAGTTTCCGAAGCACAGCTGGAGGCATTCTGTAATCTGTGGACCTTCAGTGTGTTCATCAAACACAGAAATTGAATCGGCATTGAACACAATAAGCACCATGTGGACTTCTCTCCATGGGAGTAATGTCTTAAACTGTCTACGCTTTGATCGTACACTGGAAGACTAGTAGTAGTTTCCGATACACATCTGGAGGCATTCTGCAATCTGTGGACTTTCAGAGTGTTGATGAAACACAAAAATTGCATCGGCAAAGAACACAATAAGCACCATGCGGACTTTTCTCCCTGGGAGTAATGTCTTAAACTGCCTATGCTTTGATCGTACACTGGAAGACAAGTAGTAGTTTCCGAAGCACATCTGGAAGCATTCTGTAATCTGTGGACCTTCAGAGTGTTGATAAAACACAAAAATTGACTCGGCATTGAACACAATAAGCACCATGTGGACTTTTCTCCATGGGAGTAATGTCATAAACTGTCTACGCTTTGATCGTACACTGGAAGACTATTAGTAGTTTCCGAAGCACATCTGGAGGCATTCTGTAATCTGTGGAGCTTCAAAATGTTGATAAAACACAAAAATTGCATCGGCATTGAACACAATAAGCACCATGTGGACTTTTCTCCATGGGAGTAATGTCTTGAACTGTCTACGCTTTGATCGTACAGTGGAAGACTAGTAGTAGTTTCCGAAGCACATCTGGAGGCATTCTGTAAACTGTGGACCTTCACAGTGTTGATGAAACCCAAAAATTTCATCGGCATTGAACACAATAAGCCCCATGTGGACTTTTCTCCAAGGGAGTAATGTCTTAAACTGTCTATGCTTTGATCGTACACTGGAAGACTAGTAGTAGTTTCCGAAGCACATCTGGAGGCATTCTGTAATCTGTGGACCTACAGAGTGTTTATGAAACACAAAAATTGCATCGGCATTGAACACAATAAGCACCATTTGGATTTTTCTCCCTGGGAGTAATGTCTTAAACTGTCTACGCTTTGATCGTACACTGGAAGACTAGTAGTAGTTTCCGAAACACATCTGGATGCATTCTGTAATCTGTGGACCTTCAGAGTGTTGATGAAACACAAAAATTGCATCGGCATTGAACACAATAAGCACCATGCGGACTTTTCATCATGCGATTAGTGTATTAAACTGTCTACGCTTTGATCGTACACTGGAGGACTAGTAGTAGTTTCCGAAGCACATCTTGAGGCATTCTGTAATCTGTGGAACTTCGTAGTGTTGATGAAACACAAAAATTGCATCGGCATTGAACACAATAAGCACCATGCTGACTTTTCTCCAAGGGACTTATGTCTTAAACTGTCTACGCTTTGATCGTACACTGGAAGACTAATAGTAGTTTCCGAAGCACATCTGGATGCATTCTGTAATCTGTGGACTTTCAGAGTGTTGATGAAACACAAAAATTGCATCGGCATTGAAGACAATAAGCCCAGTTCGGACTTTTCTCCATGGGAGTAATGTCTTAAACTGTCTACGCTTTGATCGTCCCCTGGAAGTCTAGTAGTAGTTTCCGAAACACATCTGGATGCATTCTGTAATCTGTGGACCTTCAGAGTGTTGATGAAACACACAAATTGAATCGGCATTGAACACAATAAGCACCATGCAGACTTTTCTGCATGGGAGTAATGTCTTGAACTGTCTACGCTTTGATCGTACACTGGAAGACTAGTTGTATTTCCTAAGCACATCTGGTGGCATTCTGTAGTCTGTGGACCTTCAGAGTGTTGATGAAACACAGAAATTGCATCGGCATTGAACACAATAAGCACCATGCGGACATTCCTCCATGGGAGTAATGTCTTAAACTGTCGACGCTTTGATCGTACACTGGAAGACTAGTAGTAGTTTCCGAAGCACAGCTCGAGGCATTCTGTAATCTGTGGACCTTCAGTGTGTTGATCAAACACAGAAATTGAATCGGCATTGAACACAATAAGCACCATGTGGACTTCTCTCCATGGGAGTAATGTCTTAAACTGTCTACGCTTTGATCGTACACTGGAAGACTAGTAGTAGTTTCCGATACACATCTGGAGGCATTCTGCAATCTGTGGACTTTCAGAGTGTTGATGAAACACAAAAATTGCATCGGCAAAGAACACAATAAGCACCATGCGGACTTTTCTCCCTGGGAGTAATGTCTTAAACTGCCTATGCTTTGATCGTACACTGGAAGACAAGTAGTAGTTTCCGAAGCACATCTGGAAGCATTCTGTAATCTGTGGACCTTCAGATTGTTGATAAAACACAAAAATTGACTCGGCATTGAACACAATAAGCACCATGTGGACTTTTCTCCATGGGAGTAATGTCATAAACTGTCTACGCTTTGATCGTACACTGGAAGACTATTAGTAGTTTCCGAAGCACATCTGGAGGCATTCTGTAATCTGTGGAGCTTCAAAATGTTGATAAAACACAAAAATTGCATCGGCATTGAACACAATAAGCACCATGTGGACTTTTCTCCATGGGAGTAATGTCTTGAACTGTCTACGCTTTGATCGTACAGTGGAAGACTAGTAGTAGTTTCCGAAGCACATCTGGAGGCATTCTGTAAACTGTGGACCTTCACAGTGTTGATGAAACCCAAAAATTTCATCGGCATTGAACACAATAAGCCCCATGTGGACTTTTCTCCAAGGGAGTAATGTCTTAAACTGTCTATGCTTTGATCGTACACTGGAAGACTAGTAGTAGTTTCCGAAGCACATCTGGAGGCATTCTGTAATCTGTGGACCTACAGAGTGTTTATGAAACACAAAAATTGCATCGGCATTGAACACAATAAGCACCATTTGGATTTTTCTCCCTGGGAGTAATGTCTTAAACTGTCTACGCTTTGATCGTACACTGGAAGACTAGTAGTAGTTTCCGAAACACATCTGGATGCATTCTGTAATCTGTGGACCTTCAGAGTGTTGATGAAACACAAAAATTGCATCGGCATTGAACACAATAAGCACCATGCGGACTTTTCATCATGCAATTAGTGTCTTAAACTGTCTACGCTTTGATCGTACACTGGAGGACTAGTAGTAGTTTCCGAAGCACATCTTGAGGCATTCTGTAATCTGTGGAACTTCGTAGTGTTGATGAAACACAAAAATTGCATCGGCATTGAACACAATAAGCACCATGCTGACTTTTCTCCATGGGACTTATGTCTTAAACTGTCTACGCTTTGATCGTACACTGGAAGACTAATAGTAGTTTCCGAAGCACATCTGGATGCATTCTGTAATCTGTGGACTTTCAGAGTGTTGATGAAACACAAAAATTGCATCGGCATTGAAGACAATAAGCCCAGTTCGGACTTTTCTCCATGGGAGTAATGTCTTAAACTGTCTACGCTTTGATCGTCCCCTGGAAGTCTAGTAGTAGTTTCCGAAACACATCTGGATGCATTCTGTAATCTGTGGACCTTCAGAGTGTTGATGAAACACACAAATTGAATCGGCATTGAACACAATAAGCACCATGCAGACTTTTCTGCATGGGAGTAATGTCTTGAACTGTCTACGCTTTGATCGTACACTGGAAGACTAGTTGTATTTCCTAAGCACATCTGGTGGCATTCTGTAGTCTGTGGACCTTCAGAGTGTTGATGAAACACAGAAATTGCATCGGCATTGAACACAATAAGCACCATGCGGACATTCCTCCATGGGAGTAATGTCTTAAACTGTCGACGCTTTGATCGTACACTGGAAGACTAGTAGTAGTTTCCGAAGCACAGCTGGAGGCATTCTGTAATCTGTGGACCTTCAGTGTGTTGATCAAACACAGAAATTGAATCGGCATTGAACACAATAAGCACCATGTGGACTTTTCTCCATGGGAGTAATGTCTTAAACTGTCTACGCTTTGATCGTCAGCTGGAAGTGTAGTAGTAGTTTCCGAATCACATCTGGATGCATTCTGTAATCTGTGGACCTTCAGAGTGTTGATGAAACACAAAAAATGCATCGGCATTGACACAATAAGCTCCATGCGGACTTTTCTCCATGAGAGTAATGTCTCAAACTGTCTATGATTTGATCGTTCCCTGGAAGACTAGTAGTATTTTCCGAAGCAAATCTGGAGGCATTCTGTAATCTGTGGACCTTTAGAGTGTTGATGAAACACTAAAATTATATCGGCATTGAACACTATAAGAACGCTGCGGACTTTCCTCCATGGGAGTAATGTCTTAAACGGCCGACGTTTTGATCGTACACTGGAAGACTAGTAGTAGTTTCCGAAGCACAGCTGGAGGCATTCTGTAATCTGTGGACCTTCAGTGTGTTGATGAAACACAGAAATTGGGTCGGCATTGAACACAATAAGCACCATTTGGACTTTTCTCCATGGGAGTAATTTCTTAAACTGTCTACGCTTTGATCGTACACTGGAAGACTAGTAGTAGTTTCCGAAGCACATCTGGAGGCATTCTGTAATCTGTGGACCTTCACAGTGTTGATGAAACACAGAAATTGAATCGGAATTGAACACAATAAGCACCATCCGGACTTTTCTCCATGGGAGTAATGTCTTGAACTGTCTACGTTTTGATCGTACAGTGGAAGACTAGTAGTAGTTTCCGAAGCACATCTGGAGGCATTCTGTAATCTGTGGACCTTCACAGTGTTGATGAAACACAAAAATTGCATCGGCAGTGAACACAATAAGCCCCATGCGGACTTTTCTCCATGGGAGTAATGTCTTAAACTGTCTACGCTTTGATCGTACACTGGAAGACTAGTAGTAGTTTCCGAAGTTAATCTGGAGGCAATCTGTAATCTGTGGACCTTCAGAGTGTTGATGAAACACAAAAATTGCATCGGCATTGACACAATAAGCACCATGCTGACTTTTCTTAATGCAGATAGTGTCTTAAACTGTCTACGCTTTTATCGTACACTGGAAGACTAGTAGTAGTTTCCGAAGCACATCTTGACGCATTCTGTAATTCTTGGACCTTCGTAGTGTTGATGAAACACAAAAATTGCATCGGCATTGAACACAATAAGCACCATGCGGACTTTTTTCCATGGGAGTAATGTCTTAAACTGTCTACGCTTTGATCGTCAGCTGGAAGTCTAGAAGTAGTTTCCGAAGCACATCTGGATGCATTCTGTAATCTGTGGACCTTCAGAGTGTTGATGAAACACAAAAAATGCATCGGCATTAACACAATAAGCACCATGCGGACTTTTCTCCATGGGAGTAATGTCTTAAACTGTCTACGCTTTGATCGTACACTGGAAGACTTGTAGTAGTTTCCGAAGCACATCTGGAGGCATTCTGTATTCTGTGGACATTCAGAGAGTTGATGAAACCCAAAAATTTCATCGGCATTGAACACAATAAGCACCATGTGGACTTTTCTCCATGGGAGTAATGTCTTAAACTGTCTACGCTTTGATCGTACACTGGATGACTAGTAGTAGTTTCCGAAACACATCTGGAGGCATTCTGCAATCTGTGGACTTTCAGAGTGTTGATGAAACACAAAAATTGCATTGGCAAAGAACACAATAAGCACCATGCGACTTTTCTCCATGGGAGTAATGTCTTAAACTGTCTTCGCTTTGATCGTACAGTGGAAGACTAGTAGTAGTTTCCGAAGCACATCTTTAGGCATTCTGTAATCTGTGGACCTTCAGAGTGTTGATGAAACACAAAAATTGCATCGGCATTGAACACAATTAGCACCATTTGGATTTTTCTCCCTGGGAGTAATGTCTTAAACTGTCTACGCTTTGGTCGTACACTGGAAGACTAGTAGAAGTTTCCGAAACACATCTGGATGCATTCTGTAATCTGTGGACCTTCAGAGTGTTGATGAAACACAAAAATTGCATCGGCAAAGAACACAATAAGCACCATGCGGACTTTTCTAAATGGGAGTAATGTCTTGAACTGTCTACGCTTTCATCGTACACTGGAAGACTAGTAGTATTTCCGAAGCTCATCTGGTGGCATTCTGTAATCTGTGGACCTTCAGAGTGTTGATGAAACACAGAAATTGCATAGGCATTGAACACAATAAGCCCCATGCGGACTTTTCTCCATGGGAGTAATGTCTTAAACTGTCTACGCTTTGATCGTCAGCTGGAAGTCTAGTAGTAGTTTCCGAAGCACATCTAAATGCATTCTGTAATCTGTGGACCTTCAGAGTGTTGATGAAACACAGAAATTGCATAGGCATTGAACACAATAAGCTCCATGCGGACTTTTCTCCATGAGACAAATGTCTCAAACTGTCTATGTTTTGATCGTTCCCTGGAAGACTAGTAGTATTTTCCGAACACATCTGAAGGCATTCTGTAATCTGTGGACCTTTAGAGTGTTGATGAAAGACAAAATTTATATCGGCATTGAACACAATAAGAACCCTGCGGACTTTCCTCCATGGGAGTAATGCCTTAAACTGTCGACGCTTTGATCGTACACTGGAAGACTAGTAGTAGTTTCCGAAGCACAGCTGGAGGCATTCTGTAATCTGTGGACCTTCAGTGTGTTGACGAAACACAGAAATTGAATCGGCATTGAACACAATAAGCACCATGTGGACTTTTCACTATGGGAGTAATGTCTTAAACTGTCTACGATTTGATCGTACACTTTAAGACTAGTAGTAGTTTCCGAAACACATCTGGAGGCATTCTGCAATCTGTGGACTTTCAGAGTGTTGATGAAACACAAAAATTGCATCGTCATTGAACACAATAAGCACCATGCGGACTTTTCTCCAAGGGAGTAATGTCTTAAACTGTCTACGCTTTGATCGTACACTGGAAGACTAGTAGTAGTTTCGGAAGCACATCTAGTGGCACTCTGTAATCTGTGGACCTTCGTAGTGTTGATGAAACACAAAAATTGCATCGGCATTGAACACAATAAGCACCATGTGGACTTTTCTCCATGGGAGTAATTTCTTAAACTGTCTACGCTTTGATCGTACACTGGAAGACTAGTAGTAGCTTCCGAAGCACATCTGGATGCATTCTGTAATCTGTGGACCTTCAGAGTGTTGATGAAACTCAAAAATTGCATCGGCATTGAACACAATAAGCACCATGCAGACTTTTCTTCGTGCGAATAGTGTCTTAAACTGTCTACGCTTTTATCGTACACTGGAAGACTAGTAGTAGTTTCCGAAGCACATCTTGAGGCATTCTGTAATTCTTGGATCTTCGGAGTGTTGATGAACCACAAAAATTGAGTCGGCATTGAACACAATAAACACCATGCGGACTTTTCTCCATGGGAGTAATGTCTTAAACTGTCTACGCCTTGATCGTACACTGGAAGACTAGCAGTACTTTCCGAAGCACGTCTGGAAGCATTCTCTAATTTGTGGACCTTCAGAGTGTTGATGAAACACAAAATTTTGCATCGGCATTGAACACAATTAGCACCATGCGGACTTTTCTCCATGGGAGTAATGTTTTAACCTGTCTACGCTTTGGTCGTACACTGGAAGACTAGTAGTAGTTTCCGAAGCACATCTGGATGCATTCTGTAATCTGTGGACCTTCAGAGTGTTGATGAAACACAGAAATTGAATCGGAATTGAACACAATAAGCACCATCCGGACTGTTCTCCATGGGAGTAATGTCTTGAACTGTCTACGTTTTGATCGTACAGTGGAAGACTAGTAGTAGTTTCCGAAGCACATCTGGAGGCATTCTGTAATCTGTGGACCTTCACAGTGTTGATGAAACACAAAAATTGCATCGGCATTGAACACAATAAGCCCCATGCGGACTTTTCTCCATGGGAGTAATGTCTTAAACTGTCTACGCTTTGATCGTCCCCTGGAAGACTAGTAGTAGTTTCCGAAGCACATCTGGAGCCATTCTGTAATCAGTGGACATTCAGAGTGTTGATGAAACCCAAAATTTGCTTCGGCATTGATCACAATAAGCACCATGTGGACTTTTCTCCATGGGAGTAATGTCTTAAACTGGATACGCTTTGATCGTACACTGGAAGACTAGTAGTAGGTTCCGAGAAACACATCTGGATGCATTCTGTAATCTGTGGACCTTCAGAGTGTTGATGAAACACAAAACTTGCATCGGCATTGAACACAATAAGCTTCTTGCGAACTTTTCTCCATGGGGGTAATGTCTTGAACTGTCTACGCTTTGATCGTACACTGAAAGACTAGTAGTATTTCGGAAGCACATCTGGTGGCATTCTGCAATATGTGGACCTTCAGAGTGTTGATGAAACACAGAAATTGCATCGGCATTGAACTCAATAAGGCCCATGCGGACGTTTCTCCATGGGAGTAATGTCTTAAACTGTCTACGCTTTGATCGTCCCCTGGAAGTCTAGTAGTAGTTTCCGAAGCACATCTGGATGCATTCTGTAAACTGTGGACCTTCAGAGTGTTGATGAAACAAAGAAATTGAATCGGCATTGAACACAATAAGCAACATGCGGACTTTTCTCCATGGGGGTAATGTCTTGAACCGTCTACGCTTTGATCGTACACTGGAAGACTAGTAGTATTTCCGAAGCACATCTGGTTGCATTCTGTAATCTGTGGACCTTCAGAGTGTTGATGAAACACAGAAATTGCATAGGCGTTGAACACAAAAAGCTCCATGCGGACTTTTCTCCATGAGACAAATGTCTCAAACTGTCTATGTTTTGATCGTTCCCTGGAAGACTAGTAGTATTTTCCGAAGCACATCTGGAGGCATTCTGTAATCTGTGGACCTTTAGAGTGTTGATGAAAGAAAAAAATTATATCGGCATTGAACACAATATGAACCCTGCGGACTTTCCTCCATGGGAGTAATGCCTTAAACTGTCGACGCTTTGATCGTACACTGGAAGACTAGTAGTAGTTTCCGAAGCACAGCTGGAGGCATTCTGTAATCTGTGGACCTTCAGTGTGTTGACGAAACACAGAAATTGAATCGGCATTGAACACAATAAGCACCATGTGGACTTTTCACTATGGGAGTAATGTCTTAAACTGTCTACGATTTGATCGTACACTTTAAGACTAGTAGTAGTTTCCGAAACACATCTGGAGGCATTCTGCAATCTGTGGACTTTCAGAGTGTTGATGAAACACAAAAATTGCATCGTCATTGAACACAATAAGCACCATGCGGACTTTTCTCCATGGGAGTAATGTCTTAAACTGTCTACGCTTTGATCGTACACTGGAAGACTAGTAGTAGTTTCGGAAGCACATCTAGTGGCACTCTGTAATCTGTGGACCTTCAGAGTGTTGATGAAACACAAAAATTGCATCGGCATTGAACACAATAAGCACCATGTGGACTTTTCTCCATGGGAGTAATTTCTTAAACTGTCTACGCTTTGATCGTACACTGGAAGACTAGTAGTAGCTTCCGAAGCACATCTGGATGCATTCTGTAATCTGTGGACCTTCAGAGTGTTGATGAAACTCAAAAATTGCATAGGCATTGAACACAATAGGCACCATGCAGTCTTTTCTTCGTGCGAATAGTGTCTTAAACTGTCTACGCTTTTATCGTACATTGGAAGACTAGTAGTAGTTTCCGAAGCACATCTTGAGGCATTCTGTAATTCTTGGATCTTCGGAGTGTTGATGAACCACAAAAATTGAGTCGGCATTGAACACAATAAACACCATGCGGACTTTTCTCCATGGGAGTAATGTCTTAAAATGTCTACGCCTTGATCGTACACTGGAAGACTAGCAGTACTTTCCGAAGCACGTCTGGAAGCATTCTCTAATTTGTGGACCTTCAGAGAGTTGATGAAACACAAAATTTTGCATCGGCATTGAACACAATTAGCACCATGCGGACTTTTCTCCATGGGAGTAATGTTTTAACCTGTCTACGCTTTGGTCGTACACTGGAAGTCTAGTAGTAGTTTCCGAAGCACATCTGGATGCATTCTGTAATCTGTGGACCTTCAGAGTATTGATGAAACACAGAAATTGAATCGGAATTGAACACAATAAGCACCATCCGGACTGTTCTCCATGGGAGTAATGTCTTGAACTGTCTACGCTTTGATCGTACAGTGGAAGACTAGTAGTAGTCTCCGAAGCACATCTGGAGGCATTCTGTAATCTGTGGACCTTCACAGTGTTGATGAAACACAAAAATTGCATCGGCATTGAACACAATAAGCCCCATGCGGACTTTTCTCCATGGGAGTAATGTCTTAAACTGTCTACGCTTTGATCGTCCCCTGGAAGACTAGTAGTAGTTTCCGAAGCACATCTGGAGGCATTCTGTAATCTGTGGACATTCAGAGTGTTGATGAAACCCAAAATTTGCTTCGGCATTGATCACAATAAGCACCATGTGGACTTTTCTCCATGGGAGTAATGTCTTAAACTGTCTACGCTTTGATCGTACACTGGAAGACTAGTAGTAGTTTCCGAAACACATCTGGAGGCATTCTGCAATCTGTGGACTTTCAGAGTGTTGATGAAATACAAAAATTGCATCGGCAATGAACGCAATAAGCACCATGCGGACTTTTCTCCATGTGAGTAATGTTTTAAACTGTCTACGTTTTGATCGTACACTGGAAGACTAGTAGTAGTTTCCGAAGAACATCTGGAGGCATTCTGTAATCTGTGGACCTTCAGAGTGTTGATGAAACACAAAAATTGCATCGGCATTGAACACAATAAGAACCATGTGGAATTTTCTCCATGGGAGTAATGTCTTAAACTGGGTACGCTTTGATCGTACACTGGAAGACTAGTAGTAGTTTCCGAGAAACACATCTGGATGCATTCTGTAATCTGTGGACCTTCAGAGTGTTGATGAAACACAACACTTGCATCGGCATTGCACACAATAAGCTTCTTGCGAACTTTTCTCCATGGGAGTAATGTCTTGAACTGTCTACGCTTTGATCGTACACTGAAAGACTAGTAGTATTTCCGAAGCACATCTGGTGGCATTCTGCAATATGTGGACCTTCAGAGTGTTGATGAAACACAGAAATTGCATCGGCATTGAACTCAATAAGGCCCATGCGGACGTTTCTCCATGGGAGTAATGTCTTAAACTGTCTACGCTTTGATCGTCCCCTGGAAGTCTAGTAGTAGTTTCCGAAGCACATCTGGATGCATTCTGTAAACTGTGGACCTTCAGAGTGTTGATGAAACAAAGAAATTGAATCGGCATTGAACACAATAAGCAACATGCGGACTTTTCTCCATGGGAGTAATGTCTTGAACCGTCTACGCTTTGATCGTACACTGGAAGACTAGTAGTATTTCCGAAGCACATCTGGTTGCATTCTGTAATCTGTGGACCTTCAGAGTGTTGATGAAACACAAAAATTGCATCGGCATTGAACACAAAAAGCACTATGCGGACTTTAATTCATGCGAATAGTGTCTTAAACTGTCTACGATTTGATCGTACACTGGAAGACTAGTAGTAGTTTCCGAAGCACATCTTGAGGCATTCTGTAATCTGTGGATCTTCGGAGTGTTGATGAACCACAAAAATTGAGTCGGCATTGAACACAATAAGCACCATGCGGACTTTTCTCCAAGGGAGTAATGTCTTAAACTGTCTACGCCTTGATCGTACACTGGAAGACTAGCAGTAGTTTCCGAAGCACGTCTGGAAGCATTCTCTAATTTGTGGACTTTCAGAGTGTTGATGAAATACAAAATTTTGCATCGGCATTGAACACAATAAGCACCATGCGGACTTTTCTCCATGGGAGTAATGTTTTAACCTGTCTACGCTTTGGTCGTACACTGGAAGACTAGTAGTAGTTTCCGAAGCACATCTGGATGAATTCTGTAATCTGTGGACCTTCAGAGTGTTGATGAAACACAGAAATTGCATAGTCATTGAACACAATAAGCCCCATGCGGACTTTTCTCCATGGGAGTAATGTCTTAAACTGTCTACGCTTTGATCTTCAGCTGGAAGTCTAGTAGTAGTTTCCGAAGCACATCTAAATTCATTCTATAATCTGTGGACCTTCAGAGTGTTGATGAAACACAGAAATCGCATAGGCATTGAACACAAAAAGATCCATGCGGACTTTTCTCCATGAGACAAATGTCTCAAACTGTCTATATTTTGATCGTTCCCTGGAAGACTACTAGTATTTTCCGAAGCACATCTGGAGGCATTCTGTAATCTGTGGACCTTTAGAGTGTTGATGAAAGAAAAAAATTATATCGGCATTGAACACAATAAGAACCCTGCGGACTTTCCTCCATGGGAATAATGCCTTAAACTGTCGACGCTTTGATCGTACACTGGAAGACTAGTAGTAGTTTCCGAAGCACAGCTGGAGGCATTCTGTAATCTGTGGACCTTCAGTGTGTTGACGAAACACAGAAATTGAATCGGCATTGAACACAATAAGCACCATGTGGACTTTTCACTATGGGAGTAATGTCTTAAACTGTCTACGATTTGATCGTACACTTTAAGACTAGTAGTAGTTTCCGAAACACATCTGGAGGCATTCTGCAATCTGTGGACTTTCAGAGTGTTGATGAAACACAAAAATTGCATCGTCATTGAACACAATAAGCACCATGCGGACTTTTCTCCATGGGAGTAATGTCTTAAACTGTCTACGCTTTGATCGTACACTGGAAGACTAGTAGTAGTTTCGGAAGCACATCTAGTGGCACTCTGTAATCTGTGGACCTTCAGAGTGTTGATGAAACACAAAAATTGCATCGGCATTGAAAACAATAAGCACCATGTGGACTTTTCTCCATGGGAGTAATTTCTTAAACTGTCTACGCTTTGATCGTACACTGGAAGACTAGTAGTAGCTTCCGAAGCACATCTGGATGCATTCTGTAATCTGTGGACCTTCAGAGTGTTGATGAAACTCAAAAATTGCATCGGCATTGAACACAATAAGCACCATGCAGACTTTTCTTCGTGCGAATAGTGTCTTAAACTGTCTACGCTTTTATCGTACACTGGAAGACTAGTAGTAGTTTCCGAAGCACATCTTGAGGCATTCTGTAATTCTTGGATCTTCGGAGTGTTGATGAACCACAAAAATTGAGTCGGCATTGAACACAATAAACACCATGCGGACTTTTCTCCATGGGAGTAATGTCTTAAACTGTCTACGCCTTGATCGTACACTGGAAGACTAGCAGTACTTTCCGAAGCACATCTGGAAGCATTCTCTAATTTGTGGACCTTCAAAGTGTTGATGAAACACAAAATTTTGCATCGGCATTGAACACAATTAGCAGCATGCGGACTTTTCTCCATGGGAGTAATGTTTTAACCTGTCTACGCTTTGGTCGTACACTGGAAGACTAGTAGTAGTTTCCGAAGCACATCTGGATGCATTCTGTAATCTGTGGACCTTCAGAGTGTTGATGAAACACAGAAATTGAAGCCGAATTGAACACAATAAGCACCATCCGGACTGTTCTCCATGGGAGTAATGTCTTGAACTGTCTACGCTTTGATCGTACAGTGGAAGACTAGTAGTAGTTTCCGAAGCACATCTGGAGGCATTCTGTAATCTGTGGACCTTCACAGTGTTGATGAAACACAAAAATTGCATCGGCATTGAACACAATAAGCCCCATGCGGACTTTTCTCCATGGGAGTAATGTCTTAATCTGTCTACGCTTTGATCGTCCCCTGGAAGACTAGTAGTAGTTTCCGAAGAACATCTGGAGGCATTCTGTAATCTGTGGACATTCAGAGTGTTGATGAAACCCAAAATTTGCTTCGGCATTGATCACAATAAGCACCATGTGGACTTTTCTCCATGGGAGTAATGTCTTAAACTGTCTACGCTTTGATCGTACACTGGAAGACTAGTAGTAGTTTCCGAAACACATCTGGAGGCATTCTGCAATCTGTGGACTTTCAGAGTGTTGATGAAATACAAAAATTGCATCGGCAATGAACACAATAAGCACCATGCGGACTTTTCTCCATGTGAGTAATGTTTTAAACTGTCTACGTTTTGATCGTACACTGGAAGACTAGTAGTAGTTTCCGAAGAACATCTGGAGGCATTCTGTAATCTGTGGACCTTCAGAGTGTTGATGAAACACAAAAATTGCATCGGCATTGAACACAATAAGAACCATGTGGAATTTTCTCCATGGGAGTAATGTCTTAAACTGGGTACGCTTTGATCGTACACTGGAAAACTAGTAGTAGTTTCCGAGAAACACATCTGGATGCATTCTGTAATCTGTGGACCTTCAGAGTGTTGATGAAACACAAAACTTGCATCGGCATTGCACACAATAAGCTTCTTGCGAACTTTTCTCCATGGGAGTAATGTCTTGAACTGTCTACGCTTTGATCGTACACTGAAAGACTAGTAGTATTTCCGAAGCACATCTGGTGGCATTCTGCAATATGTGGACCTTCAGAGTGTTGATGAAACACAGAAATTGCATCGGCATTGAACTCAATAAGGCCCATGCGGACGTTTCTCCATGGGAGTAATGTCTTAAACTGTCTGCGCTTTGATCGTCCCCTGGAAGTCTAGTAGTAGTTTCCGAAGCACATCTGGATGCATTCTGTAAACTGTGGACCTTCAGAGTGTTGATGAAACAAAGAAATTGAATCGGCATTGAACACAATAAGCACCATGCGGACTTTTCTCCATGGGAGTAATGTCTTGAACCGTCTACGCTTTGATCGTACACTGGAAGACTAGTAGTATTTCCGAAGCACATCTGGTTTCATTCTGTAATCTGTGGACCTTCAGAGGGTTGATGAAACACAGAAATTGCATCGGCATTGAACACAATAATCCCCATGCGGACTTTTCTCCTTGGGAGTAATGTCTTAAACTGTCTACGCTTTGATCGTCCCCTGGAAGTCTAGTAGTAGTGTCCGAAGCCCATCTGGATGCATTCTGTAATCTGTGGACCTTCAGAGTGTTGATGAAACACAAAAATTGCATCGGCATTGAACACAAAAAGCACTATGCGGACTTTAATTCATGCGAATAGTGTCTTAAACTGTCTACGCTTTGATCGTACACTGGAAGACTAGTAGTAGTTTCCGAAGCACATCTTGAGGCATTCTGTAATCTTTGGATCTTCGGAGTGTTGATGAACCACAAAAATTGAGTCGGCATTGAACACAATAAGCACCATGCGGACTTTTCTCCATGGGAGTAATGTCTTAAACTGTCTACGCCTTGATCGTACACTGGAAGACTAGCAGTAGTTTCCGAAGCACGTCTGGAAGCATTCTCTAATTAGTGGACTTTCAGAGTGTTGATGAAATACAAAATTTTGCATCGGCATTGAACACAATAAGCACCATGCGGACTTTTCTCCATGGGAGTAATGTTTTAACCTGTCTACGCTTTGGTCGTACACTGGAAGACTAGTAGTAGTTTCCGAAGCACATCTGGATGAATTCTGTAATCTGTGGACCTTCAGAGTGTTGATGAAACACAGAAATTGAATCGGAAGTGAACACAATAAGCACCATCCGGACTTTTCTCCATGGGAGTAATGTCTTGAACTGTCTACGCTTTGATCGTACAGTGGAAGACTAGTAGTAGTTTCCGAAGCACATCTGGAGGCATTCTGTAAACAGTGGACCTTCACAGTGTTGATGAAACACAAAAATTGCATCGGCATTGAACACAATATGCCCCATGCGGACTTTTCTCCATGGGAGTAATGTCTTAAACTGTCTACGCTTTGATCGTACACTGGAAGACTAGTAGTAGTTTCCGAAACACATCTGGAGGCATTCTGCAATCTGTGGACTTTCAGAGTGTTGATGAAACACAAAAATTTCATCGGCAAAGAACACAATAAGCACCATGCGGACTTTTCTCCATGTGAGTAATGTTTTAAACTGTCTACGTTTTGATCGTACACTGGAAGACTAGTAGTAGTTTCCGAAGCACATCTGGATGAATTCTGCAATATGTGGACCTTCAGAGTGTTGATGAAACACAGAAATTGCATCGGCATTGAACTCAATAAGGCCCATGCGGACGTTTCTCCATGGGAGTAATGTCTTAAACTGTCTACGCTTTGATCGTCCCCTGGAAGTCTAGTAGTAGTTTTCGAAGCACATCTGGATGCATTCTGTAATCTGTGGACCTTCAGAGGGTTGATGAAACACAGAAATTGCATCGGCATTGAACACAATAAGCCCCATGCGGACTTTTCTCCATGGGAGTAATGTCTTAAACTGTCTACGATTTGATCGTCCCCTGGAAGTCTAGTAGTAGTTTCCGAAGCACATCTGGAGGCATTCTGTAATCCGTGGACATTCAGAGTGTTGATGAAACCCAAAAATTGCTTCGGCATTGAACACAATAAGCACCATGTGGACTTCTCTCCATGGGAGTAATGTCTTAAACTGTCTACGCTTTGATCGTACACTGGAAGACTAGTAGTAGTTTCCGAAACACATCTGGAGGCATTCTGCAATCTGTGGACTTTCAGAGTGTTGATGAAACACAAAAATTTCATCGGCAAAGAACACAATAAGCACCATGCGGACTTTTCTCCATGTGAGTAATGTTTTAAACTGTCTAGGTTTTGATCGTACACTGGAAGACTAGTAGTAGTTTCCGAAGAACATCTGGAGGCATTCTGTAATCTGTGGACCTTCAGAGTGTTGATGAAACACAAAAATTGCATCGGCATTGAACACAATAAGAACCATGTGGAATTTTCTCCATGGGAGTAATGTCTTAAACTGGGTACGCTTTGATCGTACACTGGAAGACTAGTAGTAGTTTCCGAGAAACACATCTAAATGCATTCTGTAATCTGTGGACCTTCAGAGTGTTGATGAAACTCAAAAATTGCATCGGCATTGAACACAATAAGCACCATGCACACTTTTCTTCGTGCGAATACTGTCTTAAACTGTCTATGCTTTTATCGTACACTGGAAGACTAGTAGTAGTTTCCGAAGCACATCTTGAGGCATTCTGTATTTCTTGGACCTTCGTAGTGTTGATGAAACAAAAAATGCATCGGCATTGAACACAACAAGCACCATGCGGACTTTTTGCCATGGGAGTAATGTCTTAAACTGTCTACGCTTTGATCGTACACTCGAAGACTAGTAGTAGTTTCCGAAGCACATCTGGAAGCATTTTCTAATCTGTGGACCTTCAGAGTGTTGATGAAACACAAAATTTTGCATCGGCATTGAACACAATAAGCACCATGCGGACTCTCTCCATGGGAGTAATGTCTTAAACTGTCTACGCTTTGATCGTCCCCTGGAAGTCTAGTAGTAGTTTCCGAAGCACATCTGGATGCATTCTGTAATCTGTGGACCTTCAGAGTGTTGATGAAACAAAGAAATTGAATCGGCATTGAACACAATAAGCAAAATGCGGACTTTTCTCCATGGGAGTAATGTCTTGATCCGTCTACGCTTTGATCGTACACTGGAAGACTAGTAGTATTTCCGAAGCACATCTGGTGGCATTCTGCAATATGTGGACCTTCAGAGTGTTGATGAAACACAGAAATTGCATCGGCATTGAACTCAATAAGGCCCATGCGGACGTTTCTCCATGGGAGTAATGTCTTAAACTGTCTACGCTTTGATCGTCCCCTGGAAGTCTAGTAGTAGTTTTCGAAGCACATCTGGATGCATTCTGTAATCTGTGGACCTTCAGAGTGTTGATGAAACAAAGAAATTGAATCGGCATTGAACACAATAAGGAAAATGCGGACTTTTCTCCATGGGAGTAATGTCTTGATCCGTCTACGCTTTGATCGTACACTGGAAGACTAGTAGTATTTCCGAAGCACATCTGGTTGCATTCTGTAATCTGTGGACCTTCAGAGTGTTGATGAAACACAGAAATTGCATCGGCATTGAACACAATAATCCCTATGCGGACTTTTCTCCTTGGGAGTAATGTCTTAAACTGTCTACGCTTTGATCGTCCCCTGGAAGTCTAGTAGTAGTGTCCGAAGCACATCTGGATGCATTCTGTAATCTGTGGACCTTCAGAGTGTTGATGAAACACAAAAAATGCATCGGCATTGAACACAATAAGCATCATGCGGACTTTTCTTCATGAGAGTAAAGTCTCCAACCGTTTACGCTTTGATCGTACACTGGAAGACTAGTAGTAGTTTCAGAAGCACATCTGGAGGCATTCAGTAATCTGTGGACCTTCAGAGTGTTGATGAAACACAGAAATTGCATCGGCATTGAACTCAATAAGGCCCATGCGGACGTTTCTCCATGGGAGTAATGTCTTCAACTGTCTACGCTTTGATCGTCCCCTGGAAGTCTAGTAGTAGTTTCCGAAGCACATCTGGATGCATTCTGTAATCTGTGGACCTTCTGAGTGTTGATGAAACAAAGAAATTGAATCGGCATTGAACACAATAAGCACCATGCGGACTTTTCTCCATGGGAGTAATGTCTTGAACCGTCTACGCTTTGATCGTACACTGGAAGACAAGTAGTATTTCCGAAGCACATGTGGTTGCATTCCTTAATCTGTAGACCTTCAGAGTGTTGATGAAACACAGAAATTGCATCGGCATTGAACACAATAATCCCCATGCGGACTTTTCTCCTTGGGAGTAATGTCTTAAACTGTCTACGCTTTGATCGTCCCCTGGAAGTCTAGTAGTAGTGTCCGAAGCACATCTGGATGCATTCTGTAATCTGTGGACCTTCAGAGTGTTGATGAAACACAAAAAATGCATCGGCATTGAACACAATAAGCACCATGCGGACTTTTCTCCATGAGAGTAAAGTCTCCAACCGTCTACGCTTTGATCGTACACTGGAAGACTAGTAGTAGCTTCAGAAGCACATCTGGAGGCATTCAGTAATCTGTGGACCTTCAGAGTGTTGATGAAACACAGAAATTGCATCGGCATTGAACACGATAAGCACCATGCGGACTTTTCTCCATGGGAGTAATGTCTTAAACTGTCTACGCTTTGATCGTCCCCTGGGAGTCTAGTAGTAGTTTCCGAAGCACATCTGGATGCATTCTGTAACGTGTGGACCATCAGAGTGTTGATGAAACACAAAAATTGCATCGGCATTAAACACAATAAGCACCATGCGGACTTTTCTCCATGAGAGTAATGTCTCAAACTGTCTATGCATTGATCGTTCCCTGGAAGACTAGTAGTAGTTTCCGAATGACATCTGCAGGCATTCCGTAATCTGTGGACCTTTGGAGTGTTGATGAACACAAAAATTATATCGGCATTGAACACAATAAGCACCATGCCGACTTTCCTCCATGGGAGTAATGTCTTAAACTGTCGACGCTTTGATCGTACACTGGAAGACTAGCAGTAGTTTCCGAAGCACAGCTGGAAGCATTCTGTAATCTGAGGACTTTCAGTGTGTTGATGAAACACAGAAATTGAACCGGCATTGAACACAATAAGAACCATGTCTACTTTTCTCCATGGGAGTAATGTCTTAAACTGTCTACGCTTTGATCGTACACTGGAAGACTAGTAGTAGTTTCCGAAACACATCTGGAGGCATTCTGCAATCTGTGGACTTTCAGAGTGTTGATGAAACACAAAAATTGCATCGGCAAAGAACACAATAAGCACCATGCGGACTTTTCTCCATGGGAGTAATGTCTTAATCTGTCTACGCTTTGATGGTACACTGGAAGACTAGTAGTAGTTTCGGAAGCACATCTGGACGCATTCTGTAATCTATGGATCTTTAGAGTGTTGATGAAACACAAAAATTGCATCGGCATTGAACACAATATGCACCATGCCGACTTTTCTCCATGGGAGTAATGTCTTGAACTGTCTACGCTTTGATCGTACACTGGAAGACTAGTAGTATTTCCGAAGCACATCTGGTGGCATTCTGTAATCTGTGGACCTTCAGAGTGTTGATGAAACACAAAATATGCATCGGCATTGAACACAATAAGCACCATTCGGACTTTTCTCAATGGGAGTAAAGTCTCCAACCGTCTACGCTTTGATCGTACACTGGAAGACTAGTAGTAGTTTCCGAAGCACATCTTTTGGCATTCAGTAATCTGTGGACCTTCAGAGTGTTGATGAAACACAGATATTGCATCGGCATTGAACACGATAAACACCATGCGTACTTTTCTCCATGGGAGTAATATCTTAAACTGTCTACGCTTTGATCGTCCCCTGGAAGTCTAGTAGTAGTTTCCGAAGCACATCTGGATGCATTCTGTAACGTGTGGATCTTCAGAGTGTTGATGAAACACAAAATTTTGCATCGGCATTGAACACAATAAGCACCATGCGGACTTTTCTCCATGGGAGTAATGTCTTAAACTGTTTACGCTTTGGTCGTACACTGGAAGACTAGTAGTACTTTCCGAAGCTCATCTGGATGCATTCTGTAATCTGTGGACCTTCAGAGTGTTGATGAAACACAGAAATTGAATCGGCATTGAACACAATAAGCACCATGCGGACTTTTCTCCATGGGATTACTGTCTTGAACTGTCTACGCTTTGATCGTTCACTGGAAGACTAGTAGTATTTCCGACGCACATCTGGTGGCATTCTGTAATCTGTGGACCTTCAGAGTGTTGATGAAAAACAGAAATGCATCGGCATTGAACACAATAAGCCCCATGCCGACTTTTCTCCATGGGAGTAATGTTTTAAACTTTCTACGCTTTGATCGTCCCCTGGAAGTATAGTAGTAGTTTCCGAAGCACATCTGGATGCATTCTGTAATCTGTGGACCTTCAGAGTGTTGATAAAACACAAAAAATTCATCGGCATAGAACACAATAATCACCATGCCGACTTTTCTCCATGGGAGAAATGTCTTGAACCGTCTACGCTTTGATCGTACACTGGAAGATTAGTAGTAGTTTCCGAAGCACATCTGGAGGCATTCTGTAATCTGTGGACCTTCAGAGTGTTGATGAAACACAAAAATTGCATCGGCATTGAACACAATAAGTAACATGCAGACTTTTCTCCTTGTCAGTAATGTCTTAAACTGTCTACGCATTGATCGTACACTGGAAGGCCGGTAGTAGTTTCCGCAGCACATCTGGAGGCATTCTGTAATCTGTGGACCTTCAGAGTGTTGATGAAACACAAAAATTGCATCCGCAAGGAACACAATAAGCACAATGCGGACTTTCCTCCATGGGAGTAATGTCTTAAACTGTCTACGCTTTGATCGTACAGTGGAAGACTAGTAGTAGTTTCCAAAGCACATCTGGATGCATTCTGTAGTCTGTGGACCTTCAGAGTGTTGATGAAAAACAAAAATTGCATCGGCATTGAACACAATAGGCACCTTCCGGACTTTTCTCCATGGGAGTAATGTCTTAAACTGTCTACGCTTTGTTCGTACACTTTAAGACTAGCAGTAGCTTACGAAGCACATCTGGAGGCATTCTGTAATCTGTGGTCCTTCAGAGTGTTGATGAAACACAGAAATTGAATCGGCATTGAACACAATAAGGACCAGGCGGACTTTCCTCCATTGGAGTAATGTCTTAAACTGTCTACGCTTTGGTCGTACACTGGAAGACTAGTTGTAGTTTCTGAAGCACATCTGGAGGCATTCTGAAATCTGTAGACTTTCAGAGTGTTGATGAAACACATAAATTGCATCGGCATTGAACACAATAAGCACCATGCGGACTTTTTACCATGGGAGTAATGTCTTAAACTGTCTACGCCTTGATCATACATTATAAGACTAGTAGTAGTTTCCAAAGCACATCTGGAGGCATTCTGTAATCTGTGGTCCTTCAGAGTGTTGATGAAACACCAAAATTGCATCGGCATTGAACACAATAAGCACCATGTGGATTTTTCTCCATGGGAGTAATATCTTAAACTGTCTACGCTTTGATCGTCCCCTGGAAGTCTAGTAGTAGTTTCCGAAGCACATCTGGATGCATTGTGTAACGTGTGGATCTTCAGAGTGTTGATGAAACACAAAATTTTGCATCGGCATTGAACACAATAAGCACCATGCGGACTTTTCTCCATGGGAGTAATGTCTTAAACTGTTTACGCTTTGGTCGTACACTGGAAGACTAGTAGTACTTTCCGAAGCTCATCTGGATGCATTCTGTAATCTGTGGACCTTCAGAGTGTTGATGAAACACAGAAATGCATCGGCATTGAACACAATAAGCCCCATGCCGACTTTTCTCCATGGGAGTAATGTTTTAAACTTTGTACGCTTTGATCGTCCCCTGGAAGTATAGTAGTAGTTTCCGAAGCACATCTGGATGCATTCTGTAATCTGTGGACCTTCAGGGTGTTGATGAAACACAAAAAATTCATCGGCATAGAACACAATAATCACCATGCCGACTTTTCTCCATGGGAGAAATGTCTTGAACCGTCTACGCTTTGATCGTACACTGGAAGATTAGTAGTAGTTTCCGAAGCACATCTGGAGGCATTCTGTAATCTGTGGACCTTCAGAGTGTTGATGAAACACAAAAATTGCATCGGCATTGAACACAATAAGCAACATGCAGACTTTTATCCTTGTCAGTAATGTCATAAACTGTCTACGCATTGATCGTACACTGGAAGACTAGTAGTAGTTTCGGAAGCACATCTGGACGCATTCTGTAATCTATGGATCTTTAGAGTGTTGATGAAACACAAAAATTGCATCGGCATTGAACACAATATGCACCATGCCGACTATTCTCCATGGGAGTATTGTCTTGAACTGTCTACGCTTTGATCGTACACTGGAAGACTAGTAGTAGTTTCCGAAACACATCTGGAGGCATTCTGCAATCTGTGGACTTTCAGAGTGTTGATGAAACACAAAAATTGCATCGGCAAAGAACACAATAAGCACCATGCGGACTTTTCTCCATGGGAGTAATGTCTTAATCTGTCTACGCTTTGATGGTACACTGGAAGACTAGTAGTAGTTTCGGAAGCACATCTGGACGCATTCTGTAATCTATGGATCTTTAGAGTGTTGATGAAACA
This sequence comes from Schistocerca gregaria, assembly GCF_023897955.1. Taxonomy (NCBI): domain Eukaryota; kingdom Metazoa; phylum Arthropoda; class Insecta; order Orthoptera; family Acrididae; genus Schistocerca; species Schistocerca gregaria. The sequence continues at coordinate 4,408,871 of NW_026061726.1, forward strand.
CAAAAATTGCATCGGCATTGAACACAATATGCACCATGCCGACTATTCTCCATGGGAGTATTGTCTTGAACTGTCTACGCTTTGATCGTACACTGGAAGACTAGTAGTATTTCCGAAGCACATCTGGTGGCATTCTGTAATCTGTGGACCTTCAGAGTGTTGATGAAACACAAAATATGCATCGGCATTGAACACAATAAGCACCATTCGGACTTTTCTCAATGGGAGTAAAGTCTCCAACCGTCTACGCTTTGATCGTACACTGGAAGACTAGTAGTAGTTTCCGAAGCACATCTTTTGGCATTCAGTAATCTGTGGACCTTCAGAGTGTTGATGAAACACAGATATTGCATCGGCATTGAACACGATAAACACCATGCGTACTTTTCTCCATGGGAGTAATATCTTAAACTGTCTACGCTTTGATCGTCCCCTGGAAGTCTAGTAGTAGTTTCCGAAGCACATCTGGATGCATTCTGTAACGTGTGGATCTTCAGAGTGTTGATGAAACACAAAATTTTGCATCGGCATTGAACACAATAAGCACCATGCGGACTTTTCTCCATGGGAGTAATGTCTTAAACTGTTTACGCTTTGGTCGTACACTGGAAGACTAGTAGTACTTTCCGAAGCTCATCTGGATGCATTCTGTAATCTGTGGACCTTCAGAGTGTTGATGAAACACAGAAATTGAATCGGCATTGAACACAATAAGCACCATGCGGACTTTTCTCCATGGGATTACTGTCTTGAACTGTCTACGCTTTGATCGTTCACTGGAAGACTAGTAGTATTTCCGACGCACATCTGGTGGCATTCTGTAATCTGTGGACCTTCAGAGTGTTGATGAAAAACAGAAATGCATCGGCATTGAACACAATAAGCCCCATGCCGACTTTTCTCCATGGGAGTAATGTTTTAAACTTTCTACGCTTTGATCGTCCCCTGGAAGTATAGTAGTAGTTTCCGAAGCACATCTGGATGCATTCTGTAATCTGTGGACCTTCAGAGTGTTGATAAAACACAAAAAATTCATCGGCATAGAACACAATAATCACCATGCCGACTTTTCTCCATGGGAGAAATGTCTTGAACCGTCTACGCTTTGATCGTACACTGGAAGATTAGTAGTAGTTTCCGAAGCACATCTGGAGGCATTCTGTAATCTGTGGACCTTCAGAGTGTTGATGAAACACAAAAATTGCATCGGCATTGAACACAATAAGTAACATGCAGACTTTTCTCCTTGTCAGTAATGTCTTAAACTGTCTACGCATTGATCGTACACTGGAAGGCCGGTAGTAGTTTCCGCAGCACATCTGGAGGCATTCTGTAATCTGTGGACCTTCAGAGTGTTGATGAAACACAAAAATTGCATCCGCAAGGAACACAATAAGCACAATGCGGACTTTCCTCCATTGGAGTAATGTCTTAAACTGTCTACGCTTTGATCGTACAGTGGAAGACTAGTAGTAGTTTCCAAAGCACATCTGGATGCATTCTGTAGTCTGTGGACCTTCAGAGTGTTGATGAAAAACAAAAATTGCATCGGCATTGAACACAATAGGCACCTTCCGGACTTTTCTCCATGGGAGTAATGTCTTAAACTGTCTACGCTTTGTTCGTACACTTTAAGACTAGCAGTAGCTTACGAAGCACATCTGGAGGCATTCTGTAATCTGTGGTCCTTCAGAGTGTTGATGAAACACAGAAATTGAATCGGCATTGAACACAATAAGGACCAGGCGGACTTTCCTCCATTGGAGTAATGTCTTAAACTGTCTACGCTTTGGTCGTACACTGGAAGACTAGTTGTAGTTTCTGAAGCACATCTGGAGGCATTCTGAAATCTGTAGACTTTCAGAGTGTTGATGAAACACATAAATTGCATCGGCATTGAACACAATAAGCACCATGCGGACTTTTTACCATGGGAGTAATGTCTTAAACTGTCTACGCCTTGATCATACATTATAAGACTAGTAGTAGTTTCCAAAGCACATCTGGAGGCATTCTGTAATCTGTGGTCCTTCAGAGTGTTGATGAAACACCAAAATTGCATCGGCATTGAACACAATAAGCACCATGTGGATTTTTCTCCATGGGAGTAATATCTTAAACTGTCTACGCTTTGATCGTCCCCTGGAAGTCTAGTAGTAGTTTCCGAAGCACATCTGGATGCATTGTGTAACGTGTGGATCTTCAGAGTGTTGATGAAACACAAAATTTTGCATCGGCATTGAACACAATAAGCACCATGCGGACTTTTCTCCATGGGAGTAATGTCTTAAACTGTTTACGCTTTGGTCGTACACTGGAAGACTAGTAGTACTTTCCGAAGCTCATCTGGATGCATTCTGTAATCTGTGGACCTTCAGAGTGTTGATGAAACACAGAAATGCATCGGCATTGAACACAATAAGCCCCATGCCGACTTTTCTCCATGGGAGTAATGTTTTAAACTTTGTACGCTTTGATCGTCCCCTGGAAGTATAGTAGTAGTTTCCGAAGCACATCTGGATGCATTCTGTAATCTGTGGACCTTCAGGGTGTTGATGAAACACAAAAAATTCATCGGCATAGAACACAATAATCACCATGCCGACTTTTCTCCATGGGAGAAATGTCTTGAACCGTCTACGCTTTGATCGTACACTGGAAGATTAGTAGTAGTTTCCGAAGCACATCTGGAGGCATTCTGTAATCTGTGGACCTTCAGAGTGTTGATGAAACACAAAAATTGCATCGGCATTGAACACAATAAGCAACATGCAGACTTTTATCCTTGTCAGTAATGTCATAAACTGTCTACGCATTGATCGTACACTGGAAGACTAGTAGTAGTTTCGGAAGCACATCTGGACGCATTCTGTAATCTATGGATCTTTAGAGTGTTGATGAAACACAAAAATTGCATCGGCATTGAACACAATATGCACCATGCCGACTATTCTCCATGGGAGTATTGTCTTGAACTGTCTACGCTTTGATCGTACACTGGAAGACTAGTAGTAGTTTCCGAAACACATCTGGAGGCATTCTGCAATCTGTGGACTTTCAGAGTGTTGATGAAACACAAAAATTGCATCGGCAAAGAACACAATAAGCACCATGCGGACTTTTCTCCATGGGAGTAATGTCTTAATCTGTCTACGCTTTGATGGTACACTGGAAGACTAGTAGTAGTTTCGGAAGCACATCTGGACGCATTCTGTAATCTATGGATCTTTAGAGTGTTGATGAAACACAAAAATTGCATCGGCATTGAACACAATATGCACCATGCCGACTATTCTCCATGGGAGTATTGTCTTGAACTGTCTACGCTTTGATCGTACACTGGAAGACTAGTAGTATTTCCGAAGCACATCTGGTGGCATTCTGTAATCTGTGGACCTTCAGAGTGTTGATGAAACACAAAATATGCATCGGCATTGAACACAATAAGCACCATTCGGACTTTTCTCAATGGGAGTAAAGTCTCCAACCGTCTACGCTTTGATCGTACACTGGAAGACTAGTAGTAGTTTCCGAAGCACATCTGGAGGCATTCAGTAATCTGTGGACCTTCAGAGTGTTGATGAAACACAGAAATTGAATCGGCATTGAACACAATAAGCACCATGCGGACTTTTCTCCATGGGAGTACTGTCTTGAACAGTCTACGCTTTGATCGTCCCCTGGAAGTCTAGTAGTAGTTTCCGAAGCACATCTGGATGCATTGTGTAACGTGTGGATCTTCAGAGTGTTGATGAAACACAAAATTTTCATCGGCATTGAACACAATAAGCACCATGCGGACTTTTCTCCATGGGAGTAATGTCTTAAACTGTTTACGCTTTGGTCGTACACTGGAAGACTAGTAGTACTTTCCGAAGCTCATCTGGATGCATTCTGTAATCTGTGGACCTTCAGAGTGTTGATGAAACACAGAAATTGAATCGGCATTGAACACAATAAGCACCATGCGGACTTTTCTCCATGGGAGTACTGTCTTGAACTGTCTACGCTTTGATCGTTCACTGGAAGACTAGTAGTATTTCCGACGCACATCCGGTGGCATTCTGTAATCTGTGGACCTTCAGAGTGTTGATGAAACACAGAAATGCATCGGCATTGAACACAATAAGCCCCATGCCGACTTTTCTCCATGGGAGTAATGTTTTAAACTTTCTACGCTTTGATCGTCCCCTGGAAGTATAGTAGTAGTTTCCGAAGCACATCTGGATGCATTCTGTAATCTGTGGACCTTCAGAGTGTTGATGAAACACAAAAAATTCATCGGGATAGAACACAATAATCACCATGCCGACTTTTCTCCATGGGAGAAATGTCTTGAACCGTCTACGCTTTGATCGTACACTGGAAGATTAGTAGTAGTTTCCGAAGCACATCTGGAGGCATTCTGTAATCTTTGGACCTTCAGAGTGTTGATGAAACACAAAAATTGCATCGGCATTGAACACAATAAGCAACATGCAGACTTTTCTCCTTGTCAGTAATGTCTTAAACTGTCTACGCATTGATCGTACACTGGAAGGCCGGTAGTAGTTTCCGCAGCACATCTGGAGGCATTCTGTAATCTGTGGACCTTCAGAGTGTTGATGAAACACAAAAATTGCATCCGCAAGGAACACAATAAGCACAATGCGGACTTTCCTCCATGGGAGTAATGTCTTAAACTGTCTACGCTTCGATCGTACAGTGGAAGACTAGTAGTAGTTTCCAAAGCACATCTGGATGCATTCTGTAGTCTGTGGACCTTCAGAGTGTTGATGAAACACAAAAATTGCATCGGCATTGAACACAATAGGCACCTTCCGGACTTTTCTCCATGGGAGTAATGTCTTAAACTGTGTACGCTTTGTTCGTACACTTTAAGACTAGCAGTAGCTTACGAAGCACATCTGGAAGCATTCTATAATCTGTGGACGTTCAGAGTGTTGATGAAACACTAAAATTGCATCCTCATTGAACACAATAAGGACCAGGGGGACTTTCCTCCATTGGAGTAATGTCTTAAACTGTCTACGCTTTGGTCGTACACTGGAAGACTAGTTGTAGTTTCTGAAGCACATCTGGAGGCATTCTGAAATCTGTAGACTTTCAGAGTGTTGATGAAACACAAAAATTGCATCGGCATTGAACACAATAAGCACCATGCGGACTTTTTACCATGGGAGTAATGTCTTAAACTCTCTACGCCTTGATCATACATTATAAGACTAGTAGTAGTTTCCAAAGCACATCTGGAGGCATTCTGTAATCTGTGGACCTTCAGAGTGTTGATGAAACGCAAAAAATGCATCGGCATTGAACACAATAAGCACCATGCGGACTTTTCTCCATGGGAGTACTGTCTTGAACTGTCTACGCTTTGATCGTTCACTGGAAGACTAGTAGTATTTCCGACGGACATCTGGAAGCATTCTATAATCTGTGGACGTTCAGAGTGTTGATGAAACACTAAAATTGCATCCTCATTGAACACAATAAGGACCAGGCGGACTTTCCTCCATTGGAGTAATGTCTTAAACTGTCTACGCTTTGGTCGTACACTGGAAGACTAGTTGTAGTTTCTGAAGCACATCTGGAGGCATTCTGAAATCTGTAGACCTTCAGAGTGTTGATGAAACACAAAAATTGCATCGGCATTGAACACAATAAGCACCATGCGGACTTTTTACCATGGGAGTAATGTCTTAAACTGTCTACGCCTTGATCATGCATTATAAGACTAGTAGTAGTTTCCAAAGCACATCTGGAGGCATTCTGTAATCTGTGGACCTTCAGAGTGTTGATGAAACACCAAAATTGCATCGGCATTGAACACAATAAGCACCATGTGGATTTTTCTCCATGGGAGTAATATCTTAAACTGTCTACGCTTTGATCGTCCCCTGGAAGTCTAGTAGTAGTTTCCGAAGCACATCTGGATGCATTCTGTAACGTGTGGATCTTCAGAGTGTTGATGAAACACAAAATTTTGCATCGGCATTGAACACAATAAGCACCATGCGGACTTTTCTCCATGGGAGTAATGTCTTAAACTGTTTACGCTTTGGTCGTACACTGGAAGACTAATAGTACTTTCCGAAGCTCATCTGGATGCATTCTGTAATCTGTGGACCTTCAGAGTGTTGATGAAACACAGAAATTGAATCGGCATTGAACACAATAAGCACCATGCGGACTTTTCTCCATGGGAGTACTGTCTTGAACTGTCTACGCTTTGAACGTTCACTGGAAGACTAGTAGTATTTCCGAAGCACATCTGGTGGCATTCTGTAATCTGTGGACCTTCAGAGTGTTGATGAAACACAGAAATGCATCGGCATTGAACACAATAAGCCCCATGCCGACTTTTCTCCATGGGAGTAATGTTTTAAACTTTCTACGCTTTGATCGTCCCCTGGAAGTATAGTAGTTGTTTCCGAAGCACATGTGGATGCATTCTGTAATCTGTGGACCTTCAGAGTGTTGATGAAACACAAAAAATTCATCGGCATAGAACACAATAATCACCATGCCGACTTTTCTCCATGGGAGAAATGTCTTGAACCGTCTACGCTTTGATCGTACACTGGAAGATTAGTAGTAGTTTCCGAAGCACATCTGGAGGCATTCTGTAATCTGTGGACCTTCAGAGTGTTGATGAAACACAAAAATTGCATCGGCATTGAACACAATAAGCAACATGCAGACTTTTATCCTTGTCAGTAATGTCATAAACTGTCTACTCATTGATCGTACACTGGAAGGCCGGTAGTAGTTTCCGCAGCACATCTGGAGGCATTCTGTAATCTGTGGACCTTCAGAGTGTTGATGAAACACAAAAATTGCATCCGCAATGAACACAATAAGCACCATGCGGACTTTCCTCCATGGGAGTAATGTCTTAAACTGTCTACGCTTTGATCGTACAGTGGAAGACTAGTAGTAGTTTCCAAAGCACATCTGGATGCATTCTGTAGTCTGTGGACCTTCAGAGTGTTGATGAAACACTAAAAATTGCATCGGCATTGAACACAATAGGCACCTTCCGGACTTTTCTCCATGGGAGTAATGTCTTAAACTGTCTACGCTTTGTTCGTACACTTTAAGACTAGCAGTAGCTTACGAAGCACATCTGGAAGCATTCTATAATCTGTGGACGTTCAGAGTGTTGATGAAACACTAAAATTGCATCCTCATTGAACACAATAAGGACCAGGCGGACTTTCCTCCATTGGAGTAATGTCTTAAACTGTCTACGCTTTGGTCGTACACTGGAAGACAAGTAGTAGTTTCTGAAGCACATCTGGAGGCATTCTGAAATCTTTAGACCTTCAGAGTGTTGATGAAACACAAAAATTGCATCGGCATTGAACACAATAAGCACCATGCGGACTTTTTACCATGGGAGTAATGTCTTAAACTGCCTACGCCTTGATCATACATTATAAGACTAGTAGTAGTTTCCAAAGCACATCTGGAGGCATTCTGTAATCTGTGGACCTTCAGAGTGTTGATGAAACACCAAAATTGCATCGGCATTGAACACAATAAGCACCATGTGGATTTTTCTCCATTGGAGTAATGTCTTAAACTGTCTACGCTTTGATCGTCCCCTGGAAGTCTAGTAGTAGAGTCCGAAGCACATCTGGATGCATTCTGTAATCTGTGGACCTTCAGAGTGTTGATGAAACACAAAAAATGCATCGGCATTGAACACAATAAGCACCATGCGGACTTTTCTCCATGGGGGTAAAGTCTCCAACCGTCTACGCTTTGATCGTACACTGGAAGACTAGTAGTAGTTTCCGAAGCACATCTGGAGGCATTCAGTAATCTGTGGACCTTCAGAGTGTTGATGAAACACAGAAATTGCATCGGTATTGAACACGATAAGCACCATGCGGACTTTTCTCCATGGGAGAAATGTCTTCAACCGTCTACGCTTTGATCGTACACTGGAAGATTAGTAGTAGTTTCCGAAGCACATCTGGAGGCATTCTGTAATCTGTGGACCTTCAGAGTGTTGATGAAACACAAAAATTGCATCGGCATTGAACACAATAAGCACCATGCAGACTTTTCTCCATGTCAGTAATGTCTTAAACTGTCTACGCATTGATCGTACACTGGAAGGCCGGTAGTAGTTTCCGCAGCACATCTGGAGGCATTCTGTAATCTGTGGACCTTCAGAGTGTTGATGAAACACAAAAATTGCATCCGCAATGAACACAATAAGCACCATGCGGACTTTCCTCCATGGGAGTAATGTCTTAAACTGTCTACGCTTTGATCGTACAGTGGAAGACTAGTAGTAGTTTCCAAAGCACATCTGGATGCATTCTGTAGTCTGTGGACCTTCAGAGTGTTGATGAAACACAAAAATTGCATCGGCATTGAACACAATAGGCACCTTCCGGACTTTTCTCCATGGGAGTAATGTCTTAAACTGTCTACGCTTTGTTCGTACACTTTAAGACTAGCAGTAGCTTACGAAGCACATCTGGAAGCATTCTATAATCTGTGGACGTTCAGAGTGTTGATGAAACACTAAAATTGCATCCTCATTGAACACAATAAGGACCAGGCGGACTTTCCTCCATTGGAGTAATGTCTTAAACTGTCTACGCTTTGGTCGTACACTGGAAGACTAGTAGTAGTTTCTGAAGCACATCTGGAGGCATTCTGAAATCTGTAGACCTTCAGAGTGTTGATGTAACACAAAAATTGCATCGGCATTGAACACAATAAGCACCATGCGGACTTTTTACCATGGGAGTAATGTCTTAAACTGTCTACGCTTTGATCGTACAGTGGAAGACTAGTAGTAGTTTCCAAAGCACATCTGGATGCATTCTGTAGTCTGTGGACCTTCAGAGTGTTGATGAAACACAAAAATTGCATCGGCATTGAACACAATAAGCAACATGCAGACTTTTATCCTTGTCAGTAATGTCATAAACTGTCTACTCATTGATCGTACACTGGAAGGCCGGTAGTAGTTTCCGCAGCACATCTGGAGGCATTCTGTAATCTGTGGACCTTCAGAGTGTTGATGAAACACAAAAATTGCATCCGCAATGAACACAATAAGCACCATGCGGACTTTCCTCCATGGGAGTAATGTCTTAAACTGTCTACGCTTTGATCGTACAGTGGAAGACTAGTAGTAGTTTCCAAAGCACATCTGGATGCATTCTGTAGTCTGTGGACCTTCAGAGTGTTGATGAAACACTAAAAATTGCATCGGCATTGAACACAATAGGCACCTTCCGGACTTTTCTCCATGGGAGTAATGTCTTAAACTGTCTACGCTTTGTTCGTACACTTTAAGACTAGCAGTAGCTTACGAAGCACATCAGGAAGCATTCTATAATCTGTGGACGTTCAGAGTGTTGATGAAACACTAAAATTGCATCCTCATTGAACACAATAAGGACCAGGCGGACTTTCCTCCATTGGAGTAATGTCTTAAACTGTCTACGCTTTGGTCGTACACTGGAAGACAAGTAGTAGTTTCTGAAGCACATCTGGAGGCATTCTGAAATCTTTAGACCTTCAGAGTGTTGATGAAACACAAAAATTGCATCGGCATTGAACACAATAAGCACCATGCGGACTTTTTACCATGGGAGTAATGTCTTAAACTGCCTACGCCTTGATCATACATTATAAGACTAGTAGTAGTTTCCAAAGCACATCTGGAGGCATTCTGTAATCTGTGGACCTTCAGAGTGTTGATGAAACACCAAAATTGCATCGGCATTGAACACAATAAGCACCATGTGGATTTTTCTCCATTGGAGTAATGTCTTAAACTGTCTACGCTTTGATCGTCCCCTGGAAGTCTAGTAGTAGAGTCCGAAGCACATCTGGATGCATTCTGTAATCTGTGGACCTTCAGAGTGTTGATGAAACACAAAAAATGCATCGGCATTGAACACAATAAGCACCATGCGGACTTTTCTCCATGGGGGTAAAGTCTCCAACCGTCTACGCTTTGATCGTACACTGGAAGACTAGTAGTAGTTTCCGAAGCACATCTGGAGGCATTCAGTAATCTGTGGACCTTCAGAGTGTTGATGAAACACAGAAATTGCATCGGTATTGAACACGATAAGCACCATGCGGACTTTTCTCCATGGGAGAAATGTCTTCAACCGTCTACGCTTTGATCGTACACTGGAAGATTAGTAGTAGTTTCCGAAGCACATCTGGAGGCATTCTGTAATCTGTGGACCTTCAGAGTGTTGATGAAACACAAAAATTGCATCGGCATTGAACACAATAAGCACCATGCAGACTTTTCTCCATGTCAGTAATGTCTTAAACTGTCTACGCATTGATCGTACACTGGAAGGCCGGTAGTAGTTTCCGCAGCACATCTGGAGGCATTCTGTAACCTGTGGACCTTCAGAGTGTTGATGAAACACAAAAATTGCATCCGCAATGAACACAATAAGCACCATGCGGACTTTCCTCCATGGGAGTAATGTCTTAAACTGTCTACGCTTTGATCGTACAGTGGAAGACTAGTAGTAGTTTCCAAAGCACATCTGGATGCATTCTGTAGTCTGTGGACCTTCAGAGTGTTGATGAAACACAAAAATTGCATCGGCATTGAACACAATAGGCACCTTCCGGACTTTTCTCCATGGGAGTAATGTCTTAAACTGTCTACGCTTTGTTCGTACACTTTAAGACTAGCAGTAGCTTACGAAGCACATCTGGAAGCATTCTATAATCTGTGGACGTTCAGAGTGTTGATGAAACACTAAAATTGCATCCTCATTGAACACAATAAGGACCAGGCGGACTTTCCTCCATTGGAGTAATGTCTTAAACTGTCTACGCTTTGGTCGTACACTGGAAGACTAGTAGTAGTTTCTGAAGCACATCTGGAGGCATTCTGAAATCTGTAGACCTTCAGAGTGTTGATGTAACACAAAAATTGCATCGGCATTGAACACAATAAGCACCATGCGGACTTTTTACCATGGGAGTAATGTCTTAAACTCTCTACGCCTCGATCATACATTATAAGACTAGTAGTAGTTTCCAAAGCACATCTGGAGGCATTCTGTAATCTGTGGACCTTCAGAGTGTTGATGAAACACAAAAAATGCATCGGCATTGAACACAATAAGCACCATGCGGACTTTTCTCCATGGGAGTAAAGTCTCCAACCGTCTACGCTTTGATCGTACACTGGAAGACTAGTAGTAGTTTCCGAAGCACATCTGGAGGCATTCAGTAATCTGTGGACCTTCAGAGTGTTGATGAAACACAGAAATTGCATCGGCATTGAACACGATAAGCACCATGCGGACTTTTCTCCATGGGAGTAATGTCTTAAACTGTCTACGCTTTGATCGTCCCCTGGAAGTCTATTAGTAGTTTCCGAAGCACATCTGGATGCATTCTGTAACGTGTGGACCTTCAGAGTGTTGATGAAACACAAAAATTTCATCGGCATTAAACACAATAAGCACCATGCGGACTTTTCTCCATGAGAGTAATGTCTCAAACTGTCTATGCTTTGATCGTTCCCTGGAAGACTAGTAGTACTTTCCGAAGCACATCTGGAGGCATTCTGTAATCTGTGGACCTTTGGAGTGTTGATGAAACACAAAAATTTATCGGCATTGAACACAATAAGCACCATGCCGACTTTCCTCCATGGGAGTAATGTCTTAAACTGTCGACGCTTTGATCGTACACTGGAAGACTAGCAGTAGTTTCCGAAGCACAGCTGGAAGCATTCTGTAATCTGAGGACTTTCAGTGTGTTGATGAAACACAGAAATTGAATCGGCATTGAACACAATAAGAACCATGTCTACTTTTCTCCATGGGAGTAATGTCTTAAACTGTCTACGCTATGATCGTACACTGGAAGACCTGTAGTAGTTTCCGAAACACATCTGGAGGCATTCTGCAATCTGTGGACATCAGAGTGTTGATGAAACACAAAAATTGCATCGGCAAAGAACACAATAAGCACCATGCGGACTTTTCTCCATGGGAGTAATGTCTTAATCTGTCTACGCTTTGATGGTACACTGGAAGACTAGTAGTAGTTTCGGAAGCACATCTGGACGCATTGTGTAATCTATGGATCTTCAGAGTGTTGATGAAGCACTAAAATTGCATCGGCATTGAACACAATATGCACCATGCCGACTTTTCTCCATGGGAGTAATGTCTTGAACTGTCTACGCTTTGATCGTACACTGGAAGACTAATAGTATTTCCGAAGCACATCTGATGGCATTCTGTAATCTGTGGACCTTCAGAGTGTTGATGAAACACAAAATTTTGCATCGGCATTGAACACAATAAGCACCATGCGGACTTTTCTCCATGGGAGTAATGTCTTAAACTGTTTACGCTTTGGTCGTACACTGGAAGACTAGTAGTAGTTTCCGAAGCACATCTGGATGCATTCTGTAATCTGTGGACCTTCAGAGTGTTGACGAAACACAGAAATTGAATCGGCATTGAACACAATAAGCACCATGCGGACTTTTCTCCATGGGAGTAATGTCTTGAACTGTCTACGCTTTGATCGTTCACTGGAAGACTAGTAGTATTTCCGAAGCACATCTGGTGGCATTCTGTAATCTGTGGACCTTCAGAGTGTTGATGAAACACAGAAATTGCATCGGCATTGAACACAATAAGCCCCATGCCGACTTTTCTCCATGGGAGTAATGTCTGAAACTGTCTACGCTTTTATCGTCCCCTGGAAGTCTAGTAGTAGTTTCCGAAGCACATCTGGAGGCATTCTGTAATCTGTGGACCTTAAGAGTGTGTGTGAAACACAAAAATTGCATCGGCATTGAACACAATATGCACCATGTGGACTTTTCTCCATGGGAGTAATGTCTTAAACTGTCTACGCTTTGATCGTACACTGGAAGACTAGTAGTAGTTTCCGAAGCACATCTGGAGGCATTCTGTAATCTGTGGACCTTCAAAGTGTTGATGAAAAACAAAAATTGCACCGGCATTGAACACAATAGGCATCTTCCGGACTTTTCACCATGGGAGCAATGTCTTAAACTGTCTACGCTTTGGCCGTACACAGGAAGACTAGCAGTAGCTTACGAAGCACATCTGGAAGCATTCTATAATCTGTGGACGTTCAGAGTGTTGATGAAACACTAAAATTGCATCCGCATTGTTCACAATAAGGACCATGCGGACTTTCCTCCATTGGAGTAATGTCTTAAACTGTCTACGCTTTGGTCGTACACTGGAAGACTAGTAGTAGTTTCTGAAGCACAACTGGAGGCATTCTGAAATCTGTGGACCTTCAGAGTGTTGATGAAACACAAATATTGCATCGGCATTGAACACAATTACGGCCATGCGGACTTCTCTCCATGGGAGTAATGTCTTAAACTATCTACGTTTTTGGTCGTACACTGGAAGACTATTAGTAGTTTACGAAGCACATCTGGATGCATTCTGTAATCTGTGGACCTTCAGAGTGTTGATGAAACACAAAAATTGCATCGGCATTGAACACAATAAGCACCATGCAGACTTTTTACCATGGGAGTAATGTCTTAAACAGTCTACGCTTTGATCGTACACTGGAAGACTAGTAGTAGTTACCGAAGCACATCTGGAGGCATTCTGTAATCTGTGGACCTTCAGAGTGTGTGTGAAACACAAAAATTGCATCGGCATTGAACACAATATGCACCATGTGGACTTTTCCCCATGGGAGTAATGTCTTAAACTGTCTAAGCTTTGATCGTACACTGGAAGACTAGTAGTAGTTTCCGAAGCACATCTGGATGCATTCTGTAATCTGTGGACCTTCACAGTGTTGATGAAACACAAAAATTGCATCGGCATTGAACACAATAAGCACCATGCAGACTTTTCCTCATGTCAGTAATGTCTAAAACTGTCTACGCATTGATCGTACACTGGAAGACCGGTAGTAGTTTCCGAAGCACATCTGGATGCAACTGTAATCTGTGAACCTTCAGAGTGTTGATGAAAAACAAAAATTGCATCGGCATTGAACACAATAAGCACTATGCGGACTTTTCTCCATGGGAGTAATGTCTTAAACAGTCTACGCTTTGATCGTACACTGCAAGACTAGCAGTAGTTTCCGACGCACATCTGGAAGCATTCTGTAATCTTTGGACCTTCAGAGTGTTGATGAAACATCAAAATTACATCGGCATTGAACACAATAAGCACCATGTGGATTTTTATCCATGGGAGTAATGTCTTAAACTGTCTACGCTTTGGTCGTACACTGGAAGACTAGTAGTAATTTCCGAAGAACATCTGGAGGCATTCTGTAATCTGTGCACCTTCAGAGTGTTGATGAGACACAAACATTGCATCGGCATTGAACACAATAAGCACCATGCGGACTTTTCTCCATGGGAGTAATGTCTTAAACTGTCTACGCTTTGATTGTACACTGGAAGCTAGTAGTAGTTTCCGCAGCACATCTGGAGGCATTCTGTAATCTGTGGACCTTCAGAGTGTTGATGAAACACAAAAATTGCATCCGCAATGAACACAATAAGCACCATGCGGACTTTTCTCCATGGGAATAATGTCTTAAACTGTCTACGCTTTGTTCGTACACTGGAAGACTAGTAGTAGTTTCTGAAGCACATCTGGATGCATTATGTAGTCTGTGGACCTTCAGAGTGTTGATGAAACACAAAAATTGCATCGGCATTGAACACAATAACCACCTTCCGGTATTTTCTCCATGGGAGTAATGTCTTAAACTGTCTATGCTTTGGTCGTACACTGGAAGACTAGCAGTAGCTTACGAAGCACATCTGTAACCATTCTATAATCTGTGGACCTTCAGAATGTTGATGAAACACTAAAATTGCATCGCCATTGAACACAAAAAGGACCATGCGGACTTCTCTCCATGGGAGTAATGTCTTAAACTATCTACGTTTTTGGTCGTACACTGGAAGACTATTATTAGTTTCCGAAGCACATCTGGAGGCATTCTGTAATCTGTGGACCTTCAGAGTGTTAATGAGACACAAACATTGCATCGGCATTGAACACGATAAGCACCATGCGGAATTTTACCCATGGGAGTAATGTCTTAAACTGTCTACACTTTGATCGTACACTGGAAGACTAGTAGTAGTTTCTGAAGAACATATGGAGGCATTCTGTAATCTGTGGACCTGCAGAGTTTTGATGAAACACAAAAATTGCATCCGCATTGAACACAATAAGGACCATGCAGACTTTTCTCCATGGGAGTAATGTCTTAAACTGTCTACGCTTTGATCGTACACTGGAAGACTAGTAGTAGTTTCCGAAGCACATCTGCATGCATTCTGAAATCTTTGTACCTTCAGAGTGTTGATGAAACACAGAAATTGCATCGGCATTGAACACAATAAGCACCTTGTGGACTTTTCTCCATGGGAGTAATGTCTCAAACTGTCTGCACTTTGATCATACACTGGAAGAGTAGCAGTAGCTTCCGAAGCACATCTGGAACCATTCTGTAATCTGTGGACCTTCAGAGTGTTGATGAAACCCAAAAATTGCATCTGCATTGTACACAATAAGCACCATGTGGACTTTTCTCCATGTGAGTAATGTCTTAAACTGTCTACGCTTTCATCGTACACCGGAAGACTAGTAGTAGTTTCCGAAACACATCTGGAGGCATTCTGCAATCTGTGGACCTTCAGAGTGTTGATGAAACACAAATATTGCATCGGCATAGAACACAATAAGCACCATGCCGATTTTTCTGCATGGGAGTAATGTCTTAAACTGTCTACGCTTTGATCGTACACTGGAAGACTAGTAGTAGTTTCCGAAGCACATCTGGAAGCATTCTGTAATCGGTGGACTTTCAGAGTGTGTGTGAAACACAAAAATTGCATCGGCATTGAACACGATATGCACCATGTGGACTTTTTTCCATGGGAGTAATGTCTTAAATTGTCTAAGCTTTGATCGTACACTGGAAGACTAGTAGTAGTTTCCGAAGCACATCTGGATGCAACTGTAATCTGTGAACCTTCAGAGTGTTGATGAAACACAAAAATTGCATCGGCATTGAACACAATAAGCACCATGCGGACTTTTCTCCATGGGAGTAATGTCTTAAACAGTCAACGCTTTGATCGTACACTGCAAGACTAGCAGTAGTTTCCGAAGCACATCTGGAAGCATTGTGTAATCTGTGGACCTTCAGAGTGTTGATGAAACATCAAAATTACATCGGTATTGAACACAATAAGCACCATGTGGATTTTTCTCCATGGGAGTAATGTCTTAAACTGTCTACGCTTTGGTCGTACACTGGAAGTCTAGTAGTAGTTTCCGAAGAACATCTGAAGGCATTCTGTAATCTGTGCACCTTCAGAGTGTTGATGAGACACAAACATTGCATCGGCATTGAACACAATAAGCACCATGCGGACTTTTCTCCATGGGAGTAATGTCTTAAACTGTCTACGCTTTGATTGTACACTGGAAGCTAGTAGTACTTTTCCGCAGCACATCTGGAGGCATTCTGTAACCTGTGGACCTTCAGAGTGTTGATGAAACACAAAAATTGCATCCGCAATGAACACAATAAGCACCATGCGGACTTTTCTCCATGGGAATAATGTCTTAAACTGTCTACGCTTTGTTCGTACACTGGAAGACTAGTAGTAGTTTCTAAAGCATATCTGGATGCATCCTGTAGTCTGTGGACCTTCAGAGTGTTGATGAAACACAAAAATTGCATCGGCATTGAACACAATAAGCACCTTCCGGACTTTTCTAAATGGGAGTAATGTCTTAAGCTGTCTATGCTTTGGTCGTACACTGGAAGACTAGCAGTAGCTTACGAAGCACATCTGGAAGCATTCTATAATCTGTGGACCTTCAGAGTGTTGATGAAACACTAAAATTGCATCGCCATTGAACACAATAGGGACCATGCGGACTTCTCTCCATGGGAGTAATGTCTTAAACTATCTACGTTTTTGGTCGTACACTGGAAGACTACTAGTAGTTTCCGAAGCACATCTGGAGGCATTCTGTAATCTGTGGACCTTCAGAGTGTTAATGAGACACAAACATTGCATCGGCATTGAACACAATAAGCACCATGCGGACTTTTACCCATGGGAGTAATGTCTTAAACTGTCTACGCTTTGATCGTACACTGTAAGACTAGTAGTAGTTTGTGAAGATGATCTGGAGGCATTCTGTAATCTGTGGTCCTGCAGAGTGTTGATGAAACACAAAAATTGCATCCGCATTGAACACAATAAGGACCATGCAGACTTCTCTCCATGGGAGTAATGTCTTAAACTGTCTACGCTTTGATCGTACACTGGAAGACTAGTAGTAGTTTCCGAAGCACATCTGGATGCATTCTGAAATCTTTGTACCTTCAGAGTGTTGATGAAACACAGAAATTGCATCGGCATTGAACACAATAAGCACCTTGTGGACTTTTCTCCATGGGAGTAATGTCTGAAACTGTCTGCACTTTGATTATACACTGGAAGAGTAGCAGTAGTTTCCGAAGCACATCTGGAGGCATTCTGTAATCTCTGGACCCTCAGAGTGTTGATAAAAAACAAAAATTGCATCGGCATTGAACACAAAAAGCACCAAACGGACTTTTCTCCATGGGAGTAATGTCTTAAACTGTCTATGCATTGACCGTACACTGGAAGACTAGTAGTAGTTTCTAAAGCACATCTGGAGGCATACTGTAATCTGTGGACCTTCAGAGTGTTGATAAAACACAGTAATTGCATCGGCATTGAACACAATAAGCACCATGCAGACTCTTCACCATGGGAGTAATGTCTTAAACTGTCTACGCTTTGATCGTACACTGGAAGACTAGTAGTAGTTTCCGAAACACATCTGGAGGCATTCTGCAATCTGTGGACTTTCAGAGTGTTGATGAAACACAAAAATTGCATCGGCAATGAACACAATAAGCACCATGCGGACTTTTCTCCATGGGAGTAATGTCTTATACTGTCTACGCTTTGGTCGTACACTGGAAGACTAGTAGTAGTTTCCGAAGCACATCTGGAGGCATTCTGTAATCTGTGGACCTTCAGAGTG
This sequence comes from Schistocerca gregaria, assembly GCF_023897955.1. Taxonomy (NCBI): domain Eukaryota; kingdom Metazoa; phylum Arthropoda; class Insecta; order Orthoptera; family Acrididae; genus Schistocerca; species Schistocerca gregaria. The sequence continues at coordinate 4,426,978 of NW_026061726.1, forward strand.
TTGATGAAACAGAAAACATGCATCGGCATTGAAAACAATGAGCACCCTGCGGACTTTTCTCAATGAGAGTAATGTCTCAAACTTTCTATGCTTTGATCGTTCCCTTGAAGCCTAGTAGTAGTATCCGAAGCACATCTGGAGGCATTCTGTAATCTGTGGACCTTTAGAGTGTTGATGAAACACAAAAATTGCATCGGCATTGAACACAATAAGCACCATGCGGACTTCTCTCCATGGGAGTAATGTCTAAAACTGTCTACGCTTTGATCGTACACTGGAAGACTAGTAGTAGTTTCTGAAGCACATCTGGAGGCATTCTGTAATCCGTGGACCTTCAGAGTGTTGATGAAAGGCAAAAATTGCATCGGCATTGAACACAATAAGCACCATGTGGACTTTCTCCATGTGAGTAATGTCTTAAACTGTCTACGCTTTCATCGTACACCGGAAGATTAGTAGTAGTTTCCGAAGCACATCTGGAGGCATTCTGTAATCTGTGGACCTGCAGAGTGTGTGTGAAACACAAAAATTGCATCGGGATTGAACACAATATGCACCATGTGGACTTTTCTCCATGGGAGTAATGTCTTAAACTGTCTACGCTTTGATCGTACACTGGAAGACTAGTCGTAGTTTCCGAAGCACATCTGGATGCAACTGTAATTTGTGAACCTTCAGAGTGTTGATGAAACACAAAAATTGCATCGGCATTGAACACAATAAGCACCATGCGGACTTTTCTCCATGGGAGTAATGTCTTAAACTGTCTACGCTTTAATTGTACACTGGAAACTAGTAGTAGTTTCCGAAGAACATCTGGAGGCATTCTGCAATCTGTGGACCTTCAGAGTGTTGATGAAACACAAAAATTGCATCCGCAATGAACACAATAAGCACCATGCGGACTTTTCTCCATGGGAGTAATGTCCTAAACTGTCTACGCTTTGGTCGTACACTGGAAGACTAGTAGTAGCTTCCAAAGCACATCTGGATGCATTCTGTAGTCTGTGGACCTTCATAGTGTTGATGAAACACAACAATTGCATCGGTATTGAACACAATAAGCACCATGTGGACTTTTCTCCATGGGTGAAATGTATTAAACTGTCTACGCTTTGATCGTACAATGGAAGACTAGTAGTAGTTTCCGAATCACATTTGGAGGCATTCTGTAATCTTTGCACTTTCAGAGTGATGATGAGACACAAACATTGCATCGGCATTGAACACAATAAGCACCATGCGGACATTTCTCCATGGGAGTAATGTCTTAATCTGTCTACGCTTTGATTGTACACTGGAAGACTAGTAGTAGTTTCTGAAGCACATCTGGAAGCATTCTGTAATCAGTGAACCTTCAGAGTGTTAATGAAACACAAATATTGCATCGGCATTGAACACAATATTGGCCATGCGGACTTCTCCCAATGGGAGGAATGTCTTAAACTGTCTACGCTTTGATCATACTCTGGAAGAGTAGCAGTAGCTTCCGAAGCACATCTGGAACCATTCTGTAATCTGTGGACCATCAGAGTGTTGATGAAACACAAAAATTGTATCGGCATTGAACACAATATGGACCATGCGGACTTTTCTCCATGGGAGTAAAGTCTTAAACTGTCTACGCTTTGATCGTACACTGGAAGACTAGTAGTAGTTTCCGAAGCACATCTGGAGGCATTCTGTAATCTGTGGACCCTCAGAGTGTTGATGAAACGCAAAAATTGCATCGGCATTGAACACAATAAGCACCATGCGGACTTTTTACAATGGGAGTAATGTCTTAAACTGTCTACGACTTGATCGTACATTGGAAGACTAGTAGTAGTTTCCAAAGCACATCTGGAGGCATTCTGTAATCTGTGGATATTCAGAGTGATGATGAAACACAAAAATTGCATCGGCATTTGACACAATAAGCACCATGCGGACTTTTCACCATGGGAGTAGTGTCTTACACTGTGTTCGCTTTGATAGTATAGTGGAAGACTAGTAGTAGTTTCCGAAGCACATCTGGATGCATTCTGTAGTCTGTGGACCTTCAGAGTGTTGATGAAACACAAAAATTGCATCGGCATTTGACACAGTAAGCACCATGCGGACTTCTCACCTTGGGGTAGTGTCTTAAACTGTGTACGCTTTGATCGTATAGTGGAAGACTAGTAGTAGTTTCCGAAGCACATCTGGATGCATTCTGTAATCTGTGGACATTCAGAGTGATGATGAAACACAAAAATTGCATCGGCATTGAACACAATAAGCACCATGCGGACTTTTCATCATGCGAATAGTGTCTTAAACTGTGTACGCTTTGATTGTACACTGGAAACTAGTAGTAGTTTCCGAAGCACATCTGGAGGCATTCTGCAATCTGTGGACCTTCAGAGTGTTGATGAAACAGAAATATTGCATCCGCAATGAACACAATAAGCACCATGCGGACTTTTCTCCATGGGAGTAATGTCTTAAATTGTCTACGCTTTGGTCGTACACTGGAAGACTAGTAGTAGTTTCCAAAGCACATCTGGATGCATTCTGTAGACTGTGGACCTTCATAGTGTTGATGAAACACAACAATTGACTCGGCATTGAACACAATAAGCACCATGCGGACTTTTTACCATGGGAGTAATGTATTAAACTGTCTACGCTTTGATCGTACACTGGAAGACTAGTAGTAGTTTACGAAGCACATCTGGATGCATTCTGTAATCTGTGGACATTCAGAGTGATGATGAAACACAAAAATTGCATCGGCATTGAACACAATAAGCACCATGCGGACTTTTCATCATGTGAATAGTGTCTTAAACTGTGTACGCTTTGATTGTACACTGGAAACTAGTAGTAGTTTCCGAAGTACATCTGGAGGCATTCTGCAATCTGTGGACCTTCAGAGTGTTGATGAAACAAAAAAATTGCATCGGCAATGAACACAATAAGCACCATGCGGACTTTTCTCCATGGGAGTAATGTCTTATACTGTCTACGCTTTGGTCGTACACTGGAGGACTAGTAGTAGTTTCCGAAGCACATCTGGAGGCATTCTGTAATCTGTGGACCTTCAGAGTGTTGATGAAACAGAAAACATGCATCGGCATTGAACACAATGAGCACCATGCGGACTTTTCTCAATGAGAGTAATGTCTCAAACTGTCTATGCTTTGATCGTTCCCTTGAAGCCTAGTAGTAGTATCCGAAGCACATCTGGATACATTCTGTAATCTGTGGACCTTCAGAGTGTTGATGAAACACAAAAATTGCATCGGCATTGAACACAAAAACACTATGCGGACTTTTCTTCATGCGAATAGTGTCTTAAACTGTCTACGCTTTGATCGTACACTGGAAGACTAGTAGTAGTTTCCGATGCACATCTGGAGGCATTCTGTAATCTGTGGACCTTCAGAGTGTTGATGAAACGCAAAAATTGCATCGGCATTGAACACAATAAGCACCATGCGGACTTTTTAACATGGGAGTAATGTCTTAAACTGTCTACGCCTTGATCGTACATTGGAAGACTAGTAGTAGTTTCCAAAGCACATCTGGAGGCATTCTGTAATCTGTGGACCTTCAGAGTGTTGGTGAAACACCAAAATTGCATCGGCATTGAACACAATAAGCACCATGTGGATTTTTCTCCATGGGAGTAATGTCTTAAACTGGCTACGCTTTGATCGTGAACTGGAAGACTAGTAGTAGTTTTAGAAGCACATCTGGATGCATTCTGTAATCTGTGGACCTTCAGAGTGTTGATGAAACACAAAAATTGCAACGGCATTGAACATAATAAGCACCATGCGGACTTTTCTCCATTGGAGTAATGTCTTAAACTGTCTACGCTTTGATCGTACACTGGAAGACTAGTAGTAGTTTCCGAAGCACATCTGGAGGCATTCTGTAATCTGTGGACCCTCAGAGTGTTGATGAAACGCAAAAATTGCATCGGCATTGAACACAATAAGCACCATGCGGACTTTTTACAATGGGAGTAATGTCTTAAACTGTCTACGACTTGATCGTACATTGGAAGACTAGTAGTAGTTTCCAAAGCACATCTGGAGGCATTCTGTAATCTGTGGATATTCAGAGTGATGATGAAACACAAAAATTGCATCGGCATTTGACACAATAAGCACCATGCGGACTTTTCACCATGGGAGTAGTGTCTTACACTGTGTTCGCTTTGATAGTATAGTGGAAGACTAGTAGTAGTTTCCGAAGCACATCTGGATGCATTCTGTAGTCTGTGGACCTTCAGAGTGTTGATGAAACACAAAAATTGCATCGGCATTTGACACAGTAAGCACCATGCGGACTTCTCACCTTGGGGTAGTGTCTTAAACTGTGTACGCTTTGATCGTATAGTGGAAGACTAGTAGCAGTTTCCGAAGCACATCTGGATGCATTCTGTAATCTGTGGACATTCAGAGTGATGATGAAACACAAAAATTGCATCGGCATTGAACACAATAAGCACCATGCGGACTTTTCATCATGCGAATAGTGTCTTAAACTGTGTACGCTTTGATTGTACACTGGAAACTAGTAGTAGTTTCCGAAGCACATCTGGAGGCATTCTGCAATCTGTGGACCTTCAGAGTGTTGATGAAACAGAAATATTGCATCCGCAATGAACACAATAAGCACCATGCGGACTTTTCTCCATGGGAGTAATGTCTTAAACTGTCTACGCTTTGGTCGTACACTGGAAGACTAGTAGTAGTTTCCAAAGCACATCTGGATGCATTCTGTAGACTGTGGACCTTCATAGTGTTGATGAAACACAACAATTGACTCGGCATTGAACACAATAAGCACCATGCGGACTTTTTACCATGGGAGTAATGTATTAAACTGTCTACGCTTTGATCGTACACTGGAAGACTAGTAGTAGTTTACGAAGCACATCTGGATGCATTCTGTAATCTGTGGACATTCAGAGTGATGATGAAACACAAAAATTGCATCGGCATTGAACACAATAAGCACCATGCGGACTTTTCATCATGTGAATAGTGTCTTAAACTGTGTACGCTTTGATTGTACACTGGAAACTAGTAGTAGTTTCCGAAGTACATCTGGAGGCATTCTGCAATCTGTGGACCTTCAGAGTGTTGATGAAACAAAAAAATTGCATCGGCAATGAACACAATAAGCACCATGCGGACTTTTCTCCATGGGAGTAATGTCTTATACTGTCTACGCTTTGGTCGTACACTGGAGGACTAGTAGTAGTTTCCGAAGCACATCTGGAGGCATTCTGTAATCTGTGGACCTTCAGAGTGTTGATGAAACAGAAAACATGCATCGGCATTGAACACAATGAGCACCATGCGGACTTTTCTCAATGAGAGTAATGTCTCAAACTGTCTATGCTTTGATCGTTCCCTTGAAGCCTAGTAGTAGTATCCGAAGCACATCTGGATACATTCTGTAATCTGTGGACCTTCAGAGTGTTGATGAAACACAAAAATTGCATCGGCATTGAACACAAAAACACTATGCGGACTTTTCTTCATGCGAATAGTGTCTTAAACTGTCTACGCTTTGATCGTACACTGGAAGACTAGTAGTAGTTTCCGATGCACATCTGGAGGCATTCTGTAATCTGTGGACCTTCAGAGTGTTGATGAAACGCAAAAATTGCATCGGCATTGAACACAATAAGCACCATGCGGACTTTTTAACATGGGAGTAATGTCTTAAACTGTCTACGCCTTGATCGTACATTGGAAGACTAGTAGTAGTTTCCAAAGCACATCTGGAGGCATTCTGTAATCTGTGGACCTTCAGAGTGTTGGTGAAACACCAAAATTGCATCGGCATTGAACACAATAAGCACCATGTGGATTTTTCTCCATGGGAGTAATGTCTTAAACTGGCTACGCTTTGATCGTGAACTGGAAGACTAGTAGTAGTTTTAGAAGCACATCTGGATGCATTCTGTAATCTGTGGACCTTCAGAGTGTTGATGAAACACAAAAATTGCATCGGCATTGAACATAATAAGCACCATGCGGACTTTTCTCCATTGGAGTAATGTCTTAAACTGTCTACGCTTTGATCGTACACTGGAAGACTAGTCGTAGTTTCCGAAGCACATCTGGATGCAACTGTAATCTGTGAACCTTCATAGTGTTGATGAAACAAACAATTGCATCGGTATTGAACACAATAAGCACCATGTGGACTTTTCTCCATGGGTGAAATGTATTAAACTGTCTACGCTTTGATCGTACAATGGAAGACTAGTAGTAGTTTCCGAATCACATTTGGAGGCATTCTGTAATCTTTGCACTTTCAGAGTGATGATGAGACACAAACATTGCATCGGCATTGAACACAATAAGCACCATGCGGACATTTCTCCATGGGAGTAATGTCTTAATCTGTCTACGCTTTGATTGTACACTGGAAGACTAGTAGTAGTTTCTGAAGCACATCTGGAAGCATTCTGTAATCAGTGAACCTTCAGTGTGTTAATGAAACACAAATATTGCATCGGCATTGAACACAATATTGGCCATGCGGACTTCTCCCAATGGGAGGAATGTCTTAAACTGTCTACGCTTTGATCATACTCTGGAAGAGTAGCAGTAGCTTCCGAAGCACATCTGGAACCATTCTGTAATCTGTGGACCATCAGAGTGTTGATGAAACACAAAAATTGTATCGGCATTGAACACAATATGGACCATGCGGACTTTTCTCCATGGGAGTAAAGTCTTAAACTGTCTACGCTTTGATCGTACACTGGAAGACTAGTAGTAGTTTCCGAAGCACATCTGGAGGCATTCTGTAATCTGTGGACCCTCAGAGTGTTGATGAAACGCAAAAATTGCATCGGCATTGAACACAATAAGCACCATGCGGACTTTTTACAATGGGAGTAATGTCTTAAACTGTCTACGACTTGATCGTACATTGGAAGACTAGTAGTAGTTTCCAAAGCACATCTGGAGGCATTCTGTAATCTGTGGATATTCAGAGTGATGATGAAACACAAAAATTGCATCGGCATTTGACACAATAAGCACCATGCGGACTTTTCACCATGGGAGTAGTGTCTTACACTGTGTTCGCTTTGATAGTATAGTGGAAGACTAGTAGTAGTTTCTGAAGCACATCTGGATGCATTCTGTAGTCTGTGGACCTTCAGAGTGTTGATGAAACACAAAAATTGCATCGGCATTTGACACAGTAAGCACCATGCGGACTTCTCACCATGGGAGTAGTGTCTTAAACTGTGTACGCTTTGATCGTATAGTGGAAGACTAGTAGTAGTTTCCGAAGCACATCTGGATGCATTCTGTAATCTGTGGACATTCAGAGTGATGATGAAACACAAAAATTGCATCGGCATTGAACACAATAAGCACCATGCGGACTTTTCATCATGCGAATAGTGTCTTAAACTGTGTACGCTTTGATTGTACACTGGAAACTAGTAGTAGTTTCCGAAGCACATCTGGAGGCATTCTGCAATCTGTGGACCTTCAGAGTGTTGAAGAAACACAAATATTGCATCCGCAATGAACACAATAAGCACCATGCGGACTTTTCTCCATGGGAGTAATGTCTTAAACTGTCTACGCTTTGGTCGTACACTGGAAGACTAGTAGTAGTTTCCAAAGCACATCTGGATGCATTCTGTAGACTGTGGACCTTCATAGTGTTGATGAAACACAACAATTGACTCGGCATTGAACACAATAAGCACCATGCGGACTTTTTACCATGGGAGTAATGTATTAAACTGTCTACGCTTTGATCGTACACTGGAAGACTAGTAGTAGTTTTAGAAGCACATCTGGATGCATTCTGTAATCTGTGGACCTTCAGAGTGTTGATGAAACACAAATATTGCATCGGCATTGAACACAATAAGGGCCATGCGGACTTCTCTCCATGGGAGTAATGTCTTAAACTGTCTACGACTTTGGTCGTACACTGGAAGACTATTAGTAGTTTCCGAAGCACATCTGGAGGCATTCTGTAATCTGTGGACCTTCAGAGTGTTAATGAAAAACAAATATTGCATCGGCATTGAACATAATAATGGCCATGCGGACTTCTCCCCATGGGAGTAATGTCTTAAACTGTCTACGCCTTGATCGTACATTGGAAGACTAGTAGTAGTTTCCAAAGCACATCTGGAGGCATTCTGTAATCTGTGGACCTTCAGAGTGTTGGTGAAACACCAAAATTGCATCGGCATTGAACACAATAAGCACCATGTGGATTTTTCTCCATGGGAGTAATGTCTTAAACTGGCTACGCTTTGATCGTACACTGGAAGACTAGTAGTAGTTTTAGAAGCACATCTGGATGCATTCTGTAATCTGTGAACCTTCAGAGTGTTGATGAAACACAAAAATTGCATCGGCATTGAACACAATAAGAACCATGCGGACTTTTCTCCATGGGAGTAATGTCTTAAACTGTCAACGCTTTGATTGTACACTGGAAACTAGTAGTAGTTTCCGAAGCACATCTGGAGGCATTCTGCAATCTGTGGACCTTCAGAGTGTTGATGAAACACAAAAATTGCATCCGCAATGAACACAATAAGCACCATGCGGACTTTTCTCCATGGGAGTAATGTCTTAAACTTTCTACGCTTTGGTCGTACACTGGAAGACTAGTAGTAGTTTCCAAAGCACATCTGGATGCATTCTGTAGGCTGTGGACCTTAATAGTGTTGATGAAACACATATGCATTGAACACAATAAGTACCATGTGGACTTTTCTCCATGGGTGAAATGTATTAAACTGTCTACGCTTTGATCGTACACTGGAAGACTAGTAGTAGTTTCCGAAGCACATCTGGATGCATTCTGTAATCTGTGGACATTCAGAGTGATGATGAAACACAAAAATTGCATCGGCATTGAACACAATAAGCTCCATGCGGACTTTTCATCATGTGAATAGTGTCTTAAACTGTGTGCGCTTTGATTGTACACTGGAAACTAGTAGTAGTTTCCGAAGCACATCTGGAGGCATTCTGCAATCTGTGGACCTTCAGAGTGTTGATGAAACACAAAAATTGCATCGGCAATGAACACAATAAGCACCATGCGGACTTTTCTCCATGGGAGTAATGTCTTATACTGTCTACGCTTTGGTCGTACACTTGAGGACTAGTAGTAGTTTCCGAAGCACATCTGGAGGCATTCTGTAATCTGTGAACCTTCAAAGTGTTAATGAAACACAAATATTGCATCGGCAATGAACACAATATTTGCCATGCGGACTTCTCCCCATGGGAGGAATGTCTTAAACTGTGTACGCTTTGATCGTACACTGGAAGACTAGTAGTAGTTTCTGAAGAACATCTGGAGGCATTCTGTAATCTGTGGACCTTCAGAGTGTTGATGAAACACAAAAATTGCATCCGCATTGAACACAATAAGGACCATGCAGACTTTTCCGCATGGGAGTAATGTCTTAAACTGTCTACGCTTTGATCGTACACTGGGAGACTAGTAGTAGTTTCCGATGCACATCTGGATGCATTCTGAAATCTGTGGACCTTCAGAGTGTTGATGAAACACAAAAATTGCATCGCCATTGAACACAATAAGCACCTTGTGGACTTTTCTCCATGGGAGTAATGTCTTAAACTGTCTACGCTTTGATCATACTCTGGAAGAGTAGCAGTAGCTTCCGAAGCACATCTGGAACCATTCTGTAATCTGTGGACCATCAGAGTGTTGATGAAACACAAAAATTGCATCGGCATTGAACACAATATGGACCATGCGGACTTTTCTCCATTGGAGTAAAGTCTTAAACTGTCTACGCTTTGATCGTACACTGGAAGACTAGTAGTAGTTTCCGAAGCACATCTGGAGGCATTCTGTAATCTGTGGACCTTCAGAGTGTTGATGAAACGCAAAAATTGCATCGGCATTGAACACAATAAGCACCATGCGGACTTTTTACCATGGGAGTAATGTCTTAAACTGTCTACGCCTTGATCGTACATTGGTAGACTAGTAGTAGTTTCCAAAGCACATCAGGAGGCATTCTGTAATCTGTGGACATTCAGAGTGATGATGAAACACAAAAGTTGCATCGGCTTTTGACACAATAAGCACCATGCGGACTTTTCACCATGGGAGTAGTGTCTTAAACTGTGTACGCTTTGATCGTATAGTGGAAGACTAGTAGTAGTTTCCGAAGCACATCTGGATGCATTCTGTAGTCTGTGGACCTTCAGAGAGTTAATGAAACACAAAAATTGCATCGGCATTTAACACAATAAGCACCATGCGGACTTTTTACCATGGGAGTAATGTATTAAACTGTCTACGCTTTGATCGTACACTGGAAGACTAGTAGTAGTTTCCGAAGCACATCTGGATGCATTCTGTAATCTGTGGACATTCAGAGTGATGATGAAACACAAAAATTGCATCGGCATTGAACACAATAAGCTCCATGCGGACTTTTCATCATGTGAATAGTGTCTTAAACTGTGTGCGCTTTGATTGTACACTGGAAACTAGTAGTAGTTTCCGAAGCACATCTGGAGGCATTCTGCAATCTGTGGACCTTCAGAGTGTTGATGAAACACAAAAATTGCATCGGCAATGAACACAATAAGCACCATGCGGACTTTTCTCCATGGGAGTAATGTCTTATACTGTCTACGCTTTGGTCGTACACTTGAGGACTAGTAGTAGTTTCCGAAGCACATCTGGAGGCATTCTGTAATCTGTGGACCTACAGAGTGTTGATGAAACAGAAAACATGCATCGGCATTGAACACAATGAGCATCATGCGGACTTTTCTCAATGAGAGTAATGTCTCAAACTGTCTATGCCTTGATCGTTCCCTTAAAGCCTAGTAGTAGTATCCGAAGCACATCTGGAGGCATTCTGTAATCTGTGGACCTTTAGAGTGTTGATGAAACACAAAAATTGCATCGGCATTGAACACAATCAGCACCATGCGGACTTCTCTCCATGGGAGTAATGTCTAAAACTGTCTACGCTTTGATCGTACACTGGAAGACTAGTACTAGTTTCCGATGCACATCTGGAGGCATTCTGTAATCTGTGGACCTTCAGAGTGTTGATGAAACGCAAAAATTGCATCGGCATTGAACACAATAAGCACCATGCGGACTTTTTACCATGGGAGTAATGTCTTAAACTGTCTAAGCTTTGATCGTACATTGGAAGACTAGTAGTAGTTTCCAAAGCACATCTGGAGGCATTCTGTAATCTGTGGACCTTCAGAGTGTTGGTGAAACACCAAAATTGCATCGGCATTGAACACAATAAGCACCATGTGGATTTTTCTCCATGGGAGTAATGTCTTAAACTGGCTACGCTTTGATCGTACACTGGAAGACTAGTAGTAGTTTTTGAAGCACATCTGGATGCATTCTGTAATCTGTGGACCTTCAGAGTGTTGATGAAACACAAAAATTGCATCGGCATTGAACATAATAAGCACCATGCGGACTTTTCTCCATTGGAGTAAAGTCTTAAACTGTCTACGCTTTCATCGTACACCGGAAGACTAGTAGTAGTTTCCAAAGCACATCTGAAGGCATTCTGTAATCTGTGGACCTGCAGAGTGTGTGTGAAACACAAAAATTGCATCGGCATTGAACACAATATGCACCATGTGGACTTTTCTCCATTCGAGTAATGTCTTAAACTGTCTACGCTTTGATCGTACACTGGAAGACTAGTCGTAGTTTCCGAAGCACATCTGGATGCAACTGTAATCGGTGAACCTTCAGAGTGTTGATGAAACACAAAATTTGCATCGGCATTGAACACAATAACCACCATGCGGACTTTTCTCCATGGGAGTAATGTCTTAAACTATCTACGCTTTGATTGTACACTGGAAACTAGTAGTAGTTTCCGAAGCACATCTGGAGGCATTCTGCAATCTGTGGACCTTCAGAGTGTTGATGAAACACAAAAATTGCATCCGCAATGAACACAATAAGCACCATGCGGACTTTCCTCCATGGGAGTAATGTCTTAAACTGTCTACGCTTTGGTCGTACACTGGAAGACTAGTAGTAGTTTCCAAAGCACATCTGGATGCATTCTGTAGGCTGTGGACCTTCATAGTGTTGATGAAACACAACAATTGCATCGGCATTGAACACAATAAGCACCATGTGGACTTTTCTCCATGGGTTAAATGTATTAAACTGTCTACGCTTTGATCGTACACTGGAAGACTAGTAGTAGTTTCCGAATCACATTTGGAGGCATTCTGTAATCTTTGCACTTTCAGAGTGATGATGAAACACAAACATTGCATCGGCATTGAACACAATAAGCACCATGCGGACTTTTCTCCATGGGAGTAATGTCTTAATCTGTCTACGCTTTGATTGTACACTGGAAGACTAGTAGTAGTTTCTGAAGCACATCTGGATGCATTCTGTAATCTGTGGACCTTCAGAGTGTTGATGAAACACAAAAATTGCATCGGCATAGACCACAATAAGCTCCAATTCGGACTCTTCTCCATGGGAGTAATGTCTTAAACTGTTTACGCTTTGATCGTACACTGGAAGACTAGTAGTAGTTTCCGAAGCACATCTGGAGGCATTCTGTAATCTATGGACCTTCAGAGTGTTGATGAAACACAAATATTGCATCGGCATTGAACACAATAAGGGCCATGCGGACTTCTCTCCATGGGAGTAATGTCTTAAACTGTCTACGTTTTTGGTCGTACACTGGAAGACTGTTAATAGTTTCCGAAGCACATCTGGAGGCATTCTGTAATCTGTGGACCTTCAGAGTGTTGATGAAACACAAAAATTGCATCCGCATTAAACACAATAAGGACCATGCAGACTTTTCCTCATGGGAGTAATGTCTTAAACTGTCTACGCTTTTATCGTACACTGGAAGACTAGTAGTAGTTTCCGATTCACATCTGGATGCATTCTGAAATATGTGGACCTTCAGAGTGTTGATGAAACACAAAAATTGCATCAGCATTGAACACAATAAGCACCTTGTAGACTTTTCTCCATGGGAGTAATGTCTTAAACTGTCTACGCTTTGATCATACTCTGGAAGAGTAGCAGTAGCTTCCGAAGCACATCTGGAACCATTCTGTAATCTGTGGACCTTCCGAGTGTTGATGAAACACAAAAATTGCATCGGCATTGAACACAATAAGCACCATGCGGATTTCTCTATATGGGAGTAATGTCTTAAACTGTCTACGCTTCGATCGTACACTGGAAAACTAGTAGTAGTTTCCGAAGCACATCTGGAGGCATTTTGTAATCTGTGGACCTTCCGAGTGTTGATGAAACACAAAAATTGCATCGGCATTGGACACAATAAGCACCATGCGGACTTTTCACCATGGGAGTAGTGTCTTAAACTGTGTACGCTTTGATCGTACAGTGGAAGACTAGTAGTAGTTTCCGAAGCACATCTGGATGCATTCTGTAATCTGTTTACATGCAGAGTGATGATGAAACACAAAAATTGCATCGGCATTGAACACATTAAGCACCATGTGGACTTTTCTCCATGGGTGTATTGTCTTAAACAGTCTACGCTTTGATCGTACACCGGAAGACTAGCAGTAGTTTCCGAAACACATCTGGAGGCATTCTGCAATCTGTGGAACTTCAGAGTGTTGATGAAAAACAAAAATTGCATCGGCATTGAACACATTAAGCACCATGCGGACTTTTCTCTTTGGGAGTAATGTCTTAAACTGTCTACGCTTTGATCGTACACTGCAAGATTAGCAGTAATTTCCGAAGCATATTTGGAAGCATTCTGTAATCTGTGGACCTTCAGAGTGTTGATGAAACACAAAAATTGCATCGGCATTGAACACAATAAGCACCATGCGGACTTTTCTCCATGGGAGTAATGTCTTAAACCGTCTACGCTTTGGTCGTACACTGGAAGACTAGTAGTAGTTGCCAAAGCACATTTGGAGGCATTCTGTAATCTTTGCACCTTCAGAGTGATGATGAGACACAAACATTGCATCGGCATTGAACACAATAAGCACCATGCGGACTTTTCTCCATGGGAGTAATGTCTTAAAATGTCTACGCTTTGATTGTACACTGGAAGTCTAGTAGTAGTTTCTGAAGCACATCTGGATGCATTCTGTAATCTGTGGACCTTCAGAGTGTTGATGAAACACAAATATTGCATCGGCATTGAACCCAATAAGCACCATGCGGACTTTTCTCCATGGGAGTAATGTCTTAAACTGTCTACGCTTTGGTCGTACACTGGAAGACTAGTAGTAGTTTCCAAAGCACATTTGGAGGCATTCTGTAATCTTTGCACCTTCAGAGTGATGATGAGACACAAACATTGCATCGGCATTGAACACAATAAGCACCATGCGGACTTTTCTCCATGGGAGTAATGTCTTAAAATGTCTACGCTTTGATTGTAAACTGGAAGTCTAGTAGTAGTTTCTGAAGCACATCTGGATGCATTCTGTAATCTGTGGACATTCAGAGTGATGATGAAACACAAAAATTGCATCGGCATTGAACACAATAAGCACCATGCGGACTTTTCATCATGTGAATAGTGTCTTAAACTGTGTACGCTTTGATTGTACACTGGAAACTAGTAGTAGTTTCCGAAGCACATCTGGAGGCATTCTGCAATCTGTGGACCTTCAGAGTGTTGATGAAACACAAAAATTGCATCGGCAATGAACACAATAAGCACCATGCGGACTTTTCTCCATGGGAGTAATGTCTTATACTGTCTACGCTTTGGTCGTACACTTGAGGACTAGTAGTAGTTTCCGAAGCACATCTGGAGGCATTCTGTAATCTGTGGACCTACAGAGTGTTGATGAAACAGAAAACATGCATCGGCATTGAACACAATGAGCACCATGCGGACTTTTCTCAATGAGAGTAATGTCTCAAACTGTCTATGCTTTGATCGTTCCCTTGAAGCCTAGTAGTAGTATCCGAAGCACCTCTGGAGGCATTCTGTAATCTGTGGACCTTTAGAGTGTTGGTGAAACACCAAAATTGCATCGGCATTGAACACAATCAGCACCATGCGGACTTCTCTCCATGGGAGTAATGTCTAAAACTGTCTACGCTTTGATCGTACACTGGAAGACTAGTAGTAGTTTCCGATGCACATCTGGAGGCATACTGTAATCTGTGGACCTTCAGAGTGTTGATGAAACGCAAAAATTGCATCGGCATTGAACACAATAAGCACCATGCGGACTTTTTACCATGGGAGTAATGTCTTAAACTGTCTAAGCTTTGATCGTACATTGGAAGACTAGTAGTAGTTTCCAAAGCACATCTGGAGGCATTCTGTAATCTGTGGACCTTCAGAGTGTTGGTGAAACACCAAAATTGCATCGGCATTGAACACAATAAGCACCATGTGGATATTTCTCCATGGGAGTAATGTCTTAAACTGGCTACGCTTTGATCGTACACTGGAAGACTAGTAGTAGTTTTTGAAGCACATCTGGATGCATTCTGTAATCTGTGGACCTTCAGAGTGTTGATGAAACAAAAAAAATGCATCTGCATTGAACATAATAAGCACCATGCGGACTTGTCTCCATTGGAGTAATGTCTTAAACTGTCTACGCTTTGATCGTACACTGGAAGACTAGTAGTAGTTTCCGAAGCACATCTGGAGACCTTCTGTAATCTGTGGACCTTCAGAGTGTTGATGAAACCCAAAAATTGCATCGGCATTTAACACAATAAGCACCATGTGGACTTTTCTCCATGTGAGTAATGTCGTAAACTGTCTACGCTTTCATCGTACACCGGAAGACTAGTAGTAGTTTCCAAAGCACATCTGGAAGCATTCTGTAATCTGTGGACCTGCAGAGTGTGTGTGAAACACAAAAATTGCATCGGCATTGAACACAATATGCACCATGTGGACTTTTCTCCATTCGAGTAATGTCTTAAACTGTCTACGCTTTGATCGTACACTGGAAGATTAGTCGTAGTTTCCGAAGCACATCTGGATGCAACTGTAATCTGTGAACCTTCAGAGTGTTGATGAAACACAAAATTTGCATCGGCATTGAACACAATAAGCACCATGCGGACTTGTCTCCATGGGAGTAATGTCTTAAACTATCCACGCTTTGATAGTACACTGGAAACTAGTAGTAGTTTCCGAAGCACATCTGGAGGCATTCTGCAATCTGTGGACCTTCAGAGTGTTGATGAAACACAAAAATTGCATCCGCAATGAACACAATAAGCACCATGCGGACTTTCCTCCATGGGAGTAATGTCTTAAACTGTCTACGCTTTGGTCGTACACTGGAAGACTAGTAGTAGTTTCCAAAGCACATCTGGATGCATTCTGTAGGCTGTGGACCTTCATAGTGTTGATGAAACACAACAATTGCATCGGCATTGAACACAATAAGCACCATGTGGACTTTACTCCATGGGTGAAATGTATTAAACTGTCTACGCTTTGATCGTACACTGGAAGACTAGTAGTAGTTTCCGAATCACATTTGGAGGCATTCTGTAATCTTTGCACTTTCAGAGTGATGATGAAACACAAACATTGCATCGGCATAGAACACAATAAGCTCTAATTCGGACTCTTCTCCATGGGAGTAATGTCTTAAACTGTTTACGCTTTGATCGTATACTGGAAGACTAGTAGTTGTTTCCGAAGCACATCTGGAGGCATTCTGTAATCTATGGACCTTCAGAGTGTTGATGAAACCCAAATATTGCATCGGCATTGAACACAATAAGGGCCATGCGGACTTCTCTCCATGGGAGTAATGTCTTAAACTGTCTACGTTTTTGGTCGTACACTGGAAGACTGTTAGTAGTTTCCGAAGCACATCTGGAAGCATTCTGTAATCTGTGAACCTTCAGAGTGTTAATGAAACCAAATATTGAATCGGCATTGAACACAATATTGGCCATGCGGACTTCTCCCCATGGGAGGAATGTCCTTAACTGTCTACGTTTTGATCGTAGACTGGAAGACTAGTAGTAGTTTCTGAACAACATCTGGAGGCATTCTGTAATCTGTGGACCTTCAGAGTGTTGATGAAACACAAAAATTGCATCCGCATTAAACACAATAAGGACCATGCAGACTTTTCCTCATGGGAGTAATGTCTTAAACTGTCTACGCTTTGATCGTTCACTGGAAGACTAGTAGTAGTTTCCGATTCACATCTGGATGCATTCTGAAATATGTGGACCTTCAGAGTGTTGATGAAAGACAAAAATTGCATCAGCATTGAACACAATAAGCACCTTGTGGACTTTTCTCCATGGGAGTAATGTCTTAAACTGTCTACGCTTTGATCATACTCTGGAAGAGTAGCAGTAGCTTCCGAAGCACATCTGGAACCATTCTGTAATCTGTGGACCATCAGAGTGTTGATGAAACACAAAAATTGCATCGGCATTGAACACAATATGGACCATGCGGACTTTTCTCCATGGGAGTAAAGTCTTAAACTGTCTACGCTTTGGTCGTACACTGGAAGACTAGTAGTAATTTCCGAAGCACATCTGGAGGCATACTGTAATCTGTGGACCTTCATAGTGTTGATGAAACACAAAAATTGCATCGGCATTGAACACAATAAGCACCATGCGGATTTCTCTATATGGGAGTTATGTCTTAAATTGTCTACGCTTCGATCGTACACTGGAAAACTAGTAGTAGTTTCCGAAGCAAATCTGGAGGCATTTTGTAATCTGTGGACCTTCTGAGTGTTGATGAAACACAAAAATTGCATCGGCATTGGACACAATAAGCACCATGCGGACTTTTCACCATGGGAGTAGTGTCTTAAACTGTGTACGCTTTGATCGTACAGTGGAAGACTAGTAGTAGTTTCCGAAGCACATCTGGATGCATTCTGTAAACTGTTTACATTCAGAGTGATGATGAAACACAAAAATTGCATCGGCATTGAACACATTAAGCACCATGTGGACTTTTCTCCATGGGAGTAATGTCTTAAACTGTCTACGCTTTGATCGTACACCGGAAAACTAGCAGTAGTTTCCGAAACACATCTGGAGGCATTCTGCAATCTGTGGAACTTCAGAGTGTTGATGAAACACAAAAATTGCATCGGCATTGAACACATTAAGCACCATGCGGACTTTTCTCTTTGGGAGTAATGTCTTAAACTGTCTACGCTTTGATCGTACACTGCAAGATTAGCAGTAATTTCCGAAGCATATTTGGAAGCATTCTGTAATCTGTGGACCTTCAGAGTGTTGATGAAACACAAAAATTGCATCGGCATTGAACACAATAAGCACCATGCGGACTTTTCTCCATGGGAGTAATGTCTTAAACTGTCTACGCTTTGGTCATCCACTGGAAGACTAGTAGTAGTTTCCAAAGCACATTTGGAGGCATTCTGTAATCTTTGCACCTTCAGAGTGATGATGAGACACAAACATTGCATCGGCATTGAACACAATAAGCACCATGCGGACTTTTCTCCATGGGAGTAATGTCTTAAACATTCTACGATTTGATCGTACACTGTAAGACTAGTAGTAGTTTCCGAAGCACATCTGGAAGCATTCTGTTATCTGTGGACCTTCAGAGTGTTGATGAAACACAAAAATTGCATCCGCATTGAACACAATAAGCACCATGCGGACTTTTCTCCATGGGAGTAGTGTCTTAAACTGTGTACGCTTTGATCGTACAGTGGAAGACTAGTAGTAGTTTCCGAAGCACATCTGGATGCATTCTGTAATCTGTTTACATGCAGAGTGATGATGAAACACAAAAATTGCATCGGCATTGAACACATTAAGCACCATGTGGACTTTTCTCCATGGGTGTATTGTCTTAAACAGTCTACGCTTTGATCGTACACCGGAAGACTAGCAGTAGTTTCCGAAACACATCTGGAGGCATTCTGCAATCTGTGGAACTTCAGAGTGTTGATGAAAAACAAAAATTGCATCGGCATTGAACACATTAAGCACCATGCGGACTTTTCTCTTTGGGAGTAATGTCTTAAACTGTCTACGCTTTGATCGTACACTGCAAGATTAGCAGTAATTTCCGAAGCATATTTGGAAGCATTCTGTAATCTGTGGACCTTCAGAGTGTTGATGAAACACAAAAATTGCATCGGCATTGAACACAATAAGCACCATGCGGACTTTTCTCCATGGGAGTAATGTCTTAAACCGTCTACGCTTTGGTCGTACACTGGAAGACTAGTAGTAGTTGCCAAAGCACATTTGGAGGCATTCTGTAATCTTTGCACCTTCAGAGTGATGATGAGACACAAACATTGCATCGGCATTGAACACAATAAGCACCATGCGGACTTTTCTCCATGGGAGTAATGTCTTAAAATGTCTACGCTTTGATTGTACACTGGAAGTCTAGTAGTAGTTTCTGAAGCACATCTGGATGCATTCTGTAATCTGTGGACCTTCAGAGTGTTGATGAAACACAAATATTGCATCGGCATTGAACCCAATAAGCACCATGTGGACTTTTCTCCATGGGAGTAATGTCTTAAACTGTCTACGCTTTGGTCGTACACTGGAAGACTAGTAGTAGTTTCCAAAGCACATTTGGAGGCATTCTGTAATCTTTGCACCTTCAGAGTGATGATGAGACACAAACATTGCATCGGCATTGAACACAATAAGCACCATGCGGACTTTTCTCCATGGGAGTAATGTCTTAAAATGTCTACGCTTTGATTGAAAACTGGAAGTCTAGTAGTAGTTTCTGAAGCACATCTGGATGCATTCTGTAATCTGTGGACATTCAGAGTGATGATGAAACACAAAAATTGCATCGGCATTGAACACAATAAGCACCATGCGGACTTTTCATCATGTGAATAGTGTCTTAAACTGTGTACGCTTTGATTGTACACTGGAAACTAGTAGTAGTTTCCGAAGCACATCTGGAGGCATTCTGCAATCTGTGGACCTTCAGAGTGTTGATGAAACACAAAAATTGCATCGGCAATGAACACAATAAGCACCATGCGGACTTTTCTCCATGGGAGTAATGTCTTATACTGTCTACGCTTTGGTCGTACACTTGAGGACTAGTAGTAGTTTCCGAAGCACATCTGGAGGCATTCTGTAATCTGTGGACCTACAGAGTGTTGATGAAACAGAAAACATGCATCGGCATTGAACACAATGAGCACCATGCGGACTTTTCTCAATGAGAGTAATGTCTCAAACTGTCTATGCTTTGATCGTTCCCTTGAAGCCTAGTAGTAGTATCCGAAGCACCTCTGGAGGCATTCTGTAATCTGTGGACCTTTAGAGTGTTGGTGAAACACCAAAATTGCATCGGCATTGAACACAATCAGCACCATGCGGACTTCTCTCCATGGGAGTAATGTCTAAAACTGTCTACGCTTTGATCGTACACTGGAAGACTAGTAGTAGTTTCCGATGCACATCTGGAGGCATACTGTAATCTGTGGACCTTCAGAGTGTTGATGAAACGCAAAAATTGCATCGGCATTGAACACAATAAGCACCATGCGGACTTTTTACCATGGGAGTAATGTCTTAAACTGTCTAAGCTTTGATCGTACATTGGAAGACTAGTAGTAGTTTCCAAAGCACATCTGGAGGCATTCTGTAATCTGTGGACCTTCAGAGTGTTGGTGAAACACCAAAATTGCATCGGCATTGAACACAATAAGCACCATGTGGATATTTCTCCATGGGAGTAATGTCTTAAACTGGCTACGCTTTGATCGTACACTGGAAGACTAGTTTTTAGTTTTTGAAGCACATCTGGATGCATTCTGTAATCTGTGGACCTTCAGAGTGTTGATGAAACAAAAAAATTGCATCGGCATTGAACATAATAAGCACCATGCGGACTTGTCTCCATTGGAGTAATGTCTTAAACTGTCTACGCTTTGATCGTACACTGGAAGACTAGTAGTAGTTTCCGAAGCACATCTGGAGACCTTCTGTAATCTGTGGACCTTCAGAGTGTTGATGAAACCCAAAAATTGCATCGGCATTTAACACAATAAGCACCATGTGGACTTTTCTCCATGTGAGTAATGTCTTAAACTGTCTACGCTTTCATCGTACACCGGAAGACTAGTAGTAGTTTCCAAAGCACATCTGGAGGCATTCTGTAATCTGTGGACCTGCAGAGTGTGTGTGAAACACAAAAATTGCATCGGCATTGAACACAATATGCACCATGTGGACTTTTCTCCATTCGAGTAATGTCTTAAACTGTCTACGCTTTGATCGTACACTGGAAGACTAGTCGTAGTTTCCGAAGCACATCTGGATGCAACTGTAATCTGTGAACCTTCAGAGTGTTGATGAAACACAAGATTTGCATCGGCATTGAACACAATAAGCACCATGCGGACTTGTCTCCATGGGAGTAATGTCTTAAACTATCCACGCTTTGATAGTACACTGGAAACTAGTAGTAGTTTCCGAAGCACATCTGGAGGCATTCTGCAATCTGTGGACCTTCAGAGTGTTGATGAAACACAAAAATTGCATCCGCAATGAACACAATAAGCACCATGCGGACTTTCCTCCATGGGAGTAATGTCTTAAACTGTCTACGCTTTGGTCGTACACTGGAAGACTAGTAGTAGTTTCCAAAGCACATCTGGATGCATTCTGTAGGCTGTGGACCTTCATAGTGTTGATGAAACACAACAATTGCATCGGCATTGAACACAATAAGCACCATGTGGACTTTACTCCATGGGTGAAATGTATTAAACTGTCTACGCTTTGATCGTACACTGGAAGACTAGTAGTAGTTTCCGAATCACATTTGGAGGCATTCTGTAATCTTTGCACTTTCAGAGTGATGATGAAACACAAACATTGCATCGGCATTGAACACAATAAGCACCATGCGGACTTTTCTCCATGTTAGTAATGTCTTAATCTGTCTACGCTTTGATTGTACACTGGAAGACTAGTAGTAGTTTCTGAAGCACATCTGGATGGATTCTGTAATCTGTGGACCTTCAGAGTGTTGATGAAACACAAAAATTGCATCGGCATAGAACACAATAAGCTCCAATTCGGACTCTTCTCCATGGGAGTAATGTCTTAAACTGTTTACGCTTTGATCGTATACTGGAAGACTAGTAGTAGTTTCCGAAGCACATCTGGAGGCATTCTGTAATCTATGGACCTTCAGAGTGTAGATGAAACCCAAATATTGCATCGGCATTGAACACAATAAGGGCCATGCGGACTTCTCTCCATGGGAGTAATGTCTTAAACTGTCTACGTTTTTGGTCGTACACTGGAAGACTGTTAGTAGTTTCCGAAGCACATCTGGAAGCATTCTGTAATCTGTGAACCTTCAGAGTGTTAATGAAACCAAATATTGAATCGGCATTGAACACAATATTTTCCATGCGGACTTCTCCCCATGGGAGGAATGTCTTAAACTGTCTACGTTTTGATCGTAGACTGGAAGACTAGTAGTAGTTTCTGAACAACATCTGGAGGCATTCTGTAATCTGTGGACCTTCAGAGTGTTGATGAAACACAAAAATTGCATCCGCATTAAACACAATAAGGACCATGCAGACTTTTCCTCATGGGAGTAATGTCTTAAACTGTCTACGCTTTGATCGTTCACTGGAAGACTAGTAGTAGTTTCCGATTCACATCTGGATGCATTCTGAAATATGTGGACCTTCAGAGTGTTGATGAAAGACAAAAATTGCATCAGCATTGAACACAATAAGCACCTTGTGGACTTTTCTCCATGGGAGTAATGTCTTAAACTGTCTACGCTTTGATCATACTCTGGAAGAGTAGCAGTAGCTTCCGAAGCACATCTGGAACCATTCTGTAATCTGTGGACCATCAGAGTGTTGATGAAACACAAAAATTGCATCGGCATTGAACACAATATGGACCATGCGGACTTTTCTCCATGGGAGTAAAGTCTTAAACTGTCTACGCTTTGGTCGTACACTGGAAGACTAGTAGTAATTTCCGAAGCACATCTGGAGGCATACTGTAATCTGTGGACCTTCATAGTGTTGATGAAACACAAAAATTGCATCGGCATTGAACACAATAAGCACCATGCGGATTTCTCTATATGGGAGTAATGTCTTAAATTGTCTACGCTTCGATCGTACACTGGAAAACTAGTAGTAGTTTCCGAAGCAAATCTGGAGGCATTTTGTAATCTGTGGACCTTCTGAGTGTTGATGAAACACAAAAATTGCATCGGCATTGGACACAATAAGCACCATGCGGACTTTTCACCATGGGAGTAGTGTCTTAAACTGTGTACGCTTTGATCGTACAGTGGAAGACTAGTAGTAGTTTCCGAAGCACATCTGGATGCATTCTGTAAACTGTTTACATTCAGAGTGATGATGAAACACAAATATTGCATCGGCATTGAACACATTAAGCACCATGTGGACTTTTCTCCATGGGAGTAATGTCTTAAACTGTCTACGCTTTGATCGTACACCGGAAAACTAGCAGTAGTTTCCGAAACACATCTGGAGGCATTCTGCAATCTGTGGAACTTCAGAGTGTTGATGAAACACAAAAATTGCATCGGCATTGAACACATTAAGCACAATGCGGACTTTTCTCTTTGGGAGTAATGTCTTAAACTGTCTACGCTTTGATCGTACACTGCAAGATTAGCAGTAATTTCCGAAGCATATTTGGAAGCATTCTGTAATCTGTGGACCTTCAGAGTGTTGATGAAACACAAAAATTGCATCGGCATTGAACACAATAAGCACCATGCGGACTTTTCTCCATGGGAGTAATGTCTTAAACTGTCTACGCTTTGGTCGTACACTGGAAGACTAGTAGTAGTTTCCAAAGCACATTTGGAGGCATTCTGTAATCTTTGCACCTTCAGAGTGATGATGAGACACAAACATTGCATCGGCATTGAACACAATAAGCACCATGCGGACTTTTCTCCATGGGAGTAATGTCTTAAACATTCTACGATTTGATCGTACACTGTAAGACTAGTAGTAGTTTCCGAAGCACATCTGGAAGCATTCTGTTATCTGTGGACCTTCAGAGTGTTGATGAAACACAAAAATTGCATCCGCATTGAACACAATAAGCACCATGCGGACTTTTCTCCATGGGAGTAATGTCTTAATCTGTCTACGTTTTGATTGTAGACTGGAAGACTAGTAGCACTTTCTGAAGAACATCTGGAGGCATTCTGTAATCTGTGGACCTTCAGAGTGTTGATGAAACACAAAAATTGCATCCGCATTAAACACAATAAGGTCCATGCAGACTTTTCCTCATGGGAGTAATGTCTTAAACTGTCTACGCTTTGATCGTACACTGGAAGACTAGTAGTAGTTTCCGATTCACATCTGGATGCATTCTGAAATATGTGGACCTTCAGAGTGTTGATGAAACACAAAAATTGCATCGGCATTGAACACAATAAGCACCTTGAGGACTTTTCTCCATGGGAGTAATGTCTTAAACTGTCTCCGCTTTGATCGTACCCTGGAAGATAGTATTAGTTTCCGAAGCACATCTGGATGCATTCTGTAATCTGTGGACCTTCAGAGTGTTGATGAAATACAAAAATTGCATCGGAATTGAACACAAAATGCACCATGCGGACTTTTCTCCATGGGAGTCGTGTCTTAATCTGTCTACGCATTGATCGTACACTGGAAGACTGGTAGTAGTTTCTGAAGCACATCTGGATGCAACTGTAATCTGCGGACCTTCAGAGTGTTGATGAAACACAAAAATTGCATCGGCATTGAACACAATAAGCACCATGCGGACTTTTCTCTTTGGGAGTAATGTCTTAAACTGTCTACGCTTTGATCGTACACTGCAAGACTAGCAGTAGTTTCCAAAGCACAGTTGGAAGCATTCTGTAATCTGTGGACCTTCAGAGTGTTGATGAAACACAAAAATTGCATCGGCATAGAACACAATAAGCACCATGCGGACATTTCTCCATGGGAGTAATGTCTTAAACTGTCTACGTTTTGGTCGTACACTCGAAGACTAGTAGTAGTTTCCGAAGCATATCTGGAGGCATTCTGTAATCTGTGGACCTTCAGAGTGTTGATGAAACACAAATATTGCATCGGCATTGAACACAATAAGGGCCATGCGGACTTCTCTCCATGGGAGTAATGTCGTAAACTGTCTACGCTTTGATCGTACACTGGAAGACTAGTAGTAGTTTCTGAAGCACATCTGGATGCATTCTGTAATCTGTGGACCTTCAGAGTGTTGATGAAACACAAAAATTGCATCGGCATAGAACACAATAAGCTCCAATTCGGACTCTTCTCCATGGGAGTAATGTCTTAAACTGTTTACGCTTTGATCGTACACTGGAAGACTAGTAGTAGTTTCCGAAGCACATCTGGAGGCATTCTGTAATCTATGGACCTTTGGAGTGTTGATGAAACACAAATATTGCATCGGCATTGAACACAATAAGGGCCATGCGGACTTCTCTCCATGGGAGTAATGTCTTAAACTGTCTACGTTTTTGGTCGTACACTGGAAGACTGTTAGTAGTTTCCGAAGCACATCTGGAAGCATTCTGTAATCTGTGAACCTTCAGAGTGTTAATGAAACACAGATATTGCATCGGCATTGAACACAATATTGGCCATGCGGACTTCTCCCCATGGGAGGAATGTCTTAAACTGTGTACGCTTTGATCGTACACTGGAAGACTAGTAGTAGTTTCTGAAGAACATCTGGAGGCATTCTGTAATCTGTGGACCTTCAGAGTGTTGATGAAACACAAAAATTGCATCCGCATTAAACACAATAAGGACCATGCAGACTTTTCCTCATGGGAGTAATGTCTTAAACTGTCTACGCTTTGATCGTACACTGGAAGACTAGTAGTAGTTTCCGATTCACATCTGGATGCATTCTGAAATATGTGGACCTTCAGAGTGTTGATGAAACACAAAAATTGCATCAGCATTGAACACAATAAGCACCTTGTGGACTTTTATCCATGGGAGTAATGTCTTAAACTGTCTACGCTTTGATCATACTCTGGAAGAGTAGCAGTAGCTTCCGAAGCACATCTGGAACCATTCTGTAATCTGTGGACCATCAGAGTGTTGATGAAACACAAAAATTGCATCGGCATTGAACACAATATGGACCATGCGGACTTTTCTCCATGGGAGTAAAGTCTTAAACTGTCTACGCTTTGGTCGTACACTGGAAGACTAGTAGTAGTTTCCGAAGCACATCTGGAGGCATACTGTAATCTGTGGACCTTCATAGTGTTGATGAAACACAAAAATTGCACCGGCATTGAACACAATAAGCACCATGCGGATTTCTCTATATGGGAGTAATGTCTTAAACTGTCTACGCTTCGATCGTACACTGGAAAACTAGTAGTAGTTTCCGAAGCACATCTGGAGGCATTTTGTAATCTGTGGACCTTCAGAGTGTTGATGAAACACAAAAATTGCATCGGCATTGGACACAATAAGCACCATGCGGACTTTTCAACATGGGAGTAGTGTCTTAAACTGTGTACGCTTTGATCGTACAGTGGAAGACTAGTAGTAGTTTCCGAAGCACATCTGGATGCATTCTGTAATCTGTTTACATTCAGAGTGATGATGAAACACAAAAATTGCACCGGCATTGAACACATTAAGCACCATGTGGACTTTTCTCCATGGGAGTAATGTCTTAAACTGTCTACGCTTTGATCGTACACCGGAAGACTAGCAGTAGTTTCCGAAACACATCTGTAGGCATTCTGCAATCTGTGGAACTTCAGAGTGTTGATGAAACACAAAAATTGCATCGGCATTGAACACAATAAGCACCATGCGGACTTTTCTCCATGGGAGTAATGTCTTAAACTGTCTACGCTTTGGTCGTACACTGGAAGACTAGTAGTAGTTTCCAAAGCAAATTTGGAGGCATTCTGTAATCTTTGCACCTTCAGAGTGATGATGAGACACAAACATTGCATCGGCATTGCACACAATAAGCACCATGCGGACTTTTCTCCATGGGAGTAATGTCTTAAAATGTCTACGCTTTGATTGTACACTGGAAGTCTAGTAGTAGTTTCTGAAGCACATCTGGATGCATTCTGTAATCTGTGGACCTTCAGAGTGTTGATGAAACACAAATATTGCATCGGCATTGAACCCAATAGGCACCATGCGGACTTTTCTCCATGGGAGTAATGTCTTAAACTGTCTACGCTTTGATCGTTCCCTGGAAGACTAGTAGTAGTTTCCGAAGCACATCTGGAGGCAATCTGTATTCTGTGGACCTTCAGAGTGTTGATGAAACACAAAAATTGCATCGGCATAGAACACAATAAGCTTCATGCGGACTCTTCTCCATGGGAGTAATGTCTTAAACATTCTACGATTTGATCGTACACTGTAAGACTAGTAGTAGTTTCCGAAGCACATCTGGAAGCATTGTGTTATCTGTGGACCTTCAGAGTGTTGATGAAACACAAAAATTGCATCCGCATTGAACACAATAAGCACCATGCGGACTTTTCTCCATGGGAGTAATGTCTTAATCTGTCTACGCTTTGATTGTACACTGGAAGACTAGTAGTAGTTTCTGAAGCACATCTGGATGCATTCTGTAATCTGTGGACCTTCAGAGTGTTGATGAAACACAAAAATTGCATCGGCATAGAACACAATAAGCTCCAATTCGGACTCTTCTCCATGGGAGTAATGTCTTAAACTGTTTACGCTTTGATCGTACACTGGAAGACTAGTAGTAGTTTCCGAAGCACATCTGGAGGCATTCTGTAATCTATGGACCTTTGGCGTGTTGATGAAACACAAATATTGCATCGGCATTGAACACAATAAGGGCCATGCGGACTTCTCTCCATGGGAGTAATGTCTTAAACTGTCTACGTTTTTGGTCGTACACTGGAAGACTGTTAGTAGTTTCCGAAGCACATCTGGAAGCATTCTGTAATCTGTGAACCTTCAGAGTGTTAATGAAACACAGATATTGCATCGGCATTGAACACAATATTGGCCATGCGGACTTCTCCCCATGGGAGGAATGTCTTAAACTGTCTACGCTTTGATTGTAGACTGGAAGACTAGTAGCAGTTTCTGAAGAACATCTGGAGGCATTCTGTAATCTGTGGACCTTCAGAGTGTTGATGAAACACAAAAATTGCATCCGCATTAAACACAATAAGGTCCATGCAGACTTTTCCTCATGGGAGTAATGTCTTAAACTGTCTACGCTTTGATCGTACACTGGAAGACTAGTAGTAGTTTCCGATTCACATCTGGATGCATTCTGAAATATGTGGA
Organism: Schistocerca gregaria; assembly: GCF_023897955.1. Classification (NCBI taxonomy): domain Eukaryota; kingdom Metazoa; phylum Arthropoda; class Insecta; order Orthoptera; family Acrididae; genus Schistocerca; species Schistocerca gregaria. The sequence continues at coordinate 4,455,327 of NW_026061726.1, forward strand.
CCTTCAGAGTGTTGATGAAACACAAAAATTGCATCAGCATTGAACACAATAAGCACCTTGTGGACTTTTCTCCATGGGAGTAATGTCTTAAACTGTCTACGCTTTGATCATACTCTGGAAGAGTAGCAGTAGCTTCCGAAGCACATCTGGAACCATTCTGTAATCTGTGGACCATCAGAGTGTTGATGAAACACAAAAATTGCATCGGCATTGAACACAATATGGACCATGCGGACTTTTCTCCATGGGAGTAAAGTCTTAAACTGTCTACGATTTGGTCGTACACTGGAAGACTAGTAGTAATTTCCGAAGCACATCTGGAGGCATACTGTAATCTGTGGACCTTCATAGTGTTGATGAAACACAAAAATTGCATCGGCATTGAACACAATAAGCACCATGCGGATTTCTCTATATGGGAGTAATGTCTTAAACTGTCTACGCTTCGATCGTACACTGGAAAACTAGTAGTAGTTTCCGAAGCACATCTGGAGGCATTTTGTAATCTGTGGACCTTCTGAGTGTTGATGAAACACAAAAATTGCATCGGCATTGGACACAATAAGCACCATGCGGACTTTTCACCATGGGAGTAGTGTCTTAAACTGTGTACGCTTTGATCGTTCAGTGGAAGACTAGTAGTAGTTTCCGAAGCACATCTGGATGCATTCTGTAATCTGTTTACATTCAGAGTGATGATGAAACACAAAAATTGCATCGGCATTGAACACATTAAGCACCATGTGGACTTTTCTCCATGGGAGTAATGTCTTAAACTGTCTACGCTTTGATCGTACACCGGAAGACTAGCAGTAGTTTCCGAAACACATCTGGAGGCATTCTGCAATCTGTGGAACTTCAGAGTGTTGATGAAACACAAAAATTGCATCGGCATTGAACACATTAAGCACCATGCGGACTTTTCTCATTGGGAGTAATGTCTTAAACTGTCTACGCTTTGTTCGTACACTGCAAGATTAGCAGTAATTTCCGAAGCATATTTGGAAGCATTCTGTAATCTGTGGACCTTCAGAGTGTTGATGAAACACAAAAATTGCATCGGCATTGAACACAATAAGCACCATGCGGACTTTTCTCCATGGGAGTAATGTCTTAAACTGTCTACGCTTTGGTCGTACACTGGAAGACTAGTAGTAGTTTCCAAAGCACATTTGGAGGCATTCTGTAATCTTTGCACCTTCAGAGTGATGATGAGACACAAACATTGCATCGGCATTGAACACAATAAGCACCATGCGGACTTTTCTCCATGGGAGTAATGTCTTAAAATGTCTACGCTTTGATTGTACACTGGAAGTCTAGTAGTAGTTTCTGAAGCACATCTGGATGCATTCTGTAATCTGTGGACCTTCAGAGTGTTGATGAAACACAAATATTGCATCGGCATTGAACCCAATAAGCACCATGCGGACTTTTCTCCATGGGAGTAATGTCTTAAACTGTCTACGCTTTGATCGTTCCCTGGAAGACTAGTAGTAGTTTCCGAAGCACATCTGGAGGCAATCTGTATTCTGTGGACCTTCAGAGTGTTGATGAAACACAAAAATTGCATCGGCATAGAACACAATAAGCTTCATGCGGACTCTTCTCCATGGGAGTAATGTCTTAAACATTCTACGATTTGATCGTACACTGTAAGACTAGTAGTAGTTTCCGAAGCACATCTGGAGGCATTCTGTTATCTGTGGACCTTCAGAGTGTTGATGAAACACAAAAATTGCATCCGCATTGAACACAATAAGCACCATGCGGACTTTTCTTCATGGGAGTAATGTCTTCAACTGTCTCCGCTTTGATCGTACACTGGAAGATAGTAGTAGTTTCCGAAGCACATCTGGATGCATTCTATAATCTGTGGACCTTCAGAGTGTTGATGAAACACAAAAATTGCATCGGCATTGAACACAATAAGCTCCTTGAGGACTTTTCTCCATGGGAGTAATGTCTTAAACTGTCTCCGCCTTGATCGTACCCTGGAAGATAGTACTAGTTTCCGAAGCACATCTGGATGCATTCTGTAATCTGTGGACCTTCAGAGTGTTGATGAAATACAAAAATTGCATCGGAATTGAACACAAAATGCACCATGCGGACTTTTCTCCATGGGAGTCGTGTCTTAATCTGTCTACGCATTGATCGTACACTGGAAGACTGGTAGTAGTTTCTGAAGCACATCTGGATGCAACTGTAATCTGCGGACCTTCAGAGTGTTGATGAAACACAAAAATTGCATCGGCATTGAACACAATAAGCACCATGCGGACTTTTCTCTTTGGGAGTAATGTCTTAAACTGTCTACGCTTTGATCGTACACTGCAAGACTAGCAGTAGTTTCCAAAACACAGTTGGAAGCATTCTGTAATCTGTGGACCTTCAGAGTGTTGATGAAACACAAAAATTGCATCGGCATAGAACACAATAAGCACCATGCGGACATTTCTCCATGGGAGTAATGTCTTAAACTGTCTACGTTTTGGTCGTACACTCGAAGACTAGTAGTAGTTTCCGAAGCATATCTGGAGGCATTCTGTAATCTGCGGACCTTCAGAGTGTTGATGAAACACAAATATTGCATCGGCATTGAACACAATAAGTGCCATGCGGACTTCTCTCCATGGGAGTAATGTCTTAAACTGTCTACGCTTTGATCGTACACTGGAAGACTAGTAGTAGTTTCTGAAGCACATCTGGATGCATTCTGTAATCTGTGGACCTTCAGAGTGTTGATGAAACACAAAAATTGCATCGGCATAGAACACAATAAGCTCCAATTCGGACTCTTCTCCATGGGAGTAATGTCTTAAACTGTTTACGCTTTGATCGTACACTGGAAGACTAGTAGTAGTTTCCGAAGCACATCTGGAGGCCTTCTGTAATCTATGGACCTTCAAAGTGTTGATGAAACACAAATATTGCATCGGCATTGAACACAATAAGGGCCATGCGGACTTCTCTCCATGGGAGTAATGTCTTAAACTGTCTACGTTTTTGGTCGTACACTGGAAGACAGTTAGTAGTTTCCGAAGCACATCTGGAAGCATTCTGTAATCTGTGAACCTTCAGAGTGTTAATGAAACACAAATATTGCATCGGCATTGAACACAATATTGGCCATGCGGACTTCTCCCCATGGGAGGAATGTCTTAAACTGTCTACGCTTTGATCGTACACTGGAAGACTAGTAGTAGTTTCTGAAGAACATCTGGAGGCATTCTGTAATCTGTGGACCTTCAGAGTGTTGATGAAACACAAAAATTGCATCCGCATTAAACACAATAAGGACCATGCAGACTTTTCCTCATGGGAGTAATGTCTTAAACTGTCTACGCTTTGATCGTACACTGGAAGACTAGTAGTAGTTTCCGATTCACATCTGGATGCATTCTGAAATATGTGGACCTTCAGAGTGTTGATGAAACACAAAAACTGCATCAGCATTGAACACAATAAGCACCTTGTGGACTTTTATCCATGGGAGTAATGTCTTAAACTGTCTACGCTTTGATCATACTCTGGAAGAGTAGCAGTAGCTTCCGAAGCACATCTGGAACCATTCTGTAGTCTGTGGACCATCAGAGTGTTGATGAAACACAAAAATTACATCGGCATTGAACACAATATGGACCATGCGGACTTTTCTCCATGGGAGTAAAGTCTTAAACTGTCTACGCTTTGGTCGTACACTGGAAGACTAGTAGTAGTTTCCGAAGCAAATCTGGAGGCATACTGTAATCTGTGGACCTTCATAGTGTTGATGAAACACAAAAATTGCATCGGCATTGAACACAATAAGCACCATTCGGATTTCTCTATATGGGAGTAATGTCTTAAACTGTCTACGCTTCGATCGTACACTGGAAAACTAGTAGTAGTTTCCGAAGCACATCTGGAGGCATTTTGTAATCTGTGGACCTTCAGAGTGTTGATGAAACACAAAAATTGCATCGGCATTGGACACAATAAGCACCATGCGGACTTTTCACCATGGGAGTAGTGTCTTAAACTGTGTACGCTTTGATCGTACAGTGGACGACTAGTAGTAGTTTCCGAAGCACATCTGGATGCATTCTGTAATCTGTTTACATTCAGAGTGATGATGAAACACAAAAATTGCATCGGCATTGAACACATTAAGCACCATGTGGACTTTTCTCCATGGGAGTAATGTCTTAAACTGTCTACGCTTTGATCGTACACCGGAAGACTAGCAGTAGTTTCCGAAACACATCTGGAGGCATTCTGCAATCTGTGGAACTTCAGAGTGTCGATGAAACACAAAAATTGCATCGGCATTGAACACATTAAGCACCATGCGGACTTTTCTCTTTGGGAGTAATGTCTTAAACTGTCTACGCTTTGATCGTACACTGCAAGATTAGCAGTAATTTCCGAAGCATATTTGGAAGCATTCTGTAATCTGTGGACCTTCAGAGTGTTGATGAAACACAAAAATTGCATCGGCATTGAACACAATAAGCACCATGCGGACTTTTCTCCATGGGAGTAATGTCTTAAACTGTCTACGCTTTGGTCGTACACTGGAAGAGTAGTAGTAGTTTCCAAAGCAAATTTGGAGGCATTCTGTAACCTTTGCACCTTCAGAGTGATGATGAGACACAAACATTGCATCGGCATTGGACACAATAAGCACCATGCGGACTTTTCTCCATGGGAGTAATGTCTTAAAATGTCTACGCTTTGGTTGTACACTGGAAGTCTAGTAGTAGTTTCTGAAGCTCATCTGGATGCATTCTGTAATCTGTGGACCTTCAGAGTGTTGATGAAACACAAATATTGCATCGGCATTGAACCCAATAAGCACCATGCGGACTTTTCTCCATGGGAGTAATGTCTTAAACTGTCTACGCTTTGATCGTTCCCTGGAAGACTAGTAGTAGTTTCCGAAGCACATCTGGAGGCAATCTGTATTCTGTGGACCTTCAGAGTGTTGATGAAACACAAAAATTGCATCGGCATAGAACACAATAAGCTTCATGCGGACTCTTCTCCATGGGAGTAATGTCTTAAACATTCTACGATTTGATCGTACACTGTAAGACTAGTAGTAGTTTCCGAAGCACATCTGGAAGCATTCTGTTATCTGTGGACCTTCAGAGTGTTGACGAAACACAAAAATTGCATCCGCATTGAACACAATAAGCACCATGCGGACTTTTCTCCATGGGAGTAATGTCTTCAACTGTCTTCGCTTTGATCGTACACTGGAAGATAGTAGTAGTTTCCGAAGCACATCTGGATGCATTCTATAATCTGTGGACCTTCAGTGTGTTGATGAAACACAAAAATTGCATCGGCATTGAACACAATAAGCACCTTGCGGACTTTTCTCCATGGGAGTAATGTCTTAATCTGTCTCCGCTTTGATCGTACCCTGGAAGATAGTACTAGTTTCCGAAGCACATCTGGATGCATTCTGTAATCTGTGGACCTTCAGAGTGTTGATGAAATACAAAAATTGGATCGGAATTGAACACAATATGCACCATGCGGACTTTTCTCCATGGGAGTCGTGTCTTAATCTGTCTACGCATTGATCGTACACTGGAAGACTGGTAGTAGTTTGTGAAGCACATATGGATGCAACTGTAATCTGCTTACCTTCAGAGTGTTGATGAAACACAAAAATTGCATCGGCATTGAACACAATAAGCACCATGCGGACTTTTCTCTTTGGGAGTAATGTCTTAAACTGTCTACGCTTTGATCGTACACTGCAAGACTAGCAGTAGTTTCCAAAGCACAGTTGGAAGCATTCTGTAATCTGTGGACCTTCAGAGTGTTGATGAAACACAAAAATTGCATCGGCATAGAACACAATAAGCACCATGCGGACATTTCTCCATGGGAGTAATGTCTTAAACTGTCTACGTTTTGGTCGTACACTCGAAGACTAGTAGTAGTTTCTGAAGCATATCTGGAGGCATTCTGTAATCTGTGGACCTTCAGAGTGTTGATGAAACACAAATATTGCATCGGCATTGAACACAATAAGGGCCATGCGGACTTCTCTCCATGGGAGTAATGTCTTAAACTGTCTACGACTTTGGTCGTACACTGGAAGACTATTAGTAGTTTCCGAAGCACATCTGGAGGCATTCTGTAATCTGTGGACCTTCAGAGTGTTAATGAAAAACAAATATTGCATCGGCATTGAACATAATAATGGCCATGCGGACTTCTCCCCATGGGAGTAATGTCTTAAACTGTCTACGCTTTGATCGTACACTGGAAGACTAGTAGTAGTTTCCGAAGCACATCTGGACCATTCTGTAATCTGTGAACCTTCAAAGTGTTGATGAAACACAAAAATTGCATCGGCATTGAACACAATATGGACCATGCTGACTTTTCTCCGTGGGAGTAAAGTCTTAAACTGTCTACGCTTTGGTCGTACACTGGAAGACTAGTAGTAGTTTCCGAAGCACATCTGGAGGCATACTGTAATCTGTGGACCTTCATAGTGTTGATGAAACACAAAAATTGCATCGGCATTGAACACAATAAGTACCATGCGGATTTCTCTACATGGGACTAATATCTTAAACTGTCTACGCTTTGATCGGACACTGGAAGGCTAGTAGTAGTTTCCGAAGCACATCTGGATGCATTCTGTAATCTGAGGACATTCAGAGTGTTGATGAAACACAGATATTGCATCGGCATTGAACACAATAAGGACCATGCGGACTTTTCTCTTTGGGAGTAATGTCTTAAACTGTCCACGTCTTTGGTCGTACACTGGAAGACTAGTAGTAGTTTCCCAAGCACATCTGGAGGCATTCTGTAATCTGTGGACATTCAGAGTGTTGATGAAACACAAAAAATTGCATTGGCATTGAACACAATAAGCACCATGCGGGCTTTTCACCATGGGAGTAATGTCTTAAACTGTCTACGCCTTGATCGGACACTGTAAGGCTAGTAGTAGTTTACGAAGCACATCTGGATGCATTCTGAAATCTGTGGACATTCAGAGTGTTGATGAAACACAAAAATTGCATCCAAATTGAACACAATAAGCACCATGCGGACTTTTCTCCATGGGAGTAATGTCTTAAACTGTCCACGCTTTGATCGTACACTGCAAGATTAGCAGTAATTTCCGAAGCATATTTGGAAGCATTCTGTAGTCTGTGGACCTTCAGAGTGTTGATGAAACACAAAAATTGCATCGGCATTGAACACAATAAGCACCATATGGACTTTTCTCCATGGGAGTTATGTCTTAAACTGTCTACGTCTTTGGTCGTACACTGGAAGACTAGTAGTAGTTTCCCAAGCACATCTGGAGGCATTCTGTAATCTGTGGACATTCAGAGTGTTGATGAAACACAAAAATTGCATTGGCATTGAACACAATAAGCACCATGCGGGCTTTTCACCATGGGAGTAATGTCTTAAACTGTCTACGCTTTGATCGTACACTGGAAGACTAGTAGCAGTTTCCGAAGCACATCTGGAGGCATTCTGTAATCTGTGGACCTTCAGAGTGTTGATGAAACAGAAAACATGCATCGGCATTGAACACAATGAGCACCATGCGGACTTTTCTCAATGAGAGTAATGTCTCAAACTGTCTATGCTCTGATCGTTCCCTTGAAGCCTAGTAGTAGTATCCGAAGCACATCTGGAGGCATTCTGTAATCTGTGGACCTTTAGAGTGTTGATGAAACACAAAAATTGCATCGGCATTGAACACAATAAGCACCATGCGGACTTCTCTCCATGGGAGTAATGTCTAAAACTGTCTACGCTAGTATCATACACTGGAAGACTAGTAGTAGTTTCCGAAGCACATCTGGAGGCATTCTGTAATCTGTGGACCTTCAGAGTGTTGATGAAACGCAAAAATTGCATCGGCATTGAACACAATAAGCACCATGCGGACTTTTCTCCATTGGAGTAATGTCTTAAACTGTCTACGCTTTGATCGTACACTGGAAGACTAGTAGTAGTTTCCGAAGCACATCTGGAGACCTTCTGTAATCTGTGGACCATCAGAGTGTTGATGAAACCCAAAAATTGCATCGGCATTGAACACAATAAGCACCATGTGGACTTTTCTCCATGTGAGTAATGTCTTAAACTGTCTACGCTTTCATCGTACACCGGAAGACTAGTAGTAGTTTCCGAAGCACATCTGGAGGCATTCTGTAATCTGTGGACCTGCAGAGTGTGTGTGAAACACAAAAATTGCATCGGCATTGAACACAATATGAACCATGTGGACTTTTCTCCATGGGAGGAATGTCTTAAACTGTCTACGTTTTGATCGTACACTGGAAGACTAGTCGTAGTTTCCGAAGCACATCTGGATGCAACTGTAATCTGTGAACCTTCAGAGTGTTGATGAAACACAAAAATTGCATCGGCATTGAACACAATATGGACCATGCGGACTTTTCTCCATGGGAGTAAAGTCTTAAAGTGTCTACGCTTTGGTCGTACACTGGAAGACTAGTAGTAGTTTCCGAAGCACATCTGGAGGCATACTGTAATCTGTGGACCTTCATAGTGTTGATGAAACACAATAATTGCATCGGCATTGAACACAATAAGCACCATGCGGATTTCTCTACATGGGACTATTGTCTTAAACTGTCTACGCTTTGATCGGACACTGGAAGGCTAGTAGTAGTTTCCGAAGCACATCTGGATGCATTCTGTAATCTGTGGACATTCAGAGTGTTGATGAAACACAAATATTGCATCGGCATTGAACACAATAAGGGCCATGCGGACTTTTCTCTTTGGGAGTAATGTCTTAAACTGTCTACGTCTTTGGTCGTACACTGGAAGACTATTAGTAGTTTCCGAAGCACATCTGGAGGCATTCCGTAATCTGTGGACCTTTAGAGTGTTAATGAAACACAAATATTGCATCGGCATTGAACACAATAATCGCCATGTGGACTTCTCCCCATGGGAGTAATGTCTTAAACTGTCTACGCTTTGATCGTACACTGGAAGACTAGTAGTAGTTTCCGAAGCACATCTGGACCATTCTGTATACTGTGAACCTTCAAAGTGTTGATGAAACACAAAAATTGCATCGGCATTGAACACAATAAGCACCAAGCGGATTTCTCTCCATGTGACTAATGTCTTAAACTGTCTACGCTTCGATCGTACACTGGAAGACTAGTAGTAGTTTCCCAAGCACATCTGGAGGCATTCTGTAATCTGTGGACCTTCAGAGTGTTGATGAAACACAAAAATTGCATTGGCATTGAACACAATAAGCACCATGCGGACTTTTTACCATGGGAGTTATGTCTTAAACTGTCCACGCCTTGATCGGACACTGTAAGGCTAGTAGTAGTTTCCGAAGCACATCTGGATGCATTCTGAAATCTGTGGACATTCAGAGTGTTGATGAAACACAAAAATTGCATCCGAATTGAACACAATAAGCACCATGCGGACTTTTCTCCATGGGAGTAATGTCTTAAACTGTCCACGCTTTGATCGTACACAGGAAGACTAGTAGTAGTCTCCGTAGCACATCTGGAGGCATTCTGTAATCTTTGGACCTTCAGAGTGTTGATGAAACCCAAAAATTGCATCGGCATTGAACACAATAAGCACCATGTGGACTTTTCTCCATGGGAGTAATGTCATAAACTGTCTACGCTTTGATCGTACACCGGAAGACTAGCAGTAGTTTCCGAAACACATCTGGAAGCATCCTGCAATCTGTGGAACTTCAGAGTGTTGATGAAACACAAAAATTGCATCGGCGTTGAACACATTAAGCACCATGCGGACATTTCTCCATGGGAGTAATGTCTTAAAATGTCTACGCTTTGATTGTACACTGGAAGACTATTGGTAGTTTCTAAAGCACATCTGGATGCATTCTGTAATCTGTGGACCATCAGAGTGTTGATGAAACACAAATATTGCATCGGCATTGAACACAATAAGCACCATGCGGACTTCTCTCCATTGGAGTAATGTCTAAAACTGTCTACGCTTTGATCGTACACTGGAAGACTAGTAGTAGTATCCGAAGCACATCTGGAGGCATTCTGTAATCTGTGGACCTTTAGAGTGTTGATGAAACACAAATGTCTTAAACTGTCTACGTTTTTGGTAATACACTGGAAGACTGTTAGTAGTTTCCGAAGCACATCTGGAAGCATTCTGTAATCTGTGAACCTTCAGAGTGTTAATGAAACACAAATATTGCATCTTCATTGAACACAATATTGGCCATGCGGACTTCTCCCCATGGGAGGAATGTCTTAAACTGTCTACGCTTTGATCGTACACTGGAAGACTAGTAGTAGTTTCTGAAGAACATCTGGAGGCATTCTGTAATCTGTGGACCTTCAGAGTGTTGATGAAACACAAAAATTGCATCCGCATTGAACACAATAAGGACCATGCAGACTTTTCCTCATGGGAGTAATGTCTTAAACTGTCTACGCTTTGATCGTACACTGGAAGACTAGTAGTAGTTTCCAATGCACATCTGGATGCATTCTGAAATCTGTGGACCTTCAGAGTGTTGATGAAACACAAAAATTGCATCGGCATTGAACACAATAAGCACCTTGTGGACTTTTCTCCATGGGAGTAATGTCTTAAACTGTCTACGCTTTGATCATACTCTGGAAGAGTAGCAGTAGCTTCCGAAGCACATCTGGAACCATTCTGTAATCTGTGGACCATCGGAGTGTTGGTGAAAGACAAAAATTGCATCGGCATTGAACACAATATGGACCATGCGGACTTTTCTCCATGGGAGTAAAGTCTTAAACTGTCTACGCTTTGATCGTACACTGGAAGACTAGTAGTAGTTTCCGAAGCACATCTGGAGGCATACTGTATTCTGTGGACATTCAGAGTGATGATGAAACACAAAAATTGCATCGGCATTGAACACAATAAGCACCATGCGGATTTCTCTATATGGGAGTAATGTCTTAAACTGTCTACGCTTCGATCCCACACTGGAATTCTAGTAGTAGTTTCCGAAGCACATCTGGGGGCATTTTGTAATCTGTGGACCTTCAGAGTGTTGATGAAACAGAAAAATTGCATCGGCATTTGACACAATAAGCACCATGCGGACTTTTCACCATGGGAGTAGTGTCTTAAACTGTGTACGCTTTGATCGTACAGTGGAAGACTAGTAGTAGTTTCCGAAGCACATCTGGATGCATTCTGTAATCTGTGGACATTCAGAGTGATGATGAAACACAAAAATTGCATCGGCATTGAACACAATAAGCACCATGCGGACTTTTCATCATGCGAATAGTGTCTTAAACTGTGTACGCTTTGATTGTACACTGGAAACTAGTAGTAGTTTCCGAAGCACATCTGGAGGCATTCTGCAATCTGTGGACCTTCAGAGTGTTGATGAAACACAAAAATTGCATCCGCAATGAACACAATAAGCACCATGCGGACTTTTCTCCATGGGAGTAATGTCTTAAACTGTCTACGCTTTGGTCGTACACTGGAAGACTAGTAGTAGTTTCCAAAGCACATCTGGATGCATTCTGTAGTCTGTGGACCTTCATAGTGTTGATGAAACACAACAATTGCATCGGCATTGAACACAATAACCACCATGCGGACTTTTTCCCATGGGAGTAATGTATTAAACTCTCAACGCTTTGATCGTACACTGGAAGACTAGTAGTAGTCTCCGAAGCACATCTGGATGCATTCTGTAATCTGTGGACATTCAGAGTGATGATGAAACACAAAAATTGCATCGGCATTGAACACAATAAGCACCATGCGGACTTTTCATCATGTGAATCGTGTCTTAAACTGTGTACGCTTTGATTGTACACTGGAAACTAGTAGTAGTTTCCGAAGCACATCTGGAGGCATTCTGCAATCTGTGGACCTTCAGAGTGTTGATGAAACACAAAAATTGCATCGGCAATGAACACCATAAGCACCATGCGGACTTTTCTCCATGGGAGTAATGTCTTATACTGTCTACGCTTTGGTCGTACACTGGAGGACTAGTAGTAGTTTCCGAAGCACATCTGGAGGCATTCTGTAATCTGTGGACCTTCAGAGTGTTGATGAAACAGAAAACATGCATCGGCATTGAACACAATGAGCACCATGCGGACTTTTCTCAATGAGAGAAATGTCTCAAACTGTCTATGCTTTGATCGTTCCCTTGAAGCCTAGTAGTAGTATCCGAAGCACATCTGGAGGCATTTTGTAATCTGTGGACCTTTAGAGTGTTGATGAAACACAAAAATTGCATCGGCATTGAACACAATCAGCACCATGCGGACTTCTCTCCATGGGAGTAATGTCTAAAACTGTCTACGCTTTGATCGTACACTGGAAGACTAGTAGTAGTTTCCGAAGCACATCTGGAGGCATTCTGTAATCTGTGGACCTTCAGAGTGTTGATGAAATTCAAAAATTGCATCGGCATTGAACACAATAAGCACCATGCGGACTTTTTACCATGGGAGTAATGTCTTAAACTGTCTACGCCTTGATCGTACATTGGAAGACTAGTAGTAGTTTCCAAAGCACATCTGGAGGCATTCTGTAATCTGTGGACCTTAAGAGTGTTGGTGAAACACCAAAATTGCATCGGCATTGAACACAATAAGCACCATGTGGATTTATCTCCATGGGAGTAATGTCTTAAACTGGCTACGCTTTGATCGTACACTGGAAGACTAGTAGTAGTTTTTGAAGCACATCTGGATGCAGTCTGTAATCTGTGGACCTTCAGAGTGTTGACAAAACAAAAAAATTGCATCGGCATTGAACATAATAAGCACCATGCGGACTTTTGTCCATTTGAGTAATTTCTTAAACTGTCTACGCTTTGATCGTACACTGGAAGACTAGTAGTAGTTTCCGAAGCACATCTGGATGCATTCTGTAGTCTGTGGACCTTCATAGTGTTGATGAAACACAAATATTGCATCGGCATTGAACACAATAAGCACCATGTGGACTTTTCTCCATGGGTGAAATGTATTAAACTGTCTACGCTGTGATCGTACACTGGAAGGCTAGTAGTAGTTTCCGAATCACATTTGGAGGCATTCTGTAATCTTTGCACTTTCAGAGTGATGATGAGACACAAACATTGCATCGGCATTGAACACAATAAGCACCATGCGGACTTTTCATCATGTGAATAGTGTCTTAAACTGTGTACGCTTTGATTGTACACTGGAAACTAGTAGTAGTTTCCGAAGCACATCTGGAGGCATTCTGCAATATGTGGACCTTCAGAGTGTTGATGAAACACAAAAATTGCATCGGCATAGAACACAATAAGCTCCAATTCGGACTCTTCTCCATGGGAGTAATGTCTTAAACTTTTTACGCTTTGATCGTACACTGGAAGACTAGTAGTAGTTTCCGAAGCACATCTGGAGGCATTCTGTAATCTATGGACCTTCAGAGTGTTGATGAAACACAAATATTGCATCGGCATTGAACACAATAAGGGCCATGCGGACTTCTCTCCATGGGAGTAATGTCTTAAACTGTCTACGTTTTTGGTCGTACACTGGAAGACTGTTAGTAGTTCCCGAAGCACATCTGGAAGCATTCTGTAATCTGTGAACCTTCAGAGTGTTAATGAAACAGAAATATTGCATCGGCATTGAACAGAATATTGGCCATGCGGACTTCTCCCCATGGGAGGAATGTCTTAAACTGTCTACGCTTTGATCGTACACTGGAAGACTAGTAGTAGTTTCTGAAGAACATCTGGAGGCATTCTGTAATCTGTGGACCTTCAGAGTGTTGATGAAACACAAAAATTGCATCCGCATTGAACACAATAAGGACCATGCAGACTTTTCCTCATGGGAGTAATGTCAAACTGTCTACGCTTTGATCGTACACTGGAAACTAGTAGTAGTTTCCGAAGCACATCTGGAGGCATTCTGCAATCTGTGGACCTTCAGAGTGTTGATGAAACACAAAAATTGCATCCGCAACGAACACAATAAGCACCATGCGGACTTTTCCCCATGGGAGTAATGTCTTAAACTCTCTACGCTTTGGTCGAACACTGGAAGACTAGTAATAGTTTCCAAAGCACATCAGGATGCATTCTGTAATCTGTGAACCTTCAGAGTGTTAATGAAACACTAATATTGCATCGGCATTGAACACAAAATTGGCCATGCGGACTTCTCCCCATGGGAGGAATGTCTTAAACTGTCTACGCTTTGGTCGTACACTGGAAGACTAGTAGTAGTTTATGAAGGACATCTGGAGGCATTCTGTAATCTGTGGACCTTCAGAGTGTTGATGAAACACAAAAATTGCATCCGCATTGAACACAATAAGGACCATGCAGACTTTTCCTCATGGGAGTAATGTCTTGAACTGTCTACGCTTTGATCGTACACTGGAAGACTAGTAGTAGTTTCCGATGCACATCTGGATGCATTCTGAAATCTGCGGACCTTCAGAGTGTTGATGAAACACAAAAATTGCATCGGCATTGAACACAATAAGCACCTTGTGGACTTTTCTCCATGGGAGTAATGTCTTAAACTGTCTACGCTTTGATCATACTCTGGAAGAGTAGCGTGTAGCTTCCGAAGCACATCTGGAACCATTCTGTAATCTGTGGACCATCAGAGTGTTGATGAAAAACACAAAAATTGCATCGGCATTGAACACAATAAGCACCATGCGGATTTCTCTATATGGGAGTAATGTCTTAAACTGTCTACGCTTCGATCGTACACTGGAAGACTAGTAGTAGTTTCCGAAGCACATCTGGAGGCATTTTGTAATCTGTGGACCTTCAGAGTGTTGATGAAACACAAAAATTGCATCGGCATTTGACACAATAAGCACCATGCGGACTTTTCACCATGGGAGTAGTGTCTTAAACTGTGTACGCTTTGATCGTACAGTGGAAGACTAGTAGTAGTTTCCGAAGCACATCTTGATGCATTCTGTAATCTGTGGACATTCAGAGTGATGATGAAACACAAAAATTGCATCGGCATTGAACACAATAAGCACCATGCGAACTTTTTATCATGCGAATAGTGTCTTAAACTGTGTACGCTTTGATTGTACACTGGAAACTAGTAGTAGTTTCCGAAGCACATCTGGAGGCATTCTGCAATCTGTGGACCTTCAGAGTGTTGATGAAACACAAAAATTGCATCCGCAATGAACACAAAAAGCACCATGCGGACTTTTCTCCATGGGAGTAATGTCTTAAACTGTCTACGCTTTGGTCGTACACTGGAAGACTAGTAGTAGATTCCAAAGCAATCTGGATGCATTCTGTAGTCTGTGGACCTTCATAGTGTTGATGAAACACAACAATTGCATCGGCATTGAACACAATAAGCACCATGCGGACTTTTTACCATGTTAGTAATGTATTAAACTCTCTACGCTTTGATCGTACACTGGAAGACTAATAGTAGTTTCCGAAGCACATCTGGATGCATTCTGTAATCTGTGGACATTCAGAGTGATGATGAAACACAAAAATTGCATCGGCATTGAACACAATAAGCACCATGCGGACTTCTCATCATGTGAATAGTGTCATAAACTGTGTACGCTTTGATTGGACACTGGAAACTAGTAGTAGTTTCCGAAACACATCTGGAGGCATTCTGCAATCTGTGGACCTTCAGAGTGTTGATGAAACACAAAAATTGCATCGGCAATGAACACAATAAGCACCATGCGGACTTTTCTCCATGGGATTAATGTCTTATACTGTCTACGCTTTGGTCGTACACTGGAGGACTAGTAGTGGTTTCCGAAGCACATCTGGAGGCATTCTGTAATCTGTGGACCTTCAGAGTGTTGATGAAACAGAAAACATGCATCGGCATTGAACACAATGAGCACCATGCGGACTTTTCTCAATGAGAGTAATGTCTCAAACTGTCTATGCTTTGATCGTTCCCTTGAAGCCTAGTAGTAGTATCCGAAGCACATCTGGAGGCATTCTGTAATCTGTGGTCCTTTAGAGTGTTGATGAAACACAAAAATTGCATCGGCATTGAACACAATCAGCACCATGCGGACTTCTCTCCATGGGAGTAATGTCTAAAACAGTCTACGCTTTGATCGTACACTGGAAGACTAGTAGTAGTTTCCGAAGCACATCTGGAGGCATTCTGTAATCTGTGGACCTTCAGAGTGTTGATGAAACACAAAAATTGCATCGGCATTGAACACAATAAGCACCATGCGGACTTTTCTCCATGGGAGTAATGTCTTAAACAGTCTACGCCTTGATCGTACATTGGAAGACTAGTAGTAGTTTCCAAAGCACATCTGGAGGCATTCTGTAATCTGTGGACCTTCAGAGTGTTGGTGAAACACCAAAATTGCATCGGCATTGAACACAATAAGCACCATGTGGATTTTTCTCCATGGGAGTAATGTCTTAAACTGGCTACGCTTTTATCGTACACTGGAAGACTAGTAGTAGTTTTTGAAGCACATCTGGATGCATTCTGTAATCTGTGGACCTTCAGAGTGTTGATGAAACAAAAAAATTGCATCGGCATTGAACATAATAAGCACCATGCGGACTTTTCTCCATTGGAGTAATGTCTTAAACTTTCTACGCTTTGATCGTACACTGGAAGACTAGTAGTAGTTTCCGAAGCACATCTGGAGACCTTCTGTAATCTGTGGACCTGCAGAGTGTGTGTGAAACACAAAAATTGCATCGGCATTGAACACAATATGCACCATGTGGACTTTTCTCCATGGGAGTAATGTCTTAAACTGTCTACGCTTTGATCGTACACTGGTGGACTAGTCGTAGTTTCTGAAGCACATCTGGATGCAACTGTAATCTGTGAACCTTCAGAGTGTTGATGAAACACAAAAATTGCATCGGCATTGAACACAATAAGCACCATGCGGACTTTTCTCCATGGGAGTAATGTCTTAAACTGTCTACGCTTTCATTGTACACTGGAAACTAGTAGTAGTTTCCGAAGCACATCCGGAGGCAGTCTGCAATCTGTGGACCTTCAGAGTGTTGATGAAACACAAAAATTGCATCCGCAATGAACTCAATAAGCACCATGCGGACTTTTCTCCATGGGAGTAATGTCTTAAACTGTCTACTCTTTGGTCGTACACTGGAAGACTAGTAGTAGTTTCCAAAGCACATCTGGATGCATTCTGTAGGCTGTGGACCTTCATAGTGTTGATGAAACACAACAATTGCATCATCATTGAACTCAATAAGCACCATGTGGACTTTTCTCTATGGGTGAAATGTATTAAACTGTCTACGCTTTGATCGTACACTGGAAGACTAGTAGTGGGTTCCGAATCACATTTGGAGGAATTCTGTAATCTTTGCACTTTCAGAGTGATGATGAAACACAAACATTGCATCGGCATTGAACACAATAAGCACCATGCGGACTCTTCTCCATGGGAGTAATGTCTTAATCTGTCTACGCTTTGATTGTACACTGGAAGACTAGTAGTAGTTTCTGAAGCACATCTGGATGCATTCTGTAATCTGTGGACCTTCAGAGTGTTGATGAAACACAACAATTGCATCGGCATTGAACCCAATAAGCACCATGCGGACTTTTCTCCATGGGAGTAATGTCTTAAACTGTCTACGCTTTGATCGTACACTGGATGACTAGTAGTAGTTTACGAAGCACATCTGGAGGCATTCTGTGATCTATGGACCTTCAGAGTGTTGATGAAACACAAATATTGCATCGGCATTGAACACAATAAGGGCCATGCGGACTTCTCTCCATGGGAGTAATGTCTTAAACTGTCTACGTTTTTGGTCGTACACTGGAAGACTGTTAGTAGTTTCCGAAGCACATCTGGAAGCATTCTGTAATCTGTGAACCTTCAGAGTGTTAATGAAACACAAATATTGCATCGGCATTGAACACAATATTGGCCATGCGGACTTCTCCCCATGGGAGGAATGTCTTAAACTGTCTACGCTTTGATCGTACACTGGAAGACTAGTAGTAGTTTCTGAAGAACATCTGGAGGCATTCTGTAATCCGTGGACCTTCAGAGTGTTGATGAAACACAAAAATTGCATCCGCATTGAACTCAATAAGGACCATGCAGACTCTTCCTCATGGGAGTAATGTCTTAAACTGTCTACGCTTTGATCGTACACTGGAAGACTAGTAGTAGTTTCCGATGCACATCTGGATGCATTCTGAAATCTGTGGACCTTCCGAGTGTTGATGAAACACAAATATTGCATCGGCATTGAGCACAATATGGACCATGCGGACTTTTCTCCATAGGAGTAAAGTCTTAAACTGTCTACGCTTTGGTCGTACACTGGAAGACTAGTAGTAGTTTCCGAAGCACATCTGGAGGCATACTGTAATCTGTGGACCTTCACAGTGTTGATGAAACACAAAAACTGCATCGGCATTGAACACAATATGGACCATGCGGACTTTTCTCCATGGGAGTAAAGTCTTAAACTGTCTACGCTTTGGTCGTACACTGGAAGACTAGTAGTAGTTTCCGAAGCACATCTGGAGGCATACTGTAATCTGTGGACCTTCATAGTGTTGATGAAACACAAAAATTGCATCGGCATTGAACACAATAAGCACCATGCGGATTTCTCTATATGGGAGTAATGTCTTAAACTGTCTACGCTTCGATCGTACACTGAAAGACTAGTAGTAGTTTCCGAAGCACATCTGGAGGCATTTTGTAATCTGTGGTCCTTCAGAGTGTTGAAGAAACACAAAAATTGCATCGGCATTGGACACAATAAGCACCATGCGGACTTTTCACCATGGGAGTAGTGTCATAAACTGTGTACGCTTTGATCGTACAGTGGAAGACTAGTAGTAGTTTCCGAAGCACATCTGGATGCATTCTGTAATCTGTTTACATTCAGAGTGATGATGAAACACAAAAATTGCATCGGCATTGAACACATTAAGCACCATGTGGACTTTTCTCCATGCGAGAAATGTCTTCAACTGTCTACGCTCTGATCGTACACCGGAAGACTAGCAGTAGTTTCCGAAACACATCTGGAGGCATTCTGCAATCTGTGGAACTTCAGAGTGTTGATGAAACACAAAAATTGCATCGGCATTGAACACATTAAGCACCATGCGGACTTTTCTTTTTGGGAGTAATGTCTTAAACTGTCTACGCTTTGATCGTACACTGCAAGATTAGCAGTAATTTCCGAAGCATATTTGGAAGCATTCTGTAATCTGTGGACCTTCAGAGTGTTGATGAAACACAAAAATTGCATCGGCATTGAACACAATAAGCACCATGCGGACCTTTCTCCATGGGAGTAATGTCTTAAACTGTCTACTCTTTGGTCGTACACTGGAAGACTAGTAGTAGTTTCCAAAGCACATTTGGAGTCATTCTGTAATCTTTGCACCTTCGGAGTGATGATGAGACACAAACATTGCATCGGCATTGAACACAATAAGCACCATGCGGACTTTTCTGCATTGGGAGTAATGTCTTAAAATGTCTACGCTTTGATTGTACACTGGAAGTCTAGTAGTAGATTCTGAAGCACATCTGGATGCATTCTGTAATCTGTGGACCTTCAGAGTGTTGATGAAACACAAATATTGCATCGGCATTGAACCCAATAAGCACCATGCGGACTTTTCTCCATGGGAGTAATGTCTTAAACATTCTACGATTTTATCGTACACTGTAAGACTAGTAGTAGTTTCCGAAGCATATCTGGAGGCATTCTGTTATCTGTGGACCTTCAGAGTGTTGGTGAAACACAAAAATTGCATCCGCATTGTACACAATAAACACCATGCGGACTTTTCTCCATGGGAGTAATGTCTTTAACTGTCTCCGCTTTGATCGTACACTGGAAGATAGTAGTAGTTTCCGAAGCACATCTGGATGCATTCTGTAATCTGTGGACCTTCAGAGTTTTGATGAAACACAAAAATTGCATCGGCATTGAACACAATAAGCACCTTGCGGACTTTTCTCCATTGGAGTAATGTCTTAAACTGTCTCCGCTTTGATCTTACCCTGGAAGATAGTACTAGTTTCCGAAGCACATCTGGATGCATTCTGTAATCAGTGGACCTTCAGAGTGTTGATGAAATACAAAAATTGCATCGGAATTGAACACAATATGCACCATGCGGACTTTTCTCCATGGGAGTCGTGTCTTAAACTGTCTACGCATTGATCGTACACTGGAAGACTGGTAGTAGTTTCTGAAGCACATCTGGATGCAACTGTAATCTGCGGACCTTCAGAGTGTTAATGAAACACAAAAATTGCATCGGCATTGAACACAATAAGCACCATGCGGATTACTCTACATGGGACTAATGTCTTAAACTGTCTACGACTTTGGTCATACACTGGAAGACTATTAGTAGTTTCCGAAGCACATCTGGAGGCATTCTGTAATCTGTGGACCTTCAGAGTGTTAATGAAACACAAATATTGCATCGGCATTGAACACAATAAGCACCATGCGGACTTTTCCCCATGGGAGGAATGTCTTAAACTGTCTACGCTTTGATCGTACACTGGAAGACTAGTAGTAGTTTCTGAAGAACATCTGGAGGCATTCTGTAATCTGTGGACCTTCAGAGTGTTGATGAAACACAAAAATTGCATCCGCATTGAACACAATAAGCACCTTGTCCACTTTTCTCCATGGGGGTAATGTCTTAAACTGTCTACGCTTTGATCATACTCTGGAAGAGTAGCAGTAGCTTCCGAAGCACATCTGGAACCATTCTGTAATCTGTGGACCATCAGAGTGTTGATGAAACACAAAAATTGCATCGGCATTGAACACAATATGGACCATGCGGACTTTTCTCCATGGGAGTAAAGTCTTAAACTGTCTACGCTTTGGTCGTACACTGGAAGACTAGTAGTAGTTTCCGAAGCACATCTGGTGGCATACTGTAATCTGTGGACATTCAGAGTGATGATGAAACACAAAAATTGCATCGGCATTGAACACAATAAGCACCATGCGGATTTCTCTATATGGGAGTAATGTCTTAAACTGTCTACGCTTCGATCGTACACTGGAAGAGTAGTAGTAGTTTCCGAAGCACATCTGGAGGCATTTTGTAATCTGTGGACCTTCAGAGTGTTGATGAAACACAAAAATTGCATCGGCATTTGACACAATAAGCACCATGCGGACTTTTAATCATGCGAATAGTGTCTTAAACTGTGTACGCTTTGATTGTACACTGGAAACTAGTAGTAGTTTCCGAAGCACATCTGGAGGCATTCTGCAATCTGTGGACCTTCAGAGTGTTGATGAAACACAAAGATTGCATCCGCAATGAACACAATAAGCACCATGCGGACTTTTCTCCATGGGAGTAATGTCTTAAACTGTCTACGCTTTGGACGTACACTGGAAGACTAGTAGTAGATTCCAAAGCACATCTGGATGCATTCTGTAGTCTGTGGTCCTTCATAGTGTTGATGAAACACAACAATTGCATCGGCATTGAACACAATAAGCACCATGCGGACTTTTTACCATGGGAGTAATGTATTAAACTCTCTACGCTTTGATCGTACACTGGAAGACTAGTAGTAGTTTCCGAAGCACATCTGGATGCATTCTGTAATCTGTGGACATTCAGAGTGATGATGAAACACAAAAATTGCATCGGCAATGAACACAATAAGCACCATGCGGACTTTTCTCCATGGGAGTAATGTCTTATACTGTCTACGCTTTGGTCGTACACTGGAGGACTAGTAGTGGTTTCCGAAGCACATCTGGAGTCATTCTGTAATCTGTGGACCTTCAGAGTGTTGATGAAACAGAAAACATGCATCGGCATTGAACACAATGAGCACCATGCGGACTTTTCTCAATGAGAGTAATGTCTCAAACTGGCTACGCTTTTATCGTACACTGGAAGACTAGTAGTAGTTTCCGAAGCACATCTGGAGGCATTCTGTAATCTGTGGACCTTCAGAGTGTTGATGAAACGCAAAAATTGCATCGGCATTGAACACAATAAGCACCATGCGGACTTTTTACCATGGGAGTAATGTCTTAAACTGTCTACGCATTGATCGTACATTGGAAGACTAGTAGTAGTTTCCAAAGCACATCTGGAGGCATTCTGTAATCTATGGACCTTCAGAGTGTTGGTGAAACACCAAAATTGCATCGGCATTGAACACAATAAGCACCATGTGGATTTTTCTCCATGGGAGTAATGTCTTAAACTGGCTTCGATTTTATCGTACACTGGAAGACTAGTAGTAGTTTTTGAAGCACATCTGGATGCATTCTGTAATCTGTGGACCTTCAGAGTGTTGATGAAACAAAAAAATTGCATCGGCATTGAACACAATATTGGCCATGCGGACTTCTCCCCATGGGAGGAATGTCTTAAACTGTCTACGCTTTGATGGTACACTGGAAGACTAGTAGTAGTTTCTGAAGAACATCTGGAGGCATTCTGTAATCTGTGGACCTTCAGAGTGTTGATGAAACACAAAAATTGCATCGGCATTGAACTCAATATGGACCATGCGGACTTTTCTCCATGGGAGTAAAGTCTTAAACTGTCTACGCTTTGGTCGTACACTGGAAGACTAGTAGTAGTTTCCGAAGCACATCTGGAGGCATACTGTAATCTGTGGACCTTCATAGTGTTGATGAAACACAAAAATTGCATCGGCATTGAACACAATAAGCACCATGCGGATTTCTCTATATGGGAGTAATGTCTTAAACTGTCTACGCTTTGATCGTACACTGGAAGACTAGTAGTAGTTTCCGATGCACATCTGGATGCATTCTGAAATCTGTGGACCTTCAGAGTGTTGAAGAAACACAAAAATTGCATCGGCATTGGACACAATAAGCACCATGCGGACTTTTCACCATGGGAGTAGTGTCATAAACTGTGTACGCTTTGATCGTACAGTGGAAGACTAGTAGTAGTTTCCAAAGCACATCTGGATGCATTCTGTAATCTGTTTACATTCAGAGTGATGATGAAACACAAAAATTGCGTCGGCATTGAACACATTAAGCACCATGTGGACTTTTCTCCATGCGAGAAATGTCTTCAACTGTCTACGCTCTGATCGTACACCGGAAGACTAGCAGTAGTTTCCGAAACACATCTGGAGGCATTCTGCAATCTGTGGAACTTCAGAGTGTTGATGAAACACAAAAATTGCATCGGCATTGAACACATTAAGCACCATGCGGACTTTTCTTTTTGGGAGTAATGTCTTAAACTGTCTACGCTTTGATCGTACACTGCAAGATTAGCAGTAATTTCCGAAGCATATTTGGAAGCATTCTGTAATCTGTGGACCTTCAGAGTGTTGATGAAACACAAAAATTGCTTCGGCATTGAACACAATAAGCACCATGCGGACCTTTCTCCATGGGAGTAATGTCTTAAACTGTCTACGCTTTGGTCGTACACTGGAAGACTAGTAGTAGTTTCCAAAGCACATTTGGAGTCATTCTGTAATCTTTGCACCTTCGGAGTGATGATGAGACACAAACATTGCATCGGCATTGAACACAATAAGCACCATGCGAACTTTTCTCCATGGGAGTAATGTCTTAAAATGTCTACGCTTTGATTGTACACTGGAAGTCTAGTAGTAGTTTCCGAAGCACATCTGGATGCATTCTGTAATCTGTGGACCTTCAGAGTTTTGATGAAACACAAAAATTGCATCGGCATTGAACACAATAAGCACCTTGCGGACTTTTCTCCATTGGAGTAATGTCTTAAACTGTCTCCGCTTTGATCGTACCCTGGAAGATAGTACTAGTTTCCGAAGCACATCTGGATGCATTCTGTAATCAGTGGACCTTCAGAGTGTTGATGAAATACAAAAATTGCATCGGAATTGAACACAATATGCACCATGCGGACTTTTCTCCATGGGAGTCGTGTCTTAAACTGTCTACGCATTGATCGTACACTGGAAGACTGGTAGTAGTTTCTGAAGCACATCTGGATGCAACTGTAATCTGCGGACCTTCAGAGTGTTAATGAAACACAAAAATTGCATCGGCATTGAACACAATAAGCACCATGCGGATTTCTCTACATGGGACTAATGTCTTAAACTGTCTACGACTTTGGTCATACACTGGAAGACTATTAGTAGTTTCCGAAGCACATCTGGAGGCATTCTGTAATCTGTGGACCTTCAGAGTGTTAATGAAACACAAATATTGCATCGGCATTGAACACAATATTGGCCATGCGGACTTCTCCCCATGGGAGGAATGTCTTAAACTGTCTACGCTTTGATCGTACACTGGATGACTAGTAGTAGTTTCTGAAGAACATCTGGAGGCATTCTGTAATCTGTGGACCTTAAGAGTGTTGATGAAACACAAAAATTGCATCCGCATTGAACACAATAAGCACCTTGTGGACTTTTCTCCATGGGGGTAATGTCTTAAACTGTCTACGCTTTGATCATACTCTGGAAGAGTAGCAGTAGCTTCCGAAGCACGTCTGGAACCATTCTGTAATCTGTGGACCATCAGAGTGTTGATGAAACACAAAAATTGCATCGGCATTGAACACAATATGGACCATGCGGACTTTTCTCCATGGGTGTAAAGTCTTAAACTGTCTACGCTTTGGTCGTACACTGGAAGACTAGTAGTAGTTTCCGAAGCACATCTGGAGGCATACTGTAATCTGTGGACATTCAGAGTGATGATGAAACACAAAAATTGCATCGGCATTGAACACAATAAGCACCATGCGGATTTCTCTATATGGGAGTAATGTCTTAAACTGTCTACGCTTCGATCGTACACTGGAAGACTAGTAGTAGTTTCCGAAGCACATCTGGAGGCATTTTGTAATCTGTGGACCTTCAGAGTGTTGATGAAACACAAAAATTGCATCGGCATTTGACACAATAAGCACCATGCGGACTTTTAATCATGCGAATAGTGTCTTAAACTGTGTACGCTTTGATTGTACACTGGAAACTAGTAGTAGTTTCCGAAGCACATCTGGAGGCATTCTGCAATCTGTGGACCTTCAGAGTGTTGATGAAACACAAAAATTGCATCCGCAATGAACACAATAAGCACCATGCGGACTTTTCTCCATGGGAGTAATGTCTTAAACTGTCTACGCTTTGGACGTACACTGGAAGACTAGTAGTAGATTCCAAAGCACATCTGGATGCATTCTGTAGTCTGTGGTCCTTCATAGTGTTGATGAAACACAACAATTGCATCGGCATTGAACACAATAAGCACCATGCGGACTTTTTACCATGGGAGTAATGTATTAAACTCTCTACGCTTTGATCGTACACTGGAAGACTAGTAGTAGTTTCCGAAGCACATCTGGATGCATTCTGTAATCTGTGGACATTCAGAGTGATGATGAAACACAAAAATTGCATCGGCAATGAACACAATAAGCACCATGCGGACTTTTCTCCATGGGAGTAATGTCTTATACTGTCTACGCTTTGGTCGTACACTGGAGGACTAGTAGTGGTTTCCGAAGCACATCTGGAGTCATTCTGTAATCTGTGGACCTTCAGAGTGTTGATGAAACAGAAAACATGCATCGGCATTGAACACAATGAGCACCATGCGGACTTTTCTCAATGAGAGTAATGTCTCAAACTGGCTACGCTTTTATCGTACACTGGAAGACTAGTAGTAGTTTCCGAAGCACATCTGGAGGCATTCTGTAATCTGTGGACCTTCAGAGTGTTGATGAAACGCAAAAATTGCATCGGCATTGAACACAATAAGCACCATGCGGACTTTTTACCATGGGAGTAATGTCTTAAACTGTCTACGCATTGATCGTACATTGGAAGACTAGTAGTAGTTTCCAAAGCACATCTGGAGGCATTCTGTAATCTATGGACCTTCAGAGTGTTGGTGAAACACCAAAATTGCATCGGCATTGAACACAATAAGCACCATGTGGATTTTTCTCCATGGGAGTAATGTCTTAAACTGGCTTCGATTTTATCGTACACTGGAAGACTAGTAGTAGTTTTTGAAGCACATCTGGATGCATTCTGTAATCTGTGGACCTTCAGAGTGTTGATGAAACAAAAAAATTGCATCGGCATTGAACACAATATTGGCCATGCGGACTTCTCCCCATGGGAGGAATGTCTTAAACTGTCTACGCTTTGATGGTACACTGGAAGACTAGTAGTAGTTTCTGAAGAACATCTGGAGGCATTCTGTAATCTGTGGACCTTCAGAGTGTTGATGAAACACAAAAATTGCATCGGCATTGAACTCAATATGGACCATGCGGACTTTTCTCCATGGGAGTAAAGTCTTAAACTGTCTACGCTTTGGTCGTACACTGGAAGACTAGTAGTAGTTTCCGAAGCACATCTGGAGGCATACTGTAATCTGTGGACCTTCATAGTGTTGATGAAACACAAAAATTGCATCGGCATTGAACACAATAAGCACCATGCGGATTTCTCTATATGGGAGTAATGTCTTAAACTGTCTACGCTTTGATCGTACACTGGAAGACTAGTAGTAGTTTCCGATGCACATCTGGATGCATTCTGAAATCTGTGGACCTTCAGAGTGTTGAAGAAACACAAAAATTGCATCGGCATTGGACACAATAAGCACCATGCGGACTTTTCACCATGGGAGTAGTGTCATAAACTGTGTACGCTTTGATCGTACAGTGGAAGACTAGTAGTAGTTTCCAAAGCACATCTGGATGCATTCTGTAATCTGTTTACATTCAGAGTGATGATGAAACACAAAAATTGCATCGGCATTGAACACATTAAGCACCATGTGGACTTTTCTCCATGCGAGAAATGTCTTCAACTGTCTACGCTCTGATCGTACACCGGAAGACTAGCAGTAGTTTCCGAAACACATCTGGAGGCATTCTGCAATCTGTGGAACTTCAGAGTGTTGATGAAACACAAAAATTGCATCGGCATTGAACACATTAAGCACCATGCGGACTTTTCTTTTTGGGAGTAATGTCTTAAACTGTCTACGCTTTGATCGTACACTGCAAGATTAGCAGTAATTTCCGAAGCATATTTGGAAGCATTCTGTAATCTGTGGACCTTCAGAGTGTTGATGAAACACAAAAATTGCTTCGGCATTGAACACAATAAGCACCATGCGGACCTTTCTCCATGGGAGTAATGTCTTAAACTGTCTACGCTTTGGTCGTACACTGGAAGACTAGTAGTAGTTTCCAAAGCACATTTGGAGTCATTCTGTAATCTTTGCACCTTCGGAGTGATGATGAGACACAAACATTGCATCGGCATTGAACACAATAAGCACCATGCGGACTTTTCTCCATGGGAGTAATGTCTTAAAATGTCTACGCTTTGATTGTACACTGGAAGTCTAGTAGTAGTTTCCGAAGCACATCTGGATGCATTCTGTAATCTGTGGACCTTCAGAGTTTTGATGAAACACAAAAATTGCATCGGCATTGAACACAATAAGCACCTTGCGGACTTTTCTCCATTGGAGTAATGTCTTAAACTGTCTCCGCTTTGATCGTACCCTGGAAGATAGTACTAGTTTCCGAAGCACATCTGGATGCATTCTGTAATCAGTGGACCTTCAGAGTGTTGATGAAATACAAAAATTGCATCGGAATTGAACACAATATGCACCATGCGGACTTTTCTCCATGGGAGTCGTGTCTTAAACTGTCTACGCATTGATCGTACACTGGAAGACTGGTAGTAGTTTCTGAAGCACATCTGGATGCAACTGTAATCTGCGGACCTTCAGAGTGTTAATGAAACACAAAAATTGCATCGGCATTGAACACAATAAGCACCATGCGGATTTCTCTACATGGGACTAATGTCTTAAACTGTCTACGACTTTGGTCATACACTGGAAGACTATTAGTAGTTTCCGAAGCACATCTGGAGGCATTCTGTAATCTGTGGACCTTCAGAGTGTTAATGAAACACAAATATTGCATCGGCATTGAACACAATATTGGCCATGCGGACTTCTCCCCATGGGAGGAATGTCTTAAACTGTCTACGCTTTGATCGTACACTGGAAGACTAGTAGTAGTTTCTGAAGAACATCTGGAGGCATTCTGTAATCTGTGGACCTTAAGAGTGTTGATGAAACACAAAAATTGCATCCGCATTGAACACAATAAGCACCTTGTGGACTTTTCTCCATGGGGGTAATGTCTTAAACTGTCTACGCTTTGATCATACTCTGGAAGAGTAGCAGTAGCTTCCGAAGCACATCTGGAACCATTCTGTAATCTGTGGACCATCAGAGTGTTGATGAAACACAAAAATTGCATCGGCATTGAACACAATATGGACCATGCGGACTTTTCTCCATGGGTGTAAAGTCTTAAACTGTCTACGCTTTGGTCGTACACTGGAAGACTAGTAGTAGTTTCCGAAGCACATCTGGAGGCATACTGTAATCTGTGGACATTCAGAGTGATGATGAAACACAAAAATTGCATCGGCATTGAACACAATAAGCACCATGCGGATTTCTCTATATGGGAGTAATGTCTTAAACTGTCTACGCTTCGATCGTACACTGGAAGACTAGTAGTAGTTTCCGAAGCACATCTGGAGGCATTTTGTAATCTGTGGACCTTCAGAGTGTTGATGAAACACAAAAATTGCATCGGCATTTGACACAATAAGCACCATGCGGACTTTTAATCATGCGAATAGTGTCTTAAACTGTGTACGCTTTGATTGTACACTGGAAACTAGTAGTAGTTTCCGAAGCACATCTGGAGGCATTCTGCAATCTGTGGACCTTCAGAGTGTTGATGAAACACAAAAATTGCATCCGCAATGAACACAATAAGCACCATGCGGACTTTTCTCCATGGGAGTAATGTCTTAAACTGTCTACGCTTTGGACGTACACTGGAAGACTAGTAGTAGATTCCAAAGCACATCTGGATGCATTCTGTAGTCTGTGGACCTTCATAGTGTTGATGAAACACAACAATTGCATCGGCATTGAACACAATAAGCACCATGCGGACTTTTTACCATGGGAGTAATGTATTAAACTCTCTACGCTTTGATCGTACACTGGAAGACTAGTAGTAGTTTCCGAAGCACATCTGGATGCATTCTGTAATCTGTGGACATTCAGAGTGATGATGAAACACAAAAATTGCATCGGCAATGAACACAATAAGCACCATGCGGACTTTTCTCCATGGGAGTAATATCTTATACTGTCTACGCTTTGGTCGTACACTGGAGGACTAGTAGTAGTTTCCGAAGCACATCTGGAGTCATTCTGTAATCTGTGGACCTTCAGAGTGTTGATGAAACAGAAAACATGCATCGGCATTGAACACAATGAGCACCATGCGGACTTTTCTCAATGAGAGTAATGTCTCAAACTGGCTACGCTTTTATCGTACACTGGAAGACTAGTAGTAGTTTCCGAAGCACATCTGGAGGCATTCTGTAATCTGTGGACCTTCAGAGTGTTGATGAAACGCAAAAATTGCATCGGCATTGAACACAATAAGCACCATGCGGACTTTTTACCATGGGAGTAATGTCTTAAACTGTCTACGCCTTGATCGTACATTGGAAGACTAGTAGTAGTTTCCAAAGCACATCTGGAGGCATTCTGTAATCTGTGGACCTTCAGAGTGTTGGTGAAACACCAAAATTGCATCGGCATTGAACACAATAAGCACCATGTGGATTTTTCTCCATGGGAGTAATGTCTTAAACTGGCTTCGATTTTATCGTACACTGGAAGACTAGTAGTAGTTTTTGAAGCACATCTGGATGCATTCTGTAATCTGTGGACCTTCAGAGTGTTGATGAAACAAAAAAATTGCATCGGCATTGAACATAATAAGCACCATGCGGACTTTTCTCCATTGGAGTAATGTCTTAAACTTTCTACGCTTTGATCGTACACTGGAAGACTAGTAGTAGTTTCCGAAGCACATCTGGAGACCTTCTGTAATCTGTGGACCTTCAGAGTGTTGATGAAACCCAAAAATTGCATCGGCATTTAACACAATAAGCACCATGTGGACTTTTCTCCATGTGAGTAATGTCTTAAACTGTCTACGCTTTCATCGTACACCGGAAGACTAGTAGTAGTTTCCGAAGCACATCTGGAGGCATTCTGTAATCTGTGGACCTGCAGAGTGTGTGTGAAACACAAAAATTGCATCGGCATTGAACACAATATGCACCATGTGGACTTTTCTCCATGGGAGTAACGTCTTAAACTGTCTACGCTTTGATCGTACACTGGAATACTAGTCGTAGTTTCCAAAGCACATCTGGATGCAACTGTAATCTGTGAACCTTCAGAGTGTTGATGAAACACAAAATTTGCATCGGCATTGAACACAATAAGCACCATGCGGACTTTTCTCCATGGGAGTAATGTCTTAAACTGTCTACGCTTTGATTGTACACTGGAAACTAGTAGTAGTTTCCGAAGCACATCTGGAGGCAGTCTGCAATCTGTGGACCTTCAGAGTGTTAATGAAACACAAAAATTGCATCCGCAATGAACTCAATAAGCACCATGCGGACTTTTCTCCATGGGAGTAATGTCTTAAACTGTCTACGCTTTGGTCGTACACTGGAAGACTAGTAGTAGTTTCCAAAGCACATCTGGATGCATTCTGTAGGCTGTGGACCTTCATAGTGTTGATGAAACACAACTATTGCATCATCATTGAACACAATAAGCACCATGTGGACTTTTCTCCATGGGTGAAAAGTATTAAACTGTCTACGCTTTGATCGTACACTGGAAGACTAGTAGTAGTTTCCGAATCACATTTGGAGGCATTCTGTAATCTTTGCACTTTCAGAGTGATGATGAAACACAAACATTGCATCGGCATTGAACACAATAAGCACCATGCGGACTTTTCTTCATGGGAGTAATGTCTTAATATGTCTACGCTTTGATTGTACACTGGAAGACTAGTAGTAGTTTCTGAAGCACATCTTGAGGCAGTCTGTATTCTGTGGACCTTCAGAGTGTTGATGAAACACAAAAATTGCATCGGCATAGAACACAATAAGCTCCAATTCGGACTCATCTCCATGGGAGTAATGTCTTAAACTGTTTACGCTTTGATCGTACACTGGAAGACTAGAAGTAGTTTCCGAAGCACGTCTGGAGGCATTCTGTAATCTATGTACCTTCAGAGTGTTGATGAAACACAAATATTGCATCGGCATTGATAACAATAAGGGCCATGCGGACTTCTCTCCATGGGGGTAATGTCTTAAACTGTCTACGTTTTTGGTCGTACACTGGAAGACTGTTAGTAGTTTCCGAAGCACATCTGGAAGCATTCTGTAATCTGTGAACCTTCAGAGTGTTAATGAAACACAAATATTGCATCGGCATTGAACACAATATTGGCCATGCGGACTTCTCCCCATGGGAGGAATGTCTTAAACTGTCTACGCTTTGATCGTACACTGGAAGACTAGTAGTAGTTTCTGAAGAACATCTGGAGGCATTCTGTAATCTGTGGACCTTCAGAGTGTTGATGAAACACAAAAATTGCATCCGCATTGAACACAATAAGGACCATGCAGACTTTTCCTCATGGGAGTAATGTCTTAAACTGTCTACGCTTTGATCGTACACTGGAAGACTAGTAGTAGTTTCCGATGCACATCTGGATGCATTCTGAAATCTGTGGACCTTCAGAGTGTTGATGAAACACAAAAATTGCATCGGCATTGAACTCAATATGGACCATGCGGACTTTTCTCCACGGGAGTAAAGTCTTAAACTGTCTACGCTTTGGTCGTACACTGGAAGACTAGTAGTAGTTTCCGAAGCACATCTGGAGGCATTTTGTAATCTGTGGACCTTCAGAGTGTTGATGAAACACAAATATTGCATCGGCATTGGACACAATAAGCACCATGCGGACTTTTCACCATGGGAGTAATGTCTTACACTGTGTACGCTTTGATCGTACAGTGGAAGACTAGTAGTAGTTTCCGAAGCACATCTGGATGCATATTTTAATCTGTTTACATTCAGAGTGATGATGAAACACAAAAATTGCATCGGCATTGAACACATTAAGCACCATGTGGACTTTTCTCCATGCGAGTAATGTCTTCAACTGTCTACGCTTTGATCGTACACCGGAAGACTAGCAGTAGTTTCCGAAACACATCTGGAGGCATTCTGCAATCTGTGGAACTTCAGAGTGTTGATGAAACACAAAAATTGCATCGGCATTGAACACATTAAGCACCATGCGGACTTTTCTTTTTGGGAGTAATGTCTTAAACTGTCTACGCTTTGATCGTACACTGCAAGATTAGCAGTACTTTCCGAAGCATATTTGGAAGCATTCTGTAATCTGTGGACCTTCAGAGTGTTGATGAAACACAAAAATTGCATCGGCATTGAACACAATAAGCACCATGCGGACTTTTCTCCATGGGAGTAATGTCTTAAACTGTCTACGCTTTGGTCGTACACTGGAAGACTAGTAGTAGTTTCCAAAGCACATTTGGAGGCATTCTGTAATCTTTGCACCTTCGGAGTGATGATGAGACACAAACATTGCATTGGCATTGAACACAATAAGCACCATGTAGATTTTTTCTCCATGGGAGTAATGTCTTAAAATGTCTACGCTTTGATTGTACACTGGAAGTCTAGTAGTAGATTCTGCAGCACATCTGGATGCATTCTGTAATCTGTGGACCTTCAGAGTGTTGATGAAACACAAATATTGCATCGGCATTGAACAAATAAGCACCATGCAGACTTTTCTCCATGGGAGTAATGTCTTAAACATTCTACGATTTGATCGTACACTGTAAGACTAGTAGTAAATTCCGAAGCACATGTGGAGGCATTCTGTTATCTGTGGACCTTCAGAGTGTTGATGAAACACAAAAATTGCATCCGCATTGTACACAATAAGCACCATGCGGACTTTTCTCCATGGGAGTAATGTCTTCAACTGTCTCCGCTTTGATCGTACACTGGAAGATAGTAGTAGTTTCCGAAGCACATCTGGATGCATTCTGTAATCTGTGGACCTTCAGAGTGTTGATGAAACACAAAAATTGCATCGGCATTGAACACAATAAGCACCTTGCGGACTTTTCTCCATTGGAGTAATGTCTTAAACTGTCTCCGCTTTGATCGTACCCTGGAAGATAGTACTAGTTTCCGAAGCACATCTGGATGCATTCTGTAATCAGTGGACCTTCAGAGTGTTGATGAAATACAAAAATTGCATCGGAATTGAACACAATATGCACCATGCGGACTTTTCTCCATGGGAGTCGTGTCTTAAACTGACTACGCATTGAACGAACACTGGAAGACTGGTAGTAGTTTCTGAAGCACATCTGGATGCAACTGTAATCTGCGGACCTTCAGAGAGTTGTTGAAACACAAAAATTGCATCGGCATTGAACACAATAAGCACCATGCGGATTTCTCTACATGGGACTAATGTCTTAAACTGTCTACGACTTTGGTCATACACTGGAAGACTATTAGTAGTTTCCGAAGCCCATCTGGAGGCATTCTGTAATCTGTGGACCTTCAGAGTGTTAATGAAACACAAGTATTGCATCGGCATTGAACACAATAATGGCCATGCGGACTTCTCCCCATGGGAGTAATGTCTTAAACTGTCTACGCTTTGATCGTACACTGGAAGACTAGTAGTAGTTTCCGAAGCACATCTGGACCATTCTGTAATCTGTGAACCTTCAAGGTGTTGATGAAACACAAAAATTGCATCGGCATTGAACACAATATGGACCATGCGGACTTTTCTCCACGGGAGTAAAGTCTTAAACTGTCTACGCTTTGGTCGTACACTGGAAGACTAGTAGTAGTTTCCGAAGCACATCTGGAGGCATTCTGTAATCTGTGGACCTTCATAGTGTTGATGAAACACAAAAATTGCATCGGCATTGAACACAATAAGCACCATGCGGATTTCTCTACATGGGACTAATGTCTTAAACTGTCTACGCTTTGATCGGACACTGGAAGGCTAGTAGTAGTTTCCGAAGCACATCTGGATGCATTCTGTAATCTGTGGACATTCAGAGTGTTGATGAAACACAAATATTGCATCGGCATTGAACACAATAAGGGCCATGCGGACTTTTCTCTTTGGGAGTAATGTCTTAAACTGTCTACGTCTTTGGTCGTACACTGGAAGACTATTAGTAGTTTCCGAAGCACATCTGGAGGCATTCTGTAAACTGTGGACCTTCAGAGTGTTAATGAAACACAAATATTGCATCGGCATTGAAGACAATAATGGCCATGCGGACTTCTCCCCATGGGAGTAATGTCTTAAACTGTCTACGCTTTGATCGTACACTGGAAGACTAGTAGTAGTTTCCGATGCACATCTGGATGCATTCTGAAATCTGTGGACCTTCCGAGTGTTGATGAAACACAAAAATTGCATTGGCATTGAACACAATAAGCACCATGCGGACTTTTACCTTTTTTTGAGTAATGGCTTAAACTGTCTACGCTTTGATCGTACACTGAAAGATTAGCAGTAATTTCCGAAGCATATTTGGAAGCATTCTGTAGTCTGTGGACCTTCAGAGTGTTGATGAAACACAAAAATTGCATCCGCATTGAACACAATAAGCACCATGTGGACTTTTCTCCATGGGAGTAATGTCTTAAAATGTCTAGGCTTTGATTGTACACTGGGAGACTATTGGTAGTTTCTGAAGCACATCTGGATGCATTCTGTAATCTGTGGACCTTCAGAGAGTTGGTGAAACACAAAAATTGCATCGGCCTTGAACACAATAAGAACCATGCGGACTTTTCTCCATGGGAGTAATGGCTTAAACTTTCTACGCTTTGATCGTACACTGTAAGACTAGTAGTAGTTTCCGAAGCACATCTGGAGGCATTCTGTTATCTGTGGACCATCAGAGTGTTGATGAAACACAAAAATTGCATCCGCATTGAACACAATAAGCACTTGCGGACTTTTCACCACGGGAGTAATGTCTTCAACTGTCTCCGCTTTGATCGTACACTGGAAGATAGTAGTAGTTTCCGAAGCACATCTGGATGCATTCTGTAATCTGTGGACCTTCAGAGTGTTGATGAAACACAAAAATTGCATCGGCATTGAACACAATAAGCACCTTGCGGACTTTTCTCCATGGGAGTAATGTCTTAAACTGTCTCCGCTTTGATCGTACCCTGGAAGATAGTACTAGTTTCCGAAGCACATCTGGGGCATTCTGTAATCTGTGGACCTTCAGAGAGTGGATGAAACACAAAAATTGCATCGGCATTGAACACAATAAGCACCATGCGGACGTTTCTCCATGGGAGTAATGTCTCAAACTGTCTACGTTTTGATCGTTCCCTGGAAGACTAGTAGTAGTTTCCGAAAATCATCTGGAGGCATTCTGTAATCTGCGGACCTTCACAGTGTTGATGAAACACAAAAATTGCATCGGCATTGAACCCAATAATCACCATGCGGACTTTTCTCCATGGGAGTAATGTCTTAAACTGTCTACGCTTTGATCGTTTCCTGGAAGACTAGTAGTAGTTTCCGAAGCACATCTGGAGGCAGTCTGTAATCTGTGGACCTTCAGAGTGTTGATAAACCACAAAAATTGCATCGGCATAGAACACAATAAGCTCCATGCGGACTTTCCTCCATGGGAGTAATGTCTTAAACTGTCTACGCTTTGATCGTACACTGGAAGACTAGTAGTAGTTTCCGAAGCACATTTGGAGGCATTCTGTAATCTTTGCACCTTCAGAGTGTTGATGAAACACAAAAGTTGCATCGGCATTGAACAAAATAAGCACCATGCGGACTTTGCTCACTGGGAGTAATGTCTTAAACTGTCTACGGTTTGATCGTACACTGGAAGACTAGTAGTAGTTTCTGAAGCACATTTGGAGGCATTCTGTAATCTTTGCACCTTCAGAGTGTTGATGAAACACAAAAGTTGCATCGGCATTGAACAAATAAAGCACCATGCGGACTTTTCTCATTGGGAGTAATGTCTTAAACTGTCTACGGTTTGATCGTACTCTGGAAGACTAGCAGTAGTTTCCGAAGCACATCTGGAAGCATTCTGTAATCTGTGGACCTAAAGAGTGATGATGAAACACAAAATTTGGCTTCGACATTGAACACAATAAGCACCATGCGGACATTTCTCCATGGCAGTAATGTCTTAAACTGTCTACTCTTTGGTCGTACACTCGAAGACTAGTAGTAGTTTCCGAAGCACATCTGGATGCAATCTGTATTCTGTTTACCTACAGAGTGTTGATGAAACACAAAAATTGCATCGGCATAGAACACAATAAGCTCCATGCGGACTCTTCTCCATGGGAGTAATGTCTTAAACTTTCTACGATTTGATCGTACACTGTAAGACTAGTAGTAGTTTCCGAAGCACATGTGGAGGCATTCTGTTATCTGTGGACCTTCAGAGTGTTGATGATACACAAAAATTGCATCCGCATTGAACACAATAAGCACCATGCGGACTTTTCTCCATGGGAGTAATGTCTTCAACTGTCGCCGCTTTGATCGTACACTGGAAGATAGTAGTGGTTTCCGAAGCACATCTCGATGCATTCTGTAATCTGTGGACCTTGAGAGTGTTGATGAAACACAAAAATTGCATCGGCATTGAACACAATAAGCACCTTGCGGACTTTTCTCCATGGGAGTAATGTCTTAAACTGTCTCCGCTTTGATCGTACCATGGGAGATAGTACTAGTTTCCGAAGCACATCTGGATGCATTCTGTAATCTGTGGCCCTTTAGAGTGTTGATGAAATACAAAAATTGCATCGGAATTGAACAAAATATGCACCATGTGGACTTTTCTCCATGGGAGTCGTGTCATAAACTGTCTACGCATTGATCGTACACTGGAAGACTGGTAGTAGTTTCTGAAGCACATCTGGATGCAACTGTAATCTGCGGACCTTCAGAGTGTTGATGAAACACAAAAATTGCATCGGCATTGAACACAATAAGCACGATGCGGACTTTTCTCTTTGGGAGTAATGTCTTAAACTGTCTACGCTTTGATCGTACACTTCAAGACTAGCAGTAGTTTCCAAAGCACAGTTGGATGCATTCTGTAATCTGTGGACCTTCAGACTGTTGATGAAACACAAAAATTGCATCGGCATAGAACACAATAAGCAACATGCGGACATTTCTCCATGGGAGTA
This sequence comes from Schistocerca gregaria, assembly GCF_023897955.1. Lineage (NCBI taxonomy): Eukaryota > Metazoa > Arthropoda > Insecta > Orthoptera > Acrididae > Schistocerca > Schistocerca gregaria. Next base: position 4,492,612 of record NW_026061726.1, read on the forward strand.
ATGTCTTAAACTGTCTACCTTTTGGTCGTACACTCGAAGACTAGTAGTAGTTTCCGAAGCATATCTGGAGGCATTCTGTAATCTGTGGACCTTCAGAGTCTTGATGAAACACAAATATTGCATCGGCATTGAACACAATAAGCGTCATGCGGACTTCTCTCCATGGGAGTAATGTCTTAAACTGTCTACGACTTTGGTCGTACACTGGAAGACTATTAGTAGTTTCCGAAGCACATCTGGAGGCATTCTGTAATCTGTAGACCTTCAGAGTGTTAATGAAACACAAATATTGCATCGGCAATGAACACAATAATGGCCATGCGGGCTTCTCCCCATGGGAGTAATGTCTTAAACTGTCTACGCTTTTATCGTACACTGGAAGACTAGTAGTAGTTTCCGAAGCACATCTGGACCATTCTGTAATCTGTGAACCTTCAAAGTGTTGATGAAACACAAAAATTGCATCGGCATTGAACACAATAAGCACCAAGCGGATTTCTCTCCATGTGACTAATGTCTTAAACTGTCTACGCTTCGATCGTACACTGGAAGACTAGTAGTAGTTTCCGAAGCACATCTGGAAGCATTCTGTAATCTGTGGACCTTCAGAGTGTTGATGAAACACAAAAATTGCATTGGCATTGAACACAATAAGCACCATGCGGACTTTTCACCATGGGAGTAATGTCTTAAACTGTCTACGCCTTGATCGGACACTGTAAGGCTAGTAGTAGTTTCCGAAGCACATCTGGATGCATTCTGAAATCTGTGGACATTCAGAGTGTTGATGAAACACAAAAATTGCATCCGAATTGAACACAATAAGCACCATGCGGACTTTTCTCCATGGGAGTAATGTCTTAACCTGTTCACGCTTTGATCGTACACAGGAAGACTAGTAGTAGTCTCCGTAGCACATCTGGAGGCATTCTGTAATCTGTGGACCTTCAGAGTGTTGATGAAACCCAAAAATTGCATCGGCATAGAACACAATAAGCACCATGTGGACTTTTCTCCATGGGAGTAATGTCTTAAACTGTCTACGCTTTGATCGTACACCGGAAGACTAGCAGTAGTTTCCGAAACACATCTGGAAGCATTCTGCAATCTGTGGAACTTCAGAGTGTTGATGAAACACAAAAATTGCATCGGCATTGAACACATAAAGCACCATGCGGACTTTTCCCTTTTTTTGAGTAATGGCTTAAACTGTCTACGCTTTGATCGTACACTGCAAGATTAGCAGTAAATTCCGAAGCATATTTGGAAGCATTCTGTAGTCTGTGGACCTTCAGAGTGTTGAAGAAACACAAAAATTGCATCGGCATTGAACACAATAAGCACCATGCGGACTTTTCTCCATGGGAGTAATGTCTTAAAATGTCTACGCTTAGATTGTACACTGGAAGACTATTGGTAGTTTCTGAAGCACATCTGGATGCATTCTGTAATCTGTGGACCTTCAGAGTGTTGATGAAACACAAATTTTGCATCGGCATTAATCCCAATAAGCACCATGCGGACTTTTCTCCATGGGAGTAATGTCTTAAACTGTCTACGCTTTGATCGTTCCCTGGAAGACTAGCAGTAAATTCCGAAGCACATCTGGAAGAATTCTGTAATCTGTGGACCTTCAGAGAGTTGGTGAAACACAAAAATTGCATCGGCCTTGAACACAATAAGAACCATGCGGACTTTTCTCCATGGGAGTAATGTCTTAAACTTTCTACGCTTTGATCGTACACTGTAAGACTAGTAGTAGTTTCCGAAGCACATCTGGAGGCATTAGGTTATCTGTGGACCTTCAGAGTGTTGATGAAACACAAAAATTGCATCGGCATTGAACACAATAAGTACCTTGCGGACTTTTCTCTTTGGGAGTAATGTCTTAAACTGTCTTCGCTTTGATCGTACCCTCGAAGATAGTACTAGTTTCCGAAGCACATCTGGAGGAATTCTGTAATCTGTGGACCTTCAGAGAGTTGATGAAACACAAGAATTGCATCGGCATTGAACACAATAAGCACCATGCGGACGTTTCTCCATGGGAGTAATGTCTCAAACTGTCTACGTTTTGATCGTTCCCTGGAAGACTAGTAGTAGTTTCCGAAAACCATCTGGAAACATTCTGTAATCTGCGGACCTTCACAGTGTTGATGAAACACAAAAATTGCATCGGCATTGAACCCAATAATCACCATGCGGACTTTTCTCCATGGGAGTAATGTCTTAAACTGTCTACGCTTTGATCGTACACTGGAAGACTAGTAGTAGTTTCCGAAGCACATTTGGAGGCATTCTGTAATCTTTGCACCTTCAGAGTGTTGATAAAACACAAAAGTTGCATCGGCATTGAACACAATAAGCACCATGCGGACTTTTCTCATTGGGAGTAATGTCTTAAACTGTCTACGGTTTGATCGTACACTGGAAGACTAGTAGTAGTTTCCGAAGCACATTTGGAGGCATTCTGTAATCTTTGCACCTTCAGAGTGTTGATGAAACACAAAAGTTGCATCGGCATTGAACAAAATAAGCACCATGCGGACTTTTCTCATTGGGAGTAATGTCTTAAACTGTCTACGGTTTGATCGTACACTGGAAGACTAGCAGTAGTTTCCGAAGCACATCTGGAAGCATTCTGTAATCTGTGGACCTACAGGGTGATGATGAAACAAAAAATTTGGCATCGACATTGAACACAATAAGCACCATGCGGACATTTCTCCATGGGAGTAATGTCTTAAACTGTCTACGCTTTGGTCGTACACTCGAAGACTAGTAGTAGTTTCCGAAGCACATCTGGATGCAATCTGTATTCTGTGGACCTACAGAGTGTTGATGAAACACAAAAATTGCATCGGCATAGAACACAATAAGCTCCATGCGGACATTTCTCCATGGGAGTAATGTCTTAAACTGTCTACGTTTTGGTCGTACACTCGAAGACTAGTAGTAGTTTCCGAAGCACATCTGGAGCCATTCTGTAATCTGTGGACCTTCAGAGTGTTAATGAAACACAAATATTGCATCGGCATTGAACACAATAATGGCCATTCGGACTTCTCCCCATGGGAGTAATGTCCTAAACTGTCTACGCTTTGATCGTACACTGGAAGACTAGTAGTGGTTTCCGAAGCACATCTGGACCATTCTGTAATCTGTGAACCTTCAAAGTGTTGATGAAACACAAAAATTGCATCGGCATTGAACACTATATGGACCATGCGGACTTTTCTCCATGGGAGTAAAGTCTTAAACTGTCTACGCTTTGGTCGTACACTGGAATACTAGTAGCAGTTTCCGAAGCACATCTGGAGGCATACTGTAATCTTTGGACCTTCATAGTGTTGGTGAAACACAAAAATTGCATCGGCATTGAACACAATAAGCACCATGCGGATTACTCTCCATGGGACTAATGTCTTAAACTGTCTACGCTTTGATCGGACACTGGAAGGCTAGTAGTAGTTTCCGAAGCACATCTGGATGCAATCTGTAATCTGTGGACATTCAGAGTGTTGATGAAACACAAATATTGCATCGGCAATGAACACAATAAGGGCCATGCGGACTTTTCTCTTTGGGAGTTATGTCTTAAACTGTCTTCGTCTTTGGTCGTACGCTGGAAGACTATTAGTAGTTTCCGAAGCACATCTGGAGGCATTCTGTAATCTGTGGACCTTCAGAGTGTTAATGAAATACAAATATTGCATCGGCATTGAACACAATAATGGCCATGCGGACTTCTCCCCATGGGAGTAATGTCTTAAACTGTCTACGCTTTGATCATACACTGGAATACTAGTAGTATTTTCCGAAGCACATCTGGACCATTCTGTAATCTGTGAACCTTCAAAGTGTTGATGAAACACAAAAATTGCATCGGCATTGAACACAATAAGCACCATGCGGATTTCTCTCCATGGGACTAATGTCTTAAACTGTCTACGCTTCGATCGTACACTGGAAGACTAGTAGTAGTTTCCCAAGCACATCTGGAGGCATTCTGTAATCTGTGGACCTTCAGAGTGTTGATGAAACACAAAAATTGGATTGGCATTGAACACAATAAGCACCATGCGGACTTTTCACCATGGGAGTAATGTCTTAAACTGTCTACGCCTTTATCGGACACTGTAAGGCTAGTAGTAGTTTCCGAAGCACATCTGGATGCATTCTGAAATCTGTGGACATTCAGAGTGTTGATGAAACACAAAAATTGCATCCGAATTGAACACAATAAGCACCATGCGGACTTTTCTCCATGGGAGTAATGTCTTAAACTGTCTACGCTTTGATCGTACACCGGAAGACTAGCAGTAGTTTCCGAAACATATCTGGAAACATTCTGCAATCTGTGGAACTTCAGAGTGTTGATGAAACACAAAAATTGCATCGGCATTGAACACATTAAGCACCATGCGGACTTTTCTCTTTGGGAGTAATGTCTTAAACTGTCTACGCTTTGATCGTACACTGCAAGATTAGCAGTAATTTCCGAAGCATATTTGGAAGCATTCTGTAGTCTGTGGACCTTCAGAGTGTTGATGAAACACAAAAATTGCATCGGCATTGAACACAATAAGCACCATGTGGACTTTTCTCCATGGGAGTAATGTCTTAAAATTTCTACGCTTTGATTGTACACTGGAAGACTATTAGTAGTTTCTAAAGCACATCTGGATGCATTCTGTAATCTGTGGACCTTCAGAGTGTTGATGAAACATTAATATTGCATCGGCATTAAACCCAATACGCACCATGCGGACTTTTCTCCATGGGAGTAATGTCTTAAACTGTCTACGCTTTGATCGTTCCCTGGAAGACTAGCAGTAAATTCCGAAGCACATCTGGAAGAATTCTGTAATCTGTGGACCTCCAGAGAGTTGGTGAAACACAAAAATTGTATCGGTATTGAACACAATAAGAACCATGCGGACTTTTCTCCATGGGAGTAATGTCTTAAAGTTTCTACGCTTTGATCGTACACTGTAAGACTAGTAGTAGTTTCCGAAGCACATCTGGAGGCATTCTGTTATCTGTGGACCTTCAGAGTGTTGATGAAACACAAAAATTGCATCCGCATTGAACACAATAAGCACCATGCGGACTTTTCTCCATGGGAGTAATGTCTTCAACTGTCTCCGCTTTGATCGTACACTGGAAGATAGTAGAGTTTCCGAAGCACATCTGGATGCATTCTGTAATCTGTGGACCTTCAGAGTGTTGATGAAACACAAAAATTGCATCGGCATTGAACACAATAAGCACCTTGCGGACTTTTCTCCATGGGAGTAATGTCTTAAACTGTCTCCGCTTTGATCGTACCCTGGAAGATAGTACTAGTTTCCGAAGCACATCTGGAGGCATTCTGTAATCTGTGGACCTTCAGAGAGTTGATGAAACACATAAATTGCATCGGCATTGAAGACAATAAGCCCAGTTCGGACTTTTCTCCATGGGAGTAATGTCTTAAAGTGTCTACGCTTTGATCGTCCCCTGGAAGTCTAGTAGTAGTTTCCGAAACACATCTGGATGCATTCTGTAATCTGTGGACCTTCAGAGTGTTGATGAAACACACAAATTGAATCGGCATTGAACACAATAAGCACCATGCAGACTTTTCTGCATGGGAGTAATGTCTTAAACTGTCTACGCTTCGATCGTACACTGGAAGACTAGTAGTAGTTTCCGAAGCACATTTGGAGGCATCCTGTAATCTTTGCACCTTCAGACTGTTGATGAAACTCAAAAGTTGCATCGCATTGAACAAAATAAGCACCATGCGGACTTTTCTCACTGGGAGTAATGTCTTAAACTGTCTACGGTTTGATCGTACACTGGAAGACTAGTAGTAGTTTCCGAAACACTTTTGGAGGCATTCTGTAATCTTTGCACCTTCAGAGTGTTGATGAAACACAAAAGTTGCATCGGCATTGAACAAAATAAGCACCATGCGGACTTTTCTCATTGGGAGTAATGTCTTAAACTGTCTACGGTTTGATCGTACACCGGAAGACTAGCAGTAGTTTCCGAAACACATTTGGAGGCATTCTGCAATCTGTGGAACTTCAGAGTGTTGATGAAACACAAAAATTGCATCGGCATTGAACACATTAAGCACCATGCGGACTTTTCTCTTTGAGAGTAATGTCTTAAACTGTCTACGCTTTGATCGTACACTGCAAGATTAGCAGTAATTTTCGAAGCATATTTGGAAGCATTCTGTAACCTGTGGACCTTCAGAGTGTTGATGAAACACAAATATTGCATCGGCATTAAACCCAATAAGCACCATGCGGACTTTTCTCCATGGGAGTAATTTCTTAAACTGTCTACGCTTTGATCGTTCCCTGGAAGACTGGCAGTAAATTCCGAAGCACATCTGGAAGAATTCTGTAATCTGTGGACCTTCAGAGAGTTGGTGAAACACAAAAATTGCATCGGCATTGAAAACAATAAGGACCATGCGGACTTTTCTCCATGGGAGTAATGTCTTAAACTGTCTACGCTTTGGACGTACACTGGAAGACTAGTAGTAGTTTCCGAAGCACATCTGGATGCATTCTGTAATCTGAGGACATTCAGAGTTTTGATGAAACACGAAAATTGCATCCGCATTGAACACAATAAGCACCATGCGGACTTTTCTCCATGGGTGTAATGTCTTCAACTGTCTCCGCTTTGATCGTACGCTGGAAGATAGTAGTAGTTTTCGAAGCACATCTGGATGCATTCTGTAATCTGTGGACCTTCAGAGTGTTGATGAAACACAAAAATTGCAACGGCATTGAACACAATAAGCACCTTGCGGACTTTTCTCCATGGTAGTAATGTCTTAAACTGTCTACGTTTTGATCGTACACTGGAAGACTAGCAGTAGCTTCCGAAGCACATCTGGAAGCATTCTGTAATCTGTGGATCTTCAGAGTGTTGGTGAAACGCAAAAATTGCATCGGCATTGAACACAATAAAGACCATGCGGACTTTTCTCCATGGGAGTAATGTCTTAAAGTGTCTACGCTTTGGACGTACACTGGAAGACTAGTAGTAGTTTCCGAAGCACATCTGGATGCATTCTGTAATCTGAGGACCTTCAGTGTGTTGATGAAACACAAAAATTGCATCAGCATTGAACACAAAAAGCACCATGCGGACTTTTCTCCATGGGAGTAATGTCTTAAACTGTCTCCGCTTCGATCATACCCTGGAAGATAGTACTAGTTTCCGAAGCACATCTGGAGGCATTCTGTAATCTGTGGACCTTCAGAGTGTTGATGAAACACAAAAATTGCATCGGCATTGAACACAATAAGCACCTTTTTCTCCTTGGGAGTAATGTCTCAAACTGTCTACGCTTTGATCGTTCCCTGGAAGACTAGTAGTAGTTTCCGAAGCACATCTGGAGGCAGTCTGTAATCTGTGGACCTTCAGAGTGTTGATGAAACACAAAAATTGCATCGGCATAGAACACAATAAGCTCCATGCGGAGTTTTCTCCATGGGAGTAATATGTTAAACTGTCTACGCTTTGATCGTACACTGGAAGACTAATAGTAGTTTCCGAAGCACATTTGGAGGCATTCTGTAATCTTTGCACCTTCTGAGTGTTGATGAGACACAAACATTGCGTCGGCATTAAACCCAATAAGCACCATGCGGACTTTTCTCCATGGGAGTAATGTCTTAAAGTGTCTACGCCTTGATCGTTCCCTGGAAGACTAATAGTAGTTTCCGAAGCACATCTGGAGGCAGTCTGTATTCTGTGGACCTTCAGAGTGTTGATGAAACACAAAAATTGCATCGGCATTGAACACAATAAGCACCATTCGGACATATCTCCATGGCAGTAATGTCTTAAACAGTCTGCGCTTTGATCGTACATTGGAAGACTAGTAGTAGTTTCCGAAGCACATCTGCATGCATTCTGTAACCTGTGGACCTTCAGAGTGTTGATGAAATACAAAAATTGCATCGGCATTGAACGAAATAAGCACCATGCGGACTTTTCTCCATGGGAGTAATGTCTTAATCTGTCTACGCTTTGGTCGTACACTCGAAGACTAGTAGTAGTTCCCGAAGCACATCTGGATGCATTCGGTAAGCTGTGGGCCTTCAGAGTGTTGATGAAATACAAAAATTGCATCGGCATTGAACAAAATAAGCACCATGCGGACTTTTCTCCATGGGAGTAATGTCTTAATCTGTCTACGCTTTGGTCGTACACTCGAAGACTAGTAGTAGTTTCCGAAGCACATCTGGAGGCAGTCTGTATTCTGTGGACCTTCAGAGTGTTGATGAAACACAAAAATTGAGTCGGCATAGAACACAATAAGCTCCATGCGGACTTTTCTCCATGGGAGTAATGTCTTAAACTGTCTACGCTTTGATCGTATACTGGAAGACCAGTTGTAGTTTCCGAAGCGCATCTGGAGGCATTCTGTAATCTGTTGACTTTCAGAGTGTTGACGAAACACAGAAATTGCATCCGGATTGAATTCAACAGGCACCTTGCGCACTTACCTCCATGGGAGTAAGGTCTCAAACAGTCTACGCTTCGATCGTACCCTGGAAGACCAGTTGTAGTTTCCGAAGCCCATCTGGAGGCATTCTGTAATGTGTTGACTTTCAGAGTGTTGACGAAACACAGAAATTGCATCCGGATTGAATACAACAGGCACCATGCGCACTTTCCCCTATGGGAGTAATGTCTCAAACTGTCTACGCTTTCAGTGTTCCCTGGAAGACCAGTAGTAGTTTAGGATGCACGTCTGGAGGCAACCTTCAAAGTGTTGATGAAACACAGAAATTGCTTCGGGATTGAATACAACACTCACCATGCGCACTTTCCTCCACGTGAGAAATGTCTCAAAAGTCTACGCTTTGATCGTTCCCTGGAAGACCAATAGTAGTTTCCGATGCACATTTGGAGGCATTCTGTAATCTGTGGACTATCAGAGTGTTGATGAAACACAGAAATTGCATCGGGATTGAATACAACAGTCACCATGCACACTTTCCTCCATGGGAGCAATGTCTCAAACAGTCTACGCTTTGATCGTTCCCTGGAAGACCAGTAGTAGTTTGCGATGCTCATCTGGAGGCATTCTGTAATCTGTGGACCATCAGAGTGTTGATGAAAGACAGAAATTGCATCGGCATTGAATGCAGCAGTCACCATGCGCACTTTCCAACATGGGCATAAGGTCTCAAACAGTCTACGCTTTGACCGTTCCCTGGAAGATCAGTAAGAGTTTCCGATGAACATCTGGAGGAATTCTGTAATCTGTGGACCTTCCATGTGTTTATGAAACACAGTAAATGCATCTGGATTGAATACAACAGTCACCATGCGCACTTTCCTACGTGGGAGTAATGTCTCAAACAGTCTACGCTTTGATCGTTCCCTGGAAGACCAGTAGTAGTTTCCGATGCACATCTGGAGGCATTCTGTAAGCTGTGGACCTTCAAACTGTTGATAAAAGACAGAAGTTGCATCGGGATTGAATACAACAGTCGCCATGCGCACTTTCCTCCATGAGAGTAAAGTCTCAAACAGTCTACGCTTTGATCGTTCCCTGGAAGACCAGTATTAGTTTCCAATGCACATCTGGAAGAATTCTGTAATCTGTGGACTATCAGAGTGTTGATGAAACACAGAAATTGTATCGTGAGTGAATACAACAGTCACCATGCGCACTTTCCTCCATGGGAGTAATGTCTCAAACAGTCTACGCTTTGATCGTTCCCTGGAAGACCAGTAGTAGTGTCCGATGCACATCTGAAGGCACTCTGTAATCTGTGGAAAATCAGAATGTTGATGAAAGACAGAAATTGCATCGGGATTGAATACAACAGTCACCATGCACATTTTCCGACATGGGAGTAATGTCTCAAACAGTCTACGCTTCGATCGTTCCCTGGAAGACCGGTAGTAGTTTCCGATGTACATCTGGAGGCATTCTGTAAGCTGTGGACCTTCAAAGTGTTGATAAGAGACAGAAGTTGCATCGTGATTGAATACAACAGTCACCATGCGCACTTTCCTCCATGAGAGTAATAATCTCAAACAGTCTACGCTTTGATCGTTCCCTGGAAGGCCAGTATTAGTTTTTGATGCACATCTGGAGGCATTCTGTAATCTGTAAACTATCAGAGTTTTGTTGAAACACAGAAATTGGATCGGGAGTGAATACAACAGTCACCATGCGCACTTTCCTCCATGGGAGTAATGTCTCAAACAGTCTACGCTTTGATCGTTCCCTAGAAGACCAGTAGTAGTGTCCGATGCACATCTGAAGGCACTCTGTAATCTGTGGACTTTCAAAGTGTTGATGAAACACAAAAATTGCATCGGGATTGTATACAACAGTCACCATGCAGGCTTTTCTCCATGGGAGTAATGTCTCAAACTGTCTACGCTTTGATCGTTCCCTGGAAGACCAATAGTAGTTTCCGATGTACATCTGGAGGCATTCTGTAACCTGTGGACCTTCAAAGTGTTGATAAAACACAGAAGTTGCATAGGGATGGAATACAACAGTCACCATGCGCACTTTCCTAAATGATAGTAATGTCCCAAACAGTCTACGCTTTGATCGTTCCCTGGAAGACCAGTAGAAGTTTCCGATGCACATCTGGAAGCATTCGGTAATCTGTTTACTATCAGAGTGTTGAAGAAACTCAGAAATTGCATCGGGATTGAATACAACAGTGACCATGCGCACTTTCCTCCACGGGAGTAGTGTCGCAAACTGTCTACTCTTTGATCGTTCCCTGGAAGACCAGTAGTAGTTTCAGATGCACATCTGGAGGCATTCTATAATCTGTGGAGTACCAGAGTGTTGATGAAACACAGAAGTTGCATCTGGATTAAATACAACAGTCACCATGCACATTTTCCAACATGGGAGTAATGTCTCAAACAGTCTACGCCTTGATCGTTCCGTGGAAGACCAGTAGTAGTTTCCGATGTACATCTGGAGGCATTCTGTAAGAAGTGGACCTTCAAAGTGTTGACGAAACACAGAAATTGCATCGGGATGGAATACAACAGTCACCATGCGCACTTTTCTCCATGGGAGTAATGTCTCAATTAGTCTACACTTTGGTCGTTTCCTAGAAGACCAGTAGTAGTTTCCGATTCACATCTGGAAGCAATTTGAAATCTGTGGACCTTCAAAGTGTTGACGAAACACAGAAATTGCGTCGGGATGGAATACAACAGTCACCATGCGCACTTTCCTCCATGGGAGTAATGTCTCAAAGAGTCTACGCCTTGATCGTTCACTGGAAGACCAGTAGTAGTTTAGGATGCACATCTGGAGGCATTCTGTAATCTGTGGACCTACAGAGTGATGATGAAACACAAAATTTGGCATCGACATTGAACACAATAAGCACCATTCGGACATTTCTCCATGGGAGTAATGTCTTAAACTGTCTACGCTTTGGTCGTACACTCGAAGACTAGTAGTAGTTTCCGAAGCACATCTGGATGCATTCTGTAATCTGTGGACCTTCAGAGTGTTGATGAAATACAAAAATTGCATCGGAATTGAACACAATATGCACCATGCGGACTTTTCTCCATGGGAGTCGTGTCTTAAACTTTCTACGCATTGATAGTACACTGGAAGACTGGTAGTAGTTTCTGAAGCTCATCTGGATGCAACTGTAATCTGCGGACCTTCAGAGTGTTGATGAAACACAAAAATTGCATTGGCATTGAACACAATAAGCACCATGCGGACTTTTCTCTTTGGGAGTAATGTCTTAAACTTTCTACGCTTTGATCGTACACTGCAAGACTAGCAGTAGTTTCCAAAGCACAGTTGGAAGCATTCTGTAATCTGTGGACCTTCAGAGTGTTGATGAAACAAAAATTGCTTCGGCATTGAACACAATAAGCACCATGCGGACATTTCTCCATTTGAGTAATGTCTTAAACTGTCTACGATTTTGTCGTACACTCGAAGACTAGTAGTAGTTGCCGAAGCATTTCTGGAGGCATTCTGTAATCTGTGGACCTTCAGAGTGTTAATGAAACACAAATATTGCATCGGCATTGAACACAATAATGGCCATGCGGACTTCTCCCCTTGGAAGTAATGTCTTAAACTGTCTACGCTTTGATCGTACACTGGAAGACTAGTAGTAGTTTCCGAGGCACATCTGGACCATTCTGTAATCTGTGAACCTTCAAAGTGTTGATGAAACACAAAAATTGCATCGGCATTGAACACAATATGCACCATGCGGACTTTTCTCCATGGGAGTCGTGTCTTAAACTTTCTACGCAGTGATCGTACACTGGAAGACTGGTAGTAGTTTCTGAAGCACATCTGGATGCAACTGTAATCTGCGGAACTACAGAGTGTTGATGAAACACAAAAATTGCATCGGCATTGAATACAATAAGCACCATGTGGACTTTTCTCCATGGGAGTAATGTCTTAAACTGTCTACGCTTTGATCGTACACCGGAAGACTAGCAGTAAATTCCGAAGCACATCTGGAAGAATTCTGTAATCTGTGGACCTTCAGAGAGTTGGTGAAACACAAAAATTGCATCGGCATTGAACACAATAAGGACCATGCGGACTTTTCTCCATGGGAGTAATGTCTTAAACTGTCTACGCTTTGGACGTACACTGGAAGACTAGTAGTAGTTTGCGAAGCACATCTGGATGCATTCTGTAATCTGAGGACATTCAGAGTTTTGATGAAACACGAAAATTGCATCCGCATTGAACACAATAAGCACCATGCGGACTTTTCTCCATGGGTGTAATGTCTTCAACTGTCTCCGCTTTGATCGTACACTGGAAGATAGTAGTAGTTTTCGAAGCACATCTGGATGCATTCTGTAATCTGTGGACCTTCAGAGTGTTGATGAAACACAAAAATTGCAACGGCATTGAACACAATAAGCACCTTGCGGACTTTTCTCCATGGTAGTAATGTCTTAAACTGTCTACGTTTTGATCGTACACTGGAAGACTAGCAGTAGCTTCCGAAGCACATCTGGAAGCATTCTGTAATCTGTGGATCTTCAGAGTGTTGGTGAAACGCAAAAATTGCATCGGCATTGAACACAATAAAGACCATGCGGACTTTTCTCCATGGGAGTAATGTCTTAAAGTGTCTACGCTTTGGACGTACACTGGAAGACTAGTAGTAGTTTCCGAAGCACATCTGGATGCATTCTGTAATCTGAGGACCTTCAGTGTGTTGATGAAACACAAAAATTGCATCAGCATTGAACACAAAAAGCACCATGCGGACTTTTCTATATGGGAGTAATGTCTTAAACTGTCTCCGCTTTGATCATACCCTGGAAGATAGTACTAGTTTCCGAAGCACATCTGGAGGCATTCTGTAATCTGTGGACCTTCAGAGTGTTGATGAAACACAAAATTTGCATCGGCATTGAACACAATAAGCACCATGCGGACTTTTCTCCTTGGGAGTAATGTCTCAAACTGTCTACGCTTTGATCGTTCCCTGGAAGACTAGTAGTAGTTTCCGAAGCACATCTGGAGGCAGTCTGTAATCTGTGGACCTTCAGAGTGTTGATGAAACACAAAAATTGCATCGGCATAGAACACAATAAGCTCCATGCGGAGTTTTCTCCATGGGAGTAATGTGTTAAACTGTCTACGTTTTGATCGTACACTGGAAGACTAATAGTAGTTTCCGAAGCACATTTGGAGGCATTCTGTAATCTTTGCACCTTCTGAGTGTTGATGAGACACAAACATTGCATCGGCATTAAACCCAATAAGCACCATGCGGACTTTTCTCCATGGGAGTAATGTCTTAAAGTGTCTACGCCTTGATCGTTCCCTGGAAGACTAATAGTAGTTTCCGAAGCACATCTGGAGGCAGTCTGTATTCTGTGGACCTTCAGAGTGTTGATGAAACACAAAAATTGCATCGGCATTGAACACAATAAGCACCATTCGGACATTTCTCCATGGCAGTAATGTCTTAAACAATCTGCGCTTTGATCGTACATTGGAAGACTAGTAGTAGTTTCCGAAGCACATCTGCATGCATTCTGTAACCTGTGGACCTTCAGAGTGTTGATGAAACACAAAAATTGCATCGGCATTGAACGAAATAAGCACCATGCGGACTTTTCTCCATGGGAGTAATGTCTTAATCTGTCTACGCTTTGGTCGTACACTCGAAGACTAGTAGTAGTTCCCGAAGCACATCTGGATGCATTCGGTAAGCTGTGTACCTTCAGAGTGTTGATAAAATACAAAAATTGCATCGGAATCGAACACAATATGCACCATGCGGACTTTTCTCCATGGGAGTCGTGTCTTAAACTCTCTACGCATTGATCGTACACTGGAAGACTGGTAGTAGTTTCTGAAGCACATCTGGATGCAACTGTAATCTGTGGACCTTCAGAGTGATGATGAAACACAAAAATTGCATCGGCATTGAACACAATAAGCACCATTCGGACATTTCTCCATGGCAGTAATGTCTTAAACTGCCTGCGCTTTGATCGTACATTGGAAGACTAGTAGTAGTTTCCGAAGCACATCTGCATGCATTCTGTAACCTGTGGACCTTCAGAGTGTTGATGAAACACAAAAATTGCATCGGCATTGAACAAAATAAGCACCATGCGGACTTTTCTCCATGGGAGTAATGTCTTAATCTGTCTACGCTTTGGTCGTACACTCGAAGACTAGTAGTAGTTTCCGAAGCACATCTGGAGGCAGTCTGTATTCTGTGGACCTTCAGAGTGTTGATGAAACACAAAAATTGAGTCGGCATAGAACACAATAAGCTCCATGCGGACTTTTCTCCATGGGAGTAATGTCTTAAACTGTCTACGCTTTGATCGTATACTGGAAGACCAGTTGTAGTTTCCGAAGCCCATCTGGAGGCATTCTGTAATGTGTTGACTTTCAGAGTGTTGACGAAACACAGAAATTGCATCCGGATTGAATACAACAGGCACCATGCGCACTTTCCTCTATGGGAGTAATGTCTCAAACTGTCTACGCTTTCAGTGTTCCCTGGAAGACCAGTAGTAGTTTAGGATGCACGTCTGGAGGCAACCTTCAAAGTGTTGATGAAACACAGAAATTGCATCGGGATTGAATACAACACTCACCATGCGCACTTTTCTCCACGTGAGAAATGTCTCAAAAAGTCTACGCTTTGATCGTTCCCTGGAAGACCAATAGTAGTTTGCGATGCTCATCTGGAGGCATTCTGTAATCTGTGGACCATCAGAGTGTTGATGAAAGACAGAAATTGCATCGGCATTGAATGCAGCAGTCACCATGCGCACTTTCCAACATGGGCATAAGGTCTCAAACAGTCTACGCTTTGACCGTTCCCTGGAAGATCAGTAAGAGTTTCCGATGAACATCTGGAGGAATTCTGTAATCTGTGGACCTTCCATGTGTTTATGAAACACAGTAAATGCATCTGGATTGAATACAACAGTCACCATGCGCACTTTCCTACGTGGGAGTAATGTCTCAAACAGTCTACGCTTTGATCGTTCCCTGGAAGACCAGTAGTAGTTTCCGATGCACATCTGGAGGCATTCTGTAAGCTGTGGACCTTCAAAGTGTTGATAAAAGACAGAAGTTGCATCGGGATTGAATACAACAGTCGCCATGCGCACTTTCCTCCATGAGAGTAAAGTCTCAAACAGTCTACGCTTTGATCGTTCCCTGGAAGACCAGTATTAGTTTCCAATGCACATCTGGAGGAATTCTGTAATCTGTGGACTATCAGAGTGTTGATGAAACACAGAAATTGTATCGTGCGTGAATACAACAGTCACCATGAGCACTTTCCTCCATGGGAGTAATGTCTCAAACAGTCTACGCTTTGATCGTTCCCTGGAAGACCAGTAGTAGTGTCCGATGCACATCTGAAGGCACTCTGTAATCTGTGGACTATCAGAATGTTGATGAAAGACAGAAATTGCATCGGGATTGAATACAACAGTCACCATGCACATTTTCCGACATGGGAGTAATGTCTCAAACAGTCTACGCTTTGATCGTTCCCTGGAAGACCGGTAGTAGTTTCCGATGTACATCTGGAGGCATTCTGTAAGCTGTGGACCTTCAAAGATTTGATAACAGACAGAAGTTGCATCGTGATTGAATACAACAGTCACCATGCGCACTTTCCTCCATGAGAGAAATAATCTCAAACAGTCTACGCTTTGATCGTTCCCTGGAAGACCAGTATTAGTTTTTGATGCACATCTGGAGGCATTCTGTAATCTGTAAACTATCAGAGTTTTGTTGAAACACAGAAATTGGATCGGGAGTGAATACAACAGTCACCATGCGCACTTTCCTCCATGGGAGTAATGTCTCAAACAGTCTACGCTTTGATCGTTCCCTGGAAGACCAGTAGTAGTGTCCGATGCACATCTGAAGGCACTCTGTAATCTGTGGACTTTCAAAGTGTTGATGAAACACAAAAATTGCATCGAGATTGTATACAACAGTCACCATGCAGGCTTTTCTCCATGGGAGTAATGTCTCAAACTGTCTACGCTTTGATCGTTCCCTGGAAGACCAATAGTAGTTTCCGATGTACATCTGGAGGCATTCTGTAAGCTGTGGACCTTCAAAGTGTTGATAAAACACAGAAGTTGCATAGGGATGGAATACAACAGTCACCATGCGCACTTTCCTAAATGATAGTAATGTCCGAAACAGTCTACGCTTTGATCGTTCCCTGGAAGACCAGTAGAAGTTTCCGATGCACATCTGGAAGCATTCGGTAATCTGTTTACTACCAGAGTGTTGAAGAAACTCAGAAATTGCATCGGGATTGAATACAACAGTCACCATGCGCACTTTCCTCCACGGGAGTAGTGTCGCAAACTGTCTACTCTTTGATCGTTCCCTGGAAGACCAGTAGTAGTTTCAGATGCACATCTGGAGGCATTCTATAATCTGTGGAGTAGCAGAGTGTTGATGAAACACAGAAATTGCATCTGGATTAAATACAACAGTCACCATGCACATTTTCCAACATGGGAGTAATGTCTCAAACAGTCTACGCCTTGATCGTTCCGTGGAAGACCAGTAGTAGTTTCCGATGTACATCTGGAGGCATTCTGTAAGAAGTGGACCTTCAAAGTGTTGACGAAACACAGAAATTGCATCGGGATGGAATACAACAGTCACCATGCGCACTTTTCTCCATGGGAGTAATGTCTCAGTTAGTCTACACTTTGGTCGTTTCCTTGAAGACCAGTAGTAGTTTCCGATGCACATCTGGAAGCATTCTGAAATCTGTGGACCTTCAAAGTGTTGACGAAACACAGAAATTGCGTCGGGATGGAATACAACAGTCACCATGCGCACTTTCCTCCATGGGAGTAATGTCTCAAAGAGTCTACGCCTTGATCGTTCACTGGAAGACCAGTAGTAGTTTAGGATGCACATCTGGAGGCATTCTGTAATTTGTGGACTATCAGAGTGTTGATGAAACACAGCAATTGCATCGGGATTGAATACAACAGTCACTATGCGCACATTCCTAAATGGGAGTAATGTCTCAAACAGTCAACGCTTTGATCGATCCCTGGAAGACCAGTAGTAGTTTCCGATGCACATCTGGAGGCATTCTGTAATCTGTGGACCTTCAAAGTGTTGACGCAACACACAAATTGCATCGGGATTGAATACAACAGTCACTATGCACATTTTCCAACATGGGAGTAATGTCTCTAACAGTCTACGCTTTGATCGTTCCCTGGAAGACCAGTAGTAGTTTCCGATGTACATCTGGAGGCATTCTGTAAGCTGTGGACCTTCAAAATGTTGATAAATGACAGAAGTTGCATCGGGATTGAATACAACAGTCACCTTGCGCACTTTCCTCCATGAGAGTAAAGTCATAAACAGTCTACGCTTTGATCGTTCCCTGGAAGACCAGTAGAAGTTTCCGATGCACTTCTGGAAGCATTCTGTAATCTGTGGACATTAATAGTGTTGATGAAACACAGAAATTGCATCGGGATTGATTACAACAGTCACCATTCGCACTTTCCTCCATGTGAGTAATGTATAAAAAAGTCTACGCTTTGATCGTTTCCTGGAAGACCAGTAGTAGTTTCCGATGCACATCTGGAGGCATTCTGTAATCTGTGGACTATCAGAGTCTTGATGAAACACAGAAATTGAATCGAGATTGTATACAACAGGCACCATGCAGGCTTTTCTCCCTGTGAGTAATGTCTCAAACTGTCTACGCTTTGATCGTTCCCTGGAAGACCAGTTGTAGTTTCCGATGCCCATCTGGAGTCATTCTGTAATCTGTGGACAATCAGAGTGTTGATTAAACACAGAAATAGCATCGGGAATGAATACAACAGGCACCATGCGGGCTTTTCTCCAATGGAGTAATGTCTCAAACTCTCTACGCTTTGATCGTTCCCTGGAAGACCAGTAGTAGTTTCCGATGCACATTTGGAGGCATTCTGTATGCTGTGGAATATCAGTGTGTTTATAAAACACAGAAATTGCATCGGGATTGAATACAAGAGTCACCATGCGCACATTCCTCCATGGGAGTAATGTCTCAAACAGTCTACGCTTTGATCGATCCCTGGAAGACCAGTAGTAGTTTCCGATGCACATCTGGAGGCATTCGGTAATCTGTGGACTATCAGAATGTTGATGAAAGACAGAAATTGCGTCGGGATTGAATACAACAGTCACCATGCACATATTCCAACATGAGAGTAGTGTCTCAAACAGTCTACGCTTTGATCGTTCCCTGGTAGACCAGTATTAGTTTCCGATGCACATCTCGTGGCATTCTGTCATCTGTTTACTATCGGAGTTTTGAAGAATCTCAGAAATTGCATCCGGATTGAATACAACAGTCACCATGCGCACTTTCCTCCACGGGAGTAGTGTCTCAAACTGTCTACTCTTTGATCGTTAACTGGAAGACCAGTAGTAGTTTCAGATGCACATCTGGAGGCATTCTATAATCTGTGGAGTACCAGAGTGTTGATGAAACAAAGAAATTGCATCACGATTGAATACAACAGTCACCATGCGCACTTTCTTCCATGGGAGTAATGTCTCAAACAGTCTACGCCTTGATCGTTCCCTGGAAGACCAGTAGTAGTTTAGGATGCACATCGGGAGGCATTCTGTAATCTGTGGACAATCAGAGTGTTGATGAAACACAGAAATTGCATCGGGATTGAATACAACAGTCACTATGCGCACATTCCTCCATGGGAGTAATGTCTCAAACAGTCAACGCTTTGATTGTTCCCCGGAAGACCAGTAGTAGTTACCGATGCACATCTGGTGGCATTCTGTAATCTGTTTACTCTCAGAGTGTTGAAGAAACTCAGAAATTGCATCGGGATTGAATACAACAGTCACCATGCACATTTTCCGACATGGGAGTAATGTCTCAAACAGTCTACGCTTTGATCGTTCCCTGGAAGGCCAGTATTAGTTTCCGATGCACATCTGGAGGCATTCTGTAATCTGTGGACTATCAGAGTGTTGATGAAACACAGAAATTGCGTCGGGATGGAATACAACAGTCACCATGCGTACTTTCCTCCATGGGAGTAATGTCTCAAAGAGTCTACGCCTTGATCGTTCCCTGGAAGACCAGTAGTAGTTTAGGATGCACATCTGGAGGCATTCTGTAATCTGTGGACTTTCAAAGTGTTGATGAAACACAAAAATTGCATCGGGATTGTATACAACAGTCACCATGCAGGCTTTTCTCCATGGGAGTAATGTCTCAAACTGTCTACCCCTTGATCGTTCCCTGGAAGACCAATAGTTGTTTCCGATGTACATCTGGAGGCATTCTGTAATCTGTGGACTATCAGAGTCTTGATGAAACACAGAAATTGCATCGAGATTGTATACAACAGGCACCATGCAGGCTTTTCTCCCTGTGAGTAATGTCTCAAACTGTCTACGCTTTGATCGTTCCCTGGAAGACCAGTTGTAGTTTCCGATGCCCATCTGGAGTCATTCTGTAATCTGTGGACAATCAGAGTGTTGATTAAACACAGAAATAGCATCGGGAATGAATACAACAGGCACCATGCGGGCTTTTCTCCACGGGAGTAATGTCTCAAACTGTCTACGCTTTGATCGTTCCCTGGAAGACCAGTAGTAGTTTCCAATGCACATTTGGAGGCATTCTGTATTCTGTGGATTATCAGAGTGTTTATAAAACACAGATATTGCATCGGGATTGAATACAACAGTCACCATGCGCACATTCCTCCATGGGAGTAATGTCTCAAACAGTCTACGCTTTGATCGTTCCCTGGAAGACCAGTAGTAGTTTCCGATGCACATCTGGAGGCATTCTGTAATATGTGGACCTTCAAAGCGTGGATGAAACACAGAAATTGCATCGGGATGGAATACAACAGTCACCATGCGCACTTTTCTCCATGGGAGTAATCTCTCAAACAGTCTACACTTTGATCGTTTCCTGGAAGACCAGTAGTAGTTTCTGATACAGATGTGGAGGCATTCTGTAATCTGTGGACTTTCACAGTGTTGATGAAACACAGAAATTGCATCGGGATTGTATACAACTGGCACCATGCAGGCTTTTCTCCATGGGAGTAATGTCTCAAACTGTCTACGCTTTGATCGTTCCCTGGAAGACCAGTAGTAGTTTCCGAAGCCCATCTGCAGTCATCCTGTAATCTGTGGACAATCAGAGTGTTGAATAAACACAGTAATTGCATCGGGATAGAATACAACAGGCACCATGCAGGCTTTTCTCCACAGGAGTAATGTCTCAAACTGTCTATGCTTTGATCGTTCCCTGGAAGACCAGTAGTAGTTTCCGATGCACATTTGGAGGCATTCTGTATTCTGTGGATTATCAGAGTGTTTATAAAACACAGAAATTGCATCGGGATTGAATACAACAGTCACCATGCGCACATTCCTCCATGGGAGTAATGTCTCAAACTGTCTACGATTTGATCGTTCCCTGGAAGACCAGTAGTAGTTTCCGATGCACATTTGGTGGCATTCTGTATTCTGTGGATTATCAGAGTGTTTATAAAACACAGAAATTGCATCGGGATTGAATACAACAGTCACCATGCGCACATTCCTCCATGGGAGTAATGTCTCAAACTGTCTACGATTTGATCGTTCCCTGGAAGACCAGTAGTAGTTTCCGATGCACATTTGGAGGCATTCTGTATTCTGTGGATTATCAGAGTGTTTATAAAACACAGAAGTTGCATCGGGATTGAATACAACAGTCTCCATGCACATTTTCCAACATGAGAGTAATGTCTCAAACAGTCTACGCTTTGATCGTTCCCTGGTAGACCAGTAGTAGTTTCCGATGCACATCTCGTGGCATTCTGTAATCTGTTTACTATCAGAGTGTTGAAGAATCTCAGAAATTGCATCGGGATTGAATACAACAGTCACCATGCGCACTTTCCTCCACGGGAGTAGTGTCTCAAACTGTCTACTCTTTGATCGTTCCCTGGAAAACCAGTAGTAGTTTCCGATGCACATCTGGAGGCATTCTATAGTCTGTGGAGTACCAGAGTGTTGATGAAACACAGAAATTGCATCTGGATTGAATACAACAGTCACCATGCACATTTTCCAACATGGGAGTAATGTCTCAAACAGTCTACGCCTTGATCGTTCCCTGGAAGACCAGTAGTAGTTTCCGATGTACATCAGGAGGCAATCTGTGAGCTGTGGACCTTAAAATGTTGACGAAACACAGAAATTGCATCGGGATGGAATACAACAGTCACCATGCGCACTTTTCTCCATGGGACTAATGTCTCAAACAGTCTACACTTTGGTCGTTTCCTAGAAGACCAGTAGTAGTTTCCGATGCACATCTGGAAGCATTCTGTAATCTGTGGACCTTCAAAGTGTTGACGAAACACAGAAATTACGTCGGGATGGAATACAACAGTCACCATGCGCACTTTCCTCTATGGGAGTAATGTCTCAAAGAGTCTACGCCTTGATCGTTCCATGGAAGACCAGTAGTAGTTTAGGATGCACATCTGGAGGCATTCTGTAATCTGTGGACTATCAGAGTGTTGATGAAACACAGCAATTGCATCGGGATTGAATACAACAGTAACTATGCGCACATTCCTAAATGGGAGTAATGTCTCAAACAGTCAACGCTTTGATCGATCCCTGGAAGACCAGTAGTAGTTTCCGATGTACATCTGGAGGCATTCTGTAAGCTGTGGACCATCAAAGTGTTGATAAAAGACAGAAGTTGCATCGGGATTGAATACAACTGTCACCATTTGCACTTTCCTCCATGAGAGTAAAGTCTCAAACAGTCTACGCTTTGATCGTTCCCTGGAAGACCAGTATTAGTTTCCAATGCACATCTGGAGGCATTCTGTAATCTGTGGACTATCAGAGTGTTGATGAAACACAGAAATTGTATCGTGAGTGAATACAACAGTCACCATGCGCACTTTCCTCCATGGGAGTAATGTCTCAAACAGTCTACGCTTTGATCGTTCCCTGGAAGACCAGTAGTAGTGTCCGATGCACATCTGAAGGCACTCTGTAATCTGTGGACTATCAGAATGTTGATGAAAGACAGAAATTGAATCGGGATTGAATACAACAGTCACCATGCACATTTTCCGACATGGGAGTAATGTCTCAAACAGTCTACGCTTTGATCGCTCCCTGGAAGACCAGTAGTAGTTTCCGATGTACATCTGGAGGCATTCTGTAAGCTGTGGACCTTCAAACTGTTAATAAAAGACAGAAGTTGCATCGTGATTGAATACAACAGTCACCATGCGCACTTTCCTCCATGAGAGTAATGTCTCAAACAGTCTACGCTTTGATCGTTCCCTGGAAGACCAGTATTAGTTTCCGATGCACATCTGGAGGCATTCTGTAATCTGTGGACTATCAGAGTGTTGATGAAACACAGAAATTGTATCGGGAGTGAATACAACAGTCACCATGCGCACTTTCCTCCATGGGAGTAATGTCTCAAACAGTCTACGCTTTGATCGTTCCCTGGAAGACCAGTATTAGTTTCCGATGCACATCTGGAGGCATTCTGTAATCTGTGGACTATCAGAGTGTTGATGAAACACAGAAATTGTATCGGGATTGTATACAACAGTCACCAAGCAGGCTTTTCTCCATGGGAGTAATGTCTCAAACTGTCTACGCTTTGATCGTTCCCTGGAAGACCAATAGTAGTTTCCGATGTACATCTGGAGGCATTCTGTAAGCTGTGGACCTTCAAAGTGTTGATAAAACACAGAAGTTGCATAGGGATGGAATACAACAGTCACCATGCGCACTTTTTTAAATGATAGTAATGTCCCAAACAGTCTACGCTTTGATCGTTCCCTGGAAGACCAGTAGAAGTTTCCGATGCACATCTGGAAGCATTCTGTAATCTGTGGACATTAATAGTGTTGATGAAACACAAAAATTGCATCGGGATTGAATACAACAGTCACCATTCGCACTTTCCTCCATGTGAGTAATGTATAAAACAGTCTACGCTTTGATCGTTCCCTGGAAGACCTGCAGTAGTTTCCGATGCACATCTGGAGGCATTCTGTAATCTGTGGACTGTCAGAGTCTTGATGAAACACAGAAATTGCATCGAGATTGTATACAACAGGCACCATGCAGGCTTTTCTCCCTATGAGTAATGTCTCAAACTGTCTACGCTTTGATCGTTCCCTGGAAGACCAGTTGTAGTTTCCCATGCCCATCTGGAGTCATTCTGTAATCTGTGGACAATCAGAGTGTTGATTAAACACAGAAATAGCTTCGGGAATGAATACAACAGGCACCATGCGGGCTTTTCTCCACGGGAGTAATGTCTCAAACTGTCTACGCTTTGATCGTTCCCTGGAAGACCAGTAGTAGTTTCCGATGCACATTTGGGGGCATTCTGTATTCTGTGGATTATCAGAGTGTTTATAAAACACAGAAATTGCATCGGGATTGAATACAACTGGCACCATGCAGGCTTTTCTCCATAGGAGTTATGTCTCAAACTGTCTACGCTTTGATCGTTCCCTGGAAGACCAGTAGTAGTTTCCGAAGCCCATCTGCAGTCATTCTGTAATCTGTGGACAATCAGAGTGATGAATAAACACAGTAATTGCATCTTGATAGAATACAACAGGCACCATGCAGGCTTTTCTCCACAGGAGTAATGTCTCAAACTGTCTATGATTTGATCGTTCCCTGGAAGACCAGTAGTAGTTTCCTATGCACATTTGGAGGCATTCTGTAATCTGTGGACTTTCAAAGTGTTGATGAAACACAGAAACTGCATCGGTATTGCATACAACAGGCACCATGCAGGCTTTTCTCCATGGGAGTAATGTCTCAAACTGTCTACGCTTTGATCGTTCCCTGGAAGACCAGTAGTAGTTTCCGATGCACATTTAGAGGCATTCTGTATTCTGTGGATTATCAGAGTGTTTATAAAACACAGAAATTGCATCGGGATTGAATACAACAGTCGCCATGCGCACATTCCTCCATGGGAGTAATGTCTCAAACTGTCTACGCTTTGATCGTTCCCTGGAAGACCAGTAGTAGTTTCCGATGCGCATTTGCAGGCATTCTGTATTCTGTGGATTATCAGAGTGTTTATAAAACACAGAAATTGCATCGGGATTGAATACAACAGTCACCATGCGCACATTCCTCCATGGGAGTAATGTCTCAAACAGTCTACGCTTTGATCGATCCCTGGAAGACCAGTAGTAGTTTCCGATGCACATCGGGATTCATTCGGTAATCTGTGGACTCTCAGAATGTTTATGAAAGACAGAAATTGCGTCGGGATTGAATACAACAGTCACCATGCACATTTTCCAACATGAGAGTAATGTCTCAAACAGTCTACGCTTTGATCGTTCCGTGGTAGACCAGTAGTAGTTTCCGATGCACATCTCGTGGCATTCTGTAATCTGTATACTATCAGAGTGTTGAAGAATCTCAGAAATTGCATCGGGATTGAATACAACAGTCACCATGCGCACCTTCCTCCACGGGAGTAGTGTCTCAAACTTTCTACTCTTTGATCGTTCCCTTGAAGACCAGTAGTAGTTTCAGCTGCACATCTGGAGGCATTCTATAATCTGTGGAGTACCAGAGTGTTGATGAAACACAGAAATTGCATCTGGATTGAATACAACAGTCACCATGCACATTTTCCAACATGGGAGTAATGTCTCAAACAGTCTACGCCTTGATCGTTCCCTGGAAGACCAGTAGTAGTTTCCGATGTACATCAGGAGGCATTCTGTAAGCTGTGGACCTTAAAGTGTTGACGAAACACAAAAATTGCATCGGGATGGAATACAACAGTCACCATGCGCACTTTTCTCCATGGGAGTAATGTCTCAAACAGTCTACACTTTGGTCGTTTCCTAGAAGACCAGTAGTAGTTTCCGATGCACATCTGGAAGCATTCTGTAATCTGTTGACCTTCAAAGTGTTGACGAAACACAGAAATTGCGTCGGGATGGAATACAACAGTCTCCATGCGCACTTTCCTCCATGGGAATAATGTCTCAAAGAGTCTACGCCTTGATCGTTCCCTGGAAGACCAGTAGTAGTTTAGGATGCACATCTGGAGGCATTCTGTAAGCTGTGGACCTTCAAAGTGTTGATAAAACACAGAAGTTGCATAGGGATGGAATACAACAGTCACCATGCGCACTTTCCTAAATGATAGTAATGTCCCAAACAGTCTACGCTTTGATCGTTCCCTGGAAGACCAGTTGTAGTTTCCGATGCCCATCTGGAGTCATTCTGTAATCTGTGGACAATCAGAGTGTTGATTAAACACAGAAATAGCATCGGGAATGAATACAACAGGCACCATGCGGGCTTTTCTCCACGGGAGTAATGTCTCAAACTGTCTACGCTTTGATCGTTCCCTGGAAGACCAGTAGTAGTTTCCGATGCACATTTGGGGGCATTCTGTATTCTGTGGATTATCAGAGTGTTTATAAAACACAGAAATTGCATCGGGATTGAATACAACTGGCACCATGCAGGCTTTTCTCCATGGGAGTAATGTCTCAAACTGTCTACGCTTTGATCGTTCCCTGGAAGACCAGTAGTAGTTTCCGAAGCCCATCTGCAGTCATTCTGTAATCTGTGGACAATCAGAGTGATGAATAAACACAGTAATTGCATCTTGATTGAATACAACAGGCACCATGCAGGCTTTTCTCCACAGGAGTAATGTCTCAAACTGTCTATGCTTTGATCGTTACCTGGAAGACCAGTAGTAGTTTCCTATGCACATTTGGAGGCATTCTGTAATCTGTGGACTTTCAAAGTGTTGATGAAACACAGAAACTGCATCGGTATTGCACACAACAGGCACCATGCAGGCTTTTCTCCATGGGAGTAATGTCTCAAACTGTCTACGCTTTGATCGTTCCCTGGAAGACCAGTAGTAGTTTCCGATGCACATTTAGAGGCATTCTGTATTCTGTGGATTATCAGAGTGTTTATAAAACACAGAAATTGCATCGGGATTGAATACAACAGTCACCATGCGCACATTCCTCCATGGGAGTAATGTCTCAAACTGTCTACGCTTTGATCGTTCCATGGAAGACCAGTAGTAGTTTCCGATGCACATTTGCAGGCATTCTGTATTCTGTGGATTATCTGAGTGTTTATAAAACACAGAAATTGCATCGGGATTGAATACAACAGTCACCAAGCGCACATTCCTTCATGGGAGTAATGTCTCAAACAGTCTACGCTTTGATCGATCCCTGGAAGACCAGTAGTAGTTTCCGATGGACATCGGGATTCATTCGGTAATCTGTGGACTCTCAGAATGTTTATGAAAGACAGAAATTGCGTCGGGATTGAATACAACAGTCACCATGCACATTTTCCAACATGAGAGTAATGTCTCAAACAGTCTACGCTTTGATCGTTCCGTGGTAGACCAGTAGTAGTTTCCGATGCACATCTCGTGGCATTCTGTAATCTGTTTACTATCAGAGTGTTGAAGAATCTCAGAAATTGCATCGGGATTGAATACAACAGTCACCATGCGCACTTTCCTCCACGGGAGTAGTGTCTCAAACTGTCTACTCTTTGATCGTTCCCTTGAAGACCAGTAGTAGTTTCAGCTGCACATCTGGAGGCATTCTATAATCTGTGGAGTACCAGAGTGTTGATGAAACACAGAAATTGCATCTGGATTGAATACAACAGCCACCATGCACATTTTCCAACATGGGAGTAATGTCTCAAACAGTCTACGCTTTGATCGTTCCCTGGAAGACCAGTAGTAGTCTCCGATGTACATCTGGAGGCATTCTGTAAGCTGTGGACCTTCAAAGTGTTGATAAAAGACAGAAGTTGCATCGGGATTGAATACAACAGTCACCATGCGCACTTTCCTCCATGAGAGTAAAGTCTCAAACATTCTACGCTTTGATCGTTCCCTGGAAGACCAGTATTAGTTTCCAATGCACATCTGGAGGCATTCTGTAATCTGTGGACTATCAGAGTGTTGATGAAACACAGAAATTGTATCGTTAGTGAATACAACAGTCACCATGCGCACTTTCCTCCATGGGAGTAATGTCTCAAACAGTCTACGCTTTGATCGTTCCCTGGAAGTCCAGTAGTAGTGTCCGATGCACATCTGAAGGCACTCTGTAATCTGTGGACTATCAGAATGTTGATGAAAGACAGAAATTGCATCGGGATTGAATACAACAGTCACCATGCACATTTTC
Organism: Schistocerca gregaria; assembly: GCF_023897955.1. Taxonomy (NCBI): domain Eukaryota; kingdom Metazoa; phylum Arthropoda; class Insecta; order Orthoptera; family Acrididae; genus Schistocerca; species Schistocerca gregaria. The sequence goes on from NW_026061726.1 coordinate 4,520,422, forward strand.
CGACATGGGAGTAATGTCTCAAACAGTCTACGGTTTGATCGTTCCCTGGAAGACCAGTAGTAGTTTCCGATGTACATCTGGAGGCATTCTGTAATCTGTGGACTTTCAAAGTGTTGATGAAACACAAAAATTGCATCGGGATTGTATACAACAGTCACCATGCAGGCTCTTCTCCATGGGAGTAATGTCTCAAACTGTCTACGCTTTGATCGTTCCCTGGAAGACCAACAGTAGTTTCCGATGTACATCTGGAGGCATTCTGTAAGCTGTGGACCTTCAAAGTGTTGATAAAACACAGAAGTTGCATAGAGATGGAATACAACAGTCACAAAGGGCACTTTCCTAAATGATAGTTATGTCCCAAACAGTCTACGCTTTCATCGTTCCCTGGAAGACCAGTAGAAGTTTCCGATGCACATCTGGAAGCATTCTGTAATCTGTGGGCATTAATAGTGTTGACGAAACACAGAAATAGCATCGGGATTAAATACAACAGTCACCATGCGCACATTCCTCCATGTGAGTAGTGTATAAAACAGTCTACGCTTTGATCGTTCCCTGGAAGACCAGTTGTAGTTTCCGATGCCCATCTGGCGTCATTCTGTAATCTGTGGACAATCACAGTGTTGATTAAACACAGAAATAGCATCGGGAATGAATACAACAGGCACCATGCGGGCTTTTCTCCACGGGAGTAATGTCTCAAACTGTCTACGCTTTGATCGTTCCCTGGAAGACCAGTAGTAGTTTCCGATGAACATTTGGAGGCATTCTGTATTTTGTGGATTATCAGAGTGTTTATAAAACACAGAAATTGCATCGGGATTGAATACAACAGTCACCATGCGCACATTCCTCCATGGGAGTAATGTCTCAAACAGTCTACGCTTTGATCGTTCCCTGGAAGACCAGTAGTAGTTTCCGAAGCCCATCCGCAGTCATTCTGTAATCTGTGGACAATCAGAGTGTTGAATAAACACAGTAATTGCATCGGGATAGAATACAACAGGCACCATGCGGGCTTTTCTCCACAGGAGTACTGTCTCAAACTGTCTATGTTTTGATCGTTCCCTGGAAGACCAGTAGTAGGTTCCTATGCACATTTGGTGGCATTCTGTAACCTGTGGACTTTCAAAGTGTTGATGAAACACAGAAACGGCATCGGTATTGTATACAACAGGCACCATGCAGGCTTTTCTCCATGGGAGAAATGTCTCAAACTGTCTACGCTTTGATCGTTCCCTGGAAGACCAGTAGTAGTTTCCGATGCACATTTGGAGGCATTCTGTATTCTGTGGATTATCAGAGTGTTTATAAAACACAGAAATTGCATCGGGATTGAATGCAACAGTCACCATGCGCACATTCCTCCATGGGAGTAATGTCTCAAACAGTCTACGCTTTGATCGTTCCCTGGAAGACCAGTAGTAGTTTCAGATGCACATCTGGAGGCATTCTATAATCTGTGGAGTACCAGAGTATTGATGAAACACAGAAATTGCATCGGGATTGAATACAACAGTCACCATGCACATTTTCCAACATGGGAGTAATGTCTCAAACAGTCTACGCCTTGATCGTTCCCTGGAAGACCAGTAGTAGTTTCCGATGTACATCAGGAGGCATTCTGTAAGCTGTGGACCTTAAAGTGTTGACGAAACACAGAAATTGCATCGGGATGGAATACAACAGTCACCATGCGCACTTTTCTACGAGGGAGTAATGTCTCAAACAGTCTACACTTTGGTCGTTTCCTAGAAGACCAGTAGTAGTTTCCGATGTACATCTGGAAGTATTCTGTAATCTGTGGACCTTCAAAATGTTGACGAAACACAGAAATTGCGTCGGGATGGAATACAACAGTCACCATGCGCACTTTCCTCCATGGGAGTAATGTCTCAAAGAGTCTACGCCTTGATCGTTCCCTGGAAAACCAGTAGTAGTTTAGGATGCACATCTGGAGGCATTCAGTAATCTGTGGACTATCAGAGTGTTGATGAAACACAGCAATTGCATCGGGATTGAATACAACAGTCTCTATGCGCACATTCCTAAATGGGAGTAATGTCTCAAACAGTCAACGCTTTGATCGATCCCTGGAAGACCAGTAGTAGTTTCCGATGCACATCTGGAGGCATTATGTAATCTGTGGACTATCAGAGTGTTGATGAAACACAGAAATTGTATCGTGAGTGAATACAACAGTCACCATGCGCACTTTCCTCCATGGGAGTAATGTCTCAAACAGTCTACGCTTTGATCGTTCCCTGGAAGACCAGTAGTAGTGTCCGATGCACATCTGAAGGCACTCTGTAATCTGTGGACTATCAGAATGTTGATGAAAGACAGAAATTGCATCGGGATTGAATAAAACAGTCACCATGCACATTTTCCGACATGGGAGTAATGTCTCAAGCAGTCTACGCTTTGATCGTTCCCTGGAAGTTCCAGTAGTAGTTTCCGATGTACATATGGAGGCATTCTGTAAGCTGTGGACCTTCAAAGTGTTGATAAAAGACAGAAGTTGCATCGTGATTGAATACAACAGTCACCATGCGCACTTTCCTCCATGAGAGTAATGTCTCAAACAGTCTACGCTTTGATCGTTCCCTGGAAGACCAGTATTAGTTTCCGATGCACATCTGGAGGCATTCTGTAATCTGTGGACTATCAGAGTGTTGATGAAACACAGAAATTGTATCGGGAGTGAATACAACAGTCACCATGCGCATTTTTCTCCGTGGGAGTTATGTCTCAAACAGTCTACGCTTTGATCGTTCCCTGGAAGACCAGTAGTAGTGTCCGATGCACATCTGAAGGCACTCTGTAATCTGTGGACTTTTAAAGTGTTGATGAAACACAAAAATTGCATCGGGATTGTATACAACAGTCACCATGCAGGCTTTTATCCATAGGAGTAATGTCTCAAACTGTCTACGCTTTGATCGTTCCCTGGAAGACCAATAGTAGCTTCCGATGTACATCTGGAGCCATTCTGTAAGCTGTGGACCTTCAAAGTGTTGATAAAACACAGAAGTTGCATAGGGATGGAATTCAACAGTCACCATGCGCACTTTCCAAATGATAGTAATGTCCCAAACAGTCTACACTTGGATCGTTCCCTGGAAGACCAGTAGAAGATTCCGATGCACATCTGGAAGCATTCTGTAATCTTTGGACATTAATAGGGTTGATGAAACACAGAAATTGCATCGGGATTGAATACAACAGTCACCATGCGCACTTTCCTCCATGTGAGTAATGTATAAAACAGTCTACGCTTTGATCGTTCCCTGGAAGACCAGTAGTAGTTTCCGATGCACATCTGCAGGCATTCTGTAATATGTGGACCTTCAAAGCGTGGATGAAACACAGAAATTGCATCGGGATGGAATACAACAGTCACCATGCGCACTTTTCTCCATGGGAGTAATCTCTTAAACAGTCTACACTTTGATCGTTTCCTGGAAGACCAGTAGTAGTTTCTGATACAGATCTGGAGGCATTCTGTAATCTGTGGACTTTCAATGTGTTGATGAAACACAGAAATTGCATCGGGATTGTATACAACTGGCACCATGCAGGCTTTTCTCCATGGGAGTAATGTCTCAAACTGTCTATGCTTTGATCGTTCCCTGGAAGACCAGTAGTAGTTTCCGAAGCCCATCTGCAGTCATTCTGTAATCTGTGGACAATCAGAGTGTTGAATAAACACAGTAATTGCATCGGGATAGAATACAACAGGCACCATGCGGGCTTTTCTCCACAGGAGTAATGTCTTAAACTGTCTATGCTTTGATCGTTCCCTGGAAGACCAGTAGTAGTTTCCTATGCACATTTTGAGGCATTCTGTAATCTGTGGACTTTCAAAGTGTTGATGAAACACAGAAACTGCATCGGTATTGTATACAACAGGCACCATGCAGGCTTTTCTCCATGGGAGTAATGTCTCAAACTGTCTACGCTTTGATCGTTCCCTGGAAGACCAGTAGTAGTTTCCGAAGCCCTTCTGCAGTCATTCTGTAATCTGTGGACAATCAGAGTGTTGAATAAACACAGTAATTGCATCGGAATAGAATATAAAAGGCACCATGCGTGCTTTTCTTCACGGGAGTAATGTCTCAAACTGTCTATGCTTTGATCGTTCCCTGGAAGACCAGTAATAGTTTCCTATGCACATTTGGAGGCATTCTGTAATCTGTGGACTATCAGAGTGTTGATAAAACACAGAAATTGCATCGGGATTAAATACAACAGTCACCATGCGCACATTTCTCAATGGGAGTAATGTCTCAAACAGTCTACGATTTGATCGATCCCTGGAAGACCAGTAGTAGTTTCCGATGCACATCTGGAGGCATTCTGTAATCTGTGGACCTTCAAAGTGTTGACGCAACACAGAAATTGCGTCGGGATGGAATACAACAGTCACCATGCGCACATTCCTCCATGGGAGTAATGTCCCAAACAATGTACGCTTTGATCGTTACTTGGAAGACCAGTAGTAGTTTCCGATGCAAATCTGGAGGCATTCTGTAATCTGTGGACCTTCAAAGTGTTGATGAAACACAGAAATTGCATCGGGATGGAATACAACAGTCACCATGCGTACTTCCCTCCATGGGAGTAATGTCCCAAACAGTCTACGATTTGATCGTTCCCTGGAAGACCAGTAGTAGTTTCCGATGCACATCTGGAAGCATTCTGTAATCTGTGGACCTTCAGAGTGTTGATGAAACAAAGAAATCGCATCGGGATTGAATACAACAGTCACCATGCGCACTTTCCTCCATGTGAGTAATGTATAAAACAGTCTATGCTTTGATCGTTTCCTGGAAGACCAGTAGTAGGTTCTGATACACATTTGGAGGCATTCTGTAATCTGTGGACTATCAGATTGTTGATAAAACACAGAAGTTGCATCGGGATTGAATACAACAGTCACTATGCGCACATTCCTCCATGGGAGTAATGTCTCAAACAGTGTACGCTTTGATCGATAACTGGAAGACCAGTAGTAGTTTCCGATGCACATCTGGAGGCATTCTGAAATCTGTGGACCTTCAAAGTGTTGATGAAACACAGAAATTGCATCGGGATGGAATACAACAGTCACCATGGGCACTTTCCTCCATGGGAGTAATGTCTCAAACAGTCTACGCTTTGATCGTTCCCTGGAAGACCAGTAGTAGTTTCCGATGCACATCTGGAGACATTCTGTAATCTGTGGACTCTCAGAGTGTTGATGAAATACAGAAATTGCATCGGGATTGTATACAACAAGCACCATGCAGGCTTTCCTCCATGGGAGTAATGTCTCGAACTGTGTACGCTTTGATCGTTCCCTGGAAGACCAGTAGTAGTTTCCGAAGCCCTTCTAAATTCATTCTGTAATCTGTGGACAAACAGAGTGTTGATTAAACACAGAAATATCATCGGGATTGAATACAACAGGCACCATGCCGTCTTTTCTCCACGGGAGTAATGTCTCAAACTGTCTACGCTTTGATTGTTCCCTGGAAGACCAGTAGTAGTTTCCGATGCGCATTTGGAGATATTCTGTAATCTGTGGACTACCAGAGTGTTGATAAAACACAGAAATTGCATCGGGATTGAATACAACATTCACCATGCGCACTTTCCTCCATGGGAGTAATGTCTCAAATTGTCTATGCTTTGATCGTTCCCTGGAAGACCAGTAGAAGTTTCCGATGCACATCTGGAAGCATTCTGTAATCTTTGGACATTAATAGTGTTGATGAAACACAGAAACTGCATCGGGATTGAATACAACAGTCACCATGCGAACTTTCCTCCATGTGAGTAATGTATAAAACAGTCTACGCTTTGATCGTTCCCTGGAAGACCAGTAGTATTTTCAGATGCACATCTGGAGGCAATCTGTAATCTTTGGACTATCAGAGTCTTGATGAAACACAGAAATTGCAACGAGATTGTATACAACAGGCACCATGCAGGCTTTTCTCCCTGTGAGTAATGTCTCAAACTGTCTACGCTTTGATCGTTCCCTGGAAGACCAGTTGTAGTTTCCGATGCCCATCTGGAGTCATTCTGTAATCTGTGGACTTTCAAAGTGTTGATGAAACACAGAAACTGCATCGGTATTGTATACAACAGGCACCATGCAGGCTTTTCTCCATGGGAGTAATGTCTCAAACTGTCTATGCTTTGATCGTTCCCTGGAAGACCAGTAGTAGTTTCCGAAGCCCATCTGCAGTCATTCTGTAATCTGTGGACTATCAGAGTGTTGAATAAACACAGTAATTGCATCGGATTAGAATACAAAAGGCACCATGCGTGCTTTTCTTCACGGGAGTAATGTCTCAAACTGTCTATGCTTTGATCGTTCCCTGGAAGACCAGTAATAGTTTCCTATGCACATTTGGAGGCATTCTGTAATCTGTGGACTATCAGAGTGTTGATAAAACACAGAAATTGCATCGGGATTGAATACAACAGTCACCATGCGCACATTTCTCAATGGGAGTAATGTCTCAAACAGTCTACGATTTGATCGATCCCTGGAAGACCAGTAGTAGTTTCCGATGCACATCTGGAGGCATTCTGTAATCTGTGGACCTTCAAAGTGTTGACGCAACATAGAAATTGCGTCGGGATGGAATACAACAGTCACCATGCGCACATTCCTCCATGGGGGTAATGTCCCAAACAATCTACGCTTTGATCGTTACTTGGTAGACCAGTAGTAGTTTCCGATGCAAATCTGGAGGCATTCTGTAATCTGTGGACCTTCAAAGTGTTGATGAAACACAGAATTTGCATCGGGATGGAATACAACAGTCACCATGCGTACTTCCCTCCATGGGAGTAATGTCCCAAACAGTCTACGATTTGATCGTTCCCTGGAAGACCAGTAGTAGTTTCCGATGCACATCTGGAGACATTCTGTAATCTGTGGACTCTCAGAGTGTTGATGAAACACAGAAATTGCATCGGGATTGTATACAACAAGCACCATGCAGGCTTTCCTCCATGGGAGTAATGTCTCAAACTGTGTACGCTTTGATCGTTCCCTGGAAGACCAGTAGTAGTTTCCGAAGCCCTTCTAAATTCATTCTGTAATCTGTGGACAAACAGAGTGTTGATTAAACACAGAAATATCATCGGGATAGAATACAACAGGCACCATGCCGTCTTTTCTCCACGGGAGTAATGTCTCAAACTGTCTACGCTTTGATTGTTCCCTGGAAGACCAGTAGTAGTTTCCGATGCACATTTGGAGATATTCTGTAATCTGTGGACTATCAGAGTGTTGATAAAACACAGAAATTGCATCGGGATTGAATACAACAGTCACCATGCGCACTGTCCTCCATGGGAGTAATGTCTCAAACAGTCTATGCTTTGATCGTTTCCTGGAAAACCAGTAGTAGTTTCCGATGCACATTTGGAGATATTCTGTAATCTGTGGACTATCAGAGTGTTGATAAAACACAGAAATTGCATCGGGATTGTATACAACAGTCAAAATGCGCACTTTCCTCCATGGGAGTAATGTCTCAAACAGTCTATGCTTTGATCGTTTCCTGGAAAACCAGTAGTAGTTTCTGATACACATTTGGAGGCATTCTGTAATCTGTGGACTATCAGAGTGTTGCTGAAACCAAAATTGCATCGGGATTGAATACAACAGTCACCATGCGCACTTTCCTCCATGGGAGTAATGTCTCAAACTGTCTACGCTTTGATCGTTCCCTGGAAGACCAGTAGTAGTTTCCGATGTACATCTGGAGGCATTCTGTAATCTGTGGACAAACAGAGTGTTGATTAAACACAGAAATATCATCGGGATTGAATACAACATGCACCATGCCGTCTTTTCTCCACGGGAGTAATGTCTCAAACAGTCTACGCTTTGATCGTTCCCTGGAAGACCAGTATTAGTTTCCGATGCACATCTGGAATCATTCTGTAATCTGTGAACCTTCAGAGTGTTGATGAAACAAAGAAATCGCATCGGGATTGAATACAACAGTCACCATGCGCACTTTCCTCCATCGGAGTAATGTCTCAAACAGTCTATGCTTTGATCGTTTCCTGGAAGACCAGTAGTAGGTTCTGATACACATTTGGAGGCATTCTGTAATCTGTGGACTATCAGATTGTTGATAAAACACAGAAGTTGCATCGGGATTGAATACAACAGTCACTATGCGCACATTCCTCCATGGGAGTAATGTCTCAAACAGTGTACGCTTTGATAGATATCTGGAAGACCAGTAGTAGTTTCCGATGCACATCTGGAGGCATTCTGAAAACTGTGGACCTTCAAAGTGTTGATGAAACACAGAAATTGCATCGGGATGGAATACAACAGTCACCATAGGCACTTTCCTCCATGGGAGTAATGTCTCAAACAGTCTACGCTTTGATCGTTCCCTGGAAGACCAGTAGTAGTTTCCGATGCACATATGGAGGCATTCTGTAATCTGTGGACCTTCAAAGTGTTGATGAAACACATAAATTGCATCGGGATGGAATACAACAGTCACCATGCGCACTTTCCTCCATGTTAGTAACGTCTCAAACAGTCTACGATTTGATCGTTCCCTGGAAGACCAGTAGTAGTTTCCGATGCACATCTGGAGACATTCTGTAATCTGTGGACTCTCAGAGTGTTGATGAAACACAGAAATTGCATCGGGATTGTATACAACAAGCACCATGCAGGCTTTCCTCCATGGGAGTAATGTCTCAAACTGTGTACGCTTTGATCGTTCCCTGGAAGACCAGTAGTAGTTTCCGAAGCCCTTCTAAATTCATTCTGTAATCTGTGGACAAACAGAGTGTTGATTAAACACAGAAATATCATCGGGATTGAATACAACATGCACCATGCCGTCTTTTCTCCACGGGAGTAATGTCTCAAACTGTCTACGCTTTGATTGTTCCCTGGAAGAACAGTAGTAGTTTCCGATGCACATTTGGAGATATTCTGTGATCTGTGGACTACCAGAGTGTTGATAAAACACAGAAATTGCTTCGGGATTGAATACAACAGTCACCATGCGCACTTTCCTCCATGGGAGTAATGTCTCAAATCGTCTATGCTTTGATCGTTTCCTGGAAAACCAGTAGTTGTTTCTGATACACATTTGGAGGCATTCTGTAATCTGTGGACTATCAGAGTGTTGATGAAACCAAAATTGCATCGGGATTGAATACAACAGTCACCATGCGCACTTTCCTCCATGGGAGTAATGTCTCAAACAGTCTACGCTTTGATCGTTTCCTGGAAGGCCAGTAGCACTTTCCGATGCACAACTGGAGGCATTCTGTAATCTGTGGACTATCAGAGTGTTGATGAAACCAAAATTGCATCGGGATTGAATACAACAGTCACCATGCGCACTTTCCTCCATGGGAGTAATGTCTCAAACAGTCTATGCTTTGATCGTTTCCTGGAAAACCAGTAGTAAATTCTGATACACATTTGGAGGCATTCTGTAATCTGTGGACTATCAGAGTGTTGATGAAACCAAAATTGCATCGGGATTGAATACAACAGTCACCATGCGCACTTTCCTCCATAGAAGTAATGTCTCAAACAGTCTACGATTTGATCGTTCCCTGGAAGACCAGTAGTAGTTTCCGATGTACATCTGGAGGCATTCTGTAAGCAGTGGACCTTCAAAGTGTTGATAAAACACAGAAGTTTCATAGAGATTGAATACAACAGTCACCATCCGCACTTTCCTCCATGGGAGTAATGTCTCAAACAGTCTATGCTTGGATCGTTTCCTGGAAGACCAGTAGTAGGTTCTGAAACACATTTGGAGGCATTCTGTAATCTGTGGACTATCAAATTGTTGATAAAACACAGAAGTTGCATCGGGATTGAATACAACAGTCACTATGCGCACATTCCTCCATGGGAGTAATGTCTCAAACAGTGTACGCTTTGATCGATAACTGGAAGACCAGTAGTAGTTTCCGATGCACATCTGGAGGCATTCTGAAATCTGTGGACCTTCAAATTGTTGATGAAACACAGAAATTGCATCGGGATGGAATACAACTGTCACCATGCGCACTTTCCTCCATGTTAGTAATGTCTCACACAGTCTACGATTTGATCGTTAACTGGAAGACCAGTAGTAGTTTTCGATCCATATCTGGAGGCATTCTGTAATCTGTGGACCTTCAAAGTGTTCATGAAACGCAGAAATTGCATCGTGATGGAATACAACAGTCACCATGCGCACTTTCCTCCATGTTAGTAATATCTCAAACAGTCTACGATTTGATCGTTCCCTGTATGACCTGTAGTAGTTTCCGATGCACATCTGGAGGCATTCTGTAATCTGTCGACTATCAGAGTGTTGGTGAAACACAGAAATTGCATCGGGATTGAATACAACAGTCACCATGCGCACTTTCCTCCATGGAAGTAATGTCTCAAACAGTCTACGATTTGATCGTTCACTGGAAGACCAGTAGTAGTTTCCGATGTACATCTGGAGGCATTCTGTAAGCAGTGGACCTTCAAAGTGTTGATAAAACACAGAAGTTTCATCGAGATAGAATACAACAGTCCCCATGCGCACTTTCCTCCATGGGAGTAATGTCTCAAACAGTCTATGCTTTGATCGTGTCCTGGAAGACCAGTAGTAGGTTCTGAAACACATTTGGAGGCATTCTGTAATCTGTGGACTATCAAATTGTTGATAAAACACAGAAGTTGCATCGGGATTGAATACAACAGTCACTATGCGCACATTCCTCCATGGGAGTAATGTCTCAAACAGTGTACGCTTTGATCGATAACTGGAAGACCAGCAGTAGTTTCCGATGCACATATGGAGGCATTCTGTAATCTGTGGACCTTCAAAGTGTTGATGAAACACAGAAATTCCATCGGGATGGAATACAACAGTCACCATGCGCACTTTCCTCCATGTTAGTAACGTCTCAAACAGTCTACGATTTGATCGTTCCCTGGAAGACCAGTAGTAGTTTCCGATGCACATCTGGAGGCATTCTGTAATCTGTGGACTATCAGAGTGTTGATGAAACACAGAAACTGCATCGGTATTGTATACAACAGGCACCATGCAGGCTTTTCTCCATGGGAGTAATGTCTCAAACTGTCTCCGCTTTGATCGTTCCCTGGAAGACCAGTAGTAGTTTCCGAAGCCCATCTGCAGTCATTCTGTAATCTGTGGACAATCAGAGTGTTGAATAAACACAGTAATTGCATCGGAATAGAATACAAAAGGCACCATGCGTGCTTTTCTTCACGGGAGTAATGTCTCAAACTGTCTACGCTTTGATCGTTCCCTGGAAGACCAGTAGTAGTTTCCGAAGCCCATCTGCATTCATTCTGTAATCTGTGGACAATCAGAGTGTTGAATAAACACAGTAATTGCATCGGAATAGAATACAACAGGCACCATGCGGGCTTTTCTCCACAGGAGTAATGTCTTAAACTGTCTATGCTTTGATCGTTCCCTGGAAGACCAGTAGTAGTTTCCTATGCACATTTGGAGGCATTCTGTAATCTGTGGACTTTCAAAGTGTTGATGAAACACAGAAACTGCATCGGTATTGTATACAACAGGCACCATGCAGGCTTTTCTCCATGGGAGTAATGTCTCAAACTGTCTACGCTTTGATCGTTCCCTGGAAGACCAGTAGTAGTGTCCGAAGCCCATCTGCAGTCATTCTGTAATCTGTGGACAATCAGAGTGTTGAATAAACACAGTAATTGCATCGGAATAGAATACAAAAGGCACCATGCGTGCTTTTCTTCACGGGAGTAATGTCTCAAACTGTCTATGCTTTGATCGTTCCCTGGAAGACCAGTAATAGTTTCCTATGCACATTTGGAGGCATTCTGTAATCTGTGGACTATCAGAGTGTTGATAAAACACAGAAATTGCATCGGGATTAAATACAACAGTCACCATGCGCACATTTCTCAATGGGAGTAATGTCTCAAACAGTCTACGATTTGATCGATCCCTGGAAGACCAGTAGTAGTTTCCGATGCACATCTGGAGGCATTCTGTAATCTGTGGACCTTCAAAGTGTTGACGCAACACAGAAATTGCGTCGGGATGGAATACAACAGTCACCATGCGCACATTCCTCCATGGGAGTAATGTCCCAAACAATGTACGCTTTGATCGTTACTTGGAAGTCCAGTAGTAGTTTCCGATGCAAATCTGGAGGCATTCTGTAACCTGTGGACCTTCAAAGTGTTGATGAAACACAGAAATTGCATCGGGATGGAATACAACAGTCACCATGCGTACTTCCCTCCATGGGAGTAATGTCCCAAACAGTCTACGATTTGATCGTTCCCTGGAAGACCAGTAGTAGTTTCCAATGCACATCTGGAAGCATTCTGTAATCTGTGGACCTTCAGAGTGTTGATGAAACAAAGAAATCGCATCGGGATTGAATACAACAGTCACCATGCGCACTTTCCTCCATGTGAGTAATGTATAAAAGAGTCTATGCTTTGATCGTTTCCTGGAAGACCAGTAGTAGGTTCTGATACACATTTGGAGGCATTCTGTAATCTGTGGACTATCAGATTGTTGATAAAACACAGAAGTTGCATCGGGATTGAATACAACAGTCACTATGCGCACATTCCTCCATGGGAGTAATGTCTCAAACAGTGTACGCTTTGATCGATAACTGGAAGACCAGTAGTAGTTTCCGATGCACATCTGGAGGCATTCTGAAATCTGTGGACCTTCAAAGTGTTGATGAAACACAGAAATTGCATCGGGATGGAATACAACAGTCACCATGGGCACTTTCCTCCATGGGAGTAATGTCTCAAACAGTCTACGCTTTGATCGTTCCCTGGAAGACCAGTAGTAGTTTCCGATGCACATCTGGAGACATTCTGTAATCTGTGGACTCTCAGAGTGTTGATGAAATACAGAAATTGCATCGAGATTGTATACAACAAGCACCATGCAGGCTTTCCTCCATGGGAGTAATGTCTCGAACTGTGTACGCTTTGATCGTTCCCTGGAAGACCAGTAGTAGTTTCCGAAGCCCTTCTAAATTCATTCTGTAATCTGTGGACAAACAGAGTGTTGATTAAACACAGAAATATCATCGGGATTGAATACAACAGGCACCATGCCGTCTTTTCTCCACGGGAGTAATGTCTCAAACTGTCTACGCTTTGATTGTTCCCTGGAAGACCAGTAGTAGTTTCCGATGCACATTTGGAGATATTCTGTAATCTGTGGACTACCAGAGTGTTGATAAAACACAGAAATTGCATCGGGATTGAATACAACATTCACCATGCGCACTTTCCTCCATGGGAGTAACGTCTCAAATTGTCTATGCTTTGATCGTTCCCTGGAAGACCAGTAGAAGTTTCCGATGCACATCTGGAAGCATTCTGTAATCTTTGGACATTAATAGTGTTGATGAAACACAGAATCTGCATCGGGATTGAATACAACAGTCACCATGCGAACTTTCCTCCATGTGAGTAATGTATAAAACAGTCTACGCTTTGATCGTTCCCTGGAAGACCAGTAGTATTTTCAGATGCACATCTGGAGGCAATCTGTAATCTTTGGACTATCAGAGTCTTGATGAAACACAGAAATTGCAAAGAGATTGTATACAACAGGCACCATGCAGGCTTTTCTCCCTGTGAGTAATGTCTCAAACTGTCTACGCTTTGATCGTTCCCTGGAAGACCAGTTGTAGTTTCCGATGCCCATCTGGAGTCATTCTGTAATCTGTGGACTTTCAAAGTGTTGATGAAACACAGAAACTGCATCGGTATTGTATACAACAGGCACCATGCAGGCTTTTCTCCATGGGAGTAATGTCTCAAACTGTCTATGCTTTGATCGTTCCCTGGAAGACCAGTAGTAGTTTCCGAAGCCCATCTGCAGTCATTCTGTAATCTGTGGACTATCAGAGTGTTGAATAAACACAGTAATTGCATCGGATTAGAATACAAAAGGCACCATGCGTGCTTTTCTTCACGGGAGTAATGTCTCAAACTGTCTATGCTTTGATCGTTCCCTGGAAGACCAGTAATAGTTTCCTATGCACATTTGGAGGCATTCTGTAATCTGTGGACTATCAGAGTGTTGATAAAACACAGAAATTGCATCGGGATTGAATACAACAGTCACCATGCGCACATTTCTCAATGGGAGTAATGTCTCAAACAGTCTACGATTTGATCGATCCCTGGAAGACCAGTAGTAGTTTCCGATGCACATCTGGAGGCATTCTGTAATCTGTGGACCTTCAAAGTGTTGACGCAACATAGAAATTGCGTCGGGATGGAATACAACAGTCACCATGCGCACATTCCTCCATGGGAGTAATGTCCCAAACAATCTACGCTTTGATCGTTACTTGGTAGACCAGTAGTAGTTTCCGATGCAAATCTGGAGGCATTCTGTAATCTGTGGACCTTCAAAGTGTTGATGAAACACAGAATTTGCATCGGGATGGAAAACAACAGTCACCATGCGTACTTCCCTCCATGGGAGTAATGTCCCAAACAGTCTACGCTTTGATCGTTCCCTGGAATACCAGTAGTAGTTTCCGATGCACATCCGGAGGCATTCTGTAATCTGTGGACTATCAGAGTGTTGATGAAACACAGAAATTGCAACCGGAGTTAATAGAACAGTCACCATGCGCACTTCCCTCCATGGGAGTAATGTCTCAAACAGTCTACGGTTTGATCGATCCCTGGAAGACCAGTAGTAGTTTCCGATGCACATCTGGAGACATTCTGTAATCTGTGGACCCTCAGAGTGTTGATGAAACACAGAAATTGCATCGGGATTGTATACAACAAGCACCATGCAGGCTTTCCTCCATGGGAGTAATGTCTCAAACTGTGTACGCTTTGATCGTTCCCTGGAAGACCAGTAGTAGTTTCCGAAGCCCTTCTAAATTCATTCTGTAATCTGTGGACAAACAGAGTGTTGATTAAACACAGAAATATCATCGGGATAGAATACAACAGGCACCATGCCGTCTTTTCTCCACGGGAGTAATGTCTCAAACAGTCTACGCTTTGATCGTTCCCTGGAAGACCAGTAGTAGTTTCCGAAGCCCTTCTAAATTCATTCTGTAATCTGTGGACAAACAGAGTGTTGATTAAACACAGAAATATCATCGGGATTGAATACAACAGTCACCAAGCGCACTTTCCTCCATGTGACTAATTTCTCAAACAGTCTACGCTTTGATTGTTCCCTGGAAGACCAGTAGTAGTTTCCGATGCACATTTGGAGATATTCTGTAATCTGTGGACTATCAGAGTGTTGATAAAACACAGAAATTGCATCGGGATTGAATACAACAGTCACCATGCGCACTGTCCTCCATGGGAGTAATGTCTCGAACAGTCTATGCTTTGATCGTTTCCTGGAAAACCAGTAGTAGTTTCCGATGCACATTTGGAGATATTCTGTAATCTGTGGACTATCAGAGTGTTGATAAAACACAGAAATTGCATCGGGATTGTATACAACAGTCAAAATGCGCACTTTCCTCCATGGGAGTAATGTCTCAAACAGTCTATGCTTTAATCGTTTCCTGGAAAACCAGTAGCAGTTTCTGATACACATTTGGAGGCATTCTGTAATCTGTGGACTATCAGAGTGTTGATGAAACCAAAATTGCATCGGGATTGAATACAACAGTCACCATGCGCACTTTCCTCCATGGGAGTAATGTCTCAAACTGTCTACGCTTTGATCGTTCCCTGGAAGACCAGTAGTAGTTTCCGATGTACATCTGGAGGCATTCTGTAATCTGTGGACAAACAGAGTGTTGATTAAACACAGAAATATCATCGGGATTGAATACAACTTGCACCATGCAGTCTTTTCTCCACGGGAGTAATGTCTCAAACAGTCTACGCTTTGATCGTTCCCTGGAAGACCAGTATTAGTTTCCGATGCACATCTGGAATCATTCTGTAATCTGTGAACCTTCAGAGTGTTGATGAAACAAAGAAATCGCATCGGGATTGAATACAACAGTCACCATGCGCACTTTCCTCCATCGGAGTAATGTCTCAAACAGTCTATGCTTTGATCGTTTCCTGGAAGACCAGTAGTAGGTTCTGATACACATTTGGAGGCATTCTGTAATCTGTGGACTATCAGATTGTTGATAAAACACAGAAGTTGCATCGGGATTGAATACAACAGTCACTATGCGCACATTCCTCCATGGGAGTAATGTCTCAAACAGTGTACGCTTTGATAGATATCTGGAAGACCAGTAGTAGTTTCCGATGCACATCTGGAGGCATTCTGAAATCTGTGGACCTTCAAAGTGTTGATGAAACACAGAAATTGCATCGGGATGGAATACAACAGTCACCATAGGCACTTTCCTCCATGGGAGTAATGTCTCAAACAGTCTACGCTTTGATCGTTCCCTGGAAGACCAGTAGTAGTTTTCGATGCACATATGGAGGCATTCTGTAATCTGTGGACCTTCAAAGTGTTGATGAAACACATAAATTGCATCGGGATGGAATACAACAGTCACCATGCGCACTTTCCTCCATGTTAGTAACGTCTCAAACAGTCTACGATTTGATCGTTCCCTGGAAGACCAGTAGTAGTTTCCGATGCACATCTGGAGACATTCTGTAATCTGTGGACTCTCAGAGTGTTGATGAAACACAGAAATTGCATCGGGATTGTATACAACAAGCACCATGCAGGCTTTCCTCCATGGGAGTAATGTCTCAAACTGTGTACGCTTTGATCGTTCCCTGGAAGACCAGTAGTAGTTTCCGAAGCCCTTCTAAATTCATTCTGTAATCTGTGGACAAACAGAGTGTTGATTAAACACAGAAATATCATCGGGATTGAATACAACATGCACCATGCCGTCTTTTCTCCACGGGAGCAATGTCTCAAACTGTCTACGCTTTGATTGTTCCCTGGAAGAACAGTAGTAGTTTCCGATGCACATTTGGAGATATTCTGTGATCTGTGGACTACCAGAGTGTTGATAAAACACAGAAATTGCTTCGGGATTGAATACAACAGTCACCATGCGCACTTTCCTCCATGGGAGTAATGTCTCAAATCGTCTATGCTTTGATCGTTTCCTGGAAAACCAGTAGTTGTTTCTGATACACATTTGGAGGCATTCTGTAATCTGTGGACTATCAGAGTGTTGATGAAACCAAAATTGCATCGGGATTGAATACAACAGTCACCATGCGCACTTTCCTCCATGGGTGGTAATGTCTCAAACAGTCTACGCTTTGATCGTTTCCTGGAAGGCCAGTAGCACTTTCCGATGCACAACTGGAGGCATTCTGTAATCTGTGGACTATCAGAGTGTTGATGAAACACCAAAATTGCATCGGGATTGAATACAACAGTCACCATGCGCACTTCCCTGCATGGGAGTAATGTCTCAAAGAGTTTACGCTTTGATCGTTCCCTGGAAGACCAGTAGTAGTTTCCGATGCACATCTGGAGGCATTCTGTAATCTGTGGACCTTCAAATTGTTGATGAAACACAGAAATTGCAACGGGATGGAGTACAACAGTCACCATGCGCACTTTCCTCCATGGGAGTAATGTCTCAAACAGTCTATGCTTTGATCGTTTCCTGGAAAACCAGTAGTAAATTCTGATACACATTTGGAGGCATTCTGTAATCTGTGGACTATCAGAGTGTTGATGAAACCAAAATTGCATCGGGATTGAATACAACAGTCACCATGCGCACTTTCCTCCATGGAAGTAATGTCTCAAACAGTCTACGATTTGATCGTTCCCTGGAAGACCAGTAGTAGTTTCCGATGTACATCTGGAGGCATTCTGTAAGCAGTGGACCTTCAAAGTGTTGATAAAACACAGAAGTTTCATAGAGATTGAATACAACGGTCACCATCCGCACTTTCCTCCTTGGGAGTAATGTCTCAAACAGTCTATGCTTGGATCGTTTCCTGGAAGACCAGTAGTAGGTTCTGAAACACATTTGGAGGCATTCTGTAATCTGTGGACTATCAAATTGTTGATAAAACACAGAAGTTGCATCGGGATTGAATACAACAGTCACTATGCGCACATTCCTCCATGGGAGTAATGTCTCAAACAGTGTACGCTTTGATCGTTCCCTGGAAGACCAGTAGTAGTTTCCGATGCACATCCGGAGGCATTCTGTAATCTGTGGTCTATCAGAGTGTTGATGAAACACAGAAATTGCAACCGGATTTAATAGAACAGTCACCATGCGCACTTCCCTCCATGGGAGTAATGTCTCAAACAGTCTACGGTTTGATCGATCCCTGGAAGACCAGTAGTAGTTTCCGATGCACATCTGGAGACATTCTGTAATCTGTGGACTCTCAGAGTGTTGATGAAACACAGAAATTGCATCGGGATTGTATACAACAAGCACCATGCAGGCTTTCCTCCATGGGAGTAATGTCTCAAACTGTGTACGCTTTGATCGTTCCCTGGAAGACCAGTAGTAGTTTCCGAAGCCCTTCTAAATTCATTCTGTAATCTGTGGACAAACAGAGTGTTGATTAAACACAGAAATATCATCGGGATAGAATACAACAGGCACCATGCCGTCTTTTCTCCACGGGAGTAATGTCTCAAACTGTCTACGCTTTGATTGTTCCCTGGAAGACCAGTAGTAGTTTCCGATGCACATTTGGAGATATTCTGTAATCTGTGGACTATCAGAGTGTTGATAAAACACAGAAATTGCATCGGGATTGAATACAACAGTCACCATGCGCACTGTCCTCCATGGGAGTAATGTCTCAAACAGTCTATGCTTTGATCGTTTCCTGGAAAACCAGTAGTAGTTTCCGATGCACATTTGGAGATATTCTGTAATCTGTGGACTATCAGAGTGTTGATAAAACACAGAAATTGCATCGGGATTGTATACAACAGTCAAAATGCGCACTTTCCTCCATGGGAGTAATGTCTCAAACAGTCTATGCTTTAATCGTTTCCTGGAAAACCAGTAGTAGTTTCTGATACACATTTGGAGGCATTCTGTAATCTGTGGACTATCAGAGTGTTGATGAAACCAAAATTGCATCGGGATTGAATACAACAGTCACCATGCGCACTTTCCTCCATGGGAGTAATGTCTCAAACTGTCTACGCTTTGATCGTTCCCTGGAAGACCAGTAGTAGTTTCCGATGTACATCTGGAGGCATTCTGTAATCTGTGGACAAACAGAGTGTTGATTAAACACAGAAATATCATCGGGATTGAATACAACATGCACCATGCCGTCTTTTCTCCACGGGAGTAATGTCTCAAACAGTCTACGCTTTGATCGTTCCCTGGAAGACCAGTATTAGTTTCCGATGCACATCTGGAATCATTCTGTAATCTGTGAACCTTCAGAGTGTTGATGAAACAAAGAAATCGCATCGGGATTGAATACAACAGTCACCATGCGCACTTTCCTCCATCGGAGTAATGTCTCAAACAGTCTATGCTTTGATCGTTTCCTGGAAGACCAGTAGTAGGTTCTGATACACATTTGGAGGCATTCTGTAATCTGTGGACTATCAGATTGTTGATAAAACACAGAAGTTGCATCGGGATTGAATACAACAGTCACTATGCGCACATTCCTCCATGGGAGTAATGTCTCAAACAGTGTACGCTTTGATAGATATCTGGAAGACCAGTAGTAGTTTCCGATGCACATGTGGAGGCATTCTGAAATCTGTGGACCTTCAAAGTGTTGATGAAACACAGAAATTGCATCGGGATGGAATACAACAGTCACCATAGGCACTTTCCTCCATGGGAGTAATGTCTCAAACAGTCTACGCTTTGATCGTTCCCTGGAAGACCAGTAGTAGTTTTCGATGCACATATGGAGGCATTCTGTAATCTGTGGACCTTCAAAGTGTTGATGAAACACATAAATTGCATCGGGATGGAATACAACAGTCACCATGCGCACTTTCCTCCATGTTAGTAACGTCTCAAACAGTCTACGATTTGATCGTTCCCTGGAAGACCAGTAGTAGTTTCCGATGCACATCTGGAGACATTCTGTAATCTGTGGACTCTCAGAGTGTTGATGAAACACAGAAATATCATCGGGATTGAATACAACATGCACCATGCCGTCTTTTCTCCACGGGAGTAATGTCTCAAACTGTCTACGCTTTGATTGTTCCCTGGAAGAACAGTATTAGTTTCCGATGCACATTTGGAGATATTCTGTGATCTGTGGACTACCAGAGTGTTGATAAAACACAGAAATTGCTTCGGGATTGAATACAACAGTCACCATGCGCACTTTCCTCCATGGGAGTAATGTCTCAAATCGTCTATGCTTTGATCGTTTCCTGGAAAACCAGTAGTTGTTTCTGATACACATTTGGAGGCATTCTGTAATCTGTGGACTATCAGAGTGTTGATGAAACCAAAATTGCATCGGGATTGAATAAAACAGTCACCATGCGCACTTTCCTCCATGGGTGGTAATGTCTCAAACAGTCTACGCTTTGATCGTTTCCTGGAAGGCCAGTAGCACTTTCCGATGCACAACTGGAGGCATTCTGTAATCTGTGGACTATCAGAGTGTTGATGAAACACCAAAATTGCATCGGGATTGAATACAACAGTCACCATGCGCACTTCCCTGCATGGGAGTAATGTCTCAAAGAGTTTACGCTTTGATCGTTCCCTGGAAGGCCAGTAGTAGTTTCCGATGCACATCTGGAGGCATTCTGTAATCTGTGGACCTTCAAATTGTTGATGAAACACAGAAATTGCAACGGGATGGAGTACAACAGTCACCATGCGCACTTTCCTCCATGGGAGTAATGTCTCAAACAGTCTATGCTTTGATCGTTTCCTGGAAAACCAGTAGTAAATTCTGATACACATTTGGAGGCATTCTGTAATCTGTGGACTATCAGAGTGTTGATGAAACCAAAATTGCATCGGGATTGAATACAACAGTCACCATGCTCACTTTTCTCCATGGAAGTAATGTCTCAAACAGTCTACGATTTGATCGTTCCCTGGAAGACCAGTAGTAGTTTCCGATGTACATCTGGAGGCATTCTGTAAGCAGTGGACCTTCAAAGTGTTGATAAAACACAGAAGTTTCATAGAGATTGAATACAACAGTCACCATCCGCACTTTCCTCCATGGGAGTAATGTCTCAAACAGTCTATGCTTGGATCGTTTCCTGGAAGACCAGTAGTAGGTTCTGAAACACATTTGGAGGCATTCTGTAATCTGTGGACTATCAAATTGTTGATAAAACACAGAAGTTGCATCGGTATTGAATACAACAGTCACTATGCGCACATTCCTCCATGGGAGTAATGTCTCAAACAGTGTACGCTTTGATCGATAACTGGAAGACCAGTAGTAGTTTCCGATGCACAAATGGATGCATTCTGAAATCTGTGGACCTTCAAATTGTTGATGAAACACAGAAATTGCATCGGGATGGAATACAACTGTCACCATGCGCACTTTCCTCCATGTTAGTAATGTCTCACACAGTCTACGATTTGATCGTTAACTGGAAGACCAGTAGTAGTTTTCGATCCATATCTGGAGGCATTCTGTAATCTGTGGACCTTCAAAGTGTTCATGAAACGCAGAAATTGCATCGTGATGGAATACAACAGTCACCATGCGCACTTTCCTCCATGTTAGTAATATCTCAAACAGTCTACGATTTGATCGTTCCCTGGATGACCTGTAGTGGTTTCCGATGCACATCTGGAGGCATTCTGTAATCTGTCGACTATCAGAGTGTTGGTGAAACACAGAAATTGCATCGGGATTGAATACAACAGTCACCATGCGCACTTTCCTCCATGGAAGTAATGTCTCAAACAGTCTACGATTTGATCGTTCACTGGAAGACCAGTAGTAGTTTCCGATGTACATCTGGAGGCATTCTGTAAGCAGTGGACCTTCAAAGTGTTGATAAAACACAGAAGTTTCATCGGGATAGAATACAACAGTCACCATGCGCACTTTCCTCCATGGGAGTAATGTCTCAAACAGTCTATGCTTTGATCGTTTCCTGGAAGACCAGTAGTAGGTTCTGAAACACATTTGGAGGCATTCTGTAATCTGTGGACTATCAAATTGTTGATAAAACACAGAAGTTGCATCGGGATTGAATACAACAGTCACTATGCGCACATTCCTCCATGGGAGTAATGTCTCAAACAGTGTACGCTTTGATCGATAACTGGAAGACTAGTAGTAGTTTCCGATGCACATATGGAGGCATTCTGTAATCTGTGGACCTTCAAAGTGTTGATGAAACACAGAAATTGCATCGGGATGGAATACAACAGTCACCATGCGCACTTTCCTCCATGTTAGTAACGTCTCAAACAGTCTACGATTTGATCGTTCCCTGGAAGACCAGTAGTAGTTTCAGATGCACATCTGGAGGAATTCTGTAATCTGTGGACCTTCAAAGTGTTGATGAAACACAGAAATTGCATCGGCATGGAATACAACAGTCACCATGCGCACTTTCCTCCATGTTAGTAATGTCCCAAACAGTCTACGATTTGATCGTTCCCTGGAAGACCAGTTGTAGTTTCCGATGCACATCTGGAAGCATTCTGTAATCTGTGGACATTAATAGTGTTGATGAAACACAGAAATTGCATCGGGATTGAATACAACAGTCACCAAGCGCACTTTCCTCCATGTGACTAATTTCTCAAACAGTCTACGTTTTGATCGTTCCCTGGAAGACCAGTAGTAGTTTCCGATGCACATCTGGAGGCATTCTGTAATCTGTGGACTATCAGAGTGTTGATGAAACACAGAAATTGCATCGGGATTTAATAGAACAGTCACCATGCTCACTTCCCTCCATGGGAGTAATGTCTCAAACAGTCTACGGTTTGATCGATCCCAGGAAGACCAGTAGTAGTTTCCGATGCACATCTGGAGACATTCTGTAATCTATGGACTCTCAGAGTGTTGATGAAACACAGAAATTGAATCGGGATTGTATACAACAAGCACCATGCAGGCTTTCCTCCATGAGAGTAATGTCTCAAACTGTGTACGCTTTGATCGTTCCCTGGAAGACCAGTAGTAGTTTCCGAAGCCCTTCTGAATTCATTCTGTAATCTGTGGACAAACAGAGTGTTGATTAAACACAGAAATATCATCGGGATTGAATACAGCAGGCACCATGCCGTCTTTTCTCCACGGGAGTAATGTCTCAAACTGTCTACGCTTTGATTGTTCCCTGGAAGACCAGTAGTAGTTTCCGATGCACATTTGGAGATATTCTGTAATCTGTGGACTATCAGAGTGTTGATGAAACACAGATATTGCATCGGGATTGAATACAACAGTCACCATGCGCACTTTCCTCCATGGGAGTAATGTCTCAAATTGTCTATGCTTTGATCGTTTCCTGGAAAACCAGTAGTAGTTTCCGATGCACATTTGGAGATATTCTGTAATCTGTGGACTATCAGAGTGTTGATAAAACACAGAAATTGCATCGGGATTGAATACAACAGTCACCATGCGCACTTTCCTCCATGGGAGTAATGTCTCAAACAGTCTACGCTTTGATCGTTTCCTGGAAGGCCAGTAGCAGTTTACGATGCACATCTGGAGGCATTCTGTAATCTGTGGACTATCAGAGTGTTGATGAAACACCGAAATTGCATCGGGATTGAATACAACAGTCACCATGCGCACTTCCCTGCATGGGAGTAATGTCTCAAAGAGTTTACGAGTTGATCGTTCCCTTGAAGACCAGTAGTAGTTTCCGATGCACATCTGGAGGCATTCTGTAATCTGTGGACCTTCAAATTGTTGATGAAACACAGAAATGGCATCGGGATGGAATACAACAGTCACCATGCGCACTTTCCTCCATGTTAGTAATGTCTCACACAGTCTACGATTTGATCGTTAACTGGAAGACCAGTAGTAGTTTTCGATCCATATCTGGAGGCATTCTGTAATCTGTGGACCTTCAAAGTGTTCATGAAACGCAGAAATTGCATCGTGATGGAATACAACAGTCACCATGCGCACTTTCCTCCATGTTAGTAATATCTCAAACAGTCTACGATTTGATCGTTCCCTGGATGACCAGTAGTAGTTTCCGATGCACATCTGGAGGCATTCTGTAATCTGTCGACTATCAGAGTGTTGGTGAAACACAGAAATTGCATCGGGATTGAATACAACAGTCACCATGCGCACTTTCCTCCATGGAAGTAATGTCTCAAACAGTCTACGATTTGATCGTTCCCTGGAAGACCAGTAGTAGTTTCCGATGTACATCTGGAGGCATTCTGTAAGCAGTGGACCTTCAAAGTGTTGATAAAACACAGACGTTTCATCGAGATTGAATACAACAGTCACCATGCGCACTTTCCTCCATGGGAGTATTGTCTCAAACAGTCTATGCTTTGATCGTTTCCTGGAAGACCAGTAGTAGGTTCTGAAACACATCTGGAGGCATTCTGTAATCTGTGGACTATCAAATTGTTGATAAAACACAGAAGTTGCATCGGGATTGAATACAACAGTCACTATGCGCACATTCCTCCATGGGAGTAATGTCTCAAACAGTGTACGCTTTGATCGATAACTGGAAGACCAGTAGTAGTTTCCGATGCACATCTGGAGGCATTCTGAAATCTGTGGACCTTCAAAGTGTTGATGAAACACAGAAATTGCATCGGGATGGAATACAACAGTCACCATGCGCACTTTCCGCCATGGGAGTAATGTCTCAAACAGTCTACGCTTTGATCGTTCCCTGGAAGACCAGTAGTAGTTTCCGATGCACATATGGAGGCATTCTGTAATCTGTGGACCTTCAAAGTGTTGATGAAACACAGAAATTGCATCGGGATGGAATACAACAGTCACCATGCGCACTTTCCTCCATGTTAGTAACGTCTCAAACAGTCTACGATTTGATCGTTCCCTGGAAGACCAGTAGTAGTTTCCGATGCACATCTGGAGGAATTCTGCAATCTGTGGACCTTCAAAGTGTTGATGAAACACAGAAATTGCATCGGCATGGAATACAACAGTCACCATGCGCACTTTCCTCCATGTTAGTAATGTCCCAAACAGTCTACGATTTGATCGTTCCCTGGAAGACCAGTTGTAGTTTCCGATGCACATCTGGAAGCATTCTGTAATCTGTGGACATTAATAGTGTTGATGAAACACAGAAATTGCATCGGGATTGTATACAACAGTCACCAAGCGCACTTTCCTCCATGTGACTAATTTCTCAAACAGTCTACGCTTTGATCGTTCCCTGGAAGACCAGTAGTAGTTTCCGATGCACATCTGGAGGCATTCTGTAATCTGTGGACTATCAGAGTGTTGATGAAACACAGAAATTGCATCGGGATTTAATAGAACAGTCACCATGCTCACTTCCCTCCATGGGAGTAATGTCTCAAACGGTCTACGGTTTGATCGATCCCAGGAAGACCAGTAGTAGTTTCCGATGCACATCTGGAGACATTCTGTAATCTATGGACTCTCAGAGTGTTGATAAAACACAGAAATTGCATCGGGATTGTATACAACAAGCACCATGCAGGCTTTCCTCCATAAGAGTAATGTCTCAAACTGTGTACGCTTTGATCGTTCCCTGGAAGACCAGTAGTAGTTTCCGAAGCCCTTCTAAATTCATTCTGTAATCTGTGGACAAACAGAGTGTTGATTAAACACAGAAATATCATCGGGATTGAATACAACAGGCACCATGCCGTCTTTTCTCCACGGGAGTAATGTCTCAAACTGTCTACGCTTTGATTGATAGCTGGAAGACCAGTAGTAGTTTCCGATGCACATTTGGAGATATTCTGTAATCTGTGGACTATCAGAGTGTTGATGAAACACAGATATTGCATCGGGATTGAATACATCAGTCACCATGCGCACTTTCCTCCATGGGAGTAATGTCTCAAATTGTCTATGCTTTGATCGTTTCCTGGAAAACCAGTAGTAGTTTCCGATGCACATTTGGAGATATTCTGTAATCTGTGGACTATCAGAGTGTTGATAAGACACAGAAATTGCATCGGGATTGAATACAACAGTCACCATGCGCACTTTCCTCCATGGGAGTAATGTCTCAAACAGTCTACGCTTTGATCGTTTCCTGGAAGGCCAGTAGCAGTTTACGATGCACATCTGGAGGCATTCTGTAATCTGTGGACTATCAGAGTGTTGATGAAACGCCGAAATTGCATCGGGATTGAATACAACAGTCACCATGCGCACTTAGCTGCATGGGAGTAATGTCTCAAAGAGTTTACGATTTGATCGTTCCCTTGAAGACCAGTAGTAGTTTCCGATGCACATCTGGAGGCATTCTGTAATCTGTGGACCTTCAAATTGTTGATGAAACAGAGAAATGGCATCGGGATGGAATACAACAGTCACCATGCGCACTTTCCTCCATGGGAGTAATGTCTCAAATTGTCTACGCTTTGATCGTTCCCTGGAAGACCAGTAGTAGTTTCTGATGCACATCTGGAGGCATTCTGTAATCTGTGGACCTTCAAAGTGTTGATGAAACACAGAAATTGCATCGGGATTGAATACAACAGTCACCATGCGCACTTTCCTCCATGTGAGTAATGTCTCAAAGAGTCGACGCTTTGATCGTTCCCTGGAAGACGAGTAGTAGTTTCCGATGCACATCTGGAGGCATTCTGTAATCTGTGGACTATCAGAGTGTTGATGAAACACAGAAATTGCATCGGGATTGAATACAACAGTCACCATGCGCACTTTCCTCCATGGGAATAATGTTTCAAACAGTCTACGCTTTGATCGTTCCCTGGAAGACGAGTAGTAGCTTCCGATGCACATCTGGAGGCATTCTGTAATCTGTGGACCTTCAAAGTGTTGATGAAAGACAGAAATTGCGTCGGGATTGAATACAACAATCACAATGCACACTTTCCAAAATGGGAGTAATGTCTCAAACAGTCTACGCTTTGATCGTTCCCTGGAAGACCAGTTGTAGTTTCCGATGTACATATGGAGGCATTCTGTAAGCTGTAGACCTTCAAAGTGTTGATAAAACACAGAAATTGCATTGGGATTGAATACAACAGTCACCATGCGCACTCACCTCCATGGGAGTAATGTCTCAAACAGTCTACGCTTCGATCGTTCCCTGGAAGACCAGCAGTAGTTTCTGATACACATCTGGAGGCATTCTCTAATCTGTGGACTATCAGTGTGTTGATGATACACATAAATTGCATCGGGATTGAATACAACACTCACCATGCGCACTTTCCTCCATGGGAGTAATGTCTCAAACAGTTTCCGCTTTGATGGTTCCCTGGAAGACCAGTATAAGTTTCCGATGCACATCTGAAGGCATTCTGAAACCTGTGGACTGTCAGAGTGTTGATGAAACACAGAAATTGCATCGGGATGGAATACAACAGTCACCATGCGCACTTTCCTCCATGGGAGTAATGTCTCAAACAGTTTACGCTTTGGTGGTTCCCTGGATGACCAGTATAAGTTTCCGATGCACATCTGAAGGCAATCTGCAACCGGTGTACTATCAGAGTGTTGATGAAACACAGAAATTGCATCGGGATGGAATACAACAGTCACCATGCGCACTTTCCTCCATGGTAGTAATGTCCCAAACAGTCTTTGCTTTGCTCGTTCCCTGGAAGACCAGTAGTAGTTTCCGATGCAAATCTGGAGGCATTCTGTTATCTGTGGACTCTCACAGTGTTGATGAAAGACAGAAATTGCATCGGGATTGAATACAACAGTCACCATGCACATTTTCCAAAATGCTAGTAATGTCTCAAACAGTCTATGCCTTGATCGTTCCCTGGAAGACCAGTAGTAGTTTCCGATGTACATCTGGAGGCATTCTGTAAGCAGTGGAACTTCAAAGTGTTGATAAAACACAGAAGTTGCATCGAGATTGAATACAACAGTCACCATGCGCACTTTCCTCCATGGGAGTAATGTCTCAAACAATCTACGCTTTGATCGTTCCCTGGAAGACCAGTAGTAGTTTCCGAACCACATCTGGTGGCATTCTGTAAGCTGTGGACCTTCAAAGTGTTGATAAAACACAGATGTTGCATCGGGATTCAATACAACAGTCACCATACGCACTTTCCTCCATGAGAGTAATGTCTCAAACAGTCTATCCTTTGATCGTTCCCTGGAAGACCAGTAGTAGTTTCTGATGCACATCTGGAGGCATTCTGTAATCTGTGGACTTTCAAAGTGTTGATGAAACACAGAAATTGCATCGGGATAGTTACATCAGGCACCATGCAGGCTTTTCTCCATGGGAGTAATGTCTCAAAGTGTCCACGTTTTGATCGTTCCCTGGAAGACGAGTAGTAGTTTGCGATGCACATCTGGAGGCATTCTGTAATCTGTGGACCTTCAAAGTGTTGATGAAACACAGAAATTGCATCGGGATGGAATACAACAGTCACCATGCGCACTTTCCTCCATGGGAATAATGTTTCAAACAGTCTACGCTATGATCGTTCACTGGAAGACGAGTAGTAGTTTCCGATGCACATCTGGAGGCATTCTGTAATCTGTGGACCTTCAAATTGTTGATGAAAGACAGAAATTGCGTCGGGATTGAATACAACAATCACAATGCACACTTTCCAAAATGGGAGTATTGTCTCAAACAGTCTACGCTTTGATCGTTCCCTGGAAGACCAGTTGTAGTTTCCGATGTACATCTGGAGGCATTCTGTAAGCTGTAGACCTTCAAAGTGTTGATAAAACACAGTAATTGCATCGGGATTGAATACAACAGTCACCATGCGCACTCACCTCCATGGGAGTAATGTCTTAAACAGTGTACGCTTTGATCGATAACTGGAAGACCAGTAGTAGTTTCCGATGCACATCTGGAGGCATTCTGAAATCTGTGGACCTTCAAAGTGTTGATGAAACACAGAAATTGCATCGTGATGGAATACAACAGTCACCATGCGCACTTTCCTCCATGTTAGTAACGTCTCAAACAGTCTACGATTTGATCGTTCCCTGGAAGACCAGTAGTGGTTTCCGATGCACATCTGGAGGAATTCTGTAATCTGTGGACCTTCAAAGTGTTGATGAAACACAGAAATTGCATCGGGATGGAATACAACAGTCACCATGCGCACTTTCCTCCATGTTAGTAATGTCCCAAACAGTCTACGATTTGATCGTTCCCTGGAAGACCAGTTGTAGTTTCCGATGCACATCTGGAAGCATTCTGTAATCTGTGGACATTAATAGTGTTGATGAAACACAGAAATTGCATCGGGATTGAATACAACAGTCACCAAGCGCACTTTCCTCCATGTGACTAATTTCTCAAACAGTCTACGCTTTGATCGTTCCTTGGAAGACCAGTAGTAGTTTCCGATGCACATCTGGAGGCATTCTGTAATCTGTGGACTATCAGAGTGTTGATGAAACACAGAAATTGCATCGGGATTTAATAGAACAGTCACCATGCTCACTTCCCTCCATGGGAGTAATGTCTCAAACAGTCTACGGTTTGATCGTTTCCTGGAAGACCAGTAGTAGGTTCTGAAACACAATTGGAGGCATTCTGTAATCTGTGGACTATCAGAGTGTTGATGAAACACAGATATTGCATTGGGATTGAATACAACAGTCACCATGCGCACTTTCCTCCATGGTTGTAATGTCTCAAACAGTCTACGCTTTGATCGTTCCCTGGAAGACCAGTAGTAGTTTCCGAACCACATCTGGAGGCATTCTGTAAGCAGTGGACCTTCAAAGTGTTGATAAAACACAGAAGTTGCATCGAGATTGAATACAACACTCACCATGCGCACTTTCCTCCATGGCAGTAATGTCTCAAACAGTCTACGCTTTGTTCGTTACCTGGAACCCCAGTAGTAGTTTCCGATGCACATCTGGAGGAATTCTGCAATCTGTGGACTTTCAAAGTGTTGACGAAACACAGAAATTGCATCGGGATTGTATACAACAGGCACCATGCAGGCTTTTCTCCATGGGAGTAATGTCGCAAACTGTCTACGCATTGATCGTTCCCTGGAAGAACAGTAGTAGTTTCCGATGCACATCTGGAGTTATTCTGTAATCTGTGGACTATCAGAGTGTTGATTAAACACAGAAATAGCATCGTGATTGAATACAACAGGCACCATGCGGGCTTGTCTCCACGGGAGTAATGTCTCAAACTGTCTACGATTTGATCGTTCCCTGGAAGTCCAGTAGTAGTTTCCGATGCACATTTGGAGGCGTTCTGTAATCTGTGGACTCTCACAGTGTTGATGAAAGACAGAAATTGCATCGGGATTGAATACAACAGTCACCATGCACATTTTCCAAAATGCTAGTAATGTCTCAAACAGTCTATGCCTTGAACGTTCCCTGGAAGACCAGTAGTAGTTTCCGATGTACATCTGGAGGCATTCTGTAAGCAGTGGAACTTCAAAGTGTTGATAAAACACAGAAGTTGCATCGAGATTGAATACAACAGTCACCATGCGCACTTTCCAACATGGGAGTAATGTCTCAAACAGTCTAGGCTTTGATCGTTCCCTGGAAGACCAGTAGTAGTTTCCGATGTACATGTGGAGGCATTCTGTAAGCAGTGGACCTTCAAAGTGTTGATAAAATACAGAAGTTGCATCGAGATTGAATACAACACTCACCATGCGCACTTTCCCCCAAGGCAGTAATGTCTCAAACAGTCTACGCTTTGTTCGTTACCTGGAACACCAGTAGTAGTTTCCGATGAACATCTGGAGGAATTCTGCAATCTGTGGACTTTCAAAGTGTTGACGAAACACAGAAATTGCATCGGGATTGTGTACAACAGGCACCATGCAGGCTTTTCTCCATGGGAGTAATGTCTCAAACTGTCTACGCTTTGATCGTTCCCTGGAAGAACAGTAGTAGTTTCCGATGCACATCTGGAGTTATTCTGTAATCTGTGGACTATCAGAGTGTTGATTAAACACAGAAATAGCATCGCGATTGAATACAACAGGCACCATGCGGGCTTGTCTCCACGGGAGTAATGTCTCAAACTGTCTACGCTTTGATCGTTCCCTGGAAGTCCAATAGTAGTTTCCGATGCACATTTGGAGGCGTTCTGTAATCTGTGGGCCTTCAAAGTGTTGATGAAACACAGAATTTGCATCGGGATGGAATACAACAGTCACCATGCGCACTTTCCTCCATGTGAGTAATGTCTCAAACAGTCGACGCTTTGATCGTTCGCTGGAAGACGAGTAGTAGTTTCCGATGCACATCTGGAGGCATTCTGTAATCTGTGGACTATCAGAGTGTTGATGAAACACAGAAATTGCATCGCGATTGAATACAACAGTCACCATGCGCACTTTCCTCCATGGGAATAATGTTTCAAACAGTCTACGCTTTGATCGATCCCTGGCACACCAGTAGTAGTTTCCGATGCACGTCTGGAGGCATTCTGTAATCTGTGGACTATCAGAGTGTTGATGAAAGACAGAAATTGCATCGGGATTGAATACAACAGTCACAATGCACACTTTCCAAAATGGGAGTAATGTCTCAAACAGTCTACGCTTTGATCGTTCCCTGCAAGACCAGTTGTAGTTTCCGATGTACATCTGGAGGCATTCTGTAAGCTGTAGACCTTCAAAGAGTTGATAAGTCACAGAAATTGCATCGGGATAGAATACAACAGTCACCATGCGCACTCTCCTTCATGGGAGTAATGTCTCAAACAGTCTACGCTTTGATCGTTCCCTGGAAGACCAGTAGTAGTTACTGATACACATCTGGAGGCATTCTGTAATCTGTGGACTATCAGTGTGTTGATGATACACAGAAATTGCATCGGGATTGAATACAACAGTCACCATGTACACTTTCCTCCATGGGAGTAAAGTCTCAAATAGTCTACGCTTTGATCGATCCCTGGCACACCAGTAGTAGTTTCCGATGCACGTCTGGAGGCATTCTGTAATCTGTGGACTATCAGAGTGTTGATGAAAGACAGAAATTGCATCGGGATTTAATACAACAGTTAACATGCGCACTTTCCTCCATGGGAGTAATGTCTCAAACAGTTTACGCTTTGATGATTCCCTGGAAGACCAGTATAAGTTTCCGATGCACATCTGAAGGCATTCTGCAACCTGTGGACTATCAGAGTGTTGGTGAAACACAGATATTGCATCGGGATGTAATACAACAGTCACCATGCGCACTTTCCTCCATGGGAGTAGTGCCTCATACGGTCTACGCATTGATCGTTCCCTGGAAGACCAGTTGTAGTTCCTGATGCACATCTGGACTCATTCTGTAATCTGTGGACTATCAGAGTGTTGATGAAACACAGAAATTGCATCGTGATTTAATACAACAGTCACCATGCGCACTTTCCTCCATGGAAGTAATGTCCCAAACAGTCTTTGCTTTGCTCGTTCCCTACAAGACCAGTAATAGTTTCCGATACACATCTGGAGGCATTCTGTTATCTGTGGACTCTCACAGTGTTGATGAAAGACAGAAATTGCATCGGGATTGAATACAACAGTCACCGTGCACATTTTCCAAAATGCTAGTAATGTCTCAAACAGTCTATGCTTTGATCGTTCCCTGGAAGACCAGTAGTAGTTTCCGATGTACATCTGGAGGCATTCTGTAAGCAGTGGAACTTCAAAGTGTTGATAAAACACAGAAGTTGCATCGAGATTGAATACAACAGTCACCATGCGCACTTTCCTCCATGGGAGTAATGTCTCAAACAGTCTACGTTTTGATCGTTCCCTGGAAGAACGGTAGTAGTTTCGGAAGCCCATCTCTAGTTATTCTGTAATCTGTGGACAATCACAGTGTAGATTAAACACAGAAATAGCATCGGGATTGAATACAACAGACACCATGCGGGCTTTTCTAGACGGGAGTAATGTCTCAAACCGTCTACGCTTTGATCGTTCCCTGGAAGACCAGTAGTAGTTTCCGATGCACATCTGGATTCATTCTGTAATCTGTGGACCTTCAAAGTGTTGATGAAAAACAGAAATTGCATCAGGATTGAATACAACAGTCAACATGCGCACTTTCCTCCATGTGAGTAACGTATCAAACAGTCTACGCTTTGATCGTTCCCTGGAAGAACAGTAGTAGTTTCCGATGCACATCTGGAGGCATTCTGTAATCTGTGGAAGATCACAGTGTTGATGAAACACAGAAATTGCATTGGGATTGAATACAACAGTCACTATGCACTTTGATCGTTCCCTGGAAGACCAGTATTAGTTTCCGATGTACATCTGGAGGCATTCTGCAATCTGTGGACTATCAGTGTGTTGATGAAACACAGAAATTGCATCGGGATTGAATACAACAGTCACCATGCGCACTTACGTCCATGGGAGTAATGCCTCATACGATCTACGATTTGATCGTTCCCTGGAAGACCAGTAGTAGTTTCTGATGCACATCTTGAGGCATTCTGTATACTGTGGACCTTCAAAGTGTTGATGAAACACAGCAATTGCATCGGGATTGTATACAACAGTCACCATGTGCATTTTCCTAATTGGGAGTAATGTCTCAAACAGTCTACGCTTTGATCGTTCGCTGGAAGACCAGTAGTAGTTTCCGATGTACATCTGGAGGCATTCTGTAAGCTGTGGACCTTCAAAGTGTTGATAAAACACAGAAGGTGCATCGGGATTGAATACAACAGTCACCATGCGCACTTTCTTCCATGAGAGTAATGTCTCAAACAGTCTACGCTTTGATCGTTCCTTGGAAGACCAGTATTAGTTTCACATTCACATCTGGAGGCATTTTTTAATCTGTGGACTAACACAGTGCTGATGAAACACAGAAATTGCATCGAAATTTAATACAACAGTCACCATGCGCACTTTCCTCCATGGGAGTAATGTCTCAAACAGTTTATGCTTTGATGGTTCCCTGGAAGACCAGTATAAGTTTCCGATGCCATCTGAAGTCATTCTGCACCTGTGGACTATCAGAGTGTTGTTGAAACACAGAACTTGCACCGGGATGGAATACAACAGTCACCATGCGCACTTTCCTCCATGGGAGTAATGCCTCATACGGTCTACGCATTGATCGTTCCCTGGAAGACCAGATGTAGTTTCTGATGCACATCTGCACTCATTCTGTAATCTGTGGACTATCAGAGTGTTGATGAGACACAGAAATTGCATCGTGATTGAATACAACAGTCACCATGCGCACTTTCCTCCATGGGAGTAATGTCCCAAATAGTCTTTGCTTTGCTCGTTCCCTGGAAGAGCAGTAGTAGTTCCCGATGCACATCTGGAGGCATTCTGTAATCTGTGGACTCTCACAGTGTTGATGAAAGACAGAAATTGCATCGGGATTGAATACAACAGTCACCATGCACATTTTCCACAATGCTAGTAATGTCTCAAACAGTCTATGCTTTGATCGTTCCATGGAAGACCAGTAGTAGTTTCCGATGTACATCTGGAGGCATTCTGTAAGCTGTGGACCTTCAAAGTGTTGATAAAACACAGAAGTTGCATCGGGATTCAATACAACAGTCACCATACGCACTTTCCTAAATGAGAGTAATGTCTCAAGCAGTCTACGATTTGATCGTTCAATGGAAGACCAGTAGTAGTTTCCGATGCACATCTGGAGGCATTCTGTAATCTGTGGACTTTCAAAGTGTTGATGAAACACAGAAATTGCATCGGGATTGTATACAACAGGCACCATGCAGGCTTTTCTCCATGGGAGTAATGTCTCAAACTGTCTACGTTTTGATCATTCCCTGGAAGAACAGTAGTAGTTTCGGAAGCCCATCTCTAGTTATTCTGTAATCTGTGGACAATCACAGTGTAGATTAAACACAGAAATAGCATCGGGATTGAATACAACAGGCACCATGCGGGCTTTTCTCCACGGGAGTTATGTGTCAAACCGTCTACGATTTGATCGTTCCCTGGAAGACCAGTAGTAGCTTCCGATGGACATCTGGATTCATTCTGTAATCTGTGGACCTTCAAAGTGTTGATGAAAAACAGAAATTGCATCAGGATTGAATACAACAGTCACCATGCGCACTTTACTCCATGGGAGTAATGTCTCAAACAGTCTACGATTTGATCGTTCCCTTGAAGACCAGTAGTAGTTTCCGATGTACATCTGGAGGCATTCTGTACGCAGTGGACCTTCAAAGTGTTGATAAAACACAGAAGTTGCATCGAGATTGAATACAACACTCACCATGCGCACTTTCCTCAATGGCAGTAATGTCTCAAACAGTCTACGCTTTGTTCGTTACCTGGAACACCAGTAGTAGTTTCCGATGCACATCTGGAGGAATTCTGCAATCTGTGGACTTTCAAAGTGTTGACGAAACACAGAAATTGCATCGGGATTGTATACAACAGGCACCATCCAGGCTTTTCTCCATGGGTGTAATGTCTCAAACTGTCTACGTTTTGATCATCCCCTGGAAGAACAGTAGTAGTTTCGGAACCCCATCTCTAGTTATTCTGTAATCTGTGGACAATCACAGTGTAGATTAAACACAGAAATAGCATCGCGATTGAATACAACAGGCACCATGCGGGCTTGTCTCCACGGGAGTAATGTCTCAAACTGTCTACGCTTTGATCGTTCCCTGGAAGTCCAGTAGTAGTTTCCGATGCACATTTGGAGGCGTTCTGTAATCTGTGGACTATCAGAATGTTGATAAAACACAGAAATTGCATCGGGATTGAATACAACAGGCACCATGCGCACATTCCTCCATGGGTGTAATGTCTCAAACAGTCAACGCTTTGATCGTTCCTGGAAGACCAGTAGTAGTTTCCGATGCACATCTGGAGGAATTCTGTAATCTGTGGGCCTTCAAAGTGTTGATGAAGCACAGAATTTGCATCGGGATGGAATACAACAGTCACCATGCGCACTTTCCTCCGTGTGAGTAATGTCTCAAACAGTCGACGCTTTGATCGTTCCCTGGAAGACGAGTAGTAGTTTCCGATGCACATCTGGAGGCATTCTGTAATCTGTGGACTATCAGAGTGTTGATGAAACACAGAAATTGCATCGGGATTGAATACAACAGTCACCATGCGCACTTTCCTCCATGGGAATAATGTTTCAAACAGTCTACGCTTTGATCGATCCCTGGCACACCAGTAGTAGTTTCCGATGCACATCTGGAGGCATTCTGTAATCTGTGGACTATCAGAGTGTTGATGAAAGACAGAAATTGCATCGGGATTGAATACAACAGTCACAATGCACACTTTCCAAAATGGGAGTTATGTCTCAAACAGTCTACGCTTTGATCGTTCCCTGCAAGACCAGTTGTAGTTTCCGATGTACATCGGGAGGCATTCTGTGAGCTGTAGACCTTCAAAGTGTTGATAAATCACAGAAATTGCATCGGGATAGAATACAACAGTCACCATGCGCACTCTCCTTCATGGGAGTAATGTCTCAAACAGTCTACGCTTTGATCTTTCCCTGGAAGACCAGTAGTAGTTTATGATACACATCTGGAGGCATTCTGTAATCTGTGGACTATCAGTGTGTTGATGATACACAGAAATTGCATCGGGATTGAATACAACAATCACCATGTACACTTTCCTCCATGGGAGTAAAGTCTCAAATAGTCTACGCTTTGATCGTTCCCTGGAAGACTAGTACTAGTTTCCGATGCACATCAGGAGGCATTCTGTAACCTGTGGACTTTCAAAGTGTTGATGAAACACAGAAATTCCATCGGGATTTATTACAACAGTCACCATGCGCACTTTCCTCCATGGGAGTAATGTCTCAAACAGTTTACGCTTTGATGATTCCCTGGAAGACCAGTATAAGTTTCCGATGCACATCTGAAGGCATTCTGCAACCTGTGGACTATCAGAGTGTTGATGAAACACAGAAATTGCATCGGGATGGAATACAACAGTCACCATGCGCACTTTCCTCCATGGGAGTAATGCCTCATACGGTCTACGCATTGATCGTTCCCTGGAAGACCAGTTGTAGTTCCTGATGCACATCTGGACTCATTCTGTAATCTGTGGACTATCAGAGTTTTGATGAAACACAGAAATTGCATCGTGATTGAATACAACAGTCACCATGCGCACTTTCCTCCATGGGAGTAATGTCTCAAACAGTCTACGTTTTGATCGTTCCCTGGAAGAACGGTAGTAGTTTCGGAAGCCCATCTCTAGTTATTCTGTAATCTGTGGACAATCACAGTGTAGATTAAACACAGAAATAGCATCCGGATTGAATACAACAGACACCATGCGGGCTTTTCTAGACGGGAGTAATGTCTCAAACCGTCTACGCTTTGATCGTTCCCTGGAAGACCAGTAGTAGTTTCCGATGCACATCTGGATTCATTCTGTAATCTGTGGACCTTCAAAGTGTTGATGAAAAACAGAAATTTCATCAGGAATGAATACAACAGTCAACATGCGCACTTTCCTCCATGTGAGTAATGTATCAAACAGTCTACGCTTTGATCGTTCCCTGGAAGAACAGTAGTAGTTTCCGATGCACATCTGGAGGCATTCTGTAATCTGTGGAAGATCACAGTGTTGATGAAACACAGAAATTGCATTGGGATTGAATACAACAGTCACTATGCACTTTGATCGTTCCCTGGAAGACCAGTATTAGTTTCCGATGTACATCTGGAGGCATTCTGCAATCTGTGGACTATCAGTGTGTTGATGAAACACAGAAATTGCATCGGGAATGAATACAACAGTCACCATGCGCACTTACCTCCATGGGAGTAATGCCTCATACGATCTACGATTTGATCGTTCCCTGGAAGACCAGTAGTAGTTTCTGATGCACATCTTGAGGCATTCTGTATACTGTGGACCTTCAAAGTGTTGATGAAACACAGAAATTGCATCGGGATTGAATACAACAGTCACCATGTTCATTTTCCTAATTGGGAGTAATGTCTCAAACAGTCTACGCTTAGATCGTTCGCTGGAAGACCAGTAGTAGTTTCCGATGTTCATCTGGAGGCATTCTGTAAGCTGTGGACCTTCAAAGTGTTGATAAAACACAGAAGGTCCATCGGGATTGAATACAACAGTCACCATGCGCACTTTCTTCCATGAGAGTAATGCCTCAAACAGTCTACGCTTTGATCGTTCCCTGGAAGACCAGTATTAGTTTCACATTCACATCTGGAGGCATTTTCTAATCTGTGGACTAACACAGTGCTGATGAAACACAGAAATTGCATCGGAATTTAATACAACAGTCACCATGCGCACTTTCCTCCATGGGAGTAATGTCTCAAACAGTTTATGCTTTGATGGTTCCCTGGAAGACCAGTATAAGTTTCCGATGCCATCTGAAGTCATTCTGCAACCTGTGGACTATCAGAGTGTTGTTGAAACACAGAAATTGCACCGGGATGGAATACAACAGTCACCATGCGCACTTTCCTCCATGGGAGTAATGCCTCATACGGTCTACGCATTGATCGTTCCCTGGAAGACCAGATGTAGTTTCTGATGCACATCTGCTCTCATTCTGTAATCTGTGGACTATCAGAGTGTTGATGAGACACAGAAATTGCATCGTGATTGAATACAACAGTCACCATGCGCACTTTCCTCCATGGGAGTGATGTCCCAAATAGTCTTTGCTTTGCTCGTTCCCTGGAAGACCAGTAGTAGTTCCCGATGCACATCTGGAGGCATTCTGTAATCTGTGGACTCTCACAGTGTTGATGAAAGACAGAAATTGCATCGGGATTGAATACAACAGTCACCTTGCACATTTTCCACAATGCTAGTAATGTCTCAAACAGTCTATGCTTTGATCGTTCCATGGAAGACCAGTAGTAGTTTCCGATGCACATG
This sequence comes from Schistocerca gregaria, assembly GCF_023897955.1. Classification (NCBI taxonomy): domain Eukaryota; kingdom Metazoa; phylum Arthropoda; class Insecta; order Orthoptera; family Acrididae; genus Schistocerca; species Schistocerca gregaria. Next base: position 4,559,386 of record NW_026061726.1, read on the forward strand.
TGGAGGCATTCTGTAATCTGTGGACTTTCAAAGTGTTGATGAAACACAGAATTTGCATCGGGATTGTATACAACAGGCACCATGCAGGCTTTTCTCCATGGGAGTCATGTCTCAAACTGTCTACGTTTTGATCGTTCAGTGGAAGAACAGTAGTAGTTTCGGTAGCCCATCTCTAGTTATTCTGTAATCTGTGTACAATCACAGTGTAGATTAAACACAGAAATAGCATCGGGATTTAATACAACAGGCACCATGCGGGCTTTTCTCCACGGGAGTTATGTCTCAAACCGTCTACGATTTGATCGTTCCCTGGAATACCAGTAGTAGCTTCCGATGGACATCTGGATTCATTCTGTAATCTGTGGACCTTCAAAGTGTTGATGAAAAACAGAAATTGCTTCAGGATTGAATACAACAGTCAACATGCGCACTTTCCTCCATGTGAGTAATGTATCAAACAGTCTACGCTTTGATCGTTCCCTGGAAGAACAGTAGTAGTTTCCGATGCACATCTGGAGGCATTCTGTAATCTGTGGAAGATCACAGTGTTGATGAAACAGAAATTGCATTGGGATTGAATACAACAGTCACTATGCACTTTGATCGTTCCCTGGAAGACCAGTATTAGTTTCCGATGTACATCTGGAGGCATTCTGCAATCTGTGGACTATCAGTGTGTTGATGAAACACAGAAATTGCATCGGGATTGAATACAAAAGTCACCATGCGCACTTACCTCCATGCGAGTCATGCCTCATACGATCTACGATTTGATCGTTCCCTGGAAGAACAGTAGTAGTTTCCGATGCACATCTGGAGTTATTCTGTAATCTGTGGACTATCAGAATGTTGATTAAACACAGAAATAGCATCGTGATTGAATACAACAGGCACCATGCGGGCTTGTCTCCACGGGAGTAATGTCTCAAACTGTCTACGCTTTGATCGTTCCCTGGAAGTCCAGTAGTAGTTTCCGATGCACATTTGGAGGCGTTCTGTAATCTGTGGACTCTCACAGTGTTGATGAAAGACAGAAATTGCATAGGGATTGAATACAACAGTCACCATGCACATTTTCCAAAATGCTAGTAATGTCTCAAACAGTCTATGCCTTGAACGTTCCCTTGAAGACCAGTAGTAGTTTCCGATGTACATCTGGAGGCATTCTGTAAGCAGTGGAACTTCAAAGTGTTGATAAAACACAGAAGTTGCATCGAGATTGAATACAACAGTCACCATGCGCACTTTCCTCCATGGGAGTATTGTCTAAAACAGTATACGCTTTTATCGATACCTGGAAGACCAGTGGTAGTTTCCGATGCACATCTGGAGGTATTCTGTAATCTGTGGACTATCAGAGTGTTAATTAAAGACAGAAATTGCGTCGTGATTGAATACAACAGTCACCATGCGCACTCTCCTTCATGGGAGTAATGTCTCAAACAGTCTACGCTTTGATCGTTCCCTGAAGACCAGTAGTAGTTTCTGATACACATCTGGAGTCATTCTGTAATCTGTGGACTATCAGTGTGTTGATGATACACAGAAATTGCATCGGGATTGAATACAACAGTCACCATGTACACTTTCCTCCATGGGAGTAAAGTCTCAAATAGTCTACGCTTTGATCGTTCCCTGGAAGACTAGTACTAGTTTCCGATGCACATCAGGAGGCGTTCTGTAACGTGTGGACTTTCAAAGTGTTGATGAAACACAAAAATTCCATCGGGATTTAATACAACAGTCACCATGCGCACTTTCCTCCATGGGAGTAATGTCTCAAACAGTTTACGCTTTGATGATTCCCTGGAAGACCAGTATAAGTTTCCGATGCACATCTGAAGGCATTCTGCAACCTGTGGACTCTCCCAGTGTTGATGAAAGACAGAAATTGCATCGGGATTGAATACAACAGTCACCGTGCACATTTTCCAAAATGCTAGTAATGTCTCAAACAGTCTATGCTTTGATCGTTCCCTGGAAGACCAGTAGTTGTTTCCGATGTACATCTGGAGGCATTCTGTAAGCAGTGGAACTTCAAAGTGTTGATAAAACACAGAAGTTGCGTCGAGATTGAATACAACAGTCACCATGCGCATTTTTCTCCATGGGAGTAATGTCTCAGACAGTCTACGTTTTGATCGTTCCCTGGAAGAACGGTAGTAGTTTCGGAAGCCCATCTCTAGTTATTCTGTAATCTGTGGACAATCACAGTGTAGATTAAACACAGAAATAGCATCGGGATTGAATACAACAGACACCATGCGGGCTTTTCTAGACGGGAGTAGTGTCTCAAACCGTCTACGCTTTGATCGTTCCCTGTAAGAACAGTAGTAGTTTCCGATGCACATCTGGAGGCATTCTGTAATCTGTGGAAGATCACAGTGTTGATGAAACACAGAAATTGCATTGGGATTGAATACAACAGTTACTATGCACTTTGATCGTTCCCTGGAAGACCAGTATTAGTTTCCGATGTACATCTGGAGGCATTCTGCAATCTGTGGACTATCAGTGTGTTGATGAAACACAGAAATTGCATCGGGATTGTATACAACAGGCACCATGCAGGCTTTTCTCCATGGGAGTAATGTCTCAAACTGTCTACGTTTTGATCGTTCCCTGGAAGAACAGTAGTAGTTTCGGAAGCCCATCTCTAGTTATTCTGTAATCTGTGGACAATCACAGTGTAGATTAAACACAGAAATAGCATCGGGATTGAATACAACAGGCACCATGCGGGCTTTTCTCCACGGGAGTTATGTCTCAAACCGTCTACGATTTGATCGTTCCCTGGAAGACCAGTAGTAGCATCCGATGGACATCTGGATTCATTCTGTAATCTGTGGACCTTCAAAGTGTTGATGAAAAACAGAAATTGCATCAGGATTGAATACAACAGTCAACATGCGCACTTTCCTCCATGTGAGTAATGTATCAAACAGTCTACGCTTTGATCGTTCCCTGGAAGAACAGTAGTAGTTTCCGATGCACATCTGGAGGCATTCTGTAATCTGTGGAAGATCACAGTGTTGATGAAACACAGAAATTGCATTGGGATTGAATACAACAGTCACTATGCACTTTGATCGTTCCCTGGAAGACCAGTATTAGTTTCCGATGTACATCTGGAGGCATTCTGCAATCTGTGGACTATCAGTGTGTTGATGAAACACAGAAATTGCATCGGGATTGAATACAACTGTCACCATGCGCACTTACCTCCATGGGAGTAATGCCTCATACGATCTACGATTTGATCGTTCCCTGGAAGAACAGTAGTAGTTTCCGATGCACATCTGGAGTTATTCTGTAATCTGTGGACTATCAGAGTATTGATTAAACACAGAAATAGCATCGTGATTGAATACAACAGGCACCATGCGGGCTTGTCTCCACGGGATTAATGTCTCAAACTGTCTACGCTTTGATCGTTCCCTGGAAGTCCAGTAGTAGTTTCCGATGCACATCTGAAGGCATTCTGCAACCTGTGGACTCTCACAGTGTTGATGAAAGACAGAAATTGCATCGGGATTGAATACAACAGTCACCGTGCACATTTTCCAAAATGCTAGTAATGTCTCAAACAGTCTATGCCTTGAACGTTCCCTGGAAGACCAGTAGTAGTTTCCGATGTACATCTGGAGGCATTCTGTAAGCAGTGGAACTTCAAAGTGTTGATAAAACACAGAAGTTGCATCGAGATTGAATACAACAGTCACCATGCGCATTTTTCTCCATGGGAGTAATGTCTCAGACAGTCTACGTTTTGATCGTTCCCTGGAAGAACGGTAGTAGTTTCGGAAGCCCATCTCTAGTTATTCTGTAATCTGTGGACAATCACAGTGTAGATTAAACACAGAAATAGCATCGGGATTGAATACAACAGGCACCATGCGGGCTTTTCTCCACGGGAGTTATGTCTCAAACCGTCTACGATTTGATCGTTCCCTGGAAGACCAGTAGTAGCTTCCGATGGACATCTGGATTCATTCTGTAATCTGTGGACCTTCAAAGTGTTGATGAAAAACAGAAATTGCATCAGGATTGAATACAACAGTCAACATGCGCACTTTCCTCCATGTGAGTAATGTATCAAACAGTCTACGCTTTGATCGTTCCCTGGAAGAACAGTAGTAGTTTCCGATGCACATCTGGAGGCATTCTGTAATCTGTGGAAGATCACAGTGTTGATGAAACACAGAAATTGCATTGGGATTGAATACAACAGTCACTATGCACTTTGATCGTTCCCTGGAAGACCAGTATTAGTTTCCGATGTACATCTGGAGGCATTCTGCAATCTGTGGACTATCAGTGTGTTGATGAAACACAGAAATTGCATCGGGATTGAATACAACAGTCACCATGCGCACTTACCTCCATGGGAGTAATGCCTCATACGATCTACGATTTGATCGTTCCCTGGAAGAACAGTAGTAGTTTCCGATGCACATCTGGAGTTATTCTGTAATCTGTGGACTATCAGAGTATTGATTAAACACAGAAATAGCATCGTGATTGAATACAACAGGCACCATGCGGGCTTGTCTCCACGGGATTAATGTCTCAAACTGTCTACGCTTTGATCGTTCCCTGGAAGTCCAGTAGTAGTTTCCGATGCACATTTGGAGGCGTTCTGTAATCTGTGGACTCTCACAGTGTTGATGAAAGACAGAAATTGCATCGGGATTGAATACAACAGTCACCGTGCACATTTTCCAAAATGCTAGTAATGTCTCAAACAGTCTATGCCTTGAACGTTCCCTGGAAGACCAGTAGTAGTTTCCGATGTACATCTGGAGGCATTCTGTAAGCAGTGGAACTTCAAAGTGTTGATAAAACACAGAAGTTGCATCGAGATTGAATACAACAGTCACCATGCGCACTTCCCTCCATGGGAGTATTGTCTAAAACAGTATACGCTTTTATCGATACCTGGAAGACCAGTAGTAGTTTCCGATGCACATCTGGAGGTATTCTGTAATCTGTGGACTATCAGAGTGTTAATTAAAGACAGAAATTGCATCGTAATTGAATACAACAGTCACCATGCGCACTCTCCTTCATGGGAGTAATGTCTCAAACAGTCTACGCTTTGATCGTTCCCTGGAAGACCAGTAGTAGTTTCTGATACACATCTGGTGGCATTCTGTAATCTGTGGACTATCAGTGTGTTGATGATACACAGAAATTGCATCGGGATTGAATACAACAGTCACCATGTACACTTTCCTCCATGGGAGTAAAGTCTCAGATAGTCTACGCTTTGATCGTTCCCTGGAAGACTAGTACTAGTTTCCGATGCACATCAGGAGGCATTCTGTAACCTGTGGACTTTCAAAGTGTTGATGAAACCCAGAAATTCCATCGGGATTTAATACAACCGTCACCATGCGCACTTTCCTCCATGGGAGTAATGTCTCAAACAGTTTACGCTTTGATGATTCCCTGGAAGACCAGTATAAGTTTCCGATGCACATCTGAAGGCATTCTGCAACCTGTGGACTATCAGAGTGTTGATGAAACACAGAAATTGCATCGGGATGGAATACAACAGTCACCATGCGCACTTTCCTCCATGGGAGTAATGCCTCATACGGTCTACGCATTGATCATTCCCTGGAAGACCAGTTGTAGTTCCTGATGCACATCTGGACTCATTCTGTAATCTGTGGACTATCAGAGTGTTGATGAAACACAGAAATTGCATCGTGATTGAATACAACAGTCACCATGCGCACTTTCCTCCATGGGAGTAATGTCCCAAACAGTCTTTGCTTTGCTCGTTCCCTATAAGACCAGTAATAGTTTCCGATGCACATCTGGAGGCATTCTGTTATCTGTGGACTCTCACAGTGTTGATGAAAGACAGAAATTGCATCGGGATTGAATACAACAGTCACCGTGCACATTTTCCAAAATGCTAGTAATGTCTCAAACAGTCTATGCTTTGATCGTTCCCTGGAAGACCAGTAGTAGTTTCCGATGTACATCTGGAGGCATTCTGTAAGCAGTGGAACTTCAAAGTGTTGATAAAACACAGAAGTTGCATCGAGATTGAATACAACAGTCACCATGCGCACTTTCCTCCATGGGAGTAATGTCTCAAACAGTCTACGTTTTGATCGTTCCCTGGAAGAACGGTAGTAGTTTCGGAAGCCCATCTCTAGTTATTCTGTAATCTGTGGACAATCACAGTGTAGATTAAACACTGAAATAGCATCGGGATTGAATACAACAGACACCATGCGGGCTTTTCTAGACGGGAGTAATGTCTCAAATCGTCTACGCTTTGATCGTTCCCTGGAAGACCATTAGTAGTTTCCGATGCACATCTGGATTCATTCTGTAATCTGTGGACCTTCAAAGTGTTGATGAAAAACAGAAATAGCATCAGGATTGAATACAACAGTCAACATGCGCACTTTCCTCCATGTGAGTAATGTATCAAACAGTCTACGCTTTGATCGTTCCCTGGAAGAGCAGTAGTAGTTTCCGATGCACATCTGGAGGCATTCTGTAATCTGTGGAAGATCACAGTGTTGATGAAACACAGAAATTGCATTGGGATTGAATACAACAGTCACTATGCACTTTGATCGTTCCCTGGAAGACCAGTATTAGTTTCCGATGTACATCTGGAGGCATTCTGCAATCTGTGGACTATCAGTGTGTTGATGAAACACAGAAATTGCATCGGGATTGAATACAACAGTCACCATGCGCACTTACCTCCATGGGAGTAATGCCTCATACGATCTACGATTTGATCGTTCCCTGGAAGAACAGTAGTAGCTTCCGATGCACATCTGGAGTTATTCTGTAATCTGTGGACTATCAGAGTATTGATTAAACACAGAAATAGCATCGTGATTGAATACAACAGGCACCATGCGGGCTTGTCTCCACGGGAGTAATGTCTCAAACTGTCTACGCTTTCATCGTTCCCTGGAAGTCCAGTAGTAGTTTCCGATGCACATTTGGAGGCGTTCTGTAATCTGTGGACTCTCACACTGTTGATGAAAGACAGAAATTGCATCGGGATTGAATACAACAGTCACCGTGCACATTTTCCAAAATGCTAGTAATGTCTCAAACAGTCTATGCCTTGAACGTTCCCTGGAAGACCAGTAGTAGTTTCCGATGTACATCTGGAGGCATTCTGTAAGCAGTGGAACTTCGAAGTGTTGATAAAACACAGATGTTGCATCGAGATTGAATACAACAGTCACCATGCGCACTTCCCTCCATGGGAGTATTGTCTAAAACAGTATACGCTTTTATCGATACCTGGAAGACCAGTAGTAGTTTCCGATGCACATCTGGAGGTATTCTGTAATCTGTGGACTATCACAGTGTTAATTAAAGACAGATATTGCATCGTGATTGAATACAACAGTCACCATGCGCACTCTCCTTCATGGGAGTAATGTCTCAAACAGTCTACGCTTTGATCGTTCCCTGGAAGACCAGTAGTAGTTTCTGACACACATCTGGAGGCATTCTGTAATCTGTGGACTATCAGTGTGTTGATGATACACAGAAATTGCATCGGGATTGAATACAACAGTCACCATGTACACTTTCCTCCATGGGAGTAAAGTCTCAAATAGTCTACGCTTTGATCGTTCCCTGGAAGACTAGTACTAGTTTCCGATGCACATCAGGAGGCATTCTGTAACCTGTGGACTTTCAAAGTGTTGATGAAACCCAGAAATTCCATCGGGATTTAATACAACCGTCACCATGCGCACTTTCCTCCATGGGAGTAATGTCTCAAACAGTTTACGCTTTGATGATTCCCTGGAAGACCAGTATAAGTTTCCGATGCACATCTGAAGGCATTCTGCAACCTGTGGACTATCAGAGTGTTGATGAAAAACAGAAATTGCATCAGGATTGAATACAACAGTCAACATGCGCACTTTCCTCCATGTGAGTAATGTATCAAACAGTCTACGCTTTGATCGTTCCCTGGAAGAGCAGTAGTAGTTTCCGATGCACATCTGGAGGCATTCTGTAATCTGTGGAAGATCACAGTGTTGATGAAACACAGAAATTGCATTGGGATTGAATACAACAGTCACTATGCACTTTGATCGTTCCCTGGAAGACCAGTATTAGTTTCCGATGTACATCTGGAGGCATTCGGCAATCTGTGGACTATCAGTGTGTTGATGAAACACAGAAATTGCATCGGGATTGAATACAACAGTGACCATGCGCACTTACCTCCATGGGAGTAATGCCTCATACGATCTACGATTTGATCGTTCCCTGGAAGACCAGTAGTAGTTTCTGATGCACATCTTGAGGCATTCTGTATACTGTGGACCTTCAAAGTGTTGATGAAACACAGAAATTGCAACGGGATTGAATACAACAGTAACCATGTGCATTTTCCTAATTGGGAGTAATGTCTCAAACAATCTACGCTTTGATCGTTCGCTGGAAGACCAGTAGTAGCTTCCGATGTACATCTGGAGGCATTCTGTAAGCTGTGGACCTTCAAAGTGTTGATAAAACACAGAAGGTGCATCGGGATTGAATACAACAGTCACCATGCGCACTTTCTTCCATGAGAGTAATGTCTCAAACAGTCTACGCTTTGATCGTTCCCTGGAAGACCAGTATTAGTTTCACATTCACATCTGGAGGCATTTTCTAATCTGTGGACTAACATAGTGCTGATGAAACACAGAAATTGCATCGGAATTTAATACAACAGTCACCATGCGCACTTTCCTCCATGGGAGTAATGTCTCAAACAGTTTATGCTTTGATGGTTCCCTGGGAGACCAGTATAAGTTTCCGATGCCATCTGAAGTCATTCTGCAACCTGTGGACTATCAGAGTGTTGTTGAAACACAGAAATTGCTCCGGGATGGAATACAACAGTCACCATGCGCACTTTCCTCCATGGGAGTAATGCCTCATACGGTCTACGCATTGATCGTTCCCTGGAAGACCAGATGTAGTTTCTGATGCACATCTGCTCTCATTCTGTAATCTTTGGACTATCAGAGTGTTGATGAGACACATAAATTGCATCGTGATTGAATACAACAGTCACCATGCGCACTTTCCTCCATGGGAGTAATGTCCCAAATAGTCTTTGCTTTGCTCGTTCCCTGGAAGACCAGTAGTAGTTCCCGATGCACATCTGGAGGCATTCTGTAATCTGTGGACTCTCACAGTGTTGATGAAAGACAGAAATTGCATCGGGATTGAATACAACAGTCACCATGCACATTTTCCACAATGCTAGTAATGTCTCAAACAGTCTATGCTTTGATCGTTACATGGAAGACCAGTAGTAGTTTCCGATGTACATCTGGAGGCATTCTGTAATCTGTGGACTTTCAAAGTGTTGATGAAACACAGAATTAGCATCGGGATTGTATACAACAGGCACCATGCAGTCTTTTCTCCATGGGAGTAATGTCTCAAACTGTCTACGTTTTGATCGTTCCCTGGAAGAACAGTAGTAGTTTCGGAAGCCCATCTCTAGTTAATCTGTAATCTGTGGACAATCACAGTGTAGATTAAACACAGAAATAGCATCGGGATTGAATACAACAGGCACCATGCGGGCTTTTCTCCACGGAGTTATGTCTCAAACCGTCTACGATTTGATCGTTCCCTGGAAGACCAGTAGTAGCTTCCGATGGACATCTGGATTCATTCTGTAATCTGTGGACCTTCAAAGTGTTGATGAAAAACAGAAATTGCATCAGGATTGAATACAACAGTCAACATGCGCACTTTCCTCCATGTGAGTAATGTATCAAACAGTCTACGCTTTGATCGTTCCCTGGAAGGACAGTAGTAGTTTCCGATGCACATCTGGAGGCATTCTGTAATCTGTGGAAGATCACAGTGTTGATGAAACACAGAAATTGCATTGGGATTGAATACAACAGTCACTAAGCACTTTGATCGTTCCCTGGAAGACCAGTATTAGTTTCCGATGTACATCTGGAGGCATTCTGCAATCTGTGGACTATCAGTGTGTTGATGAAACACAGAAATTGCATCGGGATTGAATACAACAGTCACCATGCGCACTTACCTCCATGGGAGTAATGCCTCATACGATCTACGATTTGATCGTTCCCTGGAAGAAAAGTAGTAGTTTCCGATGCACATCTGGAGTTATTCTGTGATCTGTGGACTATCAGAGTGTTGATTAAACACAGAATTAGCACCGTGATTGAATACAACAGGCACCATGCGGGCTTGTCTCCACGGGAGTAATGTCTCAAACTGTCTACGCTTTGATCGTTCCCTGGAAGTCCAGTAGTAGTTTCCGATGCACATTTGGAGGCGTTCTGTAATCTGTGGACTCTCACAGTATTGATGAAAGACAGAAATTGCATCAGGATTGAATACAACAGTCACCATGCACATTTTCCAAAATGCTAGTAATGTCTCAAACAGTCTATGCCTTGAACGTTCCCTGGAAGACCAGTAGTAGTTTCCGATGTACATCTGGAGGCATTCTGTAAGCAGTGGAACTTCAAAGTGTTGATAAAACACAGAAGTTGCATCGAGATTGAATACAACAGTCACCATGCGCACTTTCCTCCATGGGAGTATTGTCTAAAACAGTATACGCTTTTATCGATACCTGGAAGACCAGTAGTAGTTTCCGATGCACATCTGGAGGTATTCTGTAATCTGTGGACTATCAGAGTGTTAATTAAAGACAGAAATTGCATCGGGATTGAATACAACAGTCACCATGCACATTTTCCAACATGGGAGTAAAGTCTCAAACAGTCTAGGCTTTGATCGTTCCCTGGAAGACCAGTAGTAGTTTCCGATGTACATCTGGAGGCATTCTGTAAGCAGTGGACCTTCAAAGTGTTGATAAAACACAGAAGTTGCATCGAGATTGAATACAACACTCACCATGCGCACTTTCCTCCATGGCAGTAATGTCTCAAACAGTCTACGCTTTGTTCGTTACCTGGAACACCAGTAGTAGTTTCCGATGCACATCTGGAGGAATTCTGCAATCTGTGGACTTTCAAAGTGTTGACGAAACACAGAAATTGCATCGGGATTGTATACAACAGGCACCATGCAGGCTTTTCTCCATGGGAGTAATGTCTCAAACTGTCTACGCTTTGATCGTTCCCTGGAAGAACAGTAGTAGTTTCCGATGCACATCTGGAGTTATTCTGTAATCTGTGGACTATCAGAGTGTTGATTAAACACAGAAATAGCATCGCGATTGAATACAACAGGCACCATGCGGGCTTGTCTCCACGGGAGTAATGTCTCAAACTGTCTACGCTTTGATCGTTCCCTGGAAGTCCAGTAGTAGTTTCCGATGCACATTTGGAGGCGTTCTGTAATCTGTGGACTATCAGAATGTTGATAAAACACAGAAATTGCATCGGGATTGAATACAACAGTCACCATGCGCACATTCCGCCATGGGTGTAATGTCTCAAACAGTCAACGCTTTGATCGTTCCTGGAAGACCAGTAGTAGTTTCCGATGCACATCTGGAGGAATTCTGTAATCTGTGGGCCTTCAAACTGTTGATGAAACACAGAATTTGCATCGGGATGGAATACAACAGTCACCATGCGCACTTTCCTCCATGTGAGTAATGTCTCAAACAGTCGACGCTTTGATCGTTCCCTGGAAGACGAGTAGTAGTTTCCGATGCACATCTGGAGGCATTCTGTAATCTGTGGACTATCAGAGTGTTGATGAAACACAGAAATTGCATCGGGATTGAATACAACAGTCACCATGCGCACTTTCCTCCATGGGAATAATGTTTCAAACAGTCTACGCTTTGATCGATCACTGGCACACCAGTAGTAGTTTCCGATGCACATCTGGAGGCATTCTGTAATCTGTGGACTATCAGAGTGTTGATGAAAGACAGAAATTGCATCGGGATTGAATACAACAGTCACAATGCACACTTTCCAAAATGGGAGTAATGTCTCAAACAGTCTACGCTTTGATCGTTCCCTGCAAGACCAGTTGTAGTTTCCGATGTACATCTGGAGGCATTCTGTAAGTTGTAGACCTTCAAAGTGTTGATAAATCACAGAAATTGCATCGGGATAGAATACAACAGTCACCATGCGCACTCTCCTTCATGGGAGTAATGTCTCAAACAGTCTACGCTTTGATCGTTCCCTGGAAGACCAGTAGTAGTTTCTGATACACATCTTGAGGCATTCTGTAATCTGTGGACTATCAGTGTGTTGATGATACACAGAAATTGCATCGGGATTGAATACAACAGTCACCATGTACACTTTCCTCCATGGGAGTAAAGTCTCAAATAGTCTACGCTTTGATCGTTCACTGGAAGACTAGTTCTAGTTTCCGATGCACATCAGGAGGCATTCTGTAACCTGTGGACTTTCAAAGTGTTGATGAAACACAGAAATTCCATCGGGATTTAATACAACAGTCACCATGCGCACTTTCCTCCATGGGAGTAATGTCTCAAACAGTTTACGCTTTGATGATTCCCTGGAAGACCAGTATAAGTTTCCGATGCACATCTGACGGCATTCTGCAACCTGTATACTATCAGAGTGTTGATGAAACACAGAAATTGCATCGGGATGGAATACAACAGTCACCATGCGCACTTTCCTCCATGGGAGTAATGCCTCATACGGTCTACGCATTGATCGTTCCCTGGAAGACCAGTTGTAGTTCCTGATGCACATCTGGACTCATTCTGTAATCTGTGGACTATCAGAGTGTTGATGAAACACAGAAATTGCATCGTGATTGAATACAACAGTCACCATGCGCACTTTCCTCCATGGGAGTAATGTCCCAAACAGTCTTTGCTTTGCTCTTCCCTATAAGACCAGTACTAGTTTCCGATGCACATCTGGAGGCATTCTGTTATCTGTGGACTCTCACAGTGTTGATGAAAGACAGAAATTGCATCGGGATTGAATACAACAGTCACCGTGCACATTTTCCAAAATGCTAGTAATGTCTCAAACAGTCTATGCTTTGATCGTTCCCTGGAAGACCAGTAGTAGCTTCCGATGTACATCTGGATTCATTCTGTAATCTGTGGACCTTCAAAGTGTTGATGAAAAACAGAAATTGCATCAGGATTGAATACAACAGTCAACATGCGCACTTTCCTCCATGTGAGTAATGTATCAAACAGTCTACGCTTTGATCGTTCCCTGGAAGAACAGTAGTAGTTTCCGATGCACATCTGGAGGCATTCTGTAATCTGTGGAAGATCACAGTGTTGATGAAACACAGAAATTGCATTGGGATTGAATACAACAGTCACTATGCACTTTTATCGTACCCTGGAAGACCAGTATTAGTTTCCGATGTACATCTGGAGGCATTCTGCAATCTGTGGACTATCAGTGTGTTGATGAAACACAGAAATTGCATCGGGATTGAATACAACAGTCACCATGCGCACTTACCTCCATGGGAGTAATTTCTCATACGATCTACGATTTGATCGTTCCCTGGAAGACCAGTAGTAGTTTCTGATGCACATCTTGAGGCATTCTGTATACTGTGGACCTTCAAAGTGTTGATGAAACACAGAAATTGCATCGGGATTGAATACAACAGTCACCATGTGCATTTTCCTAATTGGGAGTAATGTCTCAAACAGTCTACGCTTTGATCGTTCGCTGGAAGACCAGTAGTAGTTTCCGATGTACATCTGGAGGTATTCTGTAAGCTGTGGACCTTCAAAATGTTGATAAAACACAGAAGGTGCATCGGGATTGAATACAACAGTCACCATGCGCACTTTCTTCCATGAGAGTAATGTCTCAAACAGTCTACGCTTTGATCGTTCCCTGGAAGACCAGTATTAGTTTCACACTCACATCTGGAGGCATTTTCTAATCTGTGGACTAACACAGTGCTGATGAAACACAGAAATTGCATCGGAATTTAATACAACAGTCACCATGCGCACTTTCCTCCATGGGAGTAATGTCTCAAACAGTTTATGCTTTGATGGTTCCCTGGAAGACCAGTATAAGTTTCCGATGCCATCTGAAGTCATTCTGCAACCTGTGGACTATCAGAGTGTTGTTGAAACACAGAAATTGCACCGGGATGGAATACAACAGTCACCATGCGCACTTTCCTCCATGGGAGTAATGCCTCATACGGTCTACGCATTGATCGTTCCCTGGAAGAACAGTAGTAGTTTCCGATGTACATCTGGAGGCATTCTGTAAGCAGTGGAACTTCAAAGTGTTGATAAAACACAGAAGTTGCATCGAGATTGAATACAACAGTCACCATGTGCACTTTCCTCCATGGGAGTAATGTCTCAAACAGTCTACGCTTTGATCGTTCCCTGGAAGACTAGTACTAGTTTCCGATGCACATCACGAGGCATTCTGTAACCTGTGGACTTTCAAAGTGTTGATGAAACACAGAAATTCCATCGGGATTTAATACAACAGTCACCATGCGCACTTTCCTCCATGGGAGTAATGTCTCAAACAGTTTACACTTTGATGGTTCCCTGGAAGACCAGTATTAGTTTCCGATGCACATCTGGAGGCATTCTGTAAGCTGTGGACCTTCAAAGTGTTGATAAAACACAGAAGTCGCATCGGGATTGAACACAACAGTCACCATGCGCACTTTCTTCCATGAGAGTAATGTCTCAAACAGTCTACGCTTTGATCGTTCCCTGGAAGAGCAGTATTAGTTTCACATGCACATCTGGAGGCATTTTCTAATCTGTGGACCTTCAAAGTGTTGATGAAAAACAGATATTGCATTGGGATTGAATACAACAGTCACCATGCGCACTTTCCTCCATGTGAGTAATGTATCAAACAGTCTACGCTTTGATCGTTCCCTTGAAGATATTTAGTAGTTTCCGATGTACATCTGGAGGCATTCTGTAATCTGTGGAAGATCAGAGTGTTGATGAAACCCCGAAATTGCATCGGGATTGAATACAACAGTCACTATGCGCACTTTCCTCCATGGGAGTAATGTCTCAAACAGTATACGATTTGATCGTTCCCTGGAAGACCAGTAGTAGTTTCCGATGTACATCTGGAGGCATTCTGTAATCTGTGGACTATCAGTGTGTTGATGAAACACAGAAATTGCATCGGGATTGAATACAACAGTCACCATGCGCACTTTCCTCCATGGGATTAATGCCTCATACGATCTACGCTTTGATCGTTCCCTGGAAGACCAGTAGTAGCTTCCGATGCACATCTGGAGGCATTTTGTAATCTGTGGACTATCAGAGTGTTGACGAAACGTAGAAATTGCATCGGGAATGAATACAACAGTCACCATGGGCAATTTCCTCCATGGGAGTAATGTCTCAAACAGTCTATTCTTTGATCGTTCCCTGGAAGACCAGTAGTAGTTTCTGATGCACATCTCGAGGCATTCTGTAAACTGTGGACCTTCAAAGTGTTGATGAAACACAGAAATTACATCGGGATTGAATACAACGGTCACCATGTGCACTTTCCTAAATGGCAGTAATGTCTCAAACAGTCTACGCTTTGATCGTTCACTGGAAGACCAGTAGTAGTTTCCGATGTACATCTGGAGGCATTCTGTAAGCTGTGGACCTTCAAAGTGTTGATAAAACACAGAAGTTGCATCGGGATTGAATACAACAGTCACCATGCGCACTTTCTTCCATGAGAGTAATGTCTCAAACAGTCTACGCTTTGATCGTTCCCTGGAAGACCAGTAGTAGTTTCTGACGCACATCTGGAGGCATTCTGTAATCTGTGGACTTTCAAAGTGTTGATGAAACACAGAAATTGCTTCGGGATTGTTACAGCAGGCACCATGCAGGCTTTTCTCCATGGGAGTAATGTCTCAAAGTGTCTACGTTTTGATCGTTCCCTGGAAGAACAGTAGTAGTTTCGGAAGCCCATATCTAGTTATTCTGTAATCTGTGGACAATCACAGTGTAGATTAAACACAGAAATAGCTTTGGGATTGAATACATCAGGCACCATGTAGGCTTTTCTCCACGGGAGTAATGTCTCAAACCGTCTACGCTTTGATCGTTCCCTGGAAGACCAGTAGTAGTTTCCGATGTACATCTGGAGGCATTCTGTAAGCAGTGGACCTTCAAAGTGTTGATAAAACACAGAAATTGCATCGGGATTGAATACAACAGTCACCATGTGCACTTTCCTCCATGGGAGTAATGTCTCAAACAGTCTACGCTTTGATCGTTCCCTGGAAGACTACTACTAGTTTCCGATGCTCATCACGAGGCATTCTGTAACCTGTGGACTTTCAAAGTGTTGATGAAACACAGAAATTCCATCGGGATTTAATACAACAGTCACCATGCGCACTTTCCTCCATGGGAGTAATGTCTCAAACAGTTTACACTTTGATGGTTCCCTGGAAGACCAGTATAAGTTTCCGATGCACATCTGAAGGCATTCTGAAAACTGTGGACTATCAGAGTGTTGATGAAACACAGATATTGCATCGGGATGGAATACAACAGTCACCATGCGCACTTTCCTCCATGGGAGTAATGCCTCATACGGTCTACGCATTGATCGTTCCCTGGAAGACCAGTTGTAGTTTCTGATGCACATCTGGACTCATTCTGTAATCTGTGGACTATCAGCGTGTTGACGAAACACAGATATTGCATCGTGATTGAATACAACAGTCACCACGCGCACTTTCCTCCATGGGAGTAATGTCCCAAACAGTCTTTGCTTTGCTCGTTCCCTATAAGACCAGTAGTAGTTTCCGCTGCACATCTGGAGGCATTCTGTTATCTGTGGACTCTCACAGTGTTGATGAAAGACAGAAATTGCATTGGGATTGAATACAACAGTCACCGTGCACATTTTCCAAAATGCTAGTAATGTCTCAAACAGTCTATGCTTTGATCGTTCCCTGGAAGACCAGTAGTAGTTTCCGATGTACATCTGGAGGCATTCTGTAAGCAGTGGAACTTCAAAGTGTTGATAAAACACAGAAGTTGCATCGAGATTGAATACAACAGTCACCATGCGCACTTTCCTCCATGGGAGTAATGTCTCAAACAGTCTACGCTTTGATCGTTCCCTGGAAGACCAGTAGTAGTTTCCGATGCACATCTGGAGTCATTCTGTAGTCTGTGGTCTTTCAAAGTGTTGATGAAACACAGAAATTGCATGTGGATTGTATACAACAGGCACCATGCAGGCTTCTCTCCATGGGAGTAATGTCTCAAACTGTCTACGTTTTGATCGTTCCCTGGAAGAACGGTAGTAGTTTCGGATGCCCATATCTAGTTATTCTGTAATCTGTGGACAATCACAGTGTAGATTAAACACAGAAATAGCATCGGGATTGAATACATCAGGCACCATGTAGGCTTTTCTCCACGGGAGTAATGTCTCAAACCGTCTACGCTCTGATCGTTCCCTGGAAGACCAGTAGTAGTTTCCGATGTACATCTGGAGGCATTCTGTAAGCAGTGGACCTTCAAAGTGTTGATAAAACACAGAAATTGCATCGGGATTGAATACAACAGTCACCATGTGCACTTTCCTCCATGGGAGTAATGTCTCAAACAGTCTACGCTTTGATCGTTCCCTGGAAGACTAGTACTACTTTCCGATGCACATCACGAGGCATTCTGTAACCTGTGGACTTTCAAAGTGTTGATGAAACACAGAAATTCCATCGGGATTTAATACAACAGTCACCATGCGCACTTTCCTCCATGGGAGTAATGTCTCAAACAGTTTACACTTTGATGGTTCCCTGGAAGACCAGTATAAGTTTCCGATGCACATCTGAAGGCATTCTGCAAACTGTTGACTATCAGAGTGTTGATGAAACACAGATATTGCATCGGGATGGAATACAACAGTCACCATGCGCACTTTCCTCCATGGGAGTAATTTCTCAAACAGTCTACGATTTGATCGTTCCCTGGAAGACCAGTAGTAGTTTCCGATGCACATCTGGAGGCATTCTGTAATCTGTGGACTATGAGAGTCTTGATGAAACCCCGAAATTGCATCGGGATTGAATACAACAGTCACCATGCGCACTTTCCTCCATGGGTGTAATGTCTCTAACAGTTTACGCTTTGATTGTTCCCTGGAAGACCAGTAGTAGTTTCCTATGCACATCTGGTGGCATTCTGTAATCTGTGGACTATCAGAGTGTTGATAAAACACAGAAATTGCATCGGGATTGAATACTACAGTCACCATGCCCACTTTCCTCCATGGGAGTATTGTCGCAAACTGTCTACGCTTTGATCGTTCCCTGAAAGACCAGTAGCAGATTCCGATTCACATCTGGACGCATTCTGTAATCTGTGGACCTTCAAACCGTTGATGAAACACAGAAGTTGCATCGGGATTGAATACTACAGTCACCATGCCCACTTTCCTCCATGGGAGTGATGTCGCAAACTGTCTACGCATTGATCGATCCCTGGAAGAACAGTAGTAGTTTCCGATGCACATCTGGAGGCATTCTGTAATCTGTGGGCTATGAGAGTCTTGATGAAACACAGAAATTGCATCGGGATTGAATACAACAGGCACCATGCGAACTTTTCTCCATGGGAGTAATGTCTCAAACCGTCTACGCTTTGATCGTTCCCTGGAAGACCAGTAGTAGTTTCCGATGAACATCTGGATTCATTCTGTAATCTGTGGACCTTCAAAGTGTTGATGAAAAACAGATATTACATTGGGATTGAATACAACAGCCACCATGCGCACTTTCCTCCATGGGAGTAATGTCTCAAACAGTTTACACTTTGATGGTTCCCTGGAAGACCAGTATAAGTTTCCGATGCACATCTGAAGGCATTCTGCAAACTGTGGACTATCAGAGTGTTGATGAAACACAGATATTGCATCGGGATGGAATACAACAGTCACCATGCGCACTTTCCTCCATGGGAGTAATGCCTCATACGGTCTATGCATTGATCGTTCCCTGGAAAACCAGTTGTAGTTTCTGATGCACATCTGGACTCATTCTGTAATCTGTGGACTATCAGAGTGTTGATGAAACACAGAAATTGCATCGTGATTGAATACAACAGTACCATGCGCACTTTCCTCCATGGGAATAATGTCCCAAACAGTCTTTGCTTTGCTCGTTCCCTATAAGACCAGTAGTAGTTTCCGATGCACATCTGGAGGCATTCTGTTATCTGTGGACTCTCACAGTGTTGATGAAAGACAGAAATTGCATAGGGATTGAATACAACAGTCACCGTGCACATTTTCCAAAATGCTAGTAATGTCTCAAACAGTCTATGCTTTGATCGTTCCCTGGAAGACGAGTAGTAGTTTCCGATGTACATCTGGAGGCATTCTGTAAGCAGTGGAACTTCAAAGTGTTGATAAAATACAGAAGTTGCATCGAGATTGAATACAACAGTCACCATGCGCACTTTCCTCCATGGGAGTAATGTCTCAAACAGTCTACGCTTTGATCGTTCCCTGGAAGACCAGTAGTAGTTTCCGATGCACATCTGGAGGCATTCTGTAGTCTGTGGACTTTCAAAGTGTTGATGAAACACAGAAATTGCATGTGGATTGTATACAACAGGCACCATGCAGGCTTTTCCCCATGGGAGTAATGTCTCAAACTGTCTACGTTTTGATCGTTCCTGGAAGAACGGTAGTAGTTTCGGATGCCCATCTCTAGTAATTCTGCATTCTGTGGACTATCAGAGTGTTGATGAAACACAGAAATTGCATCGGGATTGAATACTACAGTCACCATGCCCACTTTCCTCCATGGGAGTAATGTCGCAAACAGTCTACGCTTTGATCGTTCCCTCGAAGACCAGTAGTAGTTTCCGATTCACATCTGGACGCATTCTGTAATCTGTGGACCTTCAAAGTGTTGATGAAACACAGAAATTGCATCGGGATTGAATACTACAGTCACCATGCCCACTTTCCTCCATGGGAGTAATGTCGCAAACTGTCTACGCTTTGATCGATCCCTGGAAGACGATTAGTAGTTTCCGATGTACATCTGGAGGCATTCTGTAATCTGTGGACTATCAGTGTGTTGATGAAACACAGAAATTGCATCGGGATTGAATACAACAGTCACCATGCGCACTTTACTCCATGGGAGTAATGCCTCATACGATCTACGCTTTGATCGTTCCCTGGAAGACCAGTAGTAGCTTCCGATGCACATCTGGAGGCATTTTGTCATCTGTGGACTATCAGAGTGTTGACGAAACGTAGAAATTGCTTCGGGAAAGAATACAACAGTCACCATGGGCAATTTCTTCCATGGGAGTAATGTCTCAAACAGTCTACGATTTGATCGTTTCCTGGAAGACCAGTAGTAGTTTCTGATGCACATCTGGAGGCATTCTGTAAACTGTGGACCTTCAAAGTGTTGATGAAACACAGAAATTACATCGGGATTGAATACAACAGTCACCATGTGCACTTTCCTAAATGGCAGTAATGTCTCAAACAGTCTACGCTTTGATCGTTCACTGGAAGACCAGTAGTAGTTTCCGATGTACATCTGGACGCATTCTGTGAGCTGTGGACCTTCAAAGTGTTGATAAAACACAGAAGTTGCATCGGGATTAAATACAACAGTCACCATGCGCACTTTCTTCCATGAGAGTATTGTCTCAAACAGTCTACGCTTTGATCGTTCCCTGGAAGACCAGTATTAGTTTCACATGCACATCTGGAGGCATTTTCTAATCTGTGGACTAACACAGTGCTGATGAAACACAGAAATTGCTTCGGGATTGAATACAAAAGTCACCATGCGCACTTTCCTCCGTGGGAGTAATTTCTCAAACAGTCTACGCTTTTATCGTTCCCTGGAAGACCAGCAGTAGTTTCCGATGCACATCAGGAGGCATTCTGTAATCTGTGGACTTTCAAAGTGTTGATGAAACACAGAAATTGCATCGGGATTGTATACAACAGGCACCATGCAGGCCTTTCATCATGGGAGTAATGTCTCATACTGTCTACGCTTTTATCGTTCCCTGGAAGACCAGTAGTAGTTTCCGAAGCCCATCTGGAGTCATTCTGTAATCTGTGGACAATCAGAGTGTTGGTTAAACACAGAAATAGCATCGGGATTGAATACAACAGGCACCATGCGGGCTTTACTCCACGGGAGTAATGTCTGAAACTGTCTACGATTTGATCGTTCCCTGGAAGACCAGTAGTAGTTTCCGATGCACATTTGGAGGCATTCTGTAATCTGTGGACTATCAGAGTTTTGATAAAACACAGATATTGCATCGGGATTAAATACAACAGTCACCATGCGCACATTCCTCCATGGGAGTAATTTCTCAAACAGTCAACGCTTTGATCGTTCCCTGGAAGACCAGTAGTAGTTTCCGATGCACATCTGGAGGCATTCCGTAATCTGTGGACTATCAGAGTGTTGATGAAACACAGATATTGCATTGGGATTGAATACTACAGTCACCATGCGCACTTTCCTCCATGGTTGTAATGTCTCAAACAGTTTACGCTTTGATCGTTCCGTGGAAGACCAGTAGTAGTTTCCGATGCACATCTGGAGGCATTCTGTAATCTGTGGACTATGAGAGTCTTGATGAAACCCCGAAATTGCATCGGGATTGAATACAACAGTCACCATGCGCACTTTCCTCCATGGGTGTAATGTCTCAAACAGTTTACGCTTTGATCTTTCGCTGGAAGACCAGTAGTAGTTTCCTATGCACATCTGGAGGCATTCTGTAATCTGTGGACTATCAGAGTGTTGATGAAACACAGAAATTGCATCGGGATTGAATACTACACTCACCATGCCCACTTTCCTCCATGGTAGTAATGTCGCAAACAGTCTACGCTTTGATCGTTCACTGGAAGACCAGTAGTAGTTTCCGATGCACATCTGGAGGCATTCTGTAATCTGTGGACCTTCAAAGTGTTGATGAAACACAGAAACTGCATCGGGATTGAATACTACAGTCACCATGCCCACTTTCCTCCATGGGAGTAATGT
This sequence comes from Schistocerca gregaria, assembly GCF_023897955.1. NCBI lineage: Eukaryota > Metazoa > Arthropoda > Insecta > Orthoptera > Acrididae > Schistocerca > Schistocerca gregaria. Next base: position 4,581,403 of record NW_026061726.1, read on the forward strand.
CGCAAACTGTCTACGCTTTGATCGAACACTGGAAGACCAGTAGTAGTTTCGGATGCAAATCTGGAGGCATTCTGTAATCTGTGGACTATGAGAGTCTTGATGAAACACAGAGATTGCATCGGGATTGAATACAACAGTCACCATGCCCACTTTCCTCCATGGGAGTAATGTCGCAAACAGTCTACGTTTGATGGTTCCCTGGAAGACCAGTAGCAGTTTCCGGATCACATCTAAAGGCAATCTGTAATCCGTGGACTATAAGAGTGTTGATGAAACACAGAAACTGCATCGGGATTCAATACAACAGTCACCATGCGCACTTTCCTCCATGGGAGTATTGTCTAAAACAGTATATGCTTTGATCGTTCCCTGGAAGACCAGTAGTAGTTTCCGACGCACATCTGGAGGCATTCTGTAATCTGTTGCCCTTCAAAGTGTTGATGAAACACAGAAATTGCATCGCGATGGAATACAACAGTCACCATTCGCATTTTCCTCTCTGGGACTAATGTATCAAACTGTCTACGATTTGATCGTTCCCTGGAAGACCAGTAGTAGTTTCCGATGCACATCTGGAGGCATTCTGTAATCTGTGGACCTTCAAAGTATTGATGAAGCACAGAAATTGCATCGGGATGGAATACAACAGTCACCGTGAGCACTTTCCTCCGTGGGAGTAATGTCTCAAACAGTCTACGCTTAGAACGTTCCCTGAAAGACCAGTAGTAGTTTCCGATGCACATCTGGATGCATTCAGTAATCTGTGGACCTTCAAAGAGTTGATGAAACACAGAAATTGCATCGGGATTGAATACAACAGTCACCATGCGCACTTGCCTCCATGTTAGTAATGTCTCAAACAGTCTACGCTTTGATCGTTCCCTGGAAGAACAGTAGTAGTTTCCGATGCACATCTGGAGGCATTCTGTAATCTATGGAAGATCAGAGTGTTGATGAAACACAGAAATTGCATCGGGATTCAATACATCATTCACTATGCGCACTTTCCTCCATGGGAGTAATGTCTCAAACAGTCTACGATTTGATCGTTCCCTGGAAGAACAGTAGTAGTTTCCGATGCACATCTGGATTCATTCTGTAATCTGTGGACTATCAGTGTGTTGATGAAACACAGATATTGCATCGGGATTGAATACAACAGTCACCATGCGCACTTTCCTCCATGGGAGTAATGCCACATACGATCTACGCTTTGATCGTTCCCTGGGAGACCTGTAGTAGCTTCCGATGCACATCTGGAGGCATTTTGTAATCTGTGGACTATCAGAGTGTTGACGAAACGTAGAAATTGCATCGGGATTGTATACAACATTCACTATGCGCACTTTCCTCCATGGGAGTAATGTCTCAAACAGTCTACGTTTTGATCGTTCCCTGGAAGAACAGTAGTAGTTTCCGATGCACATCTGGATTCATTCTGTAATCTGTGGACCTTCAAAGTGTTGATGAAAAACAGAAATTGCATCGGGATTGAATACAACAGTCACCATGCGCACTTTCCTCCATGTGAGTAATGTATCAAACAGTCTACGCTTTGATCGTTCCCTGGAAGAAATGTAGTAGTTTCCGATGCACATCTGGAGGCATTCTGTAATCTGTGGAAGATCAGAGTGTTGATGAAACACAGAAATTCCATCGGGATTGAATACAACAGTCACTATGCGCACTTTCCTCCATGGGAGTAATGTCTCAAACGGTCTACGCTTTGATCGTTCCCTGGAAGACCAGTATTAGTTTCACATGCACATCTGGAGGCATTTTCTAATCTGTGGACTAACACAGTGCTGATGAAACACAGATATTGCATCGGGATTGAATACAACAGTCACCATGCGCACTTTCCTCCATGGGAGTAATTTCTCAAACAGTCTACGCTTTGATCGTTCCCTGGAAGGCCAGTAGTAGTTTCCGATTCACATCTGGACGCATTCTGTAATCTGTGGACCTTCAAAGTGTTGATGAAACACAGAAATTGCATCGGGATGAATACTACAGTCACCATGACCACTTTCCTCCATGGGAGTAATGTCGCAAACTGTCTACGCTTTGATCGATCCCTGGAAGACCAGTAGTAGTTTCCGATGCACATCTGGAGGAATTCTGTAATCTGTGGGCTATGAGAGTCTTGATGAAACACAGAAATTGCATCGGGATTGAATACAACACTTACCATGCGGACTTTTCTCCACGGGAGTAATGTCTCAAACCGTCTACGCTTTGATCGTTCCCTGGAAGACCAGTAGTAGTTTCCGATGCACATCTGGATTCATTCTGTAATCTGTGAACCTTCAAAGTGTTGATGAAAAACAGAAATTCCATCGGGATTGAATACAACAGTCACTATGCACACTTTCCTCCATGGGAGTAATGTCTCAAACAGTCTACGATTTGATCGTTCCCTGGAAGACCACTAGTAGTTTCCGATGTACATCTGGAGGCATTCTGTAAACTGTGGACTATCAGTGTGTTGATGAAACACAGAAATTGCATCGGGATTGAATACAACAGTCACCATGCGCACTTTCCTCCATGGGAGTAATGCCTCATACGATCTACGCTTTGATCGTTCCCTGGAAGACCAGTAGTAGTTTGCGATGTACATCTGGAGGTATTTCGTAATCTGTGGACTATCAGAGAGTTGACGAAACGTAGAAATTGCATCGGGAATGAATACAACAGTCACCTTGGGCAATTTCCTCCATGGGAGTAATGTCTCAAACAGTCTACGATTTGATCGTTCCCTGGAAGACCAGTAGTAGTTTCTGATGCACATCTTGAGGCATTCTGTAAACTGTGGACCTTCAAAGTTTTGATGAAGCACAGAAATTACATCGGGATTGAATACAACAGTCACCATGTGCACTTTCCTAAATGGCAGTAATGTCTCAAACAGTCTAAGCTTTGATCGTTCACTGGAAGACCAGTAGTAGTTTCCGATGTACATCTGGAGGCATTCTGTAAGCTGTGGACCTTCAAAGTGTTGATAAAACACAGAAGTTGCATTGGGATTGAATACAACAGTCACCATGCGCACTTTCTTCCATGGTTGTAAAGTATCAAACAGTTTACGTTTTGATCGTTCCGTGGAGGACCAGTAGTAGTTTCCGATGCACATCTGGAGGCATTCTGTAATCTGTGGACTATGAGAGTCTTGACGAAACCCCGAAATTGCATCGGGATTGAATACAACAGTCACCATGTGCACTTTCCTCCATGGGTGTAATGTCTCAAACAGTTTACGCTTTGATCTTTCCCTGGAAGACCAGTAGTAGTTTCCTATGCACATCTGGAGGCATTCTGTAATCTGTGGACTATCAGAGTGTTGATGAAACACAGAAATTGCATCGGGATTGAATACTACACTCACCATGCCCACTTTCCTCCATGGGAGTAATGTTGCAAACAGTCTACGTTTTGATCGTTCCCTGGAATACCAGTAGTAGTTTCCGATGCACATCTGGAGGCATTCTGTAATCTGTGGACCTTCAAAGTGTTGATGAAACACGGGAATTGCATCGGGATTGAATACTACAGTCACCATGCCCACTTTCCTCCATGGGAGTATTGTCGCAAACTGTATACGCTTTGATCGATCACTGGAAGACCTGTAGTAGTTTCGGATGCACATCTGGAGGCATTCTGTAATCTGTGGACTATGAGAGTCTTGATGAAACACAGAAATTGCATGGGGATTGAATACAATAGTCACCATGCCCACTTTCCTCCATGGGAGTAATGTCGCAAACAGTCTACGTTTGATGGTTCCCTGGAAGACCAGTAGTAGTTTCTGATTCACATCTAAAGGCATTCTGTAATCCGTGGACTATCAGAGTGTTGATGAAACACAGAAACTGCATCGGGATTCAATACAACAGTCACCATGCGCACTTTCCTCCATGGGAGTATTGTCTAAAACAGTATTCGCTTTGATCGTTCCCTGGAAGACCAGTATTAGTTTCCGATGCACATCTGGAGGCATTCTGCAATCAGTGGACCTTCAAAGTGTTGATGAAACACAGAAATTGCATCGCGATGGAATACAACAGTCACCATGCTCACTTTCCTCCGTGGGACTAATGTCTCAAACTGTCTACGATTTGATCGTTCTCTGGAAGACCAGTAGTAGTTTCCGATGCACATCTGGAGGCATTCTGTAATCTGTGGACCTTCAAAGTATTGATGAAACACAGAAATTGCATCGGGATGGAATACAACGGTCACCGTGAGCACTTTCCTCCGTGGGAGTAATGTCTCAAACAGTCTACGCTTTGATCGTTGCCTGAAAGACCAGTAGTAGTTTCCGATGTACATCTGGAGGCATTCTGTAATCTGTGGACAATCAGTGTGTTGATGAAACACAGAAATTGCATCGGGATTGAATACAACAGTCACCATTCGCACTTTCCTCCATGGGGTAATGCCTCATACGATCTACGCTTTGATCGTTCCTTGGAAGACCTGTAGTAACTTCCGATGCACATCTGGAGGCATTTTGTAATCTGTGGACTATCAGAGTGTTGACGAAACGTAGAAATTGCATCGGGATTGAATGCAACATTCACTATGCGCACTTTCCTCCATGGGAGTAATGTCTCAAACAGTCTACGCTTTGATCGTTCCCTGGAAGAACAGTAGTAGTTTCCGATGCACATCTGGAGGAATTCTGTAATCAGTGGATAATCAGAGTGTTGATGAAACACAGAAATTGCATCGGGATTGAATACAACAGTCACTATGCGCACTTTCCTCCATGGGAGTAATGTCTCAAACAGTCTACGCATTGATCGTTCCCTGGAAGACCAGTAGTAGTTTCCGATGTACATCTGGAGGCATTCTGTAATCTGTGGACAATCAGTGTGTTGATGAAACACAGAAATTGCATCGGAATTGAATACAACAGTCACCATGTGCACTTTCCTCCATGGGAGTAATGTCTCAAACAGTCTACGCTTTAATCGTTCCCTGGAAGACAAATAGTAGTTTCCGATGCACATCTGGAGGCATTTTTAATCTGTGGACTATCGGAGTGTTGATGAAACACAGAAATTGCATCGGGATTGAATACAAAAGTCACCATGCGCACTTTCCTCCATGGGTGCAATGTCTCAAACAGTTTACGCTTTGATCGTTCCCTGGAAGACCAATAGTAGTTTCCGATGCATATCTGGAGGCATTCTGTTATCTGTGGACTATCAGAGTGTTGACGAAACGTAGAAAGTGCATCGGGAATGATTACAACAGTCACCATGCGCAATTTCCTCCATGTGAGTAATGTATCAAACAGTCTACGCATTGATCGTTCCCTGGAAGAACAGTAGTAGTTTCCGATGCACATCTGGAGGCATTCTGTAATCTGTGGACCTTCAAAGTGTTGATTAAACACAGAAATTGCATCGGGATTGAATACTACAGTCACCATGCCCACTTTCCTCCATGGGAGTAATGTCGCAAACAGTCTACGTTTGATGGTTCCCTGGAAGACCAGTAGTAGTTTCCGATTCACATCTAAAGGCATTCTGTAATCCGTGGACTATCAGAGTGTTGATGAAACACAGTAACTGCATCGGGATTCAATACAACAATCACCATGCGCACTTTCCTCCCTGGGAGTATTGTCTAAAACAGTATACGCTTTGATCGTACCCTGGAAGACCAGTAGTAGTTTCCGATGCACATCTGGAGGCATTCTGTAATCTGTGGACCTTCAAAGTATTGATGAAACACAGAAATTGCATCGGGATGGAAAACAACAGTCAGCATGAGCACTTTCCTCCGTGGGAGTAATGTGTCAAACAGTCTACGCTTTGATCTTTCCCTGGAAGACCAGTAGTAGTTTCCGATGCACATATGAATGCAGTCTGTAATCTGTGGACCTTCAAAGAGTTGATGAAACACAGAAATTGCATTGGGATTGAATACAATAGTCACCATGAGCACTTGCCTCCATGTTAAAAATGTCTCAAACAGTCTACGCTTTGATCGTTCAATGGAAGAACAGTAGTAGTTTCCGATGCACATCTGGTGGCATTCTGTAATCTGTGGAAGATCAGAGTGTTGATGAAACACAGAAATTGCATCGGGATTGAATACAACAGTCACCATGCTCACTTTCCTCCATGGTAGTAATGCCTCATATGATCTACGCTTTGATCGTTCCCTGGAAGACCTGTAGTAGCTTCCGATGCACATCTGGAGGCATTTTGTAATCTGTGGACTATCAGAGTGTTGACGAAACGTAGAAATTGCATCGGGATTGAATACAACATTCACTATACGCACTTTCCTCCATGGGAGTAATGTCTCAAACAGTCTACGATTTGATCGTTCAATGGAAGACCAGTAGCAGTTTCCGATGTACATCTGGAGGCATTCTGTAATCTGTGGACCTTCAAAGTGTTGATGAAACACAGAAATTGCATCGGGATTGAATACTACAGTCACCATGCCCACTTTCCCTAATGGGAGTAATGTCGCAAACTGTCTACGCTTTGATCGATCACTGGAAGACCAGTAGTAGTTTCGGATGCACATCTGGAGGCATTCTGTAATCTGTGGACTATGAGAGTCTTGATGAAACACAGAAATTGCATCGGGATTGAATACAACAGTCACCATGCCCACTTTCCTCCATGGGAGTAATGTCGCAAACAGTCTACGTTTGATGGTTCCCTGGAAGACCAGTAGTAGTTTCCGATTCACATCTAAAGGCATTCTGTAATCCGTGGACTATCAGAGTGTTGATGAAACACAGAATCTGCATCGGGATTCAATACAACAGTCACCATGCGCACTTTCCTCCATGGGAGTATTGTCTAAAACAGTATACGCTTTGATCGTTCCCTGGAAGACCAGTAGTAGTTTCCGATGTACATCTGGAGGCATTCTGTAATCTGTGGACTATCTGAGTGTTGATGAAACACAGAAATTGCATCGGGATTGAATACAACAGTAACCAAGCGCACTTTCCTCCATGATAGTAATGCCTCATAAGATCTACGCTTTGATCGTTCCCTGGAAGACCAGCAGTAGCTTCCGATGCACATCTGGAGGCATTTTGTAATCTGTGGACTATCAGAGTGTTGCCGAAACGTAGAAATTGCATCGGGAATGAATACAACAGTCACCATGCGCAATTTCCTCCATGGGAGTAATGTCTCAAACAGCATACGCTTTGATTGTTCAATGGAAGACCAGTAGTAGTTTCTGATGCACATCTTGAGGCATTCTGTAAGCTGTGGACCTTCAAAGTGTTGATAAAACACAGAAGTTGCATCGGGATTGAATACAACAGTCACCATGCGCACTTTCTCCATTAGAGTAATGTCTCAAACAGTCTACGTTTTGATCGTTAACTGGAAGACCAGTATTAGTTTCACATGCACATCTGGAGGCATTTTCTATTCTGTGGACTAACACAATGTTGATGAAACACAGAAATTGCATCGGGATTGAATACAATAGTCACCATGCGCACTTTCCTCCATGGGAGTAATGTCTCAAACAGTCTACGCTTTGATCGTTCCCTGGAAGACCAGTAGCAGTTTCCGATGCACATCTGGAGGCATTCTGTAATCTGCGGACTATCAGAGTTTTGATAAAACACAGAAATTGAATCGGGATTAAATACAACAATAACCATACGCACATTCCTCCATAGGAGTAATGTCTCAAACAGTCTACGCTTTGATTGTTCACTGGAAGACCAGTAGTTGTTTCTGATGCACATCTTGAGGCATTCTGTAAACTGTGGACCTTCAAAGGGGTGATGAAGCACAGAAATTGCATGGGGATTGAATACTACAGTCACCATGTGCACTTTCCTCCATGGGAGTAATGTCTCAGTCTACGCTTTAATCGTTCCCTGGAAGACAAGTAGTAGTTTCCGATGTACATCTGGAGGCATTCTGTAAACTGTGGACCTTCAAAGTGTTGATAAAACACAGAAGTTGCATCGGGATTCAATACAACAGTCACCATACGCACTTTCCTCCATGAGAGTAATGTCTCAAACAGTCTACGCTTTGATCGTTCCCTGGAAGACCAGTATTAGTTTCCGATGCACATCTGGATGCATTTTTAATCTGTGGACTATCGGAGTGTTGATGAAACACAGAAATTGCATCGGGATTGAATACAAAAGTCACCATGCGCACTTTCCTCCATGGGTGCAATGTCTCAAACAGTTTACTCTTTGATCGTTCCCTGGAAGACCAGTAGTAGTTTCCGATGCATATCTGGAGGCATTCTGTAATTTGTGGAGTGTTGACGAAACGTAGAAATTGCATCGGGAATGAATACAACAGTCACCATGCGCAATTTCCTCCATGGGAGTAATGTCTCAAACAGTCAACGCTTTGATCGTTCCCTGGAAGACTAGTAGTAGTTTCTGATGCACATCTTGAGGCATTCTGTAAACTGTGGACCTTCAAAGTGTTGATGAAACACAGAAATTGAATCGGGATTGTATACAACAGTCACCATGTGCACTTTCCTAAATGGGAGTAATGTCTCAAACAGTCTACGCTTTGATCGTTCACTGGAAGACCATTAGTAGTTTCCGATGTACATCTGGAGGCATTCTGTAAGCTGTGGACCTTCAAAGTGTTGATAAAACACAGAAGTTGCATCGGGATTGAATACAACAGTCACCATGCGCACTTTCCTCAATGAGAGTAATGTCTCAAACAGTCTACGCTTTGATCGTTCCCTGGATGACCACTATTAGTTTCACATTCACATCAGGAGGCATTTTCTAATCTGTGGACTAACACAGTGCTGATGAAACACAGAAATTGCATCGGGATTGAATACAAAAGTCACCATGCGCACTTTCCTCCATGGGTGCAATGTCTCAAACAGTTGAATACAACAGTCACCATGCGCACTTTCCTCCATTGGAGTAATGTCTCAACAGTCTACGCTTTGATCGTTCCCTGGAAGACCAGTAGTAGTTTCCGATGCACATTTGGAGGCATTCTGTAATCTGTGGGCTATCAGAATTTTGATAAAACACAGAAATTGCATCGGGATTGAATACAACAGTCACCATGCGCACATTCCTCCATGGGAGTAATGTCTCAAACAGTCTACGCTTTGATCGTTCACTGGAAGACCAGTAGTAGATTCTGATGCACATCTTGAGGCATTCTGTAAACTGTGGACCTTCAAATTGGTAATGAAACACAGAAATTGCATCGGGATTGAATACAACAGTCACCATGTGCACTTTCCACCATGGGAGTAATGTCTCAAACAGTTTACGCTTTAATCGTTCCCTGGAAGACCAGTTGTAGTTTCCGATACAGATCTGGAGGCATTCTGTAATCTGTGGACTATCAGAGTGTTGATGAAACACAGACACTGCATCGGGATAGAATACTACAGTCACCATGCCCACTTTCCTCCATGGGAGTAATGTCGCAAACAGTCTACGTTTGATTTTTCCCTGGAAGACCAGTAGTAGTTTCCGATTCACATCTAAAGGTATTCTGTAATCCGTGGACTATCAGAGTGTTGATGAAACACAGACACTGCATCGGGATAGAATACTACAGTCACCATGCCCACTTTCCTCCATGGGAGTAATGTCGCAAACAGACTACGCTTTGATCGTTCCCTGGAAGACCAGTAGTAGTTTCCGATGCACATCTGGAGACATCCTGTAATCTGTTGACCTTCAATGTGTTGATGAAACACAGATATTGCATCGGGATTGAATACAAAAGTCACCATGCGCACTTTCCTCCATGGGAGTAATGTCTCAAACAGTCAACGCTTTGATCGTTCCCTGGAAGACTAGTAGTAGTTTCTGATGCACATCTTGAGGCATTCTGTAAACTGTGGACCTTCAAAGTGTTGATGAAACACAGAAATTGAATCGGGATTGTATACAACAGTCACCATGTGCACTTTCCTAAATGGGAGTAATGTCTCAAACAGTCTACGCTTTGATCGTTCACTGGAAGACCATTAGTAGTTTCCGATGTACATCTGGAGGCATTCTGTAAGCTGTGGACCTTCAAAGTGTTGATAAAACACAGAAGTTGCATCGGGATTGAATACAACAGTCACCATGCGCACTTTCCTCAATGAGAGTAATGTCTCAAACAGTCTACGCTTTGATCGTTCCCTGGAAGACCACTATTAGTTTCACATGCTCATCAGGAGGCATTTTCTAATCTGTGGACTAACACAGTGCTGATGAAACACAGAAATTGCATCGGGATTGAATACAACAGTCACCATGCGCACTTTCCTCCATTGGAGTAATGTCTCAACAGTCTACGCTTTGATCGTTCCCTGGAAGACCAGTAGTGGTTTCCGATGCACATTTGGAGGCATTCTGTAATCTGTGGGCTATCAGAATTTTGATAAAACACAGCAATTGCATCGGGATTGAATACAACAGTCACCATGCGCACATTCCTCCATGGGAGTAATGTCTCAAACAGTCTACGCTTTGATCGTTCACTGGGAGACCAGTAGTAGATTCTGATGCACATCTTGAGGCATTCTGTAAACTGTGGACCTTCAAAGGGGTAATGAAACACAGAAATTGCATCGGGATTGAATACAACAGTCACCATGTGCACTTTCCACCATGGGAGTAATGTCTCAAACAGTTTACGCTTTAATCGTTCCCTGGAAGACAAGTAGTAGTTTCCGATGTACATCTGGAGGCATTCTGTAAGCTGTGTACCTTCAAAGTGTTGATAAAACACAGAAGTTGCATCGGGATTCAATACAACAGTCACAATGCGCACTTTCCTCCATGGGTGCAATGTCACAAACAGTTTACGCTTTCATCGTTCCCTGGAAGACCAATAGTAGTTTCCGATGCATATCTGGAGGCACTCTGTAAACTGTGGACTTTCGAAGTGTTGATGAAACACAGAAAACCCATCGGGATTGTATTCAACAGGCAACATGCATTCTTTACTCCATGGGAGTAATGCCTCAAACAGTCTACGCTTTGATCGTTCCCTGGAAGACCAGTTGTAGTTTCCGATACAGATCTGGAGGCATTCTGTAATCTGTGGACTATCAGAGTGTTTATGAAACACATAAATTGCATCGTGATTGAATACAACAGTCACCATGCGCACTTACCTCCATGGGAGTAATGCCTCAAACAGTCTTTGCTTTGATCGTTCCCTGGAAGACCAGTAGTAGTTTCCGAAGCACATCTGGAGGCATTCTGTAATCTGTGGACTATGAGAGTTTTAATGAAACCCCGAAATTGCATCGGGATTGAATACAACAGTCACCATGCGCACTTTCCACCATGGGTGTAATGTCTCAAACAGTTTACGCTTTGATCGTTCCCAGGAAGACCAGTAGTAGTTTCCTATGCAGGTCTGGAGGGATTCTGTAATCTGTGGACTATCACAGTGTTGATGAAACACAGAAATTGCATCGGGATTGAATACTACAGTCACCATGCCCACTTTCCTCCATGGTAGTAATGTCGCAAACTGTCTACGCTTTGATCGATCACCGGAAGACCAGTAGTAGTTTCCGATGCACATCTGGAGGCATTCTGTAATCTGTGGACTATGAGAGTCTTGATGAAACACAGAAATTGCATCTTGATTGAATACAACAGTCACCATGCCCACTTTCCTCCATGGGAGTAATGTCGCAAACAGTCTACGTTTGATGGTTCCCTGGAAGACCAGTAGTAGTTTCCGATTCACATCTAAAGGTATTCTGTAATCCGTGGACTATCAGAGTGTTGATGAAACACAGACACTGCATCGGGATAGAATACTACAGTCACCATGCCCACTTTCCTCCATGGGAGTAATGTCGCAAACAGTCTACGCTTTGATCGTTCCCTGGAAGACCAGTAGTAGTTTCCGATGCACATCTGGAGACATCCTGTAATCTGTTGACCTTCAATGTGTTGATGAAACACAGATATTGCATCGGGATTGAATACAACAGTCACCATGCGCACTTTCCTCCGTGGGAGTAATGTCTCAAACTGTCTACGCCTTGATCGATCCCTGGAAGACCAGTGGTAGTTTCCGATGCACATCTGGAGGCATTCTGTAATCTGTGGACTATGAGAGTCTTGATGAAACACAGAAATTGCATCGGGATTGAATACAACAGTCACCATGCCCACTTTCCTCCATGGGAGTAATGTCGCAAACAGTCTACGTTTGATCGTTCCCTGGAAGACCAGTAGTAGTTTCCGACGCACATCTGGATGCATTCTGTAATCTGTGGACTATCTGAGTGTTGATGTAACACAGAAATTGCATCGGGATTGAATACAACAGTCACCATGCGCAATTCCTCCATGGGAGTAATGTCTCAAACAGTCTACGCTTTGATCGTTTGCTGGAAGACCAGTAGTAGTTTCCGATGTACATCTGGAGGCATTCTGTAATCTGTGGACTATCAGTGTGTTGATGAAACACAGAAATTGCATCGGGATTGAATACAACAGTCACCATGCGCACTTTCCTCCATGGGAGTAATGCCTCATACGATCTACGCTTTGATCGTTCCCTGGAAGACCTGTAGTAGCTTCCGATGCTCATCTGGAGGCATTTTGTAATCTGTGGACTATCAGAGTGTTGACGAAACGTGAAAAATTGCATCGGGATTGAATACAACATTCACTATGCGCACTTTCCTCCATGGGAGTAATGTCTCAAACAGTCTACGCTTTGATCGCTCCCTGGAAGAACAGTAGTAGTTTCCGATGCACATCTAGAGGCAATCTGTAATCTGTGGAAGATCAGAGTGTTGATGAAACACAGAAATTGCATCTGGAATGAATACAACAGTCACCATGCGCAATTTCCTTAATGGGATAATGTCTCAAACAGTCTACGCTTTGATCGTTCCCTGGAAGACCAGTAGTAGTTTCTGATGCACATCTTGAGGCATTCTGAAAACTGTGGACCTTCAAAGTGTTGATGAAACACAGAAATTGCATCGGGATTGAATACAACAGTCACCATGTGCACTTTCCTAAATGGGAGTAATGTCTCAAACAGTCTACGCATTGATCGTTGAGTGGAAGACCAGCAGTAGTTTCCGATATACATCTGGAGGCATTCTGTAAGCTGTGGACCTTCAAAGTGTTGATAAAACACAGAAGTTGCATCGGGATTTAATACAACAGTCACCATGCGCACTTCCCTCCATTAGAGTAATGTCTCAGTCTACGCTTTGATCGTTCCCTGGAAGACCAGTAGTAGTTTCCGATTCACATCTGGAGGCATTTTCTAATCTGTGGACTAACACAATGCTGATGAAACACAGAAATTGCATCGGGATTGAATACAACAGTCACCATGCGCACTTTCCTCCATGGGAGTAATTTCTCAAACAGTTTACGCTTTGATCGTTCCCCGGGAGACCAGTAGTAGTTTCCGATGCACATTTTAGGCATTCTGTAATCTGCGGACTATCAGAGTTTTGATAAAACACAGAAATTGAATCGGGATTAAATACAACAGTCAGCATGCGCACATTACTCCATGGGAGTAATGTCTCAAACAGTCTACGCTTTGATCGTTCCCTGGAAGACCAGTAGTAGTTTCCGATTCACATCTGGATTCATTCTATAATCTGTGTACTAGCAGAGTGTCGATGAAACACACAAATTGCATCGGGATTGAAAACAACAGCCACCATGCGCACCTTCCTACATGGGAGTAATGTCTCAAACAGTCTACGCTTTGATCGTTCCCTGGAAGACCAGTAGTAGTTTCCGATGCACATCTGGAGGCATTCTGTAATTTGTGGAACTTCAAACTTTTGATGAAACACAGAAATTGCTTCGGTATGGAATACATCAGTCACCATGCGCACTTTCCTCCATGGGAGTAATGTGTCAAACTGTCTACGTTTTGATCGTTCCCTGGAAGACCAGTAGTAGTTTCCTATGCTCATCTGGAGGCATTATGTAATCTGTGGACCTTCAAAGTGTTGATAAAACACAGAAGTTGCATCGGGATTGAATACAACAGTCACCATGCGCACTTTCCTCCATGAGAGTAATGTCTCAAACAGTCTACGCTTTGATCTTTCCCTGGAAGACCAGTATTAGTTTCCGATGCACATCTGGAGGCATTCTGTAATCTGTGGACCTTCAAAGTGTTGATGAAACACAGAAATTGCATCGGGATTGAATACAACAGTCACCATGTGCACTTTCCTCCATGTGAGTAATGTCTCAAACAGTCTACCATTTGATCTATCATTGGAAGACTAGTCGTAGTTTCTGATGCACATCTGGAGGCATTCTGTAAACTGTGGACCTTCAAAGTGTTGATGAAACATAGAAATTGCTTCGGGAATGAATACAACAGTCACCATGTGCACTTTCCTAAATGGGTGTAATGTCTCAAACAGTCTACCCTTTGATCGTTCACTGGAAGACCAGTAGTAGTTTCCGATGTACATCGGGAGGCATTCTGTAAGCTGTGGACCTTCAAAGTGTTGATAAAACACAGAAGTTGCATCGGGATTGAATACAACAGTCACCATGCGCACTTTCCTCCTTGAGAGTAATGTCTCAAACAGTCTACGCTTTGATCTTTCCCTGGAAGACCAATATTAGTTTCCGATGCACCTCTGGAGGCATTCTGTAATCTGTGGACCTTCAAAGTGTTGATGAAACACAGAAATTGCATCGGGATTGAATACAACAGTCACCATGTGCACTCTCCTCCATGTGAGTAATGTCTCAAACAGTCTACCATTTGATGGATCCCTGGAAGACCAGTAGTAGTTTCCGATGCACATCTGGAATCATTCTGTAATCTGTGGACTATCAGTGTGTTGATGAAACACAGAAATTGCATCGGGATTGAATACAACAGTCACCATGCGCACTTTCCTCCATGGGAGTAATGTCTCAAACAGTCTACGCGTTGATCGTTCCCTGGAAGACCAGTAGTAGTTTCCGATGCAAATCTGGAGGTATTATGTAATCTGTGGACTATCTGAGTGTTGATGAAACACAGAAATTGCATCGGGATTGTATACAACAGTCACCATGCGCAATTCCTCCATGGGAGTAATGTCTCAAACAGTCTACGCTTTGATGGATCTCTGGAAGACCAGTAGTAGCTTCCGATGCACATCTGGAGGCATTTTCTAATCTGTGGACTATCAGAGGATTGACGAAACGTAGAAATTGCATTGGGAATGAATACAACAGTCACCATGCGCAATTTCCTCCATGGGAGTAATGTCTCAAACAGTCTCCGCTTTGATCGTTCCCTGGAAGGCAAGTAGTAGTTTCTGATGCACATCTGGATGCATTCTGTAAGCTGTGGACCTTCAAAGTGTTGATGAAACACAGATATTGCATCGGGATTGAATACAACAGTCACCATGCGCACTTTCCTCCATGGGAGTAATGTCTCAAACAGTCTTTCCTTTGATCATTCCCTGGAAGACCAGTAGTAGTTTCCGATGTTCATCTGGAGGCATTCTGTAGGCTGTGGACCTTCAAAGTGTTAATAAAACACAGAAGTTGCATCGGGATTCAATACAACAGTCACCATACGCACTTTCCTCCATGAGAGTAATGTCTCAAACAGTCTACGCTTTGATCTTTCCCTTGAAGACCAGTATTAGTTTCCGATGCACATCTGGAGGCATTTTGTAATCTGTGGACTATCGGATTGTTGATGAAACACAGAAATTGCATCGGGATTGAATACAAAAGTCACCATGCGCACTTTCCTCCATGGGTGCAATGTCTCAAACTGTTTACGCTTTGATCGTTCCCTGGAAGACCAGTAGTAGTTTCCGATGCTCATCTGGAGGCATTCTGTAATCTGTGGACTTTCGAAGTGTTGATGAAACACAGAAAATGCATCGGGATTGTATTCAACAGGCACCATGCAGGCTTTTCTCCATGGGAGTAATGCCTCAAACAGTCTACGCTTTGATCGTTCCCTGGTAGACCAGTTGTAGTTTCCGATACGGATCTGGAGGCATTCTGTAATCTGTGGACTATCAGAGTGTTGAAGAAACACAGAAATTGCATCGTGATTGAATACAACAGTCACCATGCGCACTTTCCTCCATGGGAGTAATGTCTCAAACAGTCCTTGCTTTGATCATTCCCTGGAAGACCAGTAGCATTTTCCGATGCACATCTGGAGTCATTCTGTAATCTGTGGACTATCAGTGTCTTGATGAAACACAGAAATTGCATCGAGATTGAATACAACATCCACCATGCGCACTTTCCTCAATGGTTGTAATGTCTCAAACAGTTTACGCTTTGATCGTTCCCTGGAAGACCAGTCGTAGTTTCCGCTGCACATCTGGTGGCATTCTGTAATCTGTGGACTATCTGAGTGCTGATGAAACACAGAAATTGCATCGGGATTGAATACAACAGTCACCATGCGCACTTTCCTCCATGGGAGTAATGTCTCAAACAGTCTACGCTTTGATGGATCTCTGGAAGACGAGTAGTAGTTTCCGATTCACATCTGGATTCATTCTGTAATCTGTGGACTAGCAGAGTGTCGATGAAACACAGAAATTGCATCGGGATTGAATACAACAGTCACCATGCGCACTTTCCTCCATGGGAGTATTGTCTCAAACAGTCTACGCTTTGATCGTTCCCTGGAAGTCATTGTAATAGTATCCGATGCACATCTGGAGGCATTCTGTAATCTGTGGACTATCAGAGTGTCGATGAAGCACAGAAATTGCATCGGGATTGAAAACAACAGTCACCATGCGCACATTCCTACATAGGAGTAATGTCTCAAACAGTCTACGCTTTGATCGTTCCCTGGAAGATCACTAGTAGTTTCCGATGCACATCTGGAGGCATTCTGTAATCTGTGGACTATCAGAGTGTTGATGAAACGTACAAATTGCATCGGGAATGAATACAACAGTCACCATGCGCAATTTCCTCCATGGGAGTAAAGCCTCAAACAGTCTACGCTTGGATCTTTCCCTGGAAGACCAGTAATAGTTTCCGATGCACATCAGGAGGCATGCTGTAATCTGTGGAACTTCTAAGTGTTGATGAAACACAGAAATTGCATCGGGATTGAACACAACAGTCACCATGTGCACTTTCCTCCATGTGAGTAATGTCTCAAACAGTCTACGATTTGATCGATCCCTGGAAGACCAGTAGTAGTTTCCGATGCACATCTGGAGGCATTCTGTAATCTGTGGACTATCAGAGTGTTGATGAAACGTACAAATTGCATCGGGAATGAATACAACAGTCACCATGCGCAATTTCCTCCATGGGAGTAAAGCCTCAAACAGTCTACGCTTTGATCGTTCCCTGGAAGACCAGTAGTAGTTTCTGATGCACATCTGGAAGCATTCTGTAAACTGTGGACCTTCAAAGTGTTGATGAAACACAGAAATTGCATCGGGATTGAATACAACAGTCACCATGTGCACTTTCCTAAATGGGAGTAATGTCTCAAACAGTCTACGCTTTGATCATTCACTGGAAGACCAGTAGTAGTTTCCGATGTACATCTGGAGGCATTCTGTAAGCTGTGGACCTTCAAAGTGTTGATAAAACACAGAAGTTGCATCGGGATTGAATACAACAGTCACCATGCGCACTTTCCTCCATGAGAGTAATGTCTCAAACAGTCTACGCTTTGATCTTTCCCTGGACGACCAGTATTAGTTTCCGATGCACATCTGGAGGCATTCTGTAATCTGTGGACCTTCAAAGTGTTGATGAAACACAGAAATAACATCGGGATTGAATACAACAGTCACCATGCGCACTTTCCTCCATAGGAGTAATGTCTCAAACAGTCTACGCCTTGATCGTTCCTGGAAGACCAGTAGTAGTTTCCGATGCAAATCTGGAGGTATTATGTAATCTGTGGACTATCTGGGTGTTGATGAAACACAGAAATTGCATCGGGATTGAATACAACAGTCACCATGCGCAATTCCTCCATGGGAGTAATGTCTCAAACAGTCTACGCTTTGATGGATCTCTGGAAGACCAGTAGTAGTTTCCCATTCACATCTGGAGGCATTCTGTAATCTGTGGACTGTCAGAGTGTTGATGAAACACAGAAATTGCATCGGGATTGAATACAACAGTCACCATGCGCACTTTCCTCCATGGGAGTAATGCCTCATACGATCTACGCTTTGATCGTTCCCTGGAAGACCAGTAGTAGCTTCCGATGCACATCTGGAGGCATTTTGTAATCTGTGGACTATCAGAGTGTTGACGAAACGTAGAAATTGCATCGGGAATGAATACAACAGTCACCATGCGCAATTTCCTCCATGGGAGTAATGTCTCAAACAATCTTTGCTTTGATCGTTCCCTGGAAGACCAGTAGTAGTTTCCGATGCACATCTGGAGGCATTCTGTAATCTGTGGACTATCAGAGTGTCGATGAAACACAGAAATTGCATCGAGATTGAATACAACATCCACCATGCGCACTTTCCTCAATGGTTGTAATGTCTCAAACAGTTTACGCTTTGATCGTTCCCTGGAAGACCAGTCGTAGTTTCCGATGCACATCTGGAGGCATTCTGTATTCTGTGGACCTTCAAACTTTTGATGAAACACAGAAATTGCTTCGGTATGGAACACATCAGCCACCATGCGCACTTTCCTCCATGGGAGTAATGTGTCAAACTGTCTACGTTTTAATCGTTCCCTGGAAGACCAGTAGTAGGTTCCGATGCACATCTGGAGGCATTCTGTAATCTGTGGACTATCAGAGTGTTGATGAAACACAGAAATTGCATCGGGATTGAATACAACAGTCACCATGCTCACTTTCTTCCATGGGAGTAATGTCTCAAACAGTCTACGCTTTGATCGTTCCCTGGAAGTCATTGTAATAGTTTCCGATGCACATCTGGAGGCATTCTGTAATCTTTGGACTATCAGAGTGTCGATGAAACACAGAAAATGCATCGGGATTGAAAACAACAGTCACCATGCGCACATTCCTACATAGGAGTAATGTCTCAAACAGTCTACGCGTTGATCGTTCCCTGGAAGACCAGTAGTAGTTTCCGATGCAAATCTGGAGGTATTATGTAATCTGTGGACTATCTGGGTGTTGATGAAACACAGAAATTGCATCGGGATTGTATACAACAGTCACCATGCGCAATTCCTCCATGGGAGTAATGTCGCAAACAGTCTACGCTTTGATGGATCTCTGGAAGACCAGTAGTAGCTTCCGATGCACATCTGGAGGCATTTTCTAATCTGTGGACTATCAGAGGATTGACGAAACGTAGAAATTGCATTGGGAATGAATACAACAGTCACCATGCGCAATTTCCTCCATGGGAGTAATGTCTCAAACAGTCTCCGCTTTGATCGTTCCCTGGAAGGCAAGTAGTAGTTTCTGATGCACATCTGGATGCATTCTGTAAGCTGTGGACCTTCAAAGTGTTGATGAAACACAGATATTGCATCGGGATTGAATACAACAGTCACCATGCGCACTTTCCTCCATGGGAGTAATGTCTCAAACAGTCTTTCCTTTGATCATTCCCTGGAAGACCAGTAGTAGTTTCCGATGTTCATCTGGAGGCATTCTGTAGGCTGTGGACCTTCAAAGTGTTAATAAAACACAGAAGTTGCATCGGGATTCAATACAACAGTCACCATACGCACTTTCCTCCATGAGAGTAATGTCTCAAACAGTCTACGCTTTGATCTTTCCCTTGAAGACCAGTATTAGTTTCCGATGCACATCTGGAGGCATTTTGTAATCTGTGGACTATCGGATTGTTGATGAAACACAGAAATTGCATCGGGATTGAATACAAAAGTCACCATGCGCACTTTCCTCCATGGGTGCAATGTCTCAAACTGTTTACGCTTTGATCGTTCCCTGGAAGACCAGTAGTAGTTTCCGATGCTCATCTGGAGGCATTCTGTAATCTGTGGACTTTCGAAGTGTTGATGAAACACAGAAAATGCATCGGGATTGTATTCAACAGGCACCATGCAGGCTTTTCTCCATGGGAGTAATGCCTCAAACAGTCTACGCTTTGATCGTTCCCTGGTAGACCAGTTGTAGTTTCCGATACGGATCTGGAGGCATTCTGTAATCTGTGGACTATCAGAGTGTTGAAGAAACACAGAAATTGCATCGTGATTGAATACAACAGTCACCATGCGCACTTTCCTCCATGGGAGTAATGTCTCAAACAGTCCTTGCTTTGATCGTTCCCTGGAAGACCAGTAGCATTTTCCGATGCACATCTGGAGTCATTCTGTAATCTGTGGACTATCAGTGTCTTGATGAAACACAGAAATTGCATCGAGATTGAATACAACATCCACCATGCGCACTTTCCTCAATGGTTGTAATGTCTCAAACAGTTTACGCTTTGATCGTTCCCTGGAAGACCAGTCGTAGTTTCCGCTGCACATCTGGTGGCATTCTGTAATCTGTGGACTATCTGAGTGCTGATGAAACACAGAAATTGCATCGCGATTGAATACAACAGTCACCATGCGCACTTTCCTCCATGGGAGTAATGTCTCAAACAGTCTACGCTTTGATGGATCTCTGGAAGACGAGTAGTAGTTTCCGATTCACATCTGGATTCATTCTGTAATCTGTGGACTAGCAGAGTGTCGATGAAACACAGAAATTGCATCGGGATTGAATACAACAGTCACCATGCGCACTTTCCTCCATGGGAGTATTGTCTCAAACAGTCTACGCTTTGATCGTTCCCTGGAAGTCATTGTAATAGTATCCGATGCACATCTGGAGGCATTCTGTAATCTGTGGACTATCAGAGTGTCGATGAAGCACAGAAATTGCATCGGGATTGAAAACAACAGTCACCATGCGCACATTCCTACATAGGAGTAATGTCTCAAACAGTCTACGCTTTGATCGTTCCCTGGAAGATCAGTAGTAGTTTCCGATGCACATCTGGAGGCATTCTGTAATCTGTGGACTATCAGAGTGTTGATGAAACGTACAAATTGCATCGGGAATGAATACAACAGTCACCATGCGCAATTTCCTCCATGGGAGTAAAGCCTCAAACAGTCTACGCTTGGATCTTTCCCTGGAAGACCAGTAATAGTTTCCGATGCACATCAGGAGGCATGCTGTAATCTGTGGAACTTCTAAGTGTTGATGAAACACAGAAATTGCATCGGGATTGAACACAACAGTCACCATGTGCACTTTCCTCCATGTGAGTAATGTCTCAAACAGTCTACGATTTGATCGATCCCTGGAAGACCAGTAGTAGTTTCCGAGGCACATCTGGAGGCATTCTGTAATCTGTGGACTATCAGAGTGTTGATGAAACGTACAAATTGCATCGGGAATGAATACAACAGTCACCATGCGCAATTTCCTCCATGGGAGTAAAGCCTCAAACAGTCTACGCTTTGATCGTTCCCTGGAAGACCAGTAGTAGTTTCTGATGCACATCTGGAAGCATTCTGTAAACTGTGGACCTTCAAAGTGTTGATGAAACACAGAAATTGCATCGGGATTGAATACAACAGTCACCATGTGCACTTTCCTAAATGGGAGTAATGTCTCAAACAGTCTACGCTTTGATCATTCACTGGAAGACCAGTAGTAGTTTCCGATGTACATCTGGAGGCATTCTGTAAGCTGTGGACCTTCAAAGTGTTGATAAAACACAGAAGTTGCATCGGGATTGAATACAACAGTCACCATGCGCACTTTCCTCCATGAGAGTAATGTCTCAAACAGTCTACGCTTTGATCTTTCCCTGGACGACCAGTATTAGTTTCCGATGCACATCTGGAGGCATTCTGTAATCTGTGGACCTTCAAAGTGTTGATGAAACACAGAAATAACATCGGGATTGAATACAACAGTCACCATGCGCACTTTCCTCCATAGGAGTAATGTCTCAAACAGTCTACGCCTTGATCGTTCCTGGAAGACCAGTAGTAGTTTCCGATGCAAATCTGGAGGTATTATGTAATCTGTGGACTATCTGGGTGTTGATGAAACACAGAAATTGCATCGGGATTGAATACAACAGTCACCATGCGCAATTCCTCCATGGGAGTAATGTCTCAAACAGTCTACGCTTTGATGGATCTCTGGAAGACCAGTAGTAGTTTCCCATTCACATCTGGAGGCATTCTGTAATCTGTGGACTGTCAGAGTGTTGATGAAACACAGAAATTGCATCGGGATTGAATACAACAGTCACCATGCGCACTTTCCTCCATGGGAGTAATGCCTCATACGATCTACGCTTTGATCGTTCCCTGGAAGACCAGTAGTAGCTTCCGATGCACATCTGGAGGCATTTTGTAATCTGTGGACTATCAGAGTGTTGACGAAACGTAGAAATTGCATCGGGAATGAATACAACAGTCACCATGCGCAATTTCCTCCATGGGAGTAATGTCTCAAACAATCTTTGCTTTGATCGTTCCCTGGAAGACCAGTAGTAGTTTCCGATGCACATCTGGAGGCATTCTGTAATCTGTGGACTATCAGAGTGTCGATGAAACACAGAAATTGCATCGAGATTGAATACAACATCCACCATGCGCACTTTCCTCAATGGTTGTAATGTCTCAAACAGTTTACGCTTTGATCGTTCCCTGGAAGACCAGTCGTAGTTTCCGATGCACATCTGGAGGCATTCTGTATTCTGTGGACCTTCAAACTTTTGATGAAACACAGAAATTGCTTCGGTATGGAATACATCAGCCACCATGCGCACTTTCCTCCATGGGAGTAATGTGTCAAACTGTCTACGTTTTAATCGTTCCCTGGAAGACCAGTAGTAGGTTCCGATGCACATCTGGAGGCATTCTGTAATCTGTGGACTATCAGAGTGTTGATGAAACACAGAAATTGCATCGGGATTGAATACAACAGTCACCATGCTCACTTTCTTCCATGGGAGTAATGTCTCAAACAGTCTACGCTTTGATCGTTCCCTGGAAGTCATTGTAATAGTTTCCGATGCACATCTGGAGGCATTCTGTAATCTTTGGACTATCAGAGTGTCGATGAAACACAGAAAATGCATCGGGATTGAAAACAACAGTCACCATGCGCACATTCCTACATAGGAGTAATGTCTCAAACAGTCTACGCGTTGATCGTTCCCTGGAAGACCAGTAGTAGTTTCCGATGCAAATCTGGAGGTATTATGTAATCTGTGGACTATCTGGGTGTTGATGAAACACAGAAATTGCATCGGGATTGTATACAACAGTCACCATGCGCAATTCCTCCATGGGAGTAATGTCTCAAACAGTCTACGCTTTGATGGATCTCTGGAAGACCAGTAGTAGCTTCCGATGCACATCTGGAGGCATTTTCTAATCTGTGGACTATCAGAGGATTGACGAAACGTAGAAATTGCATTGGGAATGAATACAACAGTCACCATGCGCAATTTCCTCCATGGGAGTAATGTGTCAAACAGTCTCCGCTTTGATCGTTCCCTGGAAGGCAAGTAGTAGTTTCTGATGCACATCTGGATGCATTCTGTAAGCTGTGGACCTTCAAAGTGTTGATGAAACACAGATATTGCATCGGGATTGAATACAACAGTCACCATGCGCACTTTCCTCCATGGGAGTAATGTCTCAAACAGTCTTTCCTTTGATCATTCCCTGGAAGACCAGTAGTAGTTTCCGATGTTCATCTGGAGGCATTCTGTAGGCTGTGGACCTTCAAAGTGTTAATAAAACACAGAAGTTGCATCGGGATTCAATACAACAGTCACCATACGCACTTTCCTCCATGAGAGTAATGTCTCAAACAGTCTACGCTTTGATCTTTCCCTTGAAGACCAGTATTAGTTTCCGATGCACATCTGGAGGCATTTTGTAATCTGTGGACTATCGGATTGTTGATGAAACACAGAAATTGCATCGGGATTGAATACAAAAGTCACCATGTGCACTTTCCTCCATGGGTGCAATGTCTCAAACTGTTTACGCTTTGATCGTTCCCTGGAAGACCAGTAGTAGTTTCCGATGCTCATCTGGAGGCATTCTGTAATCTGTGGACTTTCGAAGTGTTGATGAAACACAGAAAATGCATCGGGATTGTATTCAACAGGCACCATGCAGGCTTTTCTCCATGGGAGTAATGATTCAAACAGTCTACGCTTTGATCGTTCCCTGGTAGACCAGTTGTAGTTTCCGATACGGATCTGGAGGCATTCTGTAATCTGTGGACTATCAGAGTGTTGAAGAAACACAGAAATTGCATCGTGATTGAATACAACAGTCACCATGCGCACTTTCCTCCATGGGAGTAATGTCTCAAACAGTCCTTGCTTTGATCGTTCCCTGGAAGACCAGTAGCATTTTCCGATGCACATCTGGAGTCATTCTGTAATCTGTGGACTATCAGTGTCTTGATGAAACACAGAAATTGCATCGAGATTGAATACAACATCCACCATGCGCACTTTCCTCAATGGTTGTAATGTCTCAAACAGTTTACGCTTTGATCGTTCCCTGGAAGACCAGTCGTAGTTTCCGCTGCACATCTGGTGGCATTCTGTAATCTGTGGACTATCTGAGTGCTGATGAAACACAGAAATTGCATCGGGATTGAATACAACAGTCACCATGCGCACTTTCCTCCATGGGAGTAATGTCTCAAACAGTCTACGCTTTGATGGATCTCTGGAAGACGAGTAGTAGTTTCCGATTCACATCTGGATTCATTCTGTAATCTGTGGACTAGCAGAGTGTCGATGAAACACAGAAATTGCATCGGGATTGAATACAACAGTCACCATGCGCACTTTCCTCCATGGGAGTATTGTCTCAAACAGTCTACGCTTTGATCGTTCCCTGGAAGTCATTGTAATAGTATCCGATGCACATCTGGAGGCATTCTGTAATCTGTGGACTATCAGAGTGTCGATGAAGCACAGAAATTGCATCGGGATTGAAAACAACAGTCACCATGCGCACATTCCTACATAGGAGTAATGTCTCAAACAGTCTACGCTTTGATCGTTCCCTGGAAGATCAGTAGTAGTTTCCGATGCACATCTGGAGGCATTCTGTAATCTGTGGACTATCAGAGTGTTGATGAAACGTACAAATTGCATCGGGAATGAATACAACAGTCACCATGCGCAATTTCCTCCATGGGAGTAAAGCCTCAAACAGTCTACGCTTGGATCTTTCCCTGGAAGACCAGTAATAGTTTCCGATGCACATCAGGAGGCATGCTGTAATCTGTGGAACTTCTAAGTGTTGATGAAACACAGAAATTGCATCGGGATTGAACACAACAGTCACCATGTGCACTTTCCTCCATGTGAGTAATGTCTCAAACAGTCTACGATTTGATCGATCCCTGGAAGACCAGTAGTAGTTTCCGATGCACATCTGGAGGCATTCTGTAATCTGTGGACTATCAGAGTGTTGATGAAACGTACAAATTGCATCGGGAATGAATACAACAGTCACCATGCGCAATTTCCTCCATGGGAGTAAAGCCTCAAACAGTCTACGCTTTGATCGTTCCCTGGAAGACCAGTAGTAGTTTCTGATGCACATCTGGAAGCATTCTGTAAACTGTGGACCTTCAAAGTGTTGATGAAACACAGAAATTGCATCGGGATTGAATACAACAGTCACCATGTGCACTTTCCTAAATGGGAGTAATGTCTCAAACAGTCTACGCTTTGATCATTCACTGGAAGACCAGTAGTAGTTTCCGATGTACATCTGGAGGCATTCTGTAAGCTGTGGACCTTCAAAGTGTTGATAAAACACAGAAGTTGCATCGGGATTGAATACAACAGTCACCATGCGCACTTTCCTCCATGAGAGTAATGTCTCAAACAGTCTACGCTTTGATCTTTCCCTGGACGACCAGTATTAGTTTCCGATGCACATCTGGAGGCATTCTGTAATCTGTGGACCTTCAAAGTGTTGATGAAACACAGAAATAACATCGGGATTGAATACAACAGTCACCATGCGCACTTTCCTCCATAGGAGTAATGTCTCAAACAGTCTACGCCTTGATCGTTCCTGGAAGACCAGTAGTAGTTTCCGATGCAAATCTGGAGGTATTATGTAATCTGTGGACTATCTGGGTGTTGATGAAACACAGAAATTGCATCGGGATTGAATACAACTGTCACCATGCGCAATTCCTCCATGGGAGTAATGTCTCAAACAGTCTACGCTTTGATGGATCTCTGGAAGACCAGTAGTAGTTTCCCATTCACATCTGGAGGCATTCTGTAATCTGTGGACTGTCAGAGTGTTGATGAAACACAGAAATTGCATCGGGATTGAATACAACAGTCACCATGCGCACTTTCCTCCATGGGAGTAATGCCTCATACGATCTACGCTTTGATCGTTCCCTGGAAGACCAGTAGTAGCTTCCGATGCACATCTGGAGGCATTTTGTAATCTGTGGACTATCAGAGTGTTGACGAAACGTAGAAATTGCATCGGGAATGAATACAACAGTCACCATGCGCAATTTCCTCCATGGGAGTAATGTCTCAAACAATCTTTGCTTTGATCGTTCCCTGGAAGACCAGTAGTAGTTTCCGATGCACATCTGGAGGCATTCTGTAATCTGTGGACTATCAGAGTGTCGATGAAACACAGAAATTGCATCGAGATTGAATACAACATCCACCATGCGCACTTTCCTCAATGGTTGTAATGTCTCAAACAGTTTACGCTTTGATCGTTCCCTGGAAGACCAGTCGTAGTTTCCGATGCACATCTGGAGGCATTCTGTATTCTGTGGACCTTCAAACTTTTGATGAAACACAGAAATTGCTTCGGTATGGAATACATCAGCCACCATGCGCACTTTCCTCCATGGGAGTAATGTGTCAAACTGTCTACGTTTTAATCGTTCCCTGGAAGACCAGTAGTAGGTTCCGATGCACATCTGGAGGCATTCTGTAATCTGTGGACTATCAGAGTGTTGATGAAACACAGAAATTGCATCGGGATTGAATACAACAGTCACCATGCTCACTTTCTTCCATGGGAGTAATGTCTCAAACAGTCTACGCTTTGATCGTTCCCTGGAAGTCATTGTAATAGTTTCCGATGCACATCTGGAGGCATTCTGTAATCTTTGGACTATCAGAGTGTCGATGAAACACAGAAAATGCATCGGGATTGAAAACAACAGTCACCATGCGCACATTCCTACATAGGAGTAATGTCTCAAACAGTCTACGCTTTGATCGTTCCCTGGAAGACCAGTAGTAGTATCCGATGCACATCTGGAGGCATTCTGTATTCTGTGGACCTTCAAACTTTTGATGAAACACAGAAATTGCTTCGGTATGGAATACATCAGCCACCATGCGCACTTTCCTCCATGGGAGTAATGTGTCAAACTGTCTACGTTTTAATCGTTCCCTGGAAGACCAGTAGTAGGTTCCGATGCACATCTGGAGGCATTCTGTAATCTGTGGACTATCAGAGTGTTGATGAAACACGGAAATTGCATCGGGATTGAATACAATAGTCACCATGCGCACTTTCCTCCATGGGAGTAATGTCTCAAACAGTCTCCGTTTGATCGTTCCCTGGAAGACCAGTAGTAGTTTCTGATGCACATCTGGAGGCATTCTGTAAACTGTGGACCTTCAAAGTGTTGATGATACACAGAAATTGCATCGGGATTGAATACAACAGTCACCATGCGCACTTTCCTCCATGGGAGTAATGTCTCAAACAGTCTACGCTTTACTCGTTCTCTGGAAGACAAGTAGTAGTTTACGATGTACATCTAGAGGCATTCTGTAGGCTGTGGACATTCAAAGTGTTGATAAAACACAGAAGTTTTCATCGGGATTCAATACAACAGTCACCATGCGCACTTTCCTCCATGGGTGCAATGTCTCAAACAGTTTACGCTTTGATCGTTCCCTGGAAGACCAGTAGTAGTTTCCGATGCTCATCAGGAGGCATTCTGTAATCTGCGGACTTTCGAAGTGTTGATGAAACACAGAAAAAGCTTCGGGATTGTATTCAACAGGCACCATGCTGGCTTTTCTCCATGGGAGTAATGCCTCAAACAGTCTACGCTTTGATCGTTCCCTGGAAGACCAGTTGTAGTTTCGATTCAGATCTGGAGGCATTCTGTAATCTGTGGACTATCAGAGTGTTGATGAAACACAGAAATTGCATCGTGATTGAATACAACAGTCACCATGCGCACTTTCCTCCATGGGAGTAATGTCTCAAACAGTCTACGCTTTGATCGTTCCCTGGAAGTCATTGTAATAGTTTCCGATGCATATCTGGAGGCATTCTGTAATCTGTGGACTATCAGAGTGTCGATGAAACACAGAAATTGCATCGGGATTGAAAACAACAGTCACCATGCGCTCATTCCTACATAGGATTAATGTCTCAAACAGTCTACGCTTTGATCGTTCCCTGGAAGACCAGTAGTAGTTTACGATGCACATCTGGAGGCATTCTGTATTCTGTGGACCTTCAAACTTTTGATGAAACCCCGAAATTGCATCGGGATTCAATACAACAGTCACCATACGCACTTTCCTCCATGAGAGTAATGTCTCAAACAGTCTACGCTTTGATCTTTCCCTGGAAGACCAGTAGTAGTTTCCGATGCACATCTGGAGGCATTCTGTAATCTGTGGACTATCAGAGTGTTGATGAAACACAGAAATTGCATCAGGATTGAATACAATAGTCACCATGCGCACTTTCCTCCATGGGAGTAATGTCTCAAACTGTCTACGCTTGGATCTTTCCCTGGAAGACCAGTAATAGTTTCCGATGCACATCTGGAGGCATTCTGTAATCTGTGGACCTTCAAAGTGTTGATGAAACACAGAAATTGCATCGGGATTGAATACAACAGTCACCATGCGCATTTTTCTCCATGGGAGTAATGTCTCAAAGAGTCTACGCTTTGATCGTTCCCTGGAAGACCAGTAGTAGTTTCCGATGCAAATCTGGAGGTATTATGTAATCTGTGGACTATCTGAGTGTTGATGAAACACAGAAATTGCATCGGGATTGAATACAACAATCACCATGCGCACTTTCCTCCATGGGAGTAATGTCTCAAACTGTCTACGCTTTGATCGTTCCCTGGAAGACCAGTAGTAGTTTCCGATGCAAATCTGGAGGTATTATGTAATCTGTGGACTATCTGAGTGTTGATGAAACACAGAAATTGCATCGGGATTGAATACAACAGTCACCATGCGCAATTCCTCCATGGGAGTAATGTCTCAAACAGTCTACGCTTTGATGGATCTCTGGAAGACCAGTAGTAGTTTCCGATTCACATCTATAGCCATTCTGTAATCTGTGGACTGTCAGAGTGTTGATGAAACACAGAAATTGCATCGGGATTGAATACACCAGTCACCATGCGCACTTTCCTCCATGGGAGTAATGCCTCATACGATCTACGCTTTGATCGTTCCCTGGAAGGCCAGTAGTAGCTTCCGATGCACATCTGGAGGAATTTTGTAATCTGTGGACTATCAGAGTGTTGACGAAACGTAGAAATTGCATCGGGATTGAATACAACAGTCACCATGCGCACTTTCCTCCATGGGAGTAATGTCTCAAACATTCTACGCTTTAATCGTTCCCTGGAAGACAAGTAGTAGTTTCCGATGTACATCTGGAGGCATTCTGTAGGCTGTGGACCTTCAAAGTGTTGATAAAACACAGAAGTTGCATCGGGATTCAATACAACAGTCACTATACGCACTTTCCTCCATTAGAGTAATGTCTCAAACAGTCTACGCTTTGATCTTTCCCTGGAAGACCAGTATTAGTCTCCGATGCACATCTGGAGGCATTTTGTAATCTGTGGACTATCGGAGCGTTGATGAAACACAGAAATTGCATCGGGATTGAATACAAAAGTCACCATGCGCACTTTCCTCCATGGGTGCAATGTCTCAAACAGTTTACGCTTTGATCGTTCCCTGGAAGACCAGTAGTAGTTTCCGATGCTCATCAGGAGGCATTCTGTAATCTGCGGACTTTCGAAGTGTTGATGAAACACAGAAAATGCATCGGGATTGTATTCAACAGGCACCATGCAGGCTTTTCTCCATGGGAGTAATGCCTCAAACAGTCTACGCTTTGATCGTTTCCTGGAAGACCAGTTGTAGTTTCCGATACAGATCTGGAGGCATTCGGTAATCTGTGGACTATCAGAGTGTTGATGAAACACAGAAATTGCATCGCGATTGAATACAAGAGTCACCATGCGCACATTCCTCCATGGGAGTAATGTCTCAAACAGTCTTTGCTTTGATCGTTCCCTGGAAGACCAGTAGTAGTTTCCGATGCACATCTGGAGGCATTCTGTAATCTGTGGACTATCAGAGTGTCGATGAAACACAGACATTGCATCGGGATTGAAAACAACAGTCACCATGCGCACATTCCTACATAGGAGTAATGTCTCAAACAGTATACGCTTTGATCGTTCCCTGGAAGACCAGTAGTAGTTTCCGATGCACATCTGGAGGCATTCTGTATTCTGTGGACCTTCAAACTTTTGATGAAACACAGAAATTGCTTCGGTATGGAATACATCAGTCACCATGCGCACTTTCCTCCATGGGAGTAATGTGTCAAACTGTCTACGTTTTGATCGTTCCCTGGAAGACCAGTGGTAGTTTCCGATGCTCATCTGGAGGCATTTTGTAATCTGTGGACCTTCAAACATTTGATGAAACACAGAAATTGCTTCGGTATGGAATACATCAGTCACCATGCGCACTTTGCTCCATGTGAGTAACGTCTCAATCAGTCTACGATTTGATCGATCCCTGGAAGACCAGTAGTAGTTTCCGATGCACATCTGGAGGCATTCTGTAATCTGTGGACTATCAGAGTGTTGATGAAACACAGAAATTGCATCAGGATTGAATACAATAGTCACCATGTGCACTTTCCTCCATGGGAGTAATGTCTCAAACTGTCTACGCTTGGATCTTTCCCTGGAAGACCAGTAATAGTTTCCGATGCACATCTGGAAGCATTTTGTAATCTGTGGACCTTCAAAGTGTTGATGAAACACAGAAATTGCATCGGGATTGAATACAACAGTCACCATGCGCACTTTTCTCCATGGGAGTAATGTCTCAAAGAGTCTACGCTTTGATCGTTCCCTGGAAGACCAGTAGTAGTTTCCGATGCAAATCTGGAGGTATTATGTAATCTGTGGACTATCTGAGTGTTGATGAAACACAGAAATTGCATCGGGATTGAATACAACAGTCACCATGCGCAATTCCTCCATGGGAGTAATGTCTCAAACAGTCTACGCTTTGATGGATCTCTGGAAGACCAGTAGTAGTTTCCGATTCACATCTATAGCCATTCTGTAATCTGTGGACTGTCAGAGTGTTGATGAAACACAGAAATTGCATCGGGATTGAATACAACAGTCACCATGCGCACTTTCCTCCATGGGAGTAATGCCTCATACGATCTACGCTTTGATCGTTCCCTGGAAGACCAGTAGTAGCTTCCGATGCACATCTGGAGGAATTTTGTAATCTGTGGACTATCAGAGTGTTGACGAAACGTAGAAATTGCATCGGGATTGAATACAACAGTCACCATGCGCACTTTCCTCCATGGGAGTAATGTCTCAAACATTCTACGCTTTAATCGTTCCCTGGAAGACAAGTAGTAGTTTCCGATGTACATCTGGAGGCATTCTGTAGGCTGTGGACCTTCAAAGTGTTGATAAAACACAGAAGTTGCATCGGGATTCAATACAACAGTCACCATACGCACTTTCCTCCATTAGAGTAATGTCTCAAACAGTCTACGCTTTGATCTTTCCCTGGAAGACCAGTATTAGTCTCCGATGCACATCTGGAGGCATTTTGTAATCTGTGGACTATCGGAGCGTTGATGAAACACAGAAATTGCATCGGGATTGAATACAAAAGTCACCATGCGCACTTTCCTCCATGGGTGCAATGTCTCAAGCAGTTTACGATTTGATCGTTCCCTGGAAGACCAGTAGTAGTTTCCGATGCTCATCAGGAGGCATTCTGTAATCTGCGGACAATCGAAGTGTTGATGAAACACAGAAAATGCATCGGGATTGTATTCAACAGGCACCATGCAGGCTTTTCTCCATGGGAGTAATGCCTCAAACAGTCTACGCTTTGATCGTTCCCTGGAAGACCAGTTGTAGTTTCCGATACAGATCTGGAGGCATTCGGTAATCTGTGGACTATCAGAGTGTTGATGAAACACAGAAATTGCATCGCGATTGAATACAAGAGTCACCATGCGCACATTCCTCCATGGGAGTAATGTCTCAAACAGTCTTTGCTTTGATCGTTCCCTGGAAGACCAGTAGTAGTTTCCGATGCACATCTGGAGGCATTCTGTAATCTGTGGACTATCAGAGTGTCGATGAAACACAGAAATTGCATCGGGATTGAAAACAACAGTCACCATGCGCACATTCCTACATAGGAGTAATGTCTCAAACAGTATACGCTTTGATCGTTCCCTGGAAGACCAGTAGTAGTTTCCGATGCACATCTGGAGGCATTCTGTATTCTGTGGACCTTCAAACTTTTGATGAAACACAGAAATTGCTTCGGTATGGAATACATCAGTCACCATGCGCACTTTCCTCCATGGGAGTAATGTGTCAAACTGTCTACGTTTTGATCGTTCCCTGGAAGACCAGTGGTAGTTTCCGATGCTCATCTGGAGGCATTTTGTAATCTGTGGACCTTCAAACATTTGATGAAACACAGAAATTGCTTCGGTATGGAATACATCAGTCACCATGCGCACTTTGCTCCATGTGAGTAACGTCTCAATCAGTCTACGATTTGATCGATCCCTGGAAGACCAGTAGTAGTTTCCGATGTACATCTGGAGGCATTCTGGAATCTGTGGACTATCACAGTGTTGATGAAACACAGAAATTGCATCAGGATTGAATACAATAGTCACCATGCGCACTTTCCTCCATGGGAGTAATGTCTCAAACTGTCTACGCTTGGATCTTTCCCTGGAAGACCAGTAATAGTTTCCGATGCACATCTGGAGGCATTCTGTAATCTGTGGACCTTCAAAGTGTTGATGAAACACAGAAATTGCATCGGGATTGAATACAACAGTCACCATGCGCACTTTTCTCCATGGGAGTAATGTCTCAAAGAGTCTACGCTTTGATCGTTCCCTGGAAGACCAGTAGTAGTTTCCGATGCAAATCTGGAGGTATTATGTAATCTGTGGACTATCTGAGTGTTGATGAAACACAGAAATTGCATCGGGATTGAATACAACAGTCACCATGCGCAATTCCTCCATGGGAGTAATGTCTCAAACAGTCTACGATTTGATTGATCCCTGGAAGACCAGTAGTAGTTTTCGATTCACATCTGGAGGCATTCTGTAATCTGTGGACTGTCAGAGTGTTGATGAAACACAGAAATTGCATCGGGATTGAATACAATAATAACCATGCGCACTTTCCTCCATGGGAGTAATGTCTCAAACTGTCTACGCTTGGATCTTTCCCTGGAAGACCAGTAATAGTTTCCGATGCACATCTGGAGGCATTCTGTAATCTGTGCACCTTCAGAGTGTTGATGAAACACAGAAATTGCATCGGGATTCAATACAACAGTCACCATGTGCACTTTCCTCCATGTGAGTAATGTCTCAAACAGTCTACGATTTGATCGATCCCTGGAAGACCAGTAGTAGTTTCCGATGCACATCTGGAGGCATTCTGTAATCTGTGGACTATCAGAGTGTTGATGAAACACAGAAATTGCATCGGGATTGAATACAACAGTCACCATGCGCACTTTCCTCCATGGGAGTAATGTCTCAAACAGTCTACGCTTTGATCGTTCCCTGGAAGACCAGTAGTAGTTTCCGATGCAAATCTGGAGGTATTATGTAACCTGTGGACTATCTGAGTGTTGATGAAACACAGAAATTGCATCGGGATTGAATACAACAGTCACCATGCGCAATTCCTCCATGGGAGTAATGTCTGAAACAGTCTACGATTTGATGGATCTCTGGAAGACCAGTAGTAGTTTCCGATTCACATCTATAGCCATTCTGTAATCTGTGGACTGTCAGAGTGTTGATGAAACACAGAAATTGCATCGCGATTGAATACAAGAGTCACCATGCGCACATTCCTCCATGGGAGTAATGTCTCAAACAGTCTTTGCTTTGATCGTTCCCTGGAAGACCAGTAGTAGTTTCCGATGCACATCTGGAGGCATTCTGTAATCTGTGGACTATCAGAGTTTCGATGAAACACAGAAATTGCATCGGGATTGAAAACAACAGTCACCATGCGCACATTCCTACATAGGAGTAATGTCTCAAACAGTATACGCTTTGATCGTTCCCTGGAAGACCAGTAGTAGTTTCCGATGCACATCTGGAGGCATTCTGTATTCTGTGGACCTTCAAACTTTTGATGAAACACAGAAATTGCTTCGGTATGGAATACATCAGTCACCATGCGCACATTCCTCCATGGGAGTAATGTGTCAAACTGTCTACGTTTTGATCGTTCCCTGGAAGACCAGTGGTAGTTTCCGATGCTCATCTGGAGGCATTTTGTAATCTGTGGACCTTCAAACATTTGATGAAACACAGAAATTGCTTCGGTATGGAATACATCAGTCACCATGCGCACTTTGCTCCATGTGAGTAACGTCTCAATCAGTCTACGATTTGATCGATCCCTGGAAGACCAGTAGTAGTTTCCGATGTACATCTGGAGGCATTCTGGAATCTGTGGACTATCACAGTGTTGATGAAACACAGAAATTGCATCAGGATTGAATACAATAGTCACCATGCGCACTTTCCTCCATGGGAGTAATGTCTCAAACTGTCTACGCTTGGATCTTTCCCTGGAAGACCAGTAATAGTTTCCGATGCACATCTGGAGGCATTCTGTAATCTGTGGACCTTCAAAGTGTTGATGAAACACAGAAATTGCATCGGGATTGAATACAACAGTCACCATGCGCACTTTTCTCCATGGGAGTAATGTCTCAAAGAGTCTACGCTTTGATCGTTCCCTGGAAGACCAGTAGTAGTTTCCGATGCAAATCTGGAGGTATTATGTAATCTGTGGACTATCTGAGTGTTGATGAAACACAGAAATTGCATCGGGATTGAATACAACAGTCACCATGCGCAATTCCTCCATCGGAGTAATGTCTCAGACAGTCTACGATTTGATTGATCCCTGGAAGACCAGTAGTAGTTTTCGATTCACATCTGGAGGCATTCTGTAATCTGTGGACTGTCAGAGTGTTGATGAAACACAGAAATTGCATCGGGATTGAATACAATAATAACCATGCGCACTTTCCTCCATGGGAGTAATGTCTCAAACTGTCTACGCTTGGATCTTTCCCTGGAAGACCAGTAATAGTTTCCGATGCACATCTGGAGGCATTTTGTAATCTGTGCACCTTCAGAGTGTTGATGAAACACAGAAATTGCATCGGGATTGAATACAACAGTCACCATGTGCACTTTCCTCCATGTGAGTAATGTCTCAAACAGTCTACGATTTGATCGATCCCTGGAAGACCAGTAGTAGTTTCCGATGCACATCTGGAGGCATTCTGTAATCTGTGGACTATCAGAGTGTTGATGAAACACAGAAATTGCATCGGGATTGAATACAACAGTCACCATGCGCACTTTCCTCCATGGGAGTAATGTCTCAAACTGTCTACGCTTTGATCGTTCCCTGGAAGACCAGTAGTAGTTTCCGATGCAAATCTGGAGGTATTATGTAACCTGTGGACTATCTGAGTGTTGATGAAACACAGAAATTGCATCGGGATTGAATACAACAGTCACCATGCGCAATTCCTCCATGGGAGTAATGTCTGAAACAGTCTACGCTTTGATGGATCTCTGGAAGACCAGTAGTAGTTTCCGATTCACATCTATAGCCATTCTGTAATCTGTGGACTGTCAGAGTGTTGATGAAACACAGAAATTGCATCGCGATTGAATACAAGAGTCACCATGCGCACATTCCTCCATGGGAGTAATGTCTCAAACAGTCTTTGCTTTGATCGTTCCCTGGAAGACCAGTAGTAGTTTCCGATGCACATCTGGAGGCATTCTGTAATCTGTGGACTATCAGAGTGTCGATGAAACACAGAAATTGCATCGGGATTGAAAACAACAGTCACCATGCGCACATTCCTACATAGGAGTAATGTCTCAAACAGTATACGCTTTGATCGTTCCCTGGAAGACCAGTAGTAGTTTCCGATGCACATCTGGAGGCATTCTGTATTCTGTGGACCTTCAAACTTTTGATGAAACACAGAAATTGCTTCGGTATGGAATACATCAGTCACCATGCGCACTTTCCTCCATGGGAGTAATGTGTCAAACTGTCTACGTTTTGATCGTTCCCTGGAAGACCAGTGGTAGTTTCCGATGCTCATCTGGAGGCATTTTGTAATCTGTGGACCTTCAAACATTTGATGAAACACAGAAATTGCTTCGGTATGGAATACATCAGTCACCATGCGCACTTTGCTCCATGTGAGTAACGTCTCAATCAGTCTACGATTTGATCGATCCCTGGAAGACCAGTAGTAGTTTCCGATGCACATCTGGAGGCATTCTGTAATCTGTGGACTATCAGAGTGTTGATGAAACACAGAAATTGCATCAGGATTGAATACAATAGTCACCATGTGCACTTTTCTCCATGGGAGTAATGTCTCAAACTGTCTACGCTTGGATCATTACCTGGAAGACCAGTAATAGTTTCCGATGCACATATGGAGGCATTCTGTAATCTGTGGACCTTCAAAGTGTTGATGAGACACAGAAATTGCATCGGGATTGAATACAACAGTCACCATGCGCACTTTTCTCCATGGGAGTAATGTCACAAAGAGTCTACGCTTTGATCGTTCCCTGGAAGACCAGTAGTAGTTTCCGATGCAAATCTGGAGGTATTATGTAATCTGTGGACTATCTGAGTGTTGATGAAACACAGAAATTGCATCGGGATTGAATACAACAGTCACCATGCGCAATTCCTCCATGGGAGTAATGTCTCAAACAGTCTACGCTTTGATGGATCTCTGGAAGACCAGTAGTAGTTTCCGATTCACATCTATAGCCATTCTGTAATCTGTGGACTGTCAGAGTGTTGATGAAACACAGAAATTGCATCGGGATTGAATACAACAGTCACCATGCGCACTTTCCTCCATGGGAGTAATGCCTCATACGATCTACGCTTTGATCGTTCCCTGGAAGACCAGTAGTAGCTTCCGATGCACATCTGGAGGAATTTTGTAATCTGTGGACTATCAGAGTGTTGTCGAAAAGTAGAAATTGCATCGGGATTGAATACAACAGTCACCATGCGCACTTTCCTCCATGGGAGTAATGTCTCAAACATTCTACGCTTTAATCGTTCCCTGGAAGACAAGTAGTAGTTTCCGATGTACATCTGGAGGCATTCTGTAGGCTGTGGACCTTCAAAGTGTTGATATAACACAGAAGTTGCATCGGGATTCAATACAACAGTCACCATACGCACTTTCCTCCATTAGAGTAATGTCTCAAACAGTCTACGCTTTGATCTTTCCCTGGAAGACCAGTATTAGTCTCCGATGCACATCTGGAGGCATTTTGTAATCTGTGGACTATCGGAGCGTTGATGAAACACAGAAATTGCATCGGGATTGAATACAAAAGTCACCATGCGCACTTTCCTCCATGGGTGCAATGTCTCAAGCAGTTTACGCTTTGATCGTTCCCTGGAAGACCAGAAGTAGTTTCCGATGCTCATCAGGAGGCATTCTGTAATCTGCGGACATTCGAAGTGTTGATGAAACACAGAAATTGCATCGGGATTGTATTCAACAGGCACCATGCAGGCTTTTCTCCATGGGAGTAATGCCTCAAACAGTCTGCGCTTTGATCGTTCCCTGGAAGACCAGTTGTAGTTTCCGATACAGATCTGGAGGCATTCGGTAATCTGTGGACTATCAGAGTGTTGATGAAACACAGAAATTGCATCGCGATTGAATACAAGAGTCACCATGCGCACATTCCTCCATGGGAGTAATGTCTCAAACAGTCTTTGCTTTGATCGTTCCCTGGAAGACCAGTAGTAGTTTCCGATGCACATCTGGAGGCATTCTGTTATCTGTGGACTATCAGAGTCTTGATGAAACACAGAAATTCCATCGAGATTAAATACAACATCCACCATGCGCACTTTCCTCAATGGTTGTAATGTCTCAAACAGTTTACGCTTTGATCGTTCCCTGGAAGACCAGTAGTAGTTTCCGATGCACATTTGGAGGCATTCTGCAATCTGTGGAATATCTGAGTGTTGATGAAACACAGAAATTGCATCGGGATTGAATACAACAGTCACCATGCGCACTTTCCTCCATGGGAGTAATGTCCCAAACAGTCTACGCTTTGATCGTTCCCTGGAAGTCATTGTAATAGTTTCCGATGCACATCTGGAGGCATTCTGTAATCTGTGGACTATCAGAGTGTCGATGAAACACAGAAATTGCATCGGGATTGAAAACAACAGTCACCATGCGCACATTCCTACATAGGAGTAATGTCTCAAACAGTATACGCTTTGATCGTTCCCTGGAAGACCAGTAGTAGTTTCCGATGCACATCTGGAGGCATTCTGTATTCTGTGGACCTTCAAACTTTTGATGAAACACAGAAATTGCTTCGGTATGGAATACATCAGTCACCATGCGCACTTTCCTCCATGGGAGTAATGTGTCAAACTGTCTACGTTTTGATCGTTCCCTGGAAGACCAGTGGTAGTTTCCGATGCTCATCTGGAGGCATTCTGTAATCTGTGGACCTTCAAACATTTGATGAAACACAGAAATTGCTTCGGTATGGAATACATCAGTCACCATGCGCACTTTGCTCCATGTGAGTAACGTCTCAATCAGTCTACGATTTGATCGATCCCTGGAAGACCAGTAGTAGTTTCCGATGTACATCTGGAGGCATTCTGGAATCTGTGGACTATCACAGTGTTGATGAAACACAGAAATTGCATCAGGATTGAATACAATAGTCACCATGCGCACTTTCCTCCATGGGAGTAATGTCTCAAACTGTCTACGCTTGGATCTTTCCCTGGAAGACCAGTAATAGTTTCCGATGCACATCTGGAGGCATTCTGTAATCTGTGGACCTTCAAAGTGTTGATGAAACACAGAAATTGCATCGGGATTGAATACAACAGTCACCATGCGCACTTTTCTCCATGGGAGTAATGTCTCAA
Source organism: Schistocerca gregaria (assembly GCF_023897955.1). Classification (NCBI taxonomy): domain Eukaryota; kingdom Metazoa; phylum Arthropoda; class Insecta; order Orthoptera; family Acrididae; genus Schistocerca; species Schistocerca gregaria. The sequence continues at coordinate 4,620,753 of NW_026061726.1, forward strand.
AGAGTCTACGCTTTGATCGTTCCCTGGAAGACCAGTAGTAGTTTCCGATGCAAATCTGGAGGTATTATGTAATCTGTGGACTATCTGAGTGTTGATGAAACACAGAAATTGCATCGGGATTGAATACAACAGTCACCATGCGCAATTCCTCCATGGGAGTAATGTCTCAAACAGTCTACGATTTGATTGATCCCTGGAAGACCAGTAGTAGTTTTCGATTCACATCTGGAGGCATTCTGTAATCTGTGGACTGTCAGAGTGTTGATGAAACACAGAAATTGCATCGGGATTGAATACAATAATAACCATGCGCACTTTCCTCCATGGGAGTAATGTCTCAAACTGTCTACGCTTGGATCTTTCCCTGGAAGACCAGTAATAGTTTCCGATGCACATCTGGAGGCATTCTGTAATCTGTGCACCTTCAGAGTGTCGATGAAACACAGAAATTGCATCAGGATTGAAAACAACAGTCACCATGCGCACATTCCTACATAGGAGTAATGTCTCAAACTGTCTACGCTTGGATCTTTCCCTGGAAGACCAGTAATAGTTTCCGATGCACATCTGGAGGCATTCTGTATTCTGTGGACCTTCAAACTTTTGATGAAACACAGAAATTGCTTCGGTATGGAATACATCAGTCACCATGCGCACTTTCCTCCATGGGAGTAATGTGTCAAACTGTCTACGTTTTGATCGTTCCCTGGAAGACCAGTGGTAGTTTCCGATGCTCATCTGGAGGCATTCTGTAATCTGTGGACCTTCAAACATTTGATGAAACACAGAAATTGCTTCGGTATGGAATACATCAGTCACCATGCGCACTTTCCTCCATGGGAGTAATGTGTCAAACTGTCTACGTTTTGATCGTTCCCTGGAAGACCAGTAGTAGTTTCCGATGCACATCTGGAGGCATTCTGTAATCTGTGGACTATCAGAGTGTCGATGAAACACAGAAATTGCATCGGGATTGAAAACAACAGTCACCATGCGCACATTCCTACATAGGAGTAATGTCTCAAACAGTATACGCTTTGATCCTTCCCTGGAAGACCAGTAGTAGTTTCCGATGCACATCTGGAGGCATTCTGTATTCTGTGGACCTTCAAACTTTTGATGAAACACAGAAATTGCTTCGGTATGGAATACATCAGTCACCATGCGCACTTTCCTCCATGGGAGTAATGTGTCAAACTGTCTACGTTTTGATCGTTCCCTGGAAGACCAGTGGTAGTTTCCGATGCTCATCTGGAGGCATTTTGTAATCTGTGGACCTTCAAACATTTGATGAAACACAGAAATTGCTTCGGTATGGAATACATCAGTCACCATGCGCACTTTGCTCCATGGGAGTAATGCCTCATACGATCTACGCTTTGATCGTTCCCTGGAAGACCAGTAGTAGCTTCCGATGCACATCTGGAGGAATTTTGTAATCTGTGGACTATCAGAGTGTTGACGAAACGTAGAAATTGCATCGGGATTGAATACAACAGTCACCATGCGCACTTTCCTCCATGGGAGTAATGTCTCAAACATTCTACGCTTTAATCGTTCCCTGGAAGACAAGTAGTAGTTTCCGATGTACATCTGTAGGCATTCTGTAGGCTGTGGACCTTCAAAGTGTTGATAAAACACAGAAGTTGCATCGGGATTCAATACAACAGTCACCATACGCACTTTCCTCCATTAGAGTAATGTCTCAAACAGTCTACGCTTTGATCTTTCCCTGGAAGACCAGTATTAGTCTCCGATGCACATCTGGAGGCATTTTGTAATCTGTGGACTATCGGAGCGTTGATGAAACACAGAAATTGCATCGGGATTGAATACAAAAGTCACCATGCGCACTTTCCTCCATGGGTGCAATGTCTCAAGCAGTTTACGCTTTGATCGTTCCCTGGAAGACCAGTAGTAGTTTCCGATGCTCATCAGGAGGCATTCTGTAATCTGCGGACATTCGAAGTGTTGATGAAACACAGAAAATGCATCGGGATTGTATTCAACAGGCACCATGCAGGCTTTTCTCCATGGGAGTAATGCCTCAAACAGTCTACGCTTTGATCGTTCCCTGGAAGACCAGTTGTAGTTTCCGATACAGATCTGGAGGCATTCGGTAATCTGTGGACTATCAGAGTGTTGATGAAACACAGAAATTGCATCGCGATTGAATACAAGAGTCACCATGCGCACATTCCTCCATGGGAGTAATGTCTCAAACAGTCTTTGCTTTGATCGTTCCCTGGAAGACCAGTAGTAGTTTCCGATGCACATCTGGAGGCATTCTGTAATCTGTGGACTATCAGAGTGTTGATGAAACACAGAAATTGCATCAGGATTGAATACAATAGTCACCATGTGCACTTTCCTCCATGGGAGTAATGTCTCAAACTGTCTACGCTTGGATCTTTCCCTGGAAGACCAGTAATAGTTTCCGATGCACATCTGGAGGCATTCTGTAATCTGTGGACCTTCAAAGTGTTGATGAAACACAGAAATTGCATCGGGATTGAATACAACAGTCACCATGCGCACTTTTCTCCATGGGAGTAATGTCTCAAAGAGTCTACGCTTTGATCGTTCCCTGGAAGACCAGTAGTAGTTTCCGATGCAAATCTGGAGGTATTATGTAATCTGTGGACTATCTGAGTGTTGATGAAACACAGAAATTGCATCGGGATTGAATACAACAGTCACCATGCGCAATTCATCCATGGGAGTAATGTCTCAAACAGTCTACGCTTTGATGGATCTCTGGAAGACCAGTAGTAGTTTCCGATTCACATCTATAGCCATTCTGTAATCTGTGGACTGTCAGAGTGTTGATGAAACACAGAAATTGCATCGGGATTGAATACAACAGTCACCATGCGCACTTTCCTCCATGGGAGTAATGCCTCATACGATCTACGCTTTGATCGTTCCCTGGAAGACCAGTAGTAGCTTCCGATGCACATCTGGAGGAATTTTGTAATCTGTGGACTATCAGAGTGTTGACGAAACGTAGAAATTGCATCGGGATTGAATACAACAGTCACCATGCGCACTTTCCTCCATGGGAGTAATGTCTCAAACATTCTACGCTTTAATCGTTCCCTGGAAGACAAGTAGTAGTTTCCGATGTACATCTGGAGGCATTCTGTAGGCTGTGGACCTTCAAAGTGTTGATAAAACACAGAAGTTGCATCGGGATTCAATACAACAGTCACCATACGCACTTTCCTCCATTAGAGTAATGTCTCAAACAGTCTACGCTTTGATCTTTCCCTGGAAGACCAGTATTAGTCTCCGATGCACATCTGGAGGCATTTTGTAATCTGTGGACTATCGGAGCGTTGATGAAACACAGAAATTGCATCGGGATTGAATACAAAAGTCACCATGCGCACTTTCCTCCATGGGTGCAATGTCTCAAGCAGTTTACGCTTTGATCGTTCCCTGGAAGACCAGTAGTAGTTTCCGATGCTCATCAGGAGGCATTCTGTAATCTGCGGACATTCGAAGTGTTGATGAAACACAGAAAATGCATCGGGATTGTATTCAACAGGCACCATGCAGGCTTTTCTCCATGGGAGTAATGCCTCAAACAGTCTACGCTTTGATCGTTCCCTGGAAGACCAGTTGTAGTTTCCGATACAGATCTGGAGGCATTCGGTAATCTGTGGACTATCAGAGTGTTGATGAAACACAGAAATTGCATCGCGATTGAATACAAGAGTCACCATGCGCACATTCCTCCATGGGAGTAATGTCTCAAACAGTCTTTGCTTTGATCGTTCCCTGGAAGACCAGTAGTAGTTTCCGATGCACATCTGGAGGCATTCTGTTATCTGTGGACTATCAGAGTCTTGATGAAACACAGAAATTCCATCGAGATTAAATACAACATCCACCATGCGCACTTTCCTCAATGGTTGTAATGTCTCAAACAGTTTACGCTTTGATCGTTCCCTGGAAGACCAGTAGTAGTTTCCGATGCACATTTGGAGGCATTCTGCAATCTGTGGAATATCTGAGTGTTGATGAAACACAGAAATTGCATCGGGATTGAATACAACAGTCACCATGCGCACTTTCCTCCATGGGAGTAATGTCCCAAACAGTCTACGCTTTGATCGTTCCCTGGAAGTCATTGTAATAGTTTCCGATTCACATCTGGAGGCATTCTGTAATCTGTGGACTATCAGAGTGTCGATGAAACACAGAAATTGCATCGGGATTGAAAACAACAGTCACCATGCGCACATTCCTACATAGGAGTAATGTCTCAAACAGTATACGCTTTGATCGTTCCCTGGAAGACCAGTAGTAGTTTCCGATGCACATCTGGAGGCATTCTGTATTCTGTGGACCTTCAAACTTTTGATGAAACACAGAAATTGCTTCGGTATGGAATACATCAGTCACCATGCGCACTTTCCTCCATGGGAGTAATGTGTCAAACTGTCTACGTTTTGATCGTTCCCTGGAAGACCAGTGGTAGTTTCCGATGCTCATCTGGAGGCATTCTGTAATCTGTGGACCTTCAAACATTTGATGAAACACAGAAATTGCTTCGGTATGGAATACATCAGTCACCATGCGCACTTTGCTCCATGTGAGTAACGTCTCAATCAGTCTACGATTTGATCGATCCCTGGAAGACCAGTAGTAGTTTCCGATGTACATCTGGAGGCATTCTGTAATCTGTGGACTATCAGAGTGTTGATGAAACACAGAAATTGCATCAGGATTGAATACAATAGTCACCATGCGCACTTTCCTCCATGGGAGTAATGTCTCAAACTGTCTACGCTTGGATCTTTCCCTGGAAGACCAGTAATAGTTTCCGATGCACATCTGGAGGCATTCTGTAATCTGTGGACCTTCAAAGTGTTGATGAAACACAGAAATTGCATCGGGATTGAATACAACAGTCACCATGCGCACTTTTCTCCATGGGAGTAATGTCTCAAAGAGTCTACGCTTTGATCGTTCCCTGGAAGACCAGTAGTAGTTTCCGATGCAAATCTGGAGGTATTATGTAATCTGTGGACTATCTGAGTGTTGATGAAACACAGAAATTGCATCGGGATTGAATACAACAGTCACCATGCGCAATTCCTCCATGGGAGTAATGTCTCAAACAGTCTACGATTTGATTGATCCCTGGAAGACCAGTAGTAGTTTTTGATTCAAATCTGGAGGCATTCTGTAATCTGTGGACTGTCAGAGTGTTGATGAAACACAGAAATTGCATCGGGATTGAATACAATAATAACCATGCGCACTTTCCTCCATGGGAGTAATGTCTCAAACTGTCTACGCTTGGATCTTTCCCTGGAAGACCAGTAATAGTTTCCGATGCACATCTGGAGGCATTCTGTAATCTGTGGACTATCAGAGTGTCGATGAAACACAGAAATTGCATCGGGATTGAATACAACAGTCACCATGCGCACTTTCCTCCATGGGAGTAATGTCTCAAACAGTCTACGATTTGATCGATCCCTGGAAGACCAGTAGTAGTTTCCGATGCACATCTGGAGGCATTCTGTAATCTGTGGACTATCAGAGTGTCGATGAAACACAGAAATTGCATCGGGATTGAATACAACAGTCACCATGCGCACTTTCCTCCATGGGAGTAATGTCTCAAACAGTCTACGCTTTGATCGTTCCCTGGAAGACCAGTAGTAGTTTCCGATGCAAATCTGGAGGTATTATGTAACCTGTGGACTATCTGAGTGTTGATGAAACACAGAAATTGCATCGGGATTGAATACAACAGTCACCATGCGCAATTCCTCCATGGGAGTAATGTCTGAAACAGTCTACGCTTTGATGGATCTCTGGAAGACCAGTAGTAGTTTCCGATTCACATCTATAGCCATTCTGTAATCTGTGGACTGTCAGAGTGTTGATGAAACACAGAAATTGCATCGGGATTGAATACACCATTCACCATGCGCACTTTCCTCCATGGGAGTAATGCCTCATACGATCTACGCTTTGATCGTTCCCTGGAAGACCAGTAGTAGCTTCCGATGCACATCTGGAGGAATTTTGTAATCTGTGGACTATCAGAGTGTTGACGAAACGTAGAAATTGCATCGGGAATGAATACAATAGTCACCATGCGCAATTTCCTCCATGGGAGTAATGTCTCAAACAGTCTCCGCTTTGATCGTGCCCTGGAAGACCAGTAGTAGTTTCTGATGCACATCTGGAGGCATTCTGTAATCTGTGGACCTTCAAAGTGTTGATGAAACACAGAAATTGCATCGGGATTGAACACAAAAGTCACCATGCGCACTTTCCTCCATGGGTGCAATGTCTCAAACAGTTTACGCTTTGATCGTTCCCTGGAAGACCAGTAGTAGTTTCCGATGCTCATCAGGAGGCATTCTGTAATCTGCGGACATTCGAAGTGTTGATGAAACACAGAAAATGCATCGGGATTGTATTCAACAGGCACCATGCAGGCTTTTCTCCATGGGAGTAATGCCTCAAACAGTCTACGCTTTGATCGTTCCCTGGAAGACCAGTTGTAGTTTCCGATACAGATCTGGAGGCATTCGGTAATCTGTGGACTATCAGAGTGTTGATGAAACACAGAAATTGCATCGCGATTGAATACAAGAGTCACCATGCGCACTTTCCTCCATGGGAGTAATGTCTCAAACAGTCTTTGCTTTGATCGTTCCCTGGAAGACCAGTAGTAGTTTCCGATGCACATCTGGAGGCATTCTGTTATCTGTGGACTATCAGAGTCTTGATGAAACACAGAAATTCCATCGAGATTAAATACAACATCCACCATGCGCACTTTCCTCAATGGTTGTAATGTCTCAAACAGTTTACGCTTTGATCGTTCCCTGGAAGACCAGTAGTAGTTTCCGATGCACATTTGGAGGCATTCTGTAATCTGTGGAATATCTAAGTGTTGATGAAACACAGAAATTGCATCGGGATTGAATACAACAGTCACCATGCGCACTTTCCTCCATGGGAGTAATGTCCCAAACAGTCTACGCTTTGATCGTTCCCTGGAAGTCATTGTAATAGTTTCCGATGCACATCTGGAGGCATTCTGTAATCTGTGGACTATCAGAGTGTCGATGAAACACAGAAATTGCATCGGGAATGAAAACAACAGTCACCATGCGCACATTCCTACATAGGAGTAATGTCTCAAACAGTATACGCTTTGATCGTTCCCTGGAAGACCAGTAGTAGTTTCCGATGCACATCTGGAGGCATTCTGTATTCTGTGGACCTTCAAACTTTTGATGAAACACAGAAATTGCTTCGGTATGGAATACATCAGTCACCATGCGCACTTTCCTCCATGGGATTAATGTGTCAAACTGTCTACGTTTTGATCATTCCCTGGAAGACCAGTGGTAGTTTCCGATGCTCATCTGGAGGCATTCTGTAATCTGTGGACCTTCAAACATTTGATGAAACACAGAAATTGCTTCGGTATGGAATACATCAGTCACCATGCGCACTTTGCTCCATGTGAGTAACGTCTCAATCAGTGTACGATTTGATCGATCCCTGGAAGACCAGTAGTAGTTTCCGATGCACATCTGGAGGCATTCTGTAATCTGTGGACTATCAGAGTGTTGATGAAACACAGAAATTGCATCAGGATTGAATACAATAGTCACCATGCGCACTTTCCTCCATGGGAGTAATGTCTCAAACTGTCTACGCTTGGATCTTTCCCTGGAAGACCAGTAATAGTTTCCGATGCACATCTGGAGGCATTCTGTAATCTGTGGACCTTCAAAGTGTTGATGAAACACAGAAATTGCATCGGGATTGAATACAACAGTCACCATGCGCACTTTTCTCCATGGGAGTAATGTCTCAAAGAGTCTACGCTTTGATCGTTCCCTGGAAGACCAGTAGTAGTTTCCGATGCAAATCTGGAGGTATTATGTAATCTGTGGACTATCTGAGTGTTGATGAAACACAGAAATTGCATCGGGATTGAATACAACAGTCACCATGCGCAATTCCTCCATGGGAGTAATGTCTCAAACAGTCTACGATTTGATTGATCCCTGGAAGACCAGTAGTAGTTTTCGATTCACATCTGGAGGCATTCTGTAATCTGTGGACTGTCAGAGTGTTGATGAAACACAGAAATTGCATCGGGATTGAATACAATAATAACCATGCGCACTTTCCTCCATGGGAGTAATGTCTCAAACTGTCTACGCTTGGATCTTTCCCTGGAAGACCAGTAATAGTTTCCGATGCACATCTGGAGGCATTCTGTAATCTGTGCACCTTCAGAGTGTTGATGACACACAGAAATTGCATCGGGATTGAATACAACAGTCACCATGTGCACTTTCCTCCATGTGAGTAATGTCTCAAACAGTCTACGATTTGATCGATCCCTGGAAGACCAGTAGTAGTTTCCGATGCACATCTGGAGGCATTCTGTAATCTGTGGACTATCAGAGTGTTGATGAAACACAGAAATTGCATCGGGATTGAATACAACAGTCACCATGCGCACTTTCCTCCATGGGAGTAATGTCTCAAACAGTCTACGCTTTGATCGTTCCCTGGAAGACCAGTAGTAGTTTCCGATGCAAATCTGGAGGTATTATGTAATCTGTGGACTATCTGAGTGTTGATGAAACACAGAAATTGCATCGGGATTGAATACAACAGTCACCATGCGCAATTCCTCCATGGGAGTAATGTCTGAAACAGTCTACGCTTTGATGGATCTCTGGAAGACCAGTAGTAGTTTCCGATTCACATCTATAGCCATTCTGTAATCTGTGGACTGTCAGAGTGTTGATGAAACACAGAAATTGCATCGGGATTGAATACAACATTCACCATGCGCACTTTCCTCCATGGGAGTAATGCCTCATACGATCTACGCTTTGATCGTTCCCTGGAAGACCAGTAGTAGCTTCCGATGCACATCTGGAGGAATTTTGTAATCTGTGGACTATCAGAGTGTTGACGAAACGTAGAAATTGCATCGGGAATGAATACAACAGTCACCATGAGCAATTTCCTCCATGGGAGTAATGTCTCAAACAGTCTCCGCTTTGATCGTGCCCTGGAAGACCAGTAGTAGTTTCTGATGCACATCTGGAGGCATTCTGTAATCTGTGGACCTTCAAAGTGTTGATGAAACACAGAAATTGCATCGGGATTGAACACAAAAGTCACCATGCGCACTTTCCTCCATGGGTGCAATGTCTCAAACAGTTTACGCTTTGATCGTTCCCTGGAAGACCAGTAGTAGTTTCCGATGCTCATCAGGAGGCATTCTGTAATCTGCGGACTTTCGAAGTGTTGATGAAACACAGAAAATGCATCGGGATTGTATTCAGCAGGACCATGCTGGCTTTTCTCCATGTGAGTAATGTCTCAATCAGTCTACGATTTGATCGATCCCTGGAAGACCAGTAGTAGTTTCCGATGCACATCTGGAGGCATTCTGTAATCTGTGGACAATCAGAGTGTTGATGAAACACAGAAATTGCATCGGGATTGAATACACCATTCACCATGCGCACTTTCCTCCATGGGAGTAATGTCTCAAACTGTCTACGCTTGGATCTTTCCCTGGAAGACCAGTAATAGTTTCCGATGCACATCTGGAGGCATTCTGTAATCTGTGGACCTTCAAAGTGTTGATGAAACACAGAAATTGCATCGGGATTGAATACAACAGTCACCATACGCACTTTTCTCCATGGGAGTAATGTCTCAAAGAGTCAACGCTTTGATCGTTCCCTGGAAGACCAGTAGTAGTTTCCGATGCAAATCTGGTGGTATTATGTAATCTGTGGACTATCTGAGTGTTGATGAAACACAGAAATTGCATCGGGATTGAATACAACAGTCACCATGCGCAATTCCTCCATGGGAGTAATGTCTCAAACAGTCTACGCTTTGATTGATCCCTGGAAGACCAGTTGTAGTTTTCGATTCACATCTGCAGGCATTCTGTAATCTGTGGACTGTCAGAGTGTTGATGAAACACAGAAAATGCATCGGAATTGTATTCAACAGGCACCATGCAGGCTTTTCTCCATGGGAGTAATGCCTCAAACAGTCTACGCTTTGATCGTACCCTGGAAGAACAGTTGTAGTTTCCGATACAGATCTGGAGGCATTCTGTAATCTGTGGACTATCAGAGTGTTGATGAAACACAGAAATTGCATCGTGATTGAATACAACAGTTACCATGCGCACTTTCCTCCATGGGAGTAATGTCTCAAACAGTGTTTGCTTTGATCGTTCCCTGGAAGACCAGTAGTAGTTTCCAATGCACATCTGGAGGCATTCTGTAGTCTGTGGACTATCAGAGTTTTGATGAAACACAGAAATTGCATCGAGATTGAATACAACATCCACCATGCGCACTTTCCTCAATGGTTGTAATGTCTCAAACAGTTTACGCTTTGATCGTTCCCTGGAAGACCAGTAGTAGTTTCCGATGCACATCTGGAGGCATTCTGTAATCTGTGGAATATCTGAGTGTTGATGAAACACAGAAATTGCATCGGAATTGAATACAACAGTCAAATTGCGCACTTTCCTCCATGGGAGTAATGTCTCAAACAGTCTACGCTTTGATCGTTCCCTTGAAGACCAGTAGTAGTTTCCGATGCAAATCTGGAGGTATTATGTAATCTGTGGACTATCTGAGTGTTGATGAAACACAGAAATTGCATCGGGATTGAATACAACAGTCACCATGCGCACTTTCCTCCATGGGAGTAATGTCTCAAACAGTCTACGCTTTGATCGTTCCCTGGAAGACCGGTAGTAGTTTCCGATGCAAATCTGGAGGTATTATGTAATCTGTGGACTATCTGAGTGTTGATGAAACACAGAAATTGCATCGGGATTGAATACAACAGTCACCATGCGCAATTCCTCCATGGGAGTAATGTCTCAAACAGTCTACGCTTTGATTGATCCCTGGAAGACCAGTTGTAGTTTTCGATTCACATCTGCAGGCATTCTGTAATCTGTGGACTGTCAGAGTGTTGATGAAACACAGAAATTGCATCGGGATTGAATACAACAGTCACCATGCGCAATTCCTCCATGGGAGTAATGTCTCAAACAGTCTACGCTTTGATGGATCTCTGGAAGACCAGTAGTAGATTCCGATTCACATCTGGAGGAATTTTGTAATCTGTGGACTATCAGAGTGTTGACGAAACGTAGAAATTGCATCGGGAATGAATACAACAGTCACCATGCGCAATTCCCTCCATGGGAGTAATGTCTCAAACAGTCTCCGCTTTGATCGTTCCCTGGAAGACCAGTAGTAGTTTCTGATGCACATCTGGAGGCATTCTGTAAACTGTGGACTTTCAAAGTGTTGATGAAACACATAAATTGCATCGAGATTGAATACAACAGTCACCATGCGCACTTTCCTCCATGGGAGTAATGTCTCAAACAGTCTACGCTTTAATCGTTCCCTGGAAGACAAGTAGTAGTTTCCGATGTACATCTGGAGGCATTCTGTAGGCTGTGGACCTTCAAAGTGTTGATAAAACACAGAAGTTGCATCGGGATTCAATACAACAGTCACCATACGCACTTTCCTCCATGAGAGTAATGTCTCAAACAGTTTAAGCTTTGATCTTTCCCTGGAAGACTAGTATTAGTTTCCGATGCACATCTGGAGGCATTTTGTAATCTGTGGACTTTCGGAGTGTTGATGAAACACAGAAATTGCATCGGGATTGAATACAAAAGTCACCATGCGCACTTTCCTCCATGGGTGCAATGTCTCAAACAGTTTATGCTTTGATCGTTCCCTGGAAGACCAGTAGTAGTTTCCGACGCTCATCTGGAGGCATTCTGTAATCTGTGGACTTTCAAAGTGTTGATGAAACACAGAAAATGCATCGGGATTGTATTCAACAGGCACCATGCAGGCTTTTCTCCAAGGGAGTAATGCCTCAAACAGTCTACGCTTTGATCGTTCCCTGGAAGACCAGTTGTAGTTTCCGATAAAGATCTGGAGGCATTCTGTAATCTGTGGACTATCAGAGTGTTGATGAAACACAGATATTGCATCGTGATTGAATACAACAGTCACCATGCGCACTTTCCTCCTTGGGAGTAAAGTCTCAAACAGTGTTTGCTTTGATCGTTCCCTGGTAGACCAGCAGTAGTTTCCAATGCACATCTGGAGGCATTCTGTAGTCTGTGGACTATCAGACTCTTGATGAAACACAGAAATTGCATCGAGATTGAATACAACATCCACCATGCGCACTTTCCTCAATGGTTGTAATGTCTCAAAGAGTTTACGCTTTGATCGTTCCCTGGAAGACCAGTAGTAGTTTCCGATGCACATCTGGAGGCATTCTGTAATCTGTGGAATATCTGAGTGTTGATGAAACACAGAAATTGCATCGGGATTGAATACAACAGTCACCATGCGCACTTTCCTCCATGGGAGTAATGTCTCAAACAGTCTACGCTTTGATCGTTCCCTTGAAGACCAGTAGTAGTTTCCGATGCAAATCTGGAGGTATTATGTAATCTGTGGACTATCTGAGTGTTGATGAAACACAGTAATTGCATCGGGATTGAATACAACAGTCACCATGCGCAATTCCTCCATGGGAGTAATGTCTCAAACAGTCTACGCTTTGATGGATCCCTGGAAGACCAGTAGTAGTTTCCGATTCACATCTGGACACATTCTGTAATCTGTGGAAGATCAGAGTGTTGATGAAACACAGAAATTGCATCGGGATTGAATACAATAGTCACCATGCGCACTTTCCTCCATGGGAGTAATGTCTCAAACTGTCTACGCTTGGATCTTTCCCTGGAAGACCAGTAATAGTTTCCGATGCACATCTGGAGGCATTCTGTAATCTGTGGACCTTCAAAGTGTTGATGAAACACAGAAATTGCATCGGGATTGAATACAACAGTCACCATGTGCACTTTCCTCAATGTGAGTAATGTCTCAAACAGTCTACGATTTGATCGATCCCTGGAAGACCAGTAGTAGTTTCCGATGCACATCTGGAGGCATTCTGTAATCTGTGGACTATCAGAGTGTTGATGAAACACAGAAATTGCATCGGTATTGAATACAACAGTCACCATGCCCACTTTCCTCCATGGGAGTAATGTCTCAAACAGTCTACGCTTTGATCGTTCCCTGGAAGACCGGTAGTAGTTTCCGATGCAATTCTGGAGGTATTATGTAATCTGTGGACTATCTGAGTGTTGATGAAACACAGAAATTGCATCGGGATTGAATACAACAGTCACCATGCGCAATTCCTCCATGGGAGTAATGTCTCAAACAGTCTACGTTTGATGGATCCCTGGAAGACCAGTAGTAGTTTCCGATTCACATCTGGAGGCATCCTATAATCTGTGGAAGATCAGAGTGTTGATGAAACACAGAAATTGCATCGGGATTGAATACAATAGTCACCATGCGCACTTTCCTATATGGGAGTAATGTCTCAAACTGTCTACGCTTGGATCTTTCCCTGGAAGACCAGTAATAGTTTCCGATGCACATCTGGAGTCATTCTGTAATCTGTGGACCTTCAAAGTGTTGATGAAACACAGAAATTGCATCGGGATTGAAAACAACAGTCACCATGCGCACATTCCTACATAGGAGTAATGTCTCAAACATTCAACGCTTTGATCGTTCACTGGAAGACCAGAAGTAGTTTCCGATTTACATCTGGAGGCATTCTGTATTCTGTGGACCTTCAAACATTTTATGAAACACAGAAATTGCATCGGGATTGAATACAACAGTCACCATGTGCACTTTCCGCAATGGGAGTAATGTCTCAAACTGTCTACGCTTGGATCTTTCCCTGGAAGACCAGTAATAGTTTCCGATGCACATCTGGAGGCATTCTGTAATCTGTGGACCTTCAAAGTGTTGATGAAACACAGAAATTGCTTCGGTATGGAATACATCAGTCACCATGCGCACATTCCTCCATGGGAGTAATGTGTCAAACTGTCTACGTTTTGATCGTTCCCTGGAAGACCAGTGGTAGTTTCCGATGCTCATCTGGAGGCATTCTGTAATCTGTGGACCTTCAAACGTTTGATGAAACACAGAAATTGCTTCGGTATGAAATACATCAGTCACCATGCGCACTTTGCTCCATGTGAGTAATGTCTCAATCAGTCTACGATTTGATCGTTCCCTGGAAGACCAGTAGTAGTTTCCGATGCACATCTGGAGGCATTCTGTAATCTGTGGACCTTCAAAGTGTTGATGAAACACAGAAATTGCATCGGGATTGAATACAACAGTCACCATGCGCACTTTCCTCCATGGGAGTAACGTTTCAAAGTGTCTACGCTTTGATCGTTCCCTGGAAGACCAGTAGTAGTTTCCGATGCAAATCTGGAGGTATTATGTAATCTGTGGACTATCTGAGTGTTGATGAAACACAGAAATTGCATCGGGATTGAATACAATAGTCACCATGCGCACTTTCCTCCATGGGAGTAATGTCTCAAGCTGTCTACGCTTGGATCTTTCCCTGGAAGACCAGTAATAGTTTCCGATGCACATCTGGAGGCATTCTGTAATGTGTGGACCTTCAAAGTGTTGATGAAACACAGAAATTGCATCAGGATTGAATACAACAGTCACCATGCGCACTTTTCTCCATGGGAGTAATGTCTCAAAGAGTCTACGCTTTGACCGTTCACTGGAAGACCAGTAGTAGTTTCCGATGCAAATCTGGAGGTATTATGTAATCTGTAGACTATCTGAGTGTTGATGAAACACAGAAATTGCATCGGGATTGAATACAACAGTCACCATGCGCACTTTCCTCCATGGGAGTAATGTCCCAAACAGTCTACGCTTTGATCGTTCCCTGGAAGTCATTGTAATAGTTTCCGATGCACATCTGGAGGCATTCTGTAATCTGTGGACTATCAGAGTGTCGATGAAACACAGAAATTGCATCGAGATTGAAAACAACAGTCACCATGCGCACATTCCTACATAGGAGTACTGTCTCAAACAGTATACGCTTTGATCGTTCCCTGGAAGACCAGTAGTAGTTTCCGATGCACATCTGGAGGCATTATGTAATCTGTGGAATATCTGAGTGTTGATGAAACACAGAAATTGCATCGGGATTGAATACAACAGTCACCATGCGCACTTTCCTCCATGGGAGTAATGTCCCAAACAGTCTACGCTTTGGTCGTTCCCTGGAAGTCATTGTAATAGTTTCCGATGCACATCTGGAGGCATTCTGTAATCTGTGGACTATCAGAGTGTCGATGAAACACAGAAATTGCATCGGGATTGAAAACAACAGTCACCATGCGCACATTCCTACATAGGAGTAATGTCTCAAACAGTATACGCTTTGATCGTTCCCTGGAAGACCAGTAGTAGTTTCCGATGCACATCTGGAGCCATTCTGTATTCTGTGGACCTTCAAAGTTTTGATGAAACACAGAAATTGCTTCGGTGTGGAATACATCAGTCACCATGCGCACTTTCCTCCATGGGAGTAATGTGTCAAACTGTCTACGTTTTGATCGTTCCCTGGAAGACCAGTGGTAGTTTCCGATGCTCATCTGGAGGCATTCTGTAATCTGTGGACCTTCAAACATTTGATGAAACACAGAAATTGCTTCGGTATGGAATACATCAGTCACCATGCGCACTTTGCTCCATGTGAGTAACGTCTCAATCAGTCTACGATTTGATCGATCCCTGGAAGACCAGTAGTAGTTTCCGATGCACATATGGAGGCATTCTGTAATCTGTGGACTATCAGAGTGTTGATGAAACACAGAAATTGCATCAGGATTGAATACAATAGTCACCATGCGCACTTTCCTCCTTGGGAGTAATGTCTCAAACTGTCTACGCTTGGATCTTTCCCTGGAAGACTAGTAATAGTTTCCGATGCACATCTGGAGGCATTCTGTAATCTGTGGACCTTCAAAGTGTTGATGAAACACAGAAATTGCATCGGGATTGAATACAACAGTCACCATGCGCACTTTTCTCCATAGGAGTAATGTCTCAAAGAGTCTACGCTTTGATCGTTCCCTGGAAGAACAGTAGTAGTTTCCGATGCAAATCTGGAGGTATTATGTAATCTGTGGACTATCAGAGTGTCGATGAAACACAGAAAATGCATCGAGATTGAAAACAACAGTCACCATGCGCACATTCCTACATAGGAGTAATGTCTCAAACAGTATACGCTTGGATCTTTCCCTGGAAGACCAGTAATAGTTTCCGATGCACATCTGGAGGCATTCTGTAATCTGTGCACCTTCATAGTGTTGATGAAACACAGAAATTGCATCGGGATTGAATACAACAGACACCATGTGCACTTTCCTCCATGTGAGTAATGTCTCAAACAGTCTACGATTTGATCGATCCCTGGAAGACCAGTAGTAGTTTCCGATGCACGTCTGGAGGCATTCTGTAATCTGTGGACTATCAGAGTGTTGATGAAACACAGAAATTGCATCGGGATTGAATACAACAGTCACCATGCGCACTTTCCTCCATGGGAGTAATGTCTCAAACAGTCTACGCTTTGATCGTTCCCTGGAAGACCAGTAGTAGTTTCCGATGCAAATCTGGAGGTATTATGTAATCTGTGGACTATCTGAGTGTTGATGAAACACAGAAATTGCATCGGGATTGAATACAACAGTTACCATGCGCAATTCCTCCATGGGAGTAATGTCTCAAACAGTCTACGCTTTGATGGATCTCTGGAAGACCAGTAGTAGTTTCCGATTCACATCTATAGCCATTCTGTAATCTGTGGACTGTCAGAGTGATGATGAAACACAGAAATTGCATCGGGATTGAATACAACAGTCACCATGCGCACTTTCCTCCATGGGAGTAATGTCTCAAACAGTCTACGCTTTGATCGTTCCCTGGAAGACCAGTAGTAGTTTCCGATGCAAATCTGGAGGTATTATGTAATCTGTGGACTATCTGGGTGTTGATGAAACACAGAAATTGCATCGGGATTGAATACAACAGTTACCATGCGCATTTCCTCCATGGGAGTAATGTCTCAAACAGTCTCCGCTTTGATCGTTCCCTGGAAGACCAGTAGTAGTTTCCGATGCTCATCTGGAGGCATTCTGTAATCTTTGGACTTTCGAAGTGTTGATGAAACACAGAAAATGCAGCGGGATTGTATTCAACAGGCACCATGCAGGCTTTTCTCCATGGGAGTAATGCCTCAAACAGTCTACGCTTTGATCGTACCCTGGAAGACCAGTTGTATTTCCCGATACAGATCTGGAGGCATTCTGTAATCTGTGGACTATCAGAGTGTTGATGAAACACAGAAATTGCATCGTGATTGAATACAACAGTCACCATGCGCACTTTCCTCAATGGGAGTAATGTCTCAAACAGTGTTTGCTTTGATCGTTCCCTGGAAGACCAGTAGTAGTTTCCAATGCACATCTGGAGGCATTCTGTAGTCTGTGGACTATCAGAGTCTTGATGAAACACAGAAATTGCATCGAGATTGAATACAACATCCACCATGCGCACTTTCCTCAATGGTTGTAATGTCTCAAACAGTTTACGCTTTGATCGTTCCCTGGAAGACCAGTAGTAGTTTCCGATGCACATCTGGAGGCATTCTGTAATCTGTGGAATATCTGAGTGTTGATGAAACACAGAAATTGCATCGGGATTGAATACAACAGTCAAATTGCACTCTTTCCTCCATGGGAGTAATGTCTCAAACAGTCTACGCTTTGATCGTTCCCTTGAAGACCAGTAGTAGTTTCCGATGCAAATCTGGAGGTATTATGTAATCTGTGGACTATCTGAGTGTTGATGAAACACAGAAATTGCATCGGGATTGAATACAACAGTCACCATGCGCAATTCCTCCATGGGAGTAATGTCTCAAACAGTCTACGCTTTGATGGATCCCTGGAAGAGCAGTAGTAGTTTCCGATTCACATCTGGAGGCATTCTGTAATCTGTGGAAGATCAGAGTGTTGATGAAACACAGAAATTGCATCGGGATTGAATACAATAGTCACCATGCGCACTTTCCTCCATGGGAGTAATGTCTCAAACTGTCTACGCTTGGATCTTTCAGTGGAAGACCAGTAATAGTTTCCGATGCACATCTGGAGGCATTCTGTAATCTGTGGACATTCAAAGTGTTGATGAAACACAGAATTTGCATCGGGATTGAATACAACAGTCACCATGTGCACTTTCCGCCATGTGAGTAATGTCTCAAACAGTCTTCGATTTGATCGATCCCTGGAAGACCAGTAGTAGTTTCCGATGCACATATGGAGGCATTCTGTAATCTGTGGACTATCAGAGTGTTGATGAAACACAGAAATTGCATCGGGATTGAATACAACAGTCACCATGCGCAATTCCTCCATGGGAGTAATGTCTCTAACAGTCTACGCTTTGATTGATCCCTGGAAGACCAGTTGTAGTTTTCGATTCACATCTGCAGGCATTCTGTAATCTGTGGACTGTCAGAGTGTTGATGAAACACAGAAATTGCATCGGGATTGAATACAACAGTCACCATGCGCAATTCCTCCATGGGAGTAATGTCTCAAAGAGTCTACGTTTTGATGGATCTCTGGAAGACCAGTAGTAGTTTCCGATTCACATCTGGAGGAAATTTGTAATCTGTGGACTATCAGAGTGTTGACGAAACGTAGAAATTGCATCGGGAATGAATACAACAGTCACCATGCGCAATTTCCTCCATGGGAGTAATGTCTCAAACAGTCTACGCTTTAATCGTTCCCTGGAAGACAAGTAGTAGTTTCCGATGTACATCTGGAGGCATTCTGTAGGCTGTGGACCTTCAAAGTGTTGATAAAACACAGAAGTTGCATCGGGATTCAATACAACAGTCACCATACGCACTTTCCTCCATGAGAGTAATGTCTCAAACAGTTTAAGCTTTGATCTTTCCCTGGAAGACTAGTATTAGTTTCCGATGCACATCTGGAGGCATTTTGTAATCTGTGGACTATCGGAGTGTTGATGAAACACAGAAATTGCATCGGGATTTAATACAAAAGTCACCATGCGCACTTTCCTCCATGGGTGCAATGTCTCATACAGTTTACGCTTTGATCGTTCCCTGGAAGACCAGTAGTAGTTTCCGATGCTCATCTGGAGGCATTCTGTAATCTTTGGACTTTCGAAGTGTTGATGAAACACAGAAAATGCAGCGGGATTGTATTCAACAGGCACCATGCAGGCTTTTCTCCATGGGAGTAATGCCTCAAACAGTCTACGCTTTGATCGTACCCTGGAAGACCAGTTGTATTTCCCGATACAGATCTGGAGGCATTCTGTAATCTGTGGAATATCAGAGTGTTGATGAAACACAGAAATTGCATCGTGATTGAATACAACAGTCACCATGCGCACTTTCCTCAATGGGAGTAATGTCTCAAACAGTGTTTGCTTTGACCGTTCCCTGGAAGACCAGTAGTAGTTTCCAATGCACATCTGGAGGCATTCTGTAGTCTGTGGACTATCAGAGTCTTGATGAAACACAGAAATTGCATCGAGATTGAATACAACATCCACCATGCGCACTTTCCTCAATGGTTGTAATGTCTCAAACAGTTTACGCTTTGATCGTTCCCTGGAAGACCAGTAGTAGTTTCCGATGCACATCTGGAGGCATTCTGTAATCTGTGGAATATCTGAGTGTTGATGAAACACAGAAATTGCATCGGGATTGAATACAACAGTCAAATTGCACTCTTTCCTCCATGGGAGTAATGTCTCAAACAGTCTACGCTTTGATCGTTCCCTTGAAGACCAGTAGTAGTTTCCGATGCAAATCTGGAGGTATTATGTAATCTGTGGACTATCTGAGTGTTGATGAAACACAGAAATTGCATCGGGATTGAATACAACAGTCACCATGCGCAATTCCTCCATGGGAGTAATGTCTCAAACAGTCTACGCTTTGATGGATCCCTGGAAGACCAGTAGTAGTTTCCGATTCACATCTGGAGGCATTCTGTAATCTGTGGAAGATCAGAGTGTTGATGAAACACAGAAATTGCATCGGGATTGAATACTATAGTCACCATGCGCACTTTCCTCCATGGGAGTAATGTCTCAAACTGTCTACGCTTGGATCTTTCAGTGGAAGACCAGTAATAGTTTCCGATGCACATCTGGAGGCATTCTGTAATCTGTGGACATTCAAAGTGTTGATGAAACACAGAAATTGCATCGGGATTGAATACAACAGTCACCATGCGCACTTTCCGCCATGTGAGTAATGTCTCAAACAGTCTTCGATTTGATCGATCCCTGGAAGACCAGTAGTAGTTTCCGATGCACATATGGAGGCATTCTGTAATCTGTGGACTATCAGAGTGTTGATGAAACACAGAAATTGCATCGGGATTGAATACAACAGTCACCATGCGCAATTCCTCCATGGGAGTAATGTCTCTAACAGTCTACGCTTTGATCGTTCCCTTGAAGACCAGTAGTAGTTTCCGATGCAAATCTGGAGGTATTATGTAATCTGTGGACTATCTGAATGATGATGAAACACAGAAATTGCATCGGGATTGAATACAACAGTCACCATGCGCAATTCCTCCATGGGAGTAATGTCTCAAACAGTCTACGCTTTGATGGATCCCTGGAAGACCATTAGTAGTTTCCGATTCACATCTGGAGGCATTCTGTAATCTGTGGAAGATCAGAGTGTTGATGAAACACAGAAATTGCATCGGGATTGAATACAACAGTCACCATGCGCAATTCCTCCATGGGAGTAATGTCTCTAACAGTCTACGCTTTGATCGTTCCCTTGAAGACCAGTAGTAGTTTCCGATGCAAATCTGGAGGTATTATGTAATCTGTGGACTATCTGAATGATGATGAAACACAGAAATTGCATCGGGATTGAATACAACAGTCACCATGCGCAATTCCTCCATGGGAGTAATGTCTCAAACAGTCTACGCTTTGATTGGTCCCTGGAAGACCAGTTGTAGTTTTCGATTCACATCTGCAGGCATTCTGTAATCTGTGGACTGTCAGAGTGTTGATGAAACACAGAAATTGCATCGGGATTGAATACAACAGTCACCATGCGCAATTCCTCCATGGGAGTAATGTCTCAAACAGTCTACGTTTTGATGGATCTCTGGAAGACCAGTAGTAGTTTCCGATTCACATCTGGAGGAATTTTGTAATCTGTGGACTATCAGAGTGTTGACGAAACGTAGAAATTGCATCGGGAATGAATACAACAGTCACCATGCGCAATTTCCTCCATGGGAGTAATTTCTCAAACATTCTCCGCTTTGATCGTTCCCTGGAAAACCAGTAGTAGTTTCTGATGCACATCTGGAGGCATTCTGTAAACTGTGGACCTTCAAAGTGTTGATGAAACACAGAAATTGCATCGGGATTGAATACAACAGTCGCCATGCGCACTTTCCTCCATGGGAGTAATGTCTCAAACAGTCTACGCTTTAATCGTTCCCTGGAAGACAAGTAGTAGTTTCCGATGTACATCTGGAGGCATTCTGTATGCTGTGGACCTTCAAAGTGTTGATAAAACACAGAAGTTGCATCGGGATTCAATACAACAGTCACCATACGCACTTCCCTCCATGAGAGTAATGTCTCAAACAGTTTAAGCTTTGATCTTTCTCTGGAAGACTAGTATTAGTTTCCGATGCACATCTGGAGGCATTTTGTAATCTGTGGACTATCGGAGTGTTGATGAAACACAGAAATTGCATCGGGATTGAATACAAAAGTCACCATGCGCACTTTCCTCCATGGGTGCAATGTCTCAAACACTTTACGCTTTGATCGTTCCCTGGAAGACCAGTAGTAGTTTCCGACGCACATCTGGAGGCATTCTGTAATCTGTGGACTTTCAAAGTGTTGATGAAACACAGAAAATGCATCGGGATTGTATTCAACAGGCACCATGCAGGCTTTTCTCCATGGGAGTAATGCCTCAAACAGTCTACGCTTTGATCGTTCCCTGGAAGACCAGTTGTAGTTTCCGATACAGATCTGGAGGCATTCTGTAATCTGTAGACTATCAGAGTGTTGATGAAACACAGATATTGCATCGTGATTGAATACAACAGTCACCATGCGCACTTTCCTCCATGGGAGTAATGTCTCAAACAGTGTTTGCTTTGATCGTTCCCTGGAAGACCTGTAGTAGTTTACAATGCACATCTGGAGGCATTCCGTAGTCTGTGGACTATCAGACTCTTGATGAAACACAGAAATTCCATCGAGATGAATACAACATCCACCATGCGCACTTTCCTCAATGGTTGTAATGTCTCAAAGAGTTTACGCTTTGATCGTTCCCTGGAAGACCAGTAGTAGTTTCCGATGCACGTCTGGAGGCATTCTGTAATCTGTGGAATATCTGAGTGTTGATGAAACACAGAAATTGCATCGGGATTGAATACAACAGTCACCATGCGCACTTTCCTCCATGGGAGTAATGTCTCAAACAGTCTACGCTTTGATCGTTCCCTTGAAGACCAGTAGTAGTTTCCGATGCAAATCTGGAGGTATTATGTAATCTGTGGACTATCTGAGTGTTGATGAAACACAGAAATTGCATCGGGATTGAATACAACAGTCACCATGCGCAATTCCTCCATGGGAGTAATGTCTCTAACAGTCTACGCTTTGATTGATCCCTGGAAGACCAGTTGTAGTTTTCGATTCACATCTGCAGGCATTCTGTAATCTGTGGACTGTCAGAGTGTTGATGAAACACAGAAATTGCATCGGGATTGAATACAACAGTCACCATGCGCAATTCCTCCATGGGAGTAATGTCTCAAAGAGTCTACGTTTTGATGGATCTCTGGAAGACCAGTAGTAGTTTCCGATTCACATCTGGAGGAAATTTGTAATCTGTGGACTATCAGAGTGTTGACGAAACGTAGAAATTGCATCGGGAATGAATACAACAGTCACCATGCGCAATTTCATCCATGGGAGTAATGTCTCAAACAGTCTCCTCTTTGATCGTTCCCTGGAAGACCAGTAGTAGTTTCTGATGCACATCTGGAGGCATTCTGTAAACTGTGGACCTTCAAAGTGTTGAAGAAACACAGAAATTGCATCGGGATTGCATACAACAGTCGCCATGCGCACTTTCCTCCATGGGAGTAATGTCTCAAACAGTCTACGCTTTAATCGTTCCCTGGAAGACAAGTAGTAGTTTCCGATGTACATCTGGAGGCATTCTGTAGGCTGTGGACCTTCAAAGTGTTGATAAAACACAGAAGTTGCATCGGGATTCAATACAACAGTCACCATACGCACTTTCCTCCATGAGAGTAATGTCTCAAACAGTTTAAGCTTTGATATTTCCCTGGAAGACTAGTATTAGTTTCCGATGCACATCTGGAGGCATTTTGTAATCTGTGGACTATCGGAGTGTTGATGAAACACAGAAATTGCATCGGGATTTAATACAAAAGTCACCATGCGCACTTTCCTCCATGGGTGCAATGTCTCAAACAGTTTACGCTTTGATCGTTCCCTGGAAGACCAGTAGTAGTTTCCGATGCTCATCTGGAGGCATTCTGTAATCTTTGGACTTTCGAAGTGTTGATGAAACACAGAAAAATCAGCGGGATTGTATTCAACAGGCACCATGCAGGCTTTTCTCCATGGGAGTAATGCCTCAAACAGTCTACGCTTTGATCGGACCCTGGAAGACCAGTTGTATTTCCCGATAGAGATCTGGAGGCATTCTGTAATCTGTGGACTATCAGAGTGTTGATGAAACACAGAAATTGCATCGTGATTGAATACAACAGTCACCATGCGCACTTTCCTCAATGGGAGTAATGTCTCAAACAGTGTTTGCTTTGATCGTTCCCTGGAAGACCAGTAGTAGTTTCCAATGCACATCTGGAGGCATTCTGTAGTCTGTGGACTATCAGAGTCTTGATGAAACACAGAAATTGCATCGAGATTGAATACAACATCCACCATGCGCACTTTCCTCAATGGTTGTTATGTCTCAAACAGTTTACGCTTTGATCGTTCCCTGGAAGACCAGTAGTAGTTTCCGATGCACATCTGGAGGCATTCTGTAATCTGTGGAATATCTGAGTGTTGATGAAACACAGAAATTGCATCGGGATTGAATACAACAGTCAAATTGCGCACTTTCCTCCATGGGAGTAATGTCTCAAACAGTCTACGCTTTGATCTTTCCCTTGAAGACCAGTAGTAGTTTCCGATGCAAATCTGGAGGTATTATGTAATCTGTGGACTATCTGAGTGTTGATGAAACACAGATATTGCATCGGGATTGAATACAACAGTCACCATGCGCAATTCCTCCATGGGAGTAATGTCTCAAACAGTCTACGCTTTGATGGATCCCTGGAAGACCAGTAGTAGTTTCCGATTCACATCTGGAGGCATTCTGTAATCTGTGGAAGATCAGAGTGTTGATGAAACACAGAAATTGCATCGGGATTGAATACAATAGTCACCATGCGCACTTTCCTCCATGGGAGTAATGTCTCAAACTATCTACGCTTGGATCTTTCAGTGGAAGACCAGTAATAGTTTCCGATGCACATCTGGAGGCATTCTGTAATCTGTGGACATTCAAAGTGTTGATGAAACACAGAAATTGCATCGGGATTGAATACAACAGTCACCATGTGCACTTTCCGCCATGTGAGTAATGTCTCAAACAGTCTTTGATTTGATCGATCCCTGGAAGACCAGTAGTAGTTTCCGATGCACATCTGGAGGCATTCTGTAATCTGTGGACTATCAGAGTGTTGATGAAACACAGAAATTGCATCGGGATTGAATACAACAGTCACCATGCGCAATTCCTCCATGGGAGTAATGTCTCAAACAGTCTACGCTTTGATGGATCCCTGGAAGACCAGTAGTAGTTTCCGATTCACATCTGGAGGCATTCTGTAATCTGTGGAAGATCAGAGTGTTGATGAAACACGGAAATTGCATCGGGATTGAATACAATAGCCACCATGCGCACTTTCCTCCATGGGAGTAATGTCTCAAACTGTCTACGCTTGGATCTTTCCCTGGAAGACCAGTAATAGTTTCCGATGCACATCTGGAGGCATTCTGTAATCTGTGGACCTTCAAAGTGTTGATGAAACACAGAAATTGCATCGGGATTGAATACAACAGTCACCATGTGCACTTTCCGCAATGTGAGTAATGTCTCAAACAGTCTACGATTTGATCGATACCTGGAAGACAAGTAGTAGTTTCCGATGCACATGTGGAGGCATTCTGTAATCTGTGGACTATCAGAGTGTTGATGAAACACAGAAATTGCATCGGTATTGAATACAACAGTCACCATGCCCACTTTCCTCCATGGGAGTAATGTCTCAAACAGTCTACGCTTTGATCGTTCCCTGGAAGACCGGTAGTAGTTTCCGATGCAAATCTGGAGGTATTATGTTATCTGTGGACTATCTGAGTGTTGATGAAACACAGAAATTGCATCGGGATTGAATACAACAGTCACCATGCGCAATTCCTCCATGGGAGTAATGTCTCAAACAGTCTACGTTTGATGGATCCCTGGGAGACCAGTAGTAGTTTCCGATTCACATCTGGAGGCATTCTGTAGTCTGTGGAAGATCAGAGTGTTGATGAAACACAGAAATTGCATCGGGATTGAATACAATAGTCACCATGCGCACTTTCCTATATGGGAGTAATGTCTCAAACTGTCTACGCTTGGATCTTGCCCTGGAAGACCAGTAATAGTTTCCGATGCACATCTGGAGGCATTCTGTAATCTGTGGACCTTCAAAGTGTTGATGAAACACAGAAATTGCATCGGGATTGAAAACAACAGTCACCATGCGCACATTCCTACATAGGAGTAATGTCTCAAACATTCAACGCTTTGATCGTTCACTGGAAGACCAGTAGTAGTTTCCGATTTACATCTGGAGGCATTCTGTATTCTGTGAACCTTCAAACATTTGATGAAACACAGAAATTGCATCGGGATTGAATACAACAGTCACCATGTGCACTTTCCGCAATGGGAGTAATGTCTCAAACTGTCTACGCTTGGATCTTTCCCTGGAAGACCAGTAGTAGTTTCCGATGCACATCTGGAGGCATTCTGTAATCTGTGGACCTTCAAAGTGTTGATGAAACACAAAAATTGCTTCGGTATGGAATACATCAGTCACCATGCGCACTTTCCTCCATGGGAGCAATGTGTCAAACTGTCTACGTTTTGATCGTTCCCTGGAAGACCAGTGGTAGTTTCCGATTCTCATCTGGAGGCATTCTGTAATCTGTGGACCTTCAAACATTTGATGAAACACAGAAATTGCTTCGGTATGGAATACATCAGTCACCATGCGCACTTTGCTCCATGGGAGTAATGTCTCAATCAGTCTACGATTTGATCGTTCCCTGGAAGACCAGTAGTAGTTTCCGATGCACATCTGGAGGCATTCTGTAATCTGTGGACCTTCAAAGTGTTGATGAAACACAGAAATTGCATCGGGATTGAATACAACAGTCACCATGCGCACTTTAATCCATGGGAGTAATGTCTCAAAGAGTCTACTCTTTGATCGTTCCCTGGAATACCAGTAGTAGTTTCCAATGCAAATCTGGAGGTATTATGTAATCTGTGGACTATCTGAGTGTTGATGAAACACAGAAATTGCATCGGGATTGAATACAATAGTCACCATGCGCACTTTCCTCCATGGGAGTAATGTCTCAAACTGTCTACGCTTGGATCTTTCCCTGGAAGACCAGTAATAGTTTCCGATGCACATCTGGAGGCATTCTGTAATGTGTGGACCTTCAAAGTGTTGATGAAACACAGAAATTCCATCAGGATTGAATACAACAGTCACCATGCTCACTTTTCTCCATGGGAGTATTGTCTCAAAGAGTCTACGCTTTGACCGTTCACTGGAAGACCAGTAGTAGTTTCCGATGCAAATCTGGAGGTATTATGTAATCTGTAGACAATCTGAGTGTTGATGAAACACAGAAATTGCATCGGCATTGAATACAAAATTCACCATGCTCAGTTCCTCCATGGGAGTAATGTCTCAAACTGTCTACGCTTGGATCTTTCCCTGGAAAACCGGTAATAGTTTCCGAGGCACATCTGGTGGCATTCTGTAATCTGTGGACCTTCAAAGTGTTGATGAAACACAGAAATTGCATCGGGATTGAATACAACAGTCACCATGCGCACTTTTCTCCATGGGAGTAATGTCTCAAAGTGTCTACGCTCTGATCGTTCCCTGGAAGACCAGTAGTAGTCTCCGATGCAAATCTGGAGGTATTATGTAATCTGTGGACTATCTGAGTGTTGATGAAACACAGAAATTGCATCGGGATTGAATACAACAGTCACCATGCGCAATTCCTCCATAGGAGTAATGTCTCAAACAGTCTACGCTTTGATTGATCCCTGGAAGACCAGTAGTAGTTTTCGATTCACATCTGGAGGAATTCTGTAATCTGTGGACTGTCAGAGTGTTGATGAAACACAGAAATTGCATCGGGATTGAATACAATAGTAACCATGCGCACTTTCCTCCATGGGAGTAATGTCTCAAACTGTCTACGCTTGGATCTTTCCCTGGAAGACCAGTAATAGTTTCAGATGCACATCTGGAGGCATTCTGTAATCTGTGGACCTTCATAGTGTTGATGAAACACAGAAATTGCATCGGGATTGAATACAACAGTCACCATGTGCACTTTCCTCCATGTGAGTAATGTCTCAAACAGTCTACGATTTGATCGATCCCTGGAAGACCAGTAGTAGTTTCCGATGCACATCTGGAGGCATTCTGTAATCTGTGGACTATCAGAGTGTTGATGAAACACAGAAATTGCATCGGGATTGAATACAACAGTCACCATGCGCACTTTCCTCCATGGGAGTAATGTCTCAAACAGTCTACGCTTTGATCGTTCCCTGGAAGACCAGTAGTAGTTTCCGATGCAAATCTGGAGGTATTATGTAATCTGTGGACTATCTGATTGTTGATGAAACACAGAAATTGCATCGGGATTGAATACAACAGTCACCATGCGCAATTCCTCCATGGGAGTAATGTCTCAAACAGTCTACGCTTTGATGGATCTCTGGAAGACCAGTAGTAGTTTCCGATTCACATCTATAGCTATTCTGTAATCTGTGGACTGTCAGAGTGTTGATGAAACACAGAAATTTCATCGGGATTGAATACAACAGTCACCATGCGCACTTTCCTCCATGGGAGTAATGCCTCATACGACCTACGCTTTAATCGTTCCCTGGAAGACCAGTAGTAGCTTCCGATGCACATCTGGAGGAATTTTGTAATCTGTGGACTATCAGAGTGTTGACGAAACGTAGAAATTGCATCGGGATTGAATACAAAAGTCACCATGCGCACTTTCCTCCATGGGTGCAATGTCTCAAACAGTTTACGCTTTGATCGTTCCCTGGAAGACCAGTAGTAGTTTCCGATGCTCATCAGGAGGCATTCTGTAATCTGCGGACTTTCGAAGTGTTGATGAAACACAGTAAATGCATCGGGATTGTATTCAACAGGCACCATGCAGGCTTTTCTCCATGGGAGTAATGCCTCAAACAGTCTACGATTTGATCGTTCCCTGGAAGACCAGTAGTAGTTTCCGATGCACATCTGGAGGCATTCTGTAATCTGTGGACTATCAGAGTCTTGATGAAACACAGAAATTGCATCGAGATTAAATACAACATCCACCATGCGCACTTTCCTCAATGGTTGTAATGTCTCAAACAGTTTACGCTTTGATCGTTCCCTGGAAGACCAGTAGTAGTTTCCGATGCACATTTGGAGGCATTCTGTAATCTGTGGAATATCTGAGTGTTGATGAAACACAGAAATTGCATCGGGATTGAATACAACAGTCACCATGCGCACTTTCCTCCATGGGAGTAATGTCCCAAACAGTCCACGCTTTGATCGTTCCCTGGAAGTCATTCTAATAGTTTCCGATGCACATCTGGAGGCATTCTGTAATCTGTGGACTATCAGAGTGTCGATGAAACACAGAAATTGCATCGGGATTGAAAACAACAGTCACCATGCGCACATTCCTACATAGGAGTAATGTCTCAAACAGTATACGCTTTGATCGTTCCCTGGAAGACCAGTAGTAGTTTCCGATGCACATCTGGAGGCATTCTGTATTCTGTGGACCTTCAAACTTTTGATGAAACACAGAAATTGCTTCGGTATGGAATACATCAGTCACCATGCGCACTTTCCTCCATGGGAGTAATGTGTCAAACTGTCTAATTTTTGATCGTTCCCTGGAAGACCAGTGGTAGTTTCCGATGCTCATCTGGAGGCATTCTGTAATCTGTGGAAATTCAAACATTTGATGAAACACAGAAATTGCTTCGGTATGGAATACATCAGTCACCATGTGCACTTTGCTCCATGTGAGTAATGTCTCAATCAGTCTACGATTTGATCGATCCCTGCAAGACCAGTAGTAGTTTCCGATGCAAATCTGGAGGTATTATGTAATCTGTAGACTATCTGAGTGTTGATGAAACACAGAAATTGCATCGGCATTGAATACAAAATTCACCATGCTCAGTTCCTCCATGGGAGTAATGTCTCAAACTGTCTACGCTTGGATCTTTCCCTGGAAAACCGGTAATAGTTTCCGATGCACATCTGGTGGCATTCTGTAATCTGTGGACCTTCAAAGTGTTGATGAAACACAGAAATTGCATCGGGATTGAATATAACAGTCACCATGCGCACTTTTCTCCATGGGAGTAATGTCTCAAAGAGTCTACGCTTTGATCGTTCCCTGGAAGACCAGTAGTAGTTTCCGATGCAAATCTGGTAGTATTATGTAATCTGTGGACTATCTGAGTGTTGAAGAAACACAGAAATTGCATCGGGATTGAATACAACAGTCACCATGCGCAATTCCTCCATGGGAGTAATGTCTCGAACAGTCTACGCTTTGATGGATCTCTGGAAGACCAGTAGTAGTTTCCGATTCACATCTGGAGGAATTTTGTAATCTGTGGACTATCAGAGTGTTGACGAAACGTAGAAATTGCATCGGGAATGAATACAACAGTCACCATGCGCAATTTCCTCCATGGGAGTAATGTCTCAAACAGTCTCCGCTTTGATCGTTCCCTGGAAGACCAGTAGTAGTTTCTGATGCACATCTGGAGGCATTCTGTAAACTGTGGACCTTCAAAGTGTTGATGAAACACAGAAATTGCATCGGGATTGAATACAACAGTCACCATGCGCACTTTCCACCATGGGAGTAATGTCTCAAACAGTCTACGCTTTAATCGTTCCCTGGAGGACAAGTAGTAGTTTCCGATGTACATCTGGAGGCATTCTGTAGGCTGTGGACCTTCAAAGTGTTGATAAAACACAGAAGTTGCATCGGGATTCAATACAACAGTCACCATACGCACTTTCCTCCATGAGAGTAATGTCTCAAACAGTTTAAGCCTTGATCTTTCCGTGGAAGACCAGTATTAGTTTCCGATGCACATCTGGAGGCATTTTGTAATCTGTGGACTATCGGAGTGTTGATGAAACGCTGAAATTGCATCGGGATTGAGTACAAAAGTCACCATGCGCACTATCCTCCATGGGTGCAATGTCTCAAACAGTTTACGATTTGATCGTTCCCTGGAAGACCAGTAGTAGTTTCCGATGCTCATCTGGAGGCATTCTGTAATCTGTGGACTTTCGAAGTGTTGATGAAACACAGAAAATGCATCGGGATTGTATTCAACAGGCACCATGCAGGCTTTTCTCCATGGGAGTAATGCCTCAAACAGTCTACGCTTTGATCGTTCCCTGGAAGACCAGTTGTAGTTTCCGATACAGATGTGGAGGCATTCTGTAATCTGTGGACTATCAGAGTGTTGATGAAACACAGAAATTGCATCGTGATTGAATGCAACAGTCACCATGCGCACTTTCCTCCATGGGAGTAATGTCTCAAACAGTGTTTGCTTTGATCGTTCCCTGGAAGACCAGTAGTAGTTTCCAATGCACATCTGGAGGCATTCTGTAGTCTGTGGACTATCAGAGTCTTGATGAAACACAGAAACTGCATCGAGATTGAATACAACATCCACCATCCGCACTTTCCTCAATGGTTGTAATGTCTCAAACAGTTTACGCTTTGATCGTTCCCTGGAAGACCAGTAGTACTTTCCGATGCACATCTGGAGGCATTCTGTAATCTGTGGAATATCTGAGTGTTGATGAAACACAGAAATTGCATCGGGATTGAATACAACAGTCAAATTGCGCACTTTCCTCCATGGGAGTAATGTCTCAAACAGTCTACGCTTTGATCGTTCCCTTGAAGACCAGTAGTAGTTTCCGATGCAAATCTGGAGGTATTATGTAATCTGTGGACTATCTGAATGTTGATGAAACACAGAAATTGCATCGGGATTGAATACAACATTCACCATGCGCAATTCCTCCATGGGAGTAATGTCTCAAACAGTCTACGCTTTGATGGATCCCTGGAAGACCAGTAGTAGTTTCCGATTCACATCTGGAGGCATTCTGTAATCTGTGGAATATCAGAGTGTTGATGAAACACAGAAATTGCATCGGGATTGAATACAATAGTCACCATGCGCACTTTCCTCCATGGGAGTAATGTCTCAAACTGTCTACGATTGGATCTTTAACTGGAAGACCAGTAATAGTTTCCGATGCACATCTGGAGGCATTCTGTAATTTGTGGACCTTCAAAGTGTTGATGAAACACAGAAATTGCATCGGGATTGAATACAACAGTCACCATGTGCACTTTCCGCCATGTGAGTAATGTCTCAAACAGTCTACGATTTGATCGATCCCTGGAAGACCAGTAGTAGTTTCCGATGCACATCTGGAGGCATTCTGTAATCTGTGGACTATCAGAGTGTTGATGAAAAACAGAAATTGCATCGGGATTGAATACAACAGTCACCATGCGCACTTTACTCCATGGGAGTTATGTCTCAAACAGTCTACGCTTTGATCGTTCCCTGGAAGACCGGTAGTAGTTTCCGATGCAAATCTGGAGGTATTATGTAATCTGTGGACTATCTGAGTGTTGATGAAACACAGAAATTGCATAGGGATTGAATACAACAGTCACCATGCGCAATTCCTCCATGGGAGTAATGTCTCAAACAGTCTACTTTTGATGGATCCCTGGAAGACCAGTAGTAGTTTCCGATTCACATCTGGAGGCATTCTGTAATCTGTGGACTGTCAGAGTGTTGATGAAACACAGAAATTGCATCGGGATTGAATACAATAGTCACAATGCGCACTTTCCTCCATGGGAGTAATGTCTCAAACAGTCTCCGCTTTGATCGTTCCCTGGAAGACCAGTAGTAGTTTCTGATGCACATCTAGAGGCATTCTGTAAACTGTGGACCTTCAAAGTGTTGATGAAACACAGAAATTGCATCGGGATTGAATACAACAGTCACCATGCGCACTTTCCACCATGGGAGTAATGTCTCAAACAGTCTACGCTTTAATCGTTCCCTGGAGGACAAGTAGTAGTTTCCGATGTACATCTGGAGGCATTCTGTAGGCTGTGGACCTTCAAAGTGTTGATAAAACATAGAAGTTGCATCGGGATTCAATACAACAGTCACCATACGCACTTTCCTCCATGAGAGTAATGTCTCAAACAGTTTAAGCCTTGATCTTTCCGTGGAAGACCAGTATTAGTTTCCGATGCACATCTGGAGGCATTTTGTAATCTGTGGACTATCGGAGTGTTGATGAAACGCTGAAATTGCATCGGGATTGAGTACAAAAGTCACCATGCGCACTTTCCACCATGGGTGCAATGTCTCAAACAGTTTACGATTTGATCGTTCCCTGGAAGACCAGTAGTAGTTTCCGATGCTCATCTGGAGGCATTCTGTAATCTGTGGACTTTCGAAGTGTTGATGAAACACAGAAAATGCATCGGGATTGTATTCAACAGGCACCATGCAGGCTTTTCTCCATGGGAGTAATGCCTCAAACAGTCTACGCTTTGATAGTTCCCTGGAAGACCAGTTGTAGTTTCCGATACAGATGTGGAGGCATTCTGTAGTCTGTGGACTATCAGAGTCTTGATGAAACACAGAAATTGCATCGAGATTGAATACAACATCCACCATCCGCACTTTCCTCAATGGTTGTAATGTCTCAAACAGTTTACGCTTTGATCGTTCCCTGGAAGACCAGTAGTAGTTTCCGATGCACATCTGGAGGCATTCTGTAATCTGTGGAATATCTGAGTGTTGATGAAACACAGAAATTGCATCGGGATTGAATACAACAGTCAAATTGCGCACTTTCCTCCATGGGAGTAATGTCTCAAACAGTCTACGCTTTGATCGTTCCCTTGAAGACCAGTAGTAGTTTCCGATGCAAATCTGGAGGTATTATGTAATCTGTGGACTATCTGAATGTTGATGAAACACAGAAATTGCATCGGGATTGAATACAACATTCACCATGCGCAATTCCTCCATGGGAGTAATGTCTCAAACAGTCTACGCTTTGATGGATCCCTGGAAGACCAGTAGTAGTTTCCGATTCACATCTGGAGGCATTCTGTAATCTGTGGAATATCAGAGTGTTGATGAAACACAGAAATTGCATCGGGATTGAATACAATAGTCACCATGCGCACTTTCCTCCATGGGAGTAATGTCTCAAACTGTCTACGATTGGATCTTTAACTGGAAGACCAGTAATAGTTTCCGATGCACATCTGGAGGCATTCTGTAATTTGTGGACCTTCAAAGTGTTGATGAAACACAGAAATTGCATCGGGATTGAATACAACAGTCACCATGTGCACTTTCCGCCATGTGAGTAATGTCTCAAACAGTCTACGATTTGATCGATCCCTGGAAGACCAGTAGTAGTTTCCGATGCACATCTGGAGGCATTCTGTAATCTGTGGACTATCAGAGTGTTGATGAAACACAGAAATTGCATCGGGATTGAATACAACAGTCACCATGCGCACTTTACTCCATGGGAGTAATGTCTCAAACAGTCTACGCTTTGATCGTTCCCTGGAAGACCGGTAGTAGTTTCCGATGCAAATCTGGAGGTATTATGTAATCTGTGGACTATCTGAGTGTTGATGAAACACAGAAATTGCATAGGGATTGAATACAACAGTCACCATGCGCAATTCCTCCATGGGAGTAATGTCTCAAACAGTCTACTTTTGATGGATCCCTGGAAGACCAGTAGTAGTTTCCGATTCACATCTGGAGGCATTCTGTAATCTGTGGACTGTCAGAGTGTTGATGAAACACAGAAATTGCATCGGGATTGAATACAATAGTCACAATGCGCACTTTCCTCCATGGGAGTAATGTCTCAAATTGTCTACGCTTCGATCTTTCACTGGAAGACCAGTAATAGTTTCCGATGCACATCTGGAGGCATTCAGTAAACTGTGGACCTTCAAAGTGTTGATGAAACACAGAAATTGCATCGGGATTGAATACAACAGTCACCATGTGCACTTTCGTCCATGTGAGTAATGTCTCAAACAGTCTACGATTTGATCGATCCCTGGAAGACCAGTAGTAGTTTCCGATGCACATCTGGAGGCATTCTGTAATCTGTGGACTATCAGAGTGTTGACGAAACACCGAAATTGCATCGGGATTGAATACAACAGTCACCATGCGCACTTTCCTCCATGGGAGTAATGTCTCAAACAGTCTACGCTTTGATCGTTCCCTGGAAGTCATTGTCATAGTTTCCGATGCACATCTGTAGGCATTCTGTAATCTGTGGACTATCAGAGTGTCGATGAAACACAGAAATTGCATCGGGATTGAAAACAACAGTCACCATGCGCACATTCCTACATAGGAGTAATGTCTCAAACAGTCTACGCTTTGATTGTTCACTGGAAGACCAGTAGTAGTTTCCGATGCACATCTGGAGGCATTCTGTATTCTGTGGACCTTCAAACTTTTGATGAAACACAGAAATTGCTTCGGTATGGAATACATCAGTCACCATGCGCACTTTCCTCCATTGGAGTAATGTGTCAAACTGTCTACGTTTTGATCGTTCCCTGGAAGACCAGTGGTAGTTTCCGATGCTCATCTGGAGGCATTCTGTAATCTGTGGACCTTCAAACATTTGATGAAACACAGAAATTGCTTCGGTATGGAATACATCAGTCACCATGCGCACTTTGCTCCCTGTGAGTAATGTCTCAATCAGTCTACGATTTGATCGTTCCCTGGAAGACCAGTAGTAGTTTCCGATGCACATCTGGAGGCATTCTGTAATCTGTGGACTATCAGAGTGTTGATGAAACACAGAAATTGCATCGGGATTGAATACAACAGTCACCATGCGCACTTTCCTCCATGGGAGTAATGTCTCAAACAGTCTACGCTTTGATCGATCCCTGGAAGACCAGTACTAGTTTCCGATGCACATCTGGAGGCATTCTGTAATCTGTGGACTATCAGAGTGTTGATGAAACACAGAAATTGCATCGGGATTGAATACAACAGTCACCATGCGCACTTTCCTCCATGGGAGTAATGTCTTAAACTGTCTACGCTTGGATCTTTCCCTGGAAGACCAGTAATAGTTTCCGATGCACATCTGGAGGCATTCTGTAATCTGTGGACCTTCAAAGTGTTGATGAAACACAGAAATTGCATCGGGATTGAATACAACAGTCACCATGTGCACTTTCCGCCATGTGAGTAATGTCTCAAACAGTCTACGATTTGATCGATCCCTGGAAGACCAGTAGTAGTTTCCGATGCACATCTGGAGGCATTCTGTAATCTGTGGACTATCAGAGTGTTGATGAAACACAGAAATTGCATCGGGATTGAATACAACAGTCACCATGCGCACTTTCCTCCATGGGAGTAATGTCTCAAACAGTCTACGATTTGATCGTTCCCTGGAAGACCGGTAGCAGTTTCCGATGCAAATCTGGAGGTATTATGTAATCTGTGGACTATCTGAGTGTTGATGAAACACAGAAATTGCATAGGGATTGAATACAACAGTCACCATGCGTAATTCCTCCATGGGAGTAATGTCTCAAACAGTCTACGTTTGATGGAACCCTGGAAGACCAGTAGTAGTTTCCGATTCAAATCTGGAGGCATTCTGTAATCTGTGGACTGTCAGAGTGTTGATGAAACACAGAAATTGCATCGGGATTGAATACAATAGTCAAAATGCGCACTTTCATCCATGGGAGTAATGTCTCAAACTGTCTACGCTTCGATCTTTCACTGGAAGACCAGTAATAGTTTCCGATGCACATCTGGAGGCATTCAGTAATCTGTGGACTGTCAGAGTGTTGATGAAACACAGAAATTGCATCGGGATTGAATACAATAGTCACAATGCGCACTTTCCTCCATGGGAGTAATGTCTCAAACCGTCTACGCTTCGATCTTTCACTGGAAGACCAGTAATAGTTTCCGATGCACATCTGGAGGCATTCTGTATTCTGTGGACCTTCAAACTTTTGATGAAACACAGAAATTGCTTCGGTATGGAATACATCAGTCACCATGCGCACTTTCCTCCATGGGAGTAATGTGTCAAACTGTCTACGTTTTGATCGTTCCCTGGAAGACCAGTGGTAGTTTCCGATGCTCATCTGGAGGCATTCTGTAATCTGTGGACCTTCAAACATTTGATGAAACACAGAAATTGCTTCGGTATGGAATACATCAGTCACCATGCGCACTTTGCTCCCTGTGAGTAATGTCTCAATCAGTCTACGATTTGATCGTTCCCTGGAAGACCAGTAGTAGTTTCCGATGCACATCTGGAGGCATTCTGTAATCTGTGGACTATCAGAGTGTTGATGAAACACAGAAATTGCATCGGGATTGAATACAACAGTCACCATGCGCACTTTCCTCCATGGGAGTAATGTCTCAAACAGTCTACGCTTTGATCGATCCCTGGAAGACCAGTAGTAGTTTCCGATGCACATCTGGAGGCATTCTGTAATCTGTGGACTATCAGAGTCTTGATGAAACACAGAAATTGCATCGGGATTGAATACAACAGTCACCATGCGCACTTTCCTCCATGGGAGTAATGTCTTAAACTGTCTACGCTTGGATCTTTCCCTGGAAGACCAGTAATAGTTTCCGATGCACATCTGGAGGCATTCTGTAATCTGTGGACCTTCAAAGTGTTGATGAAACACAGAAATTGCATCGGGATTGAATACAACAGTCACCATGTGCACTTTCCGCCATGTGAGTAATGTCTCAAACAGTCTACGATTTGATCGATCCCTGGAAGACCAGTAGTAGTTTCCGATGCACATCTGGAGGCATTCTGTAATCTGTGGACTATCAGAGTGTTGATGAAACACAGAAATTGCATCGGGATTGAATACAACAGTCACCATGCGCACTTTCCTCCATGGGAGTAATGTCTCAAACAGTCTACGATTTGATCGTTCCCTGGAAGACCGGTAGCAGTTTCCGATGCAAATCTGGAGGTATTATGTAATCTGTGGACTATCTGAGTGTTGATGAAACACAGAAATTGCATAGGGATTGAATACAACAGTCACCATGCGCAATTCCTCCATGGGAGTAATGTCTCAAACAGTCTACGTGTGATGGATCCCTGGAAGACCAGTAGTAGTTTCCGATTCACATCTGGAGGCATTCTGTAATCTGTGGACTGTCAGAGTGTTGATGAAACACAGG
The DNA here is from genome assembly GCF_023897955.1 of Schistocerca gregaria. Lineage (NCBI taxonomy): Eukaryota > Metazoa > Arthropoda > Insecta > Orthoptera > Acrididae > Schistocerca > Schistocerca gregaria. The sequence continues at coordinate 4,658,610 of NW_026061726.1, forward strand.
AATAGCATCGGGATTGAATACAATAGTCAAAATGCGCACTTTCCTCCATGGGAGTAATGTCTCAAACTGTCTACGCTTCGATCTTTCACTGGAAGACCAGTAATAGTTTCCGATGCACATCTGGAGGCATTCAGTAATCTGTGGACTGTCAGAGTGTTGATGAAACACAGAAATTGCATCGGGATTGAATACAATAGTCACAATGCGCACTTTCCTCCATGGGAGTAATGTCTCAAACTGTCTACGCTTCGATCTTTCACTGGAAGACCAGTAATAGTTTCCGATGCACATCTGGAGGCATTCAGTAATCTGTGGACCTTCAAAGTGTTGATGAAACACAGAAACTGCATCGGGATTGAATACAACAGTCACCATGTGCACTTTCCTCCATGTGAGTAATGTCTCAAACAGTCTACGATTTCATCGATCCCTGGAAGTCATTGTAATAGTTTCCGATGCACATCTGGAGGCATTCTGTAATCTGTGGACTATCAGAGTGTCGATGAAACACAGAAATTGCATCGCGATTGAAAACAACAGTCACCATGCGCACATTCCTACATAGGAGTAATGTCTCAAACTGTCTACGCTTTGATCGTTCACTGGAAGACCAGTAGTAGTTTCCGATGCACATCTGGAGGCATTCTGTATTCTGTGGACCTTAAAACTTTTGATGAAACACAGAAATTGCTTCGGTATGGAATACATCAGTCACCATGCGCACTTTCCTCCATGGGAGTAATGTGTCAAACTGTCTACGTATTGATCGTTCCCTGGAAGACTAGTGGTAGTTTCCGATGCTCATCTGGAGGCATTCTGTAATCTGTGGACCTTCAAACATTTGATGAAACACAGAAATTGCTTCGGTATGGAATACATCAGTCACCATGCGCACTTTGCTCCATGTGAGTAATGTCTCAATCAGTCTACGTTTGATGGATACCTGGAAGACCAGTAGTAGTTTCCGATTCACATCTGGAGGCATTCTGTAATCTGTGCACTGTCAGAGTGTTGATGAAACACAGAAATTGCATCGGGATTGAATACAATAGTCACAATGCGCACTTTCCTCCATGGGAGTAATGTCTCAAACTGTCTACGCTTGGATCTTTCCCTGGAAGACCAGTAATTGTTTCCGATGCACATCTGGAGGCATTCTGTAATCTGTGGACCTTCAAAGTGTTGATGAAACACAGAAATTGCATCAGGATTGAATACAACAGTCACCATGCGCACTTTTCTCCATGGGAGTAATGTCTCAAAGAGTCTATGCTTTGACCGTTCCCTGGAAGACCAGTGGTAGTTTCCCATGCAAATCTGGAGGTATTATGTAATCTGTGGACTATCTGAGTGTTGATGAAACACAGAAATTGCATCGGGATTGAATACAACAGTCACCATGCGCAATTCCTCCATGGGAGTAATGTCTCAAACAGTCTACGCTTTGATTGATCCCTGGAAGCCCAGTAGTAGTTTTCGATGCACATCTGGAGGCATTCTGTAATCTGTGGACGGTCAGAGTGTTGATGAAACACAGAAATTGCATCGGGATTGAATACAATATTCACCATGCGCACTTTCCCCCATGGGAGTAATGTCTCAAACTGTCTACTCTTGGATCTTTCCCTGGAAGACCAGTAATAGTTTCCGATGCACATCTGGAGGCATTCTGTAATCTGTGGACCTTCAAAGTGTTGATGAAAACAGAAATTGCATCGGGATTGAATACAACAGTCACCATGTGCACTTTCCTCCATGTGAGTAATGTCTCAAACAGTCTACGATTTGATCGATCCCTGGAAGACCAGTAGTAGTTTCCGATACAGATCTGGAGGCATTCTGTAATCTGTGGACTATCAGAGTGTTGATGAAACACAGAAATTGCATCGTGATTGAATACAACAGTCACCATGCGCCCTTTCCTCAATGGTTGAAATGTCTCAAACAGTTTACGCTTTGATCGTTCCCTGGAAGACCAGTTGTAGTTTCCGATGCACATCTGGAGGCATTCTGTAATCTGAGGAATATCTGAGTGTTGATGAAACACAGAAATTGCATCGGGATTGAATACAACAGTCACCATGCGCACTTTCCTCCATGGGAGTAATGTCTCAAACAGTCTACGCTTTGATCGTTCCCTGGAAGTTATTGTAATAGTTTCCGATGCACATCTGGAGGCACTTTGTAATCTGTGGACTATCATAGTGTCGATGAAACACAGAAATTGCATCGGGATTGAAAACAACAGTCACCATGCGCACATTCCTACATAGGAGTAATGTCACAAACTGTCTACGCTTTGATCGTTCTCTGGAAGACCAGTAGTAGTTTCCGATGCACATCTGGAGGCATTCTGTATTCTGTGGACCTACAAACTTTTGATGAAACACAGAAATTGCTTCGGTATGGAATACATCAGTCACCATGCGCACATTCCTACATAGGAGTAATGTCTCAAACAGTCTACGCTTTGATCGTTACCTGGAAGACCAGTAGTAGTTTCCGATGCACATCTGGAGGCATTCTGTATTCTGTGGACCTTCAAATTTTGATGAAACACAGAAATTGCTTCGGTATGGAATACATCAGTCACCATGCGCTCTTTACTCCATGGGAGTAATGTGTCAAACTGTCTACGTTTTGATCGTTCCCTGGAAGACCAGTGGTAGTTTCCGATGCTCATCTGGAGGCATTCTGTAATCTGTGGACCTTCAAACATTTGATGAAACACAGAAATTGCTTCGGTATGGAATACATCAGTCACCATGCGCACGTTGCTCCATGTGAGTAATGTTTCAATCAGTCTACGATTTGATCGTTCCCTGGAAGACCAGTAGTAGTTTCCGATGCACATCTGGAGGCATTCTGTAATCTGTGGACTATCAGAGTGTTGATGAAACACAGAAATTCCATCGGGATTGAATACAATAGTCACCATGCGCACTTTCCTCCATGAGAGTAATGTCTCAAACTGTCTACGCTTGGATCTTTCCCTGGAAGACCAGTAATAGTTTCCGATGCACATCTGGAGGCATTCTGTAATCTGTGGCCCTTCAAAGTGTTGATGAAACACAGAAATTGCATCGGGATTGAATACAACAGTCACCATGCGCACTTTTCTCCATGGGAGTAATGTCTCAAAGAGTCTACGCTTTGACCGTTCCCTGGAAGACCAGTAGTAGTTTCCGATGCAAATCTGGAGGTATTATGTAATCTGTGGACTATCTGAGTGTTGATGAAACACAGAAATTGCATCGGGATTGAATACAACAGTCACCATGCGCAATTCCTCCATGGGAGTAATGTCTCAAACAGTCTACGCTTTGATTGATTCCTGGAAGACCAGTAGTAGTTTTCGATTCACATCTGGAGGCATTCTGTAATCTGTGGACTGTCAGAGTGTTGATGAAACACAGAAATTGCATCGAAATTGAATACAATATTCACCATGCGCACTTTCCTCCATGGGAGTAATGTCTCAAACTGTCTACGCTTGGATTTTACCCTGGAAGACCAGTAATAGTTTCCGATGCACATCTGGAGGCATTCTGTAATCTGTGGACCTTCAAAGTGTTGATGAAACACAGAAATTGCACCGGGATTGAATACAACAGTCACCATGCGCAATTTCCTCTATGGGAGTAATGTCTCAAACAGTCTCCGCTTTGATCGTTCCCTGGAAGACCAGTAGTAGTTTCCGATGCAAATCTGGAGGTATTATGTAATCTGTGGACTATCTGAGTGTTGATGATACACAGAAATTGCATCGGGATTGAATACAATAGTCACAATGCGCACTTTCCTCCATGGGAGTAATGTCTCAAACTGTCTACGCTTCGATCTTTCACTGGAAGACCAGTAATAGTTTCCGATGCACATCTGGAGGCATTCAGTAATCTGTAGACCTTCAAAGTGTTGATGAAACACAGAAATTGCATCGGGATTGAATACAACAGTCACCATGTGCACTTTCCTCCATGTGAGTAATGTCTCAAACAGTCTACGATTTGATCGATCCCTGGAAGACCAGTAGTAGTTTCCGATGCACATCTATAGGCATTCTGTAATCTGTGGACTATCAGAGTGTTGATGAAACACCGAAATTGCATCGGGATTGAATACAACAGTCACCATGCGCACTTTCCTCCATGGGAGTAATGTCTCAAACAGTCTACGCTTTGATCGTTCCCTGGAAGTCATTGTAATAGTTTCCGATGCAGATCTGGAGGCACTCTGTAATCTGTGGACTATCAGAGAGTCGATGAAACACAGAAATTGCATCGGGATTGAAAACAACAGTCACCATGCGCACATTCCTACATAGGAGTAATGTCTCAAACAGTCTACGCTTTGATCGTTCCCTGAGAAGACCAGTAGTAGTTTCCGATGCACATCTGGAGGCATTCTGTATTCTGTGGACCTTCAAACTTTTGATGAAACACAGAAATTGCTTCGGTATGGAATACATCAGTCACCATGCGCTCTTTACTCCATGGGAGTAATGTGTCAAACTGTCTACGTTTTGATCGTTCCCTGGAAGACCAGTGGTAGTTTCCGATGCTCATCTGGAGGCATTCTGTTATCTGTGGACCTTCAAACATTTGATGAAACACAGAAATTGCTTCGGTATGGAATACATCAGACACCATGCGCACGTTGCTCCATGTGAGTAATGTCTCAATCAGTCTACGATTTGATCGTTCCCTGGAAGACCAGTAGTAGTTTCCGATGCACATCTGGAGGCATTCTGTAATCTGTGGACTATCAGAGTGTTGATGAAACACAGAAATTGCATCGGGATTAAATACAATAGTCACCATGCGCACTTTCCTCCATTGGAGTAATGTCTCAAACTGTCTACGCTTGGATCTTTCCCTGGAAGACCAGTAATAGTTTCCGATGCACATCTGGAGGCATTCTGTAATCTGTGGCCCTTCAAAGTGTTGATGAAACACAGAAATTGCATCGGGATTGAATACAACAGTCACCATGCGCACTTTTCTCCATGGGAGTAATGTCTCAAAGAGTCTACGCTTTGACCGTTCCCTGGAAGACCAGTAGTAGTTTCCGATGCAAATCTGGAGGTATTATGTAATCTGTGGACTATCTGAGTGTTGATGAAACACAGAAATTGCATCGGGATTGAATACAACAGTCACCATGCGCAATTCCTCCATGGGAGTAATGTCTCAAACTGTCTACGCTTGGATTGATCCCTGGAAGACCAGTAGTAGTTTCCGATGCTCATCTGGAGGCATTCTGTAATCTGTGGACTTTCGAAGTGTTGATGAAACACAGAAAATGCATCGGGATTGTATTCAACAGGCACCATGCAGGCTTTTCTCCATGGGAGTAATGCCTCAAACAGTCTACGCTTTGATCGTTCCCTGGAAGACCAGTTGTAGTTTCCGATACAGATCTGGAGGCATTCAGTAATCTGTGGACTTTCGAAGTGTTGATGAAACACAGAAAATGCATCGGGATTGTATTCAACAGGCACCATGCAGGCTTTTCTCCATGGGAGTAATGCCTCAAACAGTCTACGCTTTGATCGTTCCCTGGAAGACCAGTTGTAGTTTCCGATACAGATGTGGAGGCATTCTGTAATCTGTGGACGATCAGAGTGTTGATGAAACACAGAAATTGCATCGTGATTGAATACAACAGTCACCATGCGCACTTCCCTCATTGGTTGAAATGTCTCAAACAGTTTACGCTTTGATCGTTCCCTGGAAGACCAGTTGTAGTTTCCGATGCAAATCTGGAGGCATTCTGTAATCTGTGGAATATCTGAGTGTTGATGAAACACAGAAATTGCATCGGGATTGAATACAACAGTCACCATGCGCACTTTCCTCCATGGGAGTAATGTCTCAAACAGTCTACGCTTTGATCGTTCCCTGGAAGTCATTGTAATAGTTTCCGATGCACATCTGGAGGCATTTTGTAATCTGTGGACTATCATAGTGTCGATGAAACACAGAAATTGCATCGGGATTGAAAACAACAGTCACCATGCGCACATTCCTACATAGGAGTAATGTCTCAAACTGTCTACGCTTTGATCGTTCTCTGGAAGACCAGTAGTAGTTGCCGATGCACATCTGGAGGCATTCTGTATTCTGTGGGTCTACAAACTTTTGATGAAACACAGAAATTGCTTCGGTATGGAATACATCAGTCACCATGCGCACTTTCCTCCATGGGAGTAATGTGTCAAACTGTCTACGTTTTGATCGTTCCCTCTAAGACCAGTGGTAGTTTCCGATGCTCATCTGGAGGCATTCTGTAATCTGTGGACCTACAAACTTTTGATGAAACACAGAAATTGCTTCGGTATGGAATACATCAGTCACCATGCGCACTTTGCTCCATGTGAGTAATGTCTCAATCAGTCTACAATTTGATCGTTCCCTGGAAGACCAGTAGTAATTTCCGATGCACATCTGGAGGCATTCTGTAATCTGTGGACTATCAGAGTGTTGATGATACACAGAAATTGCATCGGGATTGAATACAATAGTCACCATGCGCACTTTCCTCCATGGGAGTAATGTCCTTAACTGTCTACGCTTGGATCTTTCCCTATAAGACCAGTAGTAGGTTCCGATGCACATCTGGAGGCATTCTGTAATATGTGGACTATCAGAGTGTTGATGAAACACAGAAATTGAATCGGGATTGAATACAATAGTCACCATGCGCACTTTCCTCCATGGGAGTAATGTCTCAAACTGTCTACGCTTTGATCTTTCCCTAGAAGACCAGTAATAGTTTCCGATGAACATCTGGAGGTATTATGTAATCTGTGGACTATCTGAGTGTTGTTGAAACACAGAAATTGCATCGGGATTGAATACAACAGTCACCATGCGCAATTCCTCCATGGGAGTAAAGTCTCAAAGAGTCTACGCTTTGATTGATCCCTGGAAGACCAGTAGTAGTTTTCGATTCACATCTGGAGGCATTCTGTAATCTGTGGACTGTCAGAGTGTTGATGAAACACAGAAATTGCATCGCGATTGAATACAACAGTCACCATGCGCAATTCCTCCATGGGAGTAATGTCTCCAACAGTCTACGCTTTGATGGATCCCTGGAAGACCAGAAGTAGTTTCCGATTCACATCTGGAGGCATTCTGTAATCTGTGGACTGTCAGAGTGTTGATGAAACACAGAAATTGCATCGGGATTGAATACAATAGTCACCATGCGCACTTTCCTCCATGGGAGTAATGTCTCAAACTGTCTACGCTTGGATCTTTCCCTGGAAGACCTGTAATAGTTTCCGATGCACATCTGGAGGCATTATATAATCTGTGGACCTTCAAAGTGTTGATGAAACACAGAAATTGCATCGGGATTGAATACAACAGTCACCATGTGCACTTTCCGCCATGTGAGTAATGTCTCAAACAGTCTACGATTTGATCGATCCCTGGAAGACCAGTAGTAGTTTCCGATGCACATCTGGAGGCATTCTGTAATCTGTGGACTATCAGAGTGTTGATGAAACACAGAAATTGCATCGGGATTGAATACAACAGTCACCATGCGCACTTTCCTCCATGGGAGTAATGTCTCAAACAGTCTACTCTTTGATCGTTCCCTGGAAGACCGGTAGTAGTTTCCGATGCAAATCTGGAGGTATTATGTAATCATTGGACTATCTGAGTGTTGATGAAACACAGAAATTGCATGGGGATTGAATACAACAGTCACCATGCGCAATTCCTCCATGGGAGTAATGTCTCAAACAGTCTACGTTTGATGGATCCCTGGAAGCCCAGTAGTAGTTTCCGATTCACATCTGGAGGCATTCTGTAATCTGTGGACAGTCAGAGTGTTGATGAAACACAGAAATTGCATCGGGATTGAATACAATAGTCACAATGCGCACTTTCCTCCATGGGAGTAATGTCTCAAACTGTCTACGCTTCGATCTTTCACTGGAAGACCAGTAATAGTTTCCGATGCACATCTGGAGGCATTCAGTAATCTCTGGACCTTCAAAGTGTTGATGAAACACAGAAATTGCATCGGGATTGAATACAACAGCCACCATGTGCACTTTCCTCCATGTGAGTAATGTCTCAAACAGTCTACGATTTGATCGATACCTGGAAGACCAGTAGTAGTTTCCGATGCACATCTGGAGGCATTCTGTAATCTGTCGACTATCAGAGTGTTGATGATACACAGAAATTGCATCGGGATTGAATACAATAGTCACCATGCGCACTTTCCTCCATGAGAGTAATGTCCTTAACTGTCTACGCTTGGATCTTTCCCTATAAGACCAGTAGTAGTTTCCGATGCACATCTGGAGGCATTCTGTAATCTGTGGACTATCAGAGTGTTGATGAAACACAGAAATTGCATCGGGATTGAATACAACAGTCACCATGCGCACTTTCCTCCATGGGAGTAATGTCTCAAACAGTCTACGCTTTGATCGTTCCCTGGAAGACCGGTAGTAGTTTCCGATGCAAATCTGGAGGTATTATGTAATCAGTGGACTATCTGAGTGTTGATGAAACACAGAAATTGCATGGGGATTGAATACAACAGTCACCATGCGCAATTCCTCCATGGGAGTAATGTCTCAAACAGTCTACGTTTGATGGATCCCTGGAAGACCAGTAGTAGTTTCCGATTCACATCTGGAGGCATTCTGTAATCTGTGGACTGTCAGAGTGTTGATGAAACACAGAAATTGCATCGGGATTGAATACAATAGTCACAATGCGCACTTTCCTCCATGGGAGTAATGTCTCAAACTGTCTACGCTTCGATCTTTCACTGGAAGACCAGTAATAGTTTCCGATGCACATCTGGAGGCATTCAGTAATCTGTAGACCTTCAAAGTGTTGATGAAACACAGAAATTGCATCGGGATTGAATACAACAGTCACCATGTGCACTTTCCTCCATGTGAGTAATGTCTCAAACAGTCTACGATTTGATCGATCCCTGGAAGACCAGTAGTAGTTTCCGATGCACATCTATAGGCATTCTGTAATCTGTGGACTATCAGAGTGTTGATGAAACACCGAAATGGCATCGGGATTGAATACAACAGTCACCATGCGCACTTTCCTCCATGGGAGTAATGTCTCAAACAGTCTACGCTTTGATCGTTCCCTGGAAGTCATTGTAATAGTTTCCGATGCAGATCTGGAGGCACTCTGTAATCTGTGGACTATCAGAGAGTCGATGAAACACAGAAATTGCATCGGGATTGAAAACAACAGTCACCATGCGCACATTCCTACATAGGAGTAATGTCTCAAACAGTCTACGCTTTGATCGTTCCCTGAGAAGACCAGTAGTAGTTTCCGATGCACATCTGGAGGCATTCTGTATTCTGTGGACCTTCAAACTTTTGATGAAACACAGAAATTGCTTCGGTATGGAATACATCAGTCACCATGCGCTCTTTACTCCATGGGAGTAATGTGTCAAACTGTCTACGTTTTGATCGTTCCCTGGAAGACCAGTGGTAGTTTCCGATGCTCATCTGGAGGCATTCTGTTATCTGTGGACCTTCAAACATTTGATGAAACACAGAAATTGCTTCGGTATGGAATACATCAGACACCATGCGCACGTTGCTCCATGTGAGTAATGTCTCAATCAGTCTACGATTTGATCGTTCCCTGGAAGACCAGTAGTAGTTTCCGATGCACATCTGGAGGCATTCTGTAATCTGTGGACTATCAGAGTGTTGATGAAACACAGAAATTGCATCGGGATTAAATACAATAGTCACCATGCGCACTTTCCTCCATGGGAGTAATGTCTCAAACTGTCTACGCTTGGATCTTTCCCTGGAAGACCAGTAATAGTTTCCGATGCACATCTGGAGGCATTCTGTAATCTGTGGCCCTTCAAAGTGTTGATGAAACACAGAAATTGCATCGGGATTGAATACAACAGTCACCATGCGCACTTTTCTCCATGGGAGTAATGTCTCAAAGAGTCTACGCTTTGACCGTTCCCTGGAAGACCAGTAGTAGTTTCCGATGCAAATCTGGAGGTATTATGTAATCTGTGGACTATCTGAGTGTTGATGAAACACAGAAATTGCATCGGGATTGAATACAACAGTCACCATGCGCAATTCCTCCATGGGAGTAATGTCTCAAACTGTCTACGCTTGGATTGATCCCTGGAAGACCAGTAGTAGTTTCCGATGCTCATCTGGAGGCATTCTGTAATCTGTGGACTTTCGAAGTGTTGATGAAACACAGAAAATGCATCGGGATTGTATTCAACAGGCACCATGCAGGCTTTTCTCCATGGGAGTAATGCCTCAAACAGTCTACGCTTTGATCGTTCCCTGGAAGACCAGTTGTAGTTTCCGATACAGATCTGGAGGCATTCAGTAATCTGTGGACTTTCGAAGTGTTGATGAAACACAGAAAATGCATCGGGATTGTATTCAACAGGCACCATGCAGGCTTTTCTCCATGGGAGTAATGCCTCAAACAGTCTACGCTTTGATCGTTCCCTGGAAGACCAGTTGTAGTTTCCGAAACAGATGTGGAGGCATTCTGTAATCTGTGGACTATCAGAGTGTTGATGAAACACAGAAATTGCATCGTGATTGAATACAACAGTCACCATGCGCACTTCCCTCATTGGTTGAAATGTCTCAAACAGTTTACGCTTTGATCGTTCCCTGGAAGAACAGTTGTAGTTTCCGATGCAAATCTGGAGGCATTCTGTAATCTGTGGAATATCTGAGTGTTGATGAAACACAGAAATTGCATCGGGATTGGATACAACAGTCACCATGCGCACTTTCCTCCATGGGAGTAATGTCTCAAACAGTCTACGCTTTGATCGTTCCCTGGAAGTCATTGTAATAGTTTCCGATGCACATCTGGAGGCATTTTGTAATCTGTGGACTATCATAGTGTCGATGAAACACAGAAATTGCATCGGGATTGAAAACAACAGTCACCATGCGCACATTCCTACATAGGAGTAATGTCTCAAACTGTCTACGCTTTGATCGTTCTCTGGAAGACCAGTAGTAGTTGCCGATGCACATCTGGAGGCATTCTGTATTCTGTGGGTCTACAAACTTTTGATGAAACACAGAAATTGCTTCGGTATGGAATACATCAGTCACCATGCGCACTTTCCTCCATGGGAGTAATGTGTCAAACTGTCTACGTTTTGATCGTTCCCTCTAAGACCAGTGGTAGTTTCCGATGCTCATCTGGAGGCATTCTGTAATCTGTGGACCTACAAACTTTTGATGAAACACAGAAATTGCTTCGGTATGGAATACATCAGTCACCATGCGCACTTTGCTCCATGTGAGTAATGTCTCAATCAGTCTACAATTTGATCGTTCCCTGGAAGACCAGTAGTAATTTCCGATGCACATCTGGAGGCATTCTGTAATCTGTGGACTATCAGAGTGTTGATGATACACAGAAATTGCATCGGGATTGAATACAATAGTCACCATGCGCACTTTCCTCCATGGGAGTAATGTCCTTAACTGTCTACGCTTGGATCTTTCCCTATAAGACCAGTAGTAGGTTCCGATGCACATCTTGAGGCATTCTGTAATATGTGGACTATCAGAGTGTTGATGAAACACAGAAATTGAATCGGGATTGAATACAATAGTCACCATGCGCACTTTCCTCCATGGGAGTAATGTCTCAAACTGTCTACGCTTTGATCTTTCCCTAGAAGACCAGTAATAGTTTCCGATGAACATCTGGAGGTATTATGTAATCTGTGGACTATCTGAGTGTTGTTGAAACACAGAAATTGCATCGGGATTGAATACAACAGTCACCATGCGCAATTCCTCCATGGGAGTAATGTCTCAAAGAGTCTACGCTTTGATTGATCCCTGGAAGACCAGTAGTAGTTTTCGATTCACATCTGGAGGCATTCTGTAATCTGTGGACTGTCAGAGTGTTGATGAAACACAGAAATTGCATCGCGATTGAATACAACAGTCACCATGCGCAATTCCTCCATGGGAGTAATGTCTCCAACAGTCTACGCTTTGATGGATCCCTGGAAGACCAGTAGTAGTTTCCGATTCACATCTGGAGGCATTCTGTAATCTGTGGACTGTCAGAGTGTTGATGAAACACAGAAATTGCATCGGGATTGAATACAATAGTCACCATGTGCACTTTCCTCCATGGGAGTAATGTCTCAAACTGTCTACGCTTGGATCTTTCCCTGGAAGACCTGTAATAGTTTCCGATGCACATCTGGAGGCATTATGTAATCTGTGGACCTTCAAAGTGTTGATGAAACACAGAAATTGCATCGGGATTGAATACAACAGTCACCATGTGCACTTTCCGCCATGTGAGTAATGTCTCAAACAGTCTACGATTTGATCGATCCCTGGAAGACCAGTAGTAGTTTCCGATGCACATCTGGAGGCATTCTGTAATCTGTGGACTATCAGAGTGTTGATGAAACACAGAAATTGCATCGGGATTGAAGACAACAGTCACCATGCGCACTTTCCTCCATGGGAGTAATGTCTCAAACAGTCTACTCTTTGATCGTTCCCTGGAAGACCGGTAGTAGTTTCCGATGCAAATCTGGAGGTATTATGTAATCAGTGGACTATCTGAGTGTTGATGAAACACAGAAATTGCATGGGGATTGAATACAACAGTCACCATGCGCAATTCCTCCATGGGAGTAATGTCTCAAACAGTCTACGTTTGATGGATCCCTGGAAGCCCAGTAGTAGTTTCCGATTCACATCTGGAGGCATTCTGTAATCTGTGGACAGTCAGAGTGTTGATGAAACACAGAAATTGCATCGGGATTGAATACAATAGTCACAATGCGCACTTTCCTCCATGGGAGTAATGTCTCAAGCTGTCTACGCTTCGATCTTTCACTGGAAGACCAGTAATAGTTTCCGATGCACATCTGGAGGCATTCAGTAATCTGTGGACCTTCAAAGTGTTGATGAAACACAGAAATTGCATCGGGATTGAATACAACAGCCACCATGTGCACTTTCCTCCATGTGAGTAATGTCTCAAACAGTCTACGATTTGATCGATACCTGGAAGACCAGTAGTAGTTTCCGATGCACATCTGGAGGCATTCTGTAATCTGTCGACTATCAGAGTGTTGATGAAACACCGAAATTGCATCGGGATTGAATACAACAGTCACCATGCGCACTTTCCTCCATGGGAGTAATGTCTCAAACAGTCTACGCTTTGATCGTTCCCTGGAAGTCATTGTAATAGTTTCCGATGCACATCTGGAGGCACTCTGTAATCTGTGGACTATCAGAGTGTCGATGAAACACAGAAATTGCATCGGGATTGAAAACAACAGTCACCATGCGCACATTCCTACATAGGAGTAATGTCTCAAACAGTCTACGCTTTGATTGATCCCTGGAAGACCAGTAGTAGTTTTCGATTCACATCTGGAGGCATTCTGTAATCTGTGGACTGTCAGAGTGTTGATGAAACACAGAAATTGCATCGGGATTGAATACAATATTCACCATGCGCACTTTCCTCCATGGGAGTAATGTCTCAAACTGTCTACGCTTGGATTTTTCCCTGGAAGACCAGTAATAGTTTCCGATGCACATCTGGAGGCATTCTGTAATCTGTGGACCTTCAAAGTGTTGATTTAACACAGAAATTGCATCGGGATTGAATACAACAGTCACCATGCGCAATTTCCTCCATGGGAGTAATGTCTCAAACAGTCTCCGCTTTGATCGTTCCCTGGAAGACAAGTAGTAGTTTCCGATGCAAATCTGGAGGTATTATGTAATCTGTGGACTATCTGAGTGTTGATGAAACACAGAAATTGCATCGGGATTGATTACAACAGTCACCATGCGCAATTCCTTCATGGGAGTAATGTCTCAAACAGTCTACGCTTTGATGGATCTCTGGAAGACCAGTAGTAGTTTCCGATTCACATCTATAGGCATTCTGTAATCTGTGGACTGTCAGAGTGTTGATGAAACACAGAAATTGCATCGGGATTGAATACAACAGTCACCATGCGCAATTTCCTCCATGGGAGTAATGTCTCAAACAGTCTCCGCTTTGATCGTTCCCTGGAAGACCAGTAGTAGTTTCTGATGCACATCTGGAGGCATTCTGTAAACTGTGGACCTTCAAAGTGTTGATGAAACACAGAAATTGCATCGGGATTGAATACAACAGTCACCATGCGCACTTTCCTCCATGGGAGTAATGTCTCAAACAGTCTACGCTTTAATCGTTCCGTGGAAGACAAGTAGTAGTTTCCGATGTACATCTGGAGGCATTCTGTAGGCTGTGGACCTTCAAAGTGTTGATAAAACACAGAAGTTGCATCGAGATTCAATACAACAGTCACCATACGCACTTTCCTCCATGAGAGTAATGTCTCAAACAGTCTACGCTTTGATCTTTAACTGGAAGACCAGTAGTAGTTTCCGATGCTCATCTGGAGGCACTCTGTAATCTGTGGACTTTCGAAGTGTTGATGAAACACAGAAAATGCATCGGGATTGTATTCAACAGGCACCATGCAGGCTTTTCTCCATGGGAGTAATGCCTCAAACAGTCTACGCTTTGATCGTTCCCTGGAAGACCAGTTGTAGTTTCCGATACAGATCTGGAGGCATTCTGTAATCTGTGGACTATCAGAGTGTTGATAAAACGCAGAAATTGCATCGTGATTGAATACAACAGTCACCATGCGCACTTTCCTCCATGGGAGTAATGTCTCAAACAGTGTTTGCTTTGATCGTTCCCTGGAAGACCAGTAGTAGTTTCCAATGCACATCTGGAGGCATTCTGTAGTCTGTGGACTATCAGAGTCTTGATGAAACACAGAAATTGCATCGAGATTGAATACAGCATCCACCATGCGCACTTTTCTCAATGGTTGTAATGTCTCAAATAGTTTACGCTTTGATCGTTCCTTGGAAGACCAGTAATAGTTTCCGATGCACATCTGGAGGCATTCTGTAATCTATGGACCTTCAAAGTGTTGATGAAACACAGAAATTGCATCGGGATTGAATACAACAGTCACCATGTGCACTTTCCGCCATGTAAGTAATGTCTCAAACAGTCTACGATTTGATCGATCCCTGGAAGACCAGTAGTAGTTTCCGATGCACATCTGGAGGCATTCTGTAATCTGTGGACTATCAGAGAGTTGATGAAACACAGAAATTGCATCGGGATTGAATACAACTTTCACCATGCGCACTTTCCTCCATGGGAGTAATGTCTCAAACAGTCTACGATTTGATCGTTCCCTGGAAGACCAGTAGTAGTTTCCGATGCAAATCTGGAGGTATTATGTAATCTGTGGTCTATATGAGTGTTGATGAAACACAGAAATTGCATCGGGATTGAATACAACAGTCACCATGCGCAATTCCTCCATGGGAGTAATGTCTCAAACAGTCTACGCTTTGATGGATCCCTGGAAGACCAGTAGTAGTTTCCGATTCACATCCGGAGGCATTCTCTAATCTGTGGACTGTCAGAGTGTTGATGAAACACAGGAAATTGCATCGGGATTGAATACAATAGTCACCATGCGCACTTTCCTCCATGGGAGTAATGTCTCAAACTGTCTACGCTTCGATCTTTCACTGGAAGACCAGTAATAGATTCCGATGCACATCTGGAGGCATTCTGTAATCTGTGGACCTTCAAAGTGTTGATGAAACACAGAAATTGCATCGGGATTGAATACAACAGTCACCATGCGCACTTTCCTCCATGTGAGTAATGTCTCAAACAGTATACGATTTGATCGATCCCTGGAAGACCAGTAGTAGTTTCCGATGCACATCTGGAGGCATTCTGTAATCTGTGGACTATCAGAGTGTTGATGAAACACCGAAATTGCATCGGGATTGAATACAACAGTCACCATGCGCACTTTCCTCCATGGGAGTAATGTCTCAAACAGTCCACGCTTTGATCGTTCCCTGGAAAACCAGTAGTAGTTTCCGATGCAAATCTGGAGGTATTATGAAATCTGTGGACTATCTGAGTGTTGATGAAACACAGAAATTGCATCGGGATTGAATACAACAGTCACCATGCGCAATTACTCCATGGGAGTAATGTCTCAAACAGTCTACGCTTTGATGGATCCCTGGAAGACCAGTAGTAGTTTCCGATTCACATCTGGAGGCATTCTGTAATCTGTGGACTGTCAGAGTGTTGATGAAACACAGAAATTGCATCGGGATTGAATACAACAGTCACCATGCGCACTTTCCTCCATGGGAGTAATGCCTCATACGATCTACGCTTTGATCGTTCCCTGGAGGACCAGTAGTAGCTTCCGATGCACATCTGGAGGCATTTTGTAATCTGTGGACTATCAGAGTGTTGACGAAACGTAGAAATTGCATCGGGAATGAATACAACAGTCACAATGCGCACTTTCCTCCATGGGAGTAATGTCACAAACAGTTTAGGCTTTGAGCGTTCCCTGGAAGACCAGCAGTAGTTTCTGACGCACATCTGGAGGCATTTTGTAATCTGTGGACTATCGGAGTGTTGATGAAACACAGAAATTGCATCGGGATTGAATACAAAAGTCACCATGCGCACTTTCCTCCATGGGTGCAATGTCTCAAACAGTTTACGCTTTGATCGTTCCCTGGAAGACCAGTAGTAGTTTCCGATGCTCATCTGGAGGCATTCTGTAATCTGTGGACTTTCGAAGTGTTGATGAAACACAGAAAATGCATCGGGATTGTATTCAACAAGCACCATGCAGGCTTTTCTCCATGGGAGTAATGCCTCAAACAGTCTACGCTTTGATCGTTCCCTGGAAGACCAGTTGTAGTTTCCGATACAGATCTGGAGGCATTCTGTAATTTGTGGACTATCAGAGTGTTGATGAAACACAGAAATTGCATCGTGGTGAATACAACAGTCACCATGCGCACTTTCCTCCATGGGAGTAATGTCTCAAACAGTCTTTGCTTTGATCGTTCCCTGGAAGACCAGTAGTAGTTTCCGATGCACATCTGGAGGCATTCTGTAATCTGTGGAATATCTGAGTGTTGATGAAACACATAAATTGCATCGGGATTGAATACAACAGTCACCATGCGCAATTCCTCCATGGGAGTAATGTCTCAAACAGTCTACGCTTTGATCGTTCCCTGGAAGACCAGTAGTAGTTTCTGATGCACATCTGGAGGCATTCTGTAAACTGTGGACCTTCAAAGTGTTGATGATTCACAGAAATTGCATCGGGATTGAATACAACAGTCACCATGCGCAATTCCTCCATGGGAGTAATGTCTCAAACAGTCTACGCTTTGATGGATCCCTGGAAGACCAGTAGTAGTTTCCGATTCACATCTGGAGGCATTCTGTAATCTGTGGACTATCAGAGTGTTGATGAAACACAGAAATTGCATCGGGATTGAATACAATAGTCACCATGCGCACTTTCCTCCATGGGAGTAATGTCTCAAACTGTCTACGCTTCGATCTTTCACTGGAAGACCAGTAATAGTTTCCGATGAACATCTGGAGGCATTCAGTAATCTGTGGACCTTCAAAGTGTTGATGAAACACAGAAATTGCATCGGGATTGAATACACAAGTCACCATGTGCACTTCCTCCATGTGAGTAATGTCTCAAACAGTCTACGATTTGATCGATCCCTGGAAGACCAGTAGTAGTTTCCGATGCACATCTGGAGGCATTCTGTAATCTGTGGACTATCAGAGTGTTGATGAAACACCGAAATTGCATCGGGATTGAATACAACAATCACCATGCGCACTTTCCTCCATGGGAGTATTGTCTCAAACAGTCTACGCTTTGATCGTTCCCTGGAAGACCAGTAGTAGTTTCCGATGCAAATCTGGAGGTATTATGAAATCTGTGGACTATCTGAGTGTTGATGAAACACAGAAATTGCATCGGGATTGAATACAACAGTCACCATGCGCAATTACTCCATGGGAGTAATGTCTCAAACAGTCTACGCTTTGATGGATCCCTGGAAGACCAGTAGTAGTTTCCGATTCACATCTGGAGGCATTCTGTAATCTGTGGACTATCAGAGTGTTGACGAAACGTAGAAATTGCATCGGGAATGAATACAACAGTCACCATGCGCAATTTCCTCCATGGGAGTAATGTCACAAACAGTTTACGCTTTGAGCGTTCCCTGGAAGACCAGCAGTAGTTTCTGATGCACATCTGGAGGCATTCTGTAAACTGTGGACCTTCAAAGTGTTGATGAAACACAGAAATTGCATCGGGAATGAATACAACAGTCACCATGCGCAATTTCCTCCATGGGAGTAATGTCACAAACAGTTTACGCTTTGAGCGTTCCCTGGAAGACCAGCAGTAGTTTCTGATGCACATCTGGAGGCATTCTGTAAACTGTGGACCTTCAAAGTGTTGATGAAACACAGAAATTGCATCGGGATTGAATACAATAGTCACCATGCGCACTTTCCTCCATGAGAGTAATGTCTCAAACAGTCTACGCTTTGATCTTTCCCTGGAAGACCAGTATTAGTTTCCGATGCACATCTGGAGGCATTTTGTAATCTGTGGACTATCGGAGTGTTGATGAAACACAGAAATTGCATCGGGATTGAATACAAAAGTCACCATGCGCACTTTCCTCCATGGGTGCAATGTCTCAAACAGTTTACGCTTTGATCGTTCCCTGGAAGACCAGTAGTAGTTTCCGATGCTCATCTGGAGGCATTCTGTAATCTGTGGACTTTCGAAGTGTTGATGAAACACAGAAAATGCATCGGGATTGTATTCAACAAGCACCATGCAGGCCTTTCTCTATGGGAGTAATGCCTCAAACAGTCTACGGTTTGATCGTTCCCTGGAAGACCAGTTGCAGTTTCCGATACAGATCTGGAGGCATTCTGTAATCTGTGGACTATCAGAGTGTTGATGAAACACAGAAATTGCATCGTGATTGAATACAACAGTCACCATGCGCACTTTCCTCCATGGGAGTAATGTCTCAAACAGTCTTTGCTTTGATCGTTCCCTGGAAGACCAGTAGTAGTTTCCGATGCACATCTGGAGGCATTCTGTAATCTGTGGAATATCTGCGTGTTGATGAAACACAGAAATTGCATCGGGATAGAATACAACAGTCACCATGCGCACTTTCCTCCATGGGAGTAATGTCTCAAACAGTCTACGCTTTGATGGTTCCCTTTGAGACCAGTAGAAGTTTCCGATTCACATCTGGATTCATTCTGTAACCTGTGGACTAGCAGAGTGTTGATGAAACACAGAAATAGCATCGGGATTGAATACAACAGTCACCATGCGCACTTTCCTCAATGGGAGTATTGTCTCAAACAGTCTACGCTTTGATCGTTCCCTGGAAGACCAGTAGTAGTTTCTGATGCACATCTGGAGGCATTCTGTAAACTGTGGACCTTCAAAGTGTTGATGAAACACAGAAATTGCATCGGGATTGAATACAACAGTCACCATGCGCACTTTCCTCCATGGGAGTAATGTCTCAAACAGTATACGCTTTAATCGTTCCCTGGAAGACAAGTAGTAGTTTCCGATGTACATCAGGAGGCATCTGTAGGCTGTGGACCTTCAAAGTGTTGATGAAACACAGAAGTTGCATCGGGATTCAATACAACAGTCACCATACGCACTTTCCTCTATGAGAGTAATGTCTCAAACAGTCTACGCTTTGATCTTTCCCTGGAAGACCAGTATTAGTTACCGATGCACATCTGGAGGCATTTTGTAATCTGTGGACTATCGGAGTGTTGATGAAACACAGAAATTGCATCGAGATTGAATACAACACCCACCATGCGCACTTTCCTCAATGGTTGTAATGTCTCAAACAGTTTTCGCTTTGATCGGTCCCTGGAAGACCAGTAGTAGTTTCCGATGCGCATCTGGAGGCATTCTGTAATCTGTGGACTATCAGAGTGTCGATGAAACACAGAAATTGCATCGGGATTGAAAACAGCAGTCACCATGCGCACATTCCTACATAGGAGTAATGTCTCAAACAGTCTTCGCTTTGATCGTTCCCTGGAAGACCAGTAGTAGTTTCCGATGCACATCTGGAGGCATTCTGTATTCTGTGGACCTTCAAACTTTTGATGAAACACAGAAATTGCTTCCGTATGGAATACATCAGTCACCATGCGCACTTTGCTCCATGTGCGTAATGTCTCAATCAGTCTACGATTTGATCGTTCCCTGGAAGACCAGTAGTAGTTTCCGATGCACATCTGGAGGCATTCTGTAATCTGTGGACCTTCAAAGTGTTGATGAAACACAGAAATTGCATCGGGATTGAATACAACAGTCACCATGTGCACTTTCCTCCATGTGAATAATGTCTCAAACAGTCTACGATTTGATCGATCCCTGGAAGACCAGTAGTAGTTTCCGATGCACATCTGGAGGTATTATGTAATCTGTGGACTATCTGAGTGTTGATGAAACACAGAAATTGCATCGGGATTGAATACAACAGTCACCTTGCGAATTCCTCCATGGGAGTAATGTCTCAAACAGTCTACGCTTTGATGGATCCCTGGAAGACCAGTAGAGGTTTCCGATTAACATCTGGAGGCATTCTGAAATCTGTGGACCATCAAAGTGTTGATGAAACACAGAAATTGCATCGGGATTGAATACAACAGTCACCATGTGCACTTTCCGCCATGTGAGTAATGTCTCAAACAGTCTACGATTTGATCGATCCCTGGAGGACCAGTAGAAGTTTCCGATGCAAATCTGGAGGTATTATGTAATCTGTGGACTATCTGAGTGTTGATGAAACACAGAAATTGCATCGGGATTGAATACAACAGTCACCATGCGCAATTCCTCCATGGGAGTAATGTCTCAAACAGTCTACGCTTTGATGGATCCCTGGAAGACCAGTAGTAGTTTCCGATTCACATCTGGAGGCATTGTGTAATCTGTGGACTGTCAGAGTGTTGATGAAACACAGAAATTGCATCGGGATTGAATACAATAGTCACCATGCACACTTTCCTCCTTGGGAGTAATGTCTCAAACTGTCTACGCTTGGATCTTTCCCTGGAAGACCAGTAATAGTTTCCGATGCACATCTGGAGGCATTCTGTAATCTGTGGACCTTCAAAGTGTCGATGAAACACAGAAATTGCATCGGGATTGAATACAACAGTCACCATGTGCACTTTCCTCCATGTGAGTAATGTCTCAAACAGTCTACGATTTGATCGATCCCTGGAAGACCAGTAGTAGTTTCCGATGCACATCTGGAGGCATTCTGTAATCTGTGGACTATCAGAGTGTTGATGAAACACAGAAATTGTATCGGGATTGAATACAACAGTCACCATGCGCACTTTCCTCCATGGGAGTAATGCCTCATACGATCTACGCTTTGATCGTTCCCTGGAAGACCAGTAGTAGCTTCCGATGCACATCTGGAGGCATTTTGTAATCTGTGGACTATCAGAGTGTTGACGAAACGTAGAAATTGCATCGGGAATGAATACAACAGTCACCATGCGCAATTTCCTCCATGGGAGTAATGTCTCAGACAGTCTACGCTTTGATCGTTCTCTGGAAGACCAGTAGTAGTTTCTGATGCACATCTGGAGGCATTCTGTAAACTGTGGACCTTCAAAGTGTTGATGAAAGACAGAAATTGTATCGGGATTGAATACAACAGTCACCATGCGCACTTTCTTCCATGGGAGTAATGTCTCAAACAGTCTTTGCTTTGATCGTTCCCTGGAAGACCAGTAGTAGTTTCTGATGCACATCTTGAGGCATTCTGTAAACTGTGGTCGTTCAAAGGGGTGATGAAACACAGAAATTGCATCGGGATTGAATACAACAGTCACCATGTGCACTTTCCTCCATGGGAGTAATGTCTCAAACAGTCTATGCTTTAATCGTTCCCTGGAAGGCAAGTAGTAGTTTCCGATGTACATCTGGAGGCATTCTGTAAGCTGTGGACCTTCAAAGTGTTGATAAAACACAGAACTTGCATCGGGATTCAATACAACAGTCACCATACGCACTTTCCTCCATGAGAGTAATGTCTCAAACAGTCTACGCTTTGATCTTTCCCTGGAAGACCAGTATTAGTTTCCGATGCACATCTGGAGGCATTTTGTAATCTGTGGACTATCGGAGTGTTGATGAAACACAGAAATTGCATCGGGATTGAATACAAAAGTCACCATGCGCACTTTCCTCCATGGGTGCAATGTCTCAAACAGTTTACGCTTTGATCGTTCCCTGGAAGACCAGTAGTAGTTTCCGATGCTCATCTGGAGGCATTCTGTAATCTGTGGACTTTCGAAGTGTTGATGAAACACAAAAAATGCATCGGGATTGTATTCAACAGGCACCATGCAGGCTTTTCTCCAAGGGAGTAATGCCTCAAACAGTCTACGCTTTGATCGTTTCCTGGAAGACCAGTTGTAGTTTCCGATACAGATCTGGAGGCATTCTGTAATCTGTGGACTATCAGAGTGTTGATGAAACACAGAAATTGCATCGTGATTGAATACAACAGTCACCATGCGCACTTTCCTCCATGGGAGTAATGTCTCAAACAGTCTTTGCTATGATCGTACACTGGAAGACCAGTAGTAGTTTCCTATGCACTTCTGGAGGCATTCTGTAATCTGTGGACTATTAGAGTGTCGATGAAACACAGAAATTGCATCGAGATTGAATACAACATCCACCATGCGCACTTTCCTCAATGGTTGTAATGTCTCAAACAGTTTACGTTTTGATCGTTCCCTGGAAGACCAGTAGTAGTTTCCGATGCACATCTGGAGGCATTCTGTAATCTGTGGAATATCTAAGTGTTGATGAAACACAGAAAATGCATCGGGATTGTATTCAACAGGCACCATGCAGGCTTTTCTCCATGGGAGTAATGTCTCAATCAGTCTACGCTTTGATGGTTTCCTTTGAGACCAGTAGTAGTTTCCGCATCACATCTGGATTCGTTCTGTAATCTGTGGACTAGCAGAGTGTTGATGAAACACAGAAATAGCATCGGGATTGAATACAACAGTCACCATGTGCACTTTCCGCCATGTGAGTAATGTCTCAAACAGTCTACGCTTTGATCGTTCCCTGGAAGACCAGTAGTAGTTTCCGATTCACATCTGGAGGCATTGTGTAATCTGTGGACTGTCAGAGTGTTGATGAAACACAGAAATTGCATCGGGATTGAATACAATAGTCACCATGCACACTTTCCTCCATGGGAGTAATGTCTCAAACTGTCTACGCTTGGATCTTTCCCTGGAAGAACAGTAATAGTTTCCGATGCACATCTGGAGGCATTCTGTAATCTGTGGACCTTCAAAGTGTTGATGAAACACAGAAATTGCATTGGGATTGAATACAACAGTCACCATGTGCACTTTCCTCCATGTGAGTAATGTCTCAAACAGTCTACGATTTGATCGATCCCTGGAAGACCAGTAGTAGTTTCCGATGCACATCTGGAGGCATTCTGTAATCTGTGGACTATCAGAGTGTTGATGAAACACAGAAATTGCATCGGGATTGAATACAACAGTCACCATGCGCACTTTCCTCCATGGGAGTAATGTCTCAAACAGTCTACGCTTTGATCGTTCCCTGGAAGACCAGTAGTAGTTCCCGATGCAAATCTGGAGGTATTATGAAATCTGTGGACTATCTGAGTGTTGAAACTTCCTGGCAGATTAAAACTGTGTGCCCGACCGAGACTCGAACTCGGGACCTTTGCCTTTCGCGGGCAAGTGCTCTACCAACTGAGCTACCGAAGCACGACTCACGACCGGTACTCACAGCTTTACTTCTGCCAGTATCCGTCTCCTACCTTCCAAACTTTACAGAAGCCCTTCTGCGAAACATGCAGAACTAGCACTCCTGAAAGAAAGGATACTGTGGAGACATGGCTTAGCCACAGCCTGGGGGATGTTTCCAGAATGAGATTTTCACTCTGCAGCGGAGTGTGCGCTGATATGAAACTTCCTGGCAGATTAAAACTGTGTGCCCGACCGAGACTCGAACTCGGGACCTTTGCCTTTCGCGGGCAAGTGCTCTACCAACTGAGCTACCGAAGCACGACTCACGACCGGTACTCACAGCTTTACTTCTGAGAGTATCCGTCTCGTGCTTCGGTAGCTCAGTTGGTAGAGCACTTGCCCGCGAAAGGCATAGGTCCCGAGTTCGAGTCTCGGTCGGGCACACAGTTTTAATCTGCCAGGAAGTTTCATATCAGCGCACACTCCGCTGCAGAGTGAAAATCTCATTCTGGAAACATCCCCCAGGCTGTGGCTAAGCCATGTCTCCACAGTATCCTTTCTTTCAGGAGTGCTAGTTCTGCATGTTTCGCAGAAGAGCTTCTGTAAAGTTTGGAAGGTAGGAGACGGATACTGGCAGAAGTAAAGCTGTGAGTACCGGTCGTGAGTCGTGCTTCGGTAGCTCAGTTGGTAGAGCACTTGCCCGCGAAAGGAAAGGTCCCGAGTTCGAGTCTCGGTCGGGCACACAGTTTTAATCTGCCAGGAAGTTTCATATCAGCGCACACTCCGCTGCAGAGTGGAAATCTCATTCTGGTATCTGAGTGTTGATGAAACACTGAAATTGCATCGGGATTGAATACAACAGTCACCAATCGCAATTCCTCCATGGGAGAATGGCTCAAACAGTCTACGCTTTGATGGATCCCTGGAAGACCAGTAGTAGTTTCCGATTCACATCTGGAGGCATTCTATAATCTGTGGACTGTCAGAGTGTTGATGAAACACAGAAATTTCATCGGGATTGAATACAACAGTAACCATGCGCACTTTCCTCCATGGGAGTAATGCCTCATACGATCTACGCTTTGATCGTTCCCTGGAAGACCAGTAGTAGCTTCCGATGCACATCTGGAGGCATTTTGTAATCTGTGGACTATCAGAGTGTTGACGAAACGTAGAAATTGCATCGGGAATGAATACAACAGTCACCATGCGCAATTTCCTCCATGGGAGTAATGTCTCAGACACTCTACGCTTTGATCGTTCTCTGGAAGACCAGTAGTAGTTTCTGATGCACATCTGGAGGCATTCTGTAAACTGTGGTTTCTCAAAGGGGTGATGAAACACAGAAATTGCATCGGGATTGAATACAACAGTCACCATGTGCACTTTCCTCCATGGGAGTAATGTCTCAAACAGTCTACGCTTTAATCGTTCCCTGGAAGGCAAGTAGTAGTTTCCGATGTACATCTGGAGGCATTCTGTAAGCTGTGGACCTTCAAAGTGTTGATAAAACACAGAACTTGCATCGAGATTCAATACAACAGTCACCATACGCACTTTCCTCCATGAGAGTAATGTCTCAAACAGTCTACGCTTTGATCTTTCACTGGAAGACCAGTATTAGTTTCCGATGCTCATCTGGAGGCATTCTGTAATCTGTGGACTTTCGAAGTGTTGATGAAACACAGAAAATGCATCGGGATTGTATTCAACAGGCACCATGCAGGCTTTTCTCCATGGGAGTAATGCCTCAAACAGTCTACGCTTTGATCGTTCCCTGGAAGACCAGTTGTAGTTTCCGATACAGATCTGGAGGCATTCTGTAATCTGTGGACTATCAGAGTGTTGATGAAACACAGAAATTGCATCGTGATTGAATACAACAGTCACCATGCGCACTTTCCTCCATGGGAGTAATGTCTCACACAGTCTTTGCTATGATCGTACCCTGGAAGACCAGTAGTAGTTTCCGATGCACTTCTGGAGGCAATCTGTAATCTGTGGACTATCAGAGTGTCGATGAAACACAGAAATTGCATCGAGATTGAATACAACATCCACCATGCGCACTTTCCTCAATGGTTGTAATGTCTCAAACAGTTTACGTTTTGATCGTTCCCTGGAAGACCAGTAGTAGTTTCCGATGCACATCTGGAGGCATTCTGTAATCTGTGGAATATCTAAGTGTTGATGAAACACAGAAAATGCATCGGGATTGTATTCAACAGGCACCATGCAGGCTTTTCTCCATGGGAGTAATGTCTCAAACAGTCTACGCTTTGATGGTTCCCTTTAAGACCAGTAGTAGTTTCCGCATCGCATCTGGATTCGTTCTGTAATCTGTGGACTAGCAGAGTGTTGATGAAACACAGAAATAGCATCGGGATTGAATACAACAGTCATTATGAGCATCTTCCTCCATGGGAGTAATGTCTCAAACAGTCTACGCTTTGATCGTTCCCTGGAAGTCATTGTAATAGTTTCCAATGCACATCTGGAGGCATTCTGTAATCTGTGGACTATCAGAGTGTCGATGAAACACAGAAATTGAATCGGGATTGAATACAACAGTCACCATGTGCACTTTCCTCCATGTGAGTAATGTCTCAAACAGTCTACGATTTGATCGATCCCTGGAAGACCAGTAGTAGTTTCCGATGCACATCTGGAGGCATTCGGTAATCTGTGGACTATCAGAGTGTTGATGAAACACAGAAATTGCTTCGGTATGGAATACATCAGTCACCATGCGCACTTTCCTCCATGGGAGTAATGTGTCAAACTGTCTACGTTTTAATCGTTCCCTGGAAGACCAGTAGTAGTTTCCGATGCTCATCTGGAGGCATTCTGTAATCTGTGGACCTTCAAACTTTTGATGAAACACAGAAATTTCTTTGGTATGGAATACATCAGTCACCATGCGCACTTTCCTCCATGTGAGTAATGTCTCAATCAGTCTACGATTTGATCGTTCCCTGGAAGACCAGTAGTAGTTTCCGATGCACATCTGGAGGCATTCTGAAATCTTTCGACTGTCAGAGTGTTGATGAAACACAGAAATTTCATTGTGATTGAATACAATAGTCACCATGCGCACTTTCCTCCATGGGAGTAATGTCTCAAACTGTCTACGCTTGGATCTTTCCTGGAAGACCAGTAATAGTTTCCGATGCACATCTGGAGGCATTCTGTAATCTGTGGACCTTCAAAGTGTTGATGAAACACAAAAATTGCATCGGGATTGAATACAACAGTCACCATGTGCACCTTCCTCCATGTGAGTAATGTCTCAAACAGTCTACGATTTGATCTATCCCTGGAAGACCAGTAGTAGTTTCCGATGCACATCAGGAGGCATTCTGAAATCTGTGGACTATCAGAGTGTTGATGAAACATAGAAATTGCATCGGGATTGAATACAACAGTCACCATGCGCAATTCCTCCATGGGAGTAATGTCTCAAACAGTCTACGCTTTGATGGATCCCTGGAAGACCAGTAGTAGTTTCCGATTCACATCTGGAGGCATTCTGTAATCTGTGGACTGTCAGAGTGTTGATGAAACACAGAAATTGCATCGGGATTGAATACAATCCACACCATGCGCACTTCCTCCATGGGAGTAATGTCTCAAACTGTCTACGCTTGGATTTTTCCCTGGAAGACCAGTAATAGTTTCCGATGCACATCTGGAGGCATTCTGTAATCTGTGGACCTTCAAAGTGTTGATGAAACACAGAAATTGCATCGGGATTGAATACAACTGTCACCATGTGCACTTTCCTCCATGTGAGTAATGTCTCAAACAGTCTACGATTTGATCGATCCCTGGAAGACCAGTAGTAGTTTCCGATGCACATCTGGAGGCATTCTGTAATCTGTGGACTATCAGAGTGTTGATGAAACACAGAAATTGCATCGGGATTGAATACAACAGTCACCATGCGCACTTTCCTCCATGGGAGTAATGTCTCAATCAGTCTACGCTTTGATCGTTCCCTGGAAGACCAGTAGTAGTTTCCGATGCAACTCTAGAGGTATTATGTAATCTGTGGACTATCTGAGTGTTGAAGAAACACAGAAATTGCATCGGGATTGAATACAACAGTCACCATGCACAATTCCTCCATGGGAGTAATGTCTCAAACAGTCTACGCTTTGATGGATCCCTGAAAGACCAGTAGTAGTTTCCGATTCACATCTGGAGGCATTCTGTAATCTCTGGACTGTCAGAGTGTTGATGAAACACAGAAATTGCATCGGGATTGAATACAACAGTCACCATGCACAATTCCTCCATGGGAGTAATGTCTCAGACAGTCTAGGCTTTGACCGTTCCCTGGAAGACCAGTAGTAGTTTCTGATGCACATCTGGAGGCATTCTGTAAACTGTGGACCTTCAAAGTGTTGATGAAACACAGAAATTGTATCGGGATTGTATACAACAGTCACCATGCTCACTTTCTTCCATGGGAGTAATGTCTCAAACAGTCTTTGCTTTGATCGTTCCCTGGAAGACCAGTAGTAGTTTCTGATGCACATCTTGAGGCATTCTGTAAACTGTGGTCCTTCAAAGGGGTGATGAAACACAGAAATTGCATCGGGATGGAATACAACAGTCACCATGCGCACTTTCCTGCGTGGGACTAATGTCTCAAACTGTCTACGCTTTGATCCTTCCCTGGAAGACCAGTAGTAGTTTCTGATGCACATCTGGAGGCATTCTGTAATCTGTGGACTGTCAGAGTGTTGATGAAACACAGAAATTGCATCGGGATTGAATACAATAGTCACCATGCACACTTTCCTCCATGGGAGTAATGTCTCAAACTGTCTACGCTTGGATCTTTCCCTGGAAGACCAGTAATAGTTTCCGATGCACATCTGGAGGCATTCTGTAATCTGTGGACCTTCAAAGTGTTGATGAAACACAGAAATTGCATTGGGATTGAATACAACAGTCACCATGTGCACTTTCCTCCATGTGAGTAATGTCTCAAACAGTCTACGATTTGATCGATCCCTGGAAGACCAGTAGTAGTTTCCGATGCACATCTGGAGGCATTCTGTAATCTGTGGACTATCAGAGTGTTGATGAAACACAGAAATTGCATCGGGATTGAATACAACAGTCACCATGCGCACTTTCCTCCATGGGAGTAATGTCTCAATCAGTCTACGCTTTGATCGTTCCCAGGAAGACCAGTAGTAGTTCCCGATGCAAATCTGGAGGTATTATGAAATCTGTGGACTATCTGAGTGTTGATGAAACACTGAAATTGCATCGGGATTGAATACAACAGTCACCAATCGCAATTCCTCCATGGGAGAATGGCTCAAACAGTCTACGCTTTGATGGATCCCTGGAAGACCAGTAGTAGTTTCCGATTCACATCTGGAGGCATTCTATAATCTGTGGACTGTCAGAGTGTTGATGAAACACAGAAATTTCATCGGGATTGAATACAACAGTAACCATGCGCACTTTCCTCCATGGGAGTAATGCCTCATACGATCTACGCTTTGATCGTTCCCTGGAAGACCAGCAGTAACTTCCGATGCACATCTGGAGGCATTTTGTAATCTGTGGACTATCAGAGTGTTGACGAAACGTAGCAATTGCATCGGGAATGAATACAACAGTCACCATGCGCAATTTCCTCCATGGGAGTAATGTCTCAGACAGTCTACGCTTTGATCGTTCTCTGGAAGACCAGTAGTAGTTTCTGATGCACATCTGGAGGCATTCTGTAAACTGTGGACCTTCAAAGTGTTGATGAAAGACAGAAATTGTATCGGGATTGAATACAACAGTCACCATGCGCACTTTCTTCCGTGGGAGTAATGTCTCAAACAGTCTTTGCTTTGATCGTTCCCTGGAAGACCAGTAGTAGTTTCTGATGCACATCTTGAGGCATTCTGTAAACTGTGGTTCTTCAAAGGGGTGATGAAACACAGAAATTGCATCGGGATTGAATACAACAGTCACCATGTGCACTTTCCTCCATGGGAGTAATGTCTCAAACAGTCTACGCTTTAATCGTTCCCTGGAAGGCAAGTAGTAGTTTCCGATGTACATCTGGAGGCATTCTGTAAGCTGTGGACCTTCAAAGTGTTGATAAAACACAGAACTTGCATCGGGATTCAATACAACAGTCACCATACGCACTTTCCTGCATGAGAGTAATGTCTCAAACAGTCTACGCTTTGATCTTTCCCTGGAAGACCAGTATTAGTTTCCGATGCTCATCTGGAGGCATTCTGTAATCTGTAGACTTTCGAAGTGTTGATGAAACACAGAAAATGCATCGGGATTGTATTCAACAGGCACCATGCAGGCTTTTCTCCATGGGAGTAATGCCTCAAACAGTCTACGCTTTGATCGTTCCCTGGAAGACCAGTTGTAGTTTCCGATACAGATCTGAAGGCATTCTGTAATCTGTGGACTATCAGAGTGTTGATGAAACACAGAAATTGCATCGTGATTGAATACAACAGTCACCATGCGCACTTTCCTCCATGGGAGTAATGTCTCAAACTGTCTTTGCTATGATCGTACCCTGGAAGACCAGTAGTAGTTTCCGATGCACTTCTGGAGGCATTCTGTAATCTGTGGAATATCTAAGTGTTGATGAAACACAGAAAATGCATCGGGATTGTATTCAACAGGCACCATGCAGGCTTTTCTCCATGGGAGTAATGTCTCAAACAGTCTACGTTTTGATGGTTCCCTTTGAGACCAGTAGTAGTTTCCGCATCACATCTGGATTCGTTCTGTAATCTGTGGACTAGCAGAGTGTTGATGAAACACAGAAATAGCATCGGGATTGAATACAACAGTCATTATGAGCATCTTCCTCCATGGGAGTAATGTCTCAAACAGTCTACGCTTTGATCGTTCCCTGGAAGTCATTGTAATAGTTTCCAATGCACATCTGGAGGCATTCTGTAATCTGTGGACTATCAGAGTGTCGATGAAACACAGAAATTGAATCGGGATTGAATACAACAGTCACCTTGTGCACTTTCCTCCATGTGAATAATGTCTCAAACTGTCTACGATTTGATCGATCCCTGGAAGACCAGTAGTAGTTTCCGATGCACATCTGGAGGCATTCTGTAATCTGTGGACTATCAGAGTGTTGATGAAACACAGAAATTGCTTCGGTATGGAATACATCAGTCACCATGCGCACTTTCCTCCATGGGAGTAACGTGTCAAACTGTCTACGTTTTAATCGTTCCCTGGAAGACCAGTAGTAGTTTCCGATGCTCATCTGGAGGCATTCTGTAATCTGTGGACCTTCAAACTTTTGATGAAACACAGAAATTGCTTTAGTATGGAATACATCAGTCACCATGCGCACTTTCCTCCATGTAAGTAATGTCTCAATCAGTCTACGATTTGATCGTTCCCTGGAAGACCAGTAGTAGTTTCCGATGCACATCTGGAGGCATTCTGTAATCTGTGGACTGTCAGAGTGTTGATGAAACACTGAAATTTCATTGTGATTGAATACAATAGTCACCATGCGCACTTTCCTCCATGGGAGTAATGTCTCAAACTGTCTACGCTTGGATCTTTCCTGGAAGACCAGTAATAGTTTCCGATGCACATCTGGAGGCATTCTGTAATCTGTGGACCTTCAAAGTGTTGATGAAACACAGAAATTGCATCGGGATTGAATACAACAGTCACCATGCGCACTTTCCTCCAAGGGAGTAATGTCTCAAACAGTCTACGCTTTGATCGTTCCCAGGAAGACCAGTAGTAGTTTCCGATGCAAATCTGGAGGTATTATGTAATCTGTGGACTATCTGAGTGTTGATAAAACACAGAAATGGCATCGGGATTGAATACAACAGTCACCATGCGCAATTCCTCCATGGGAGTAATGTCTCAAACAGTCTACGCTTTGATGGATCCCTGGAAGACCAGTAGTAGTTTCCGATTCACATCTGGAGGCATTCTGTAATCTGTGGACTGTCAGAGTGTTGATGAAACACAGAAATTGCATCGGGATTGAATACAACAGTCACCATGCGCACTTCCCTGCATGGGAGTAATGTCTCAAACAGTCTACGCTTTAATCGTTCCCTGGAAGGCAAGTAGTAGTTTCCGATGTACATCTGGAGGCATTCTGTAAGCTGTGGACCTTCAAAGTGTTGATAAAACACAGAACTTGCATCGGGATTCAATACAACAGTCACCATACGCACTTTCCTGCATGAGAGTAATGTCTCAAACAGTCTACGCTTTGATCTTTCCCTGGAAGACCAGTATTAGTTTCCGATGCTCATCTGGAGGCATTCTGTAATCTGTAGACTTTCGAAGTGTTGATGAAACACAGAAAATGCATCGGGATTGTATTCAACAGGCACCATGCAGGCTTTTCTCCATGGGAGTAATGCCTCAAACAGTCTTCGCTTTGATCGTTCCCTGGAAGACCAGTTGTAGTTTCCGATACAGATCTGAAGGCATTCTGTAATCTGTGGACTATCAGAGTGTTGATGAAACACAGAAATTGCATCGTGATTGAATACAACAGTCACCATGCGCACTTTCCTCCATGGGAGTAATGTCTCAAACAGTCTTTGCTATGATCGTACCCTGGAAGACCAGTAGTAGTTTCCGATGCACTTCTGGAGGCATTCTGTAATCTGTGGAATATCTAAGTGTTGATGAAACACAGAAAATGCATCGGGATTGTATTCAACAGGCACCATGCAGGCTTTTCTCCATGGGAGTAATGTCTCAAACAGTCTACGTTTTGATGGTTCCCTTTGAGACCAGTAGTAGTTTCCGCATCACATCTGGATTCGTTCTGTAATCTGTGGACTAGCAGAGTGTTGATGAAACACAGAAATAGCATCGGGATTGAATACAACAGTCATTATGAGCATCTTCCTCCATGGGAGTAATGTCTCAAACAGTCTACGCTTTGATCGTTCCCTGGAAGTCATTGTAATAGTTTCCAATGCACATCTGGAGGCATTCTGTAATCTGTGGACTATCAGAGTGTCGATGAAACACAGAAATTGAATCGGGATTGAATACAACAGTCACCTTGTGCACTTTCCTCCATGTGAGTAATGTCTCAAACTGTCTACGATTTGATCGATCCCTGGAAGACCAGTAGTAGTTTCCGATGCACATCTGGAGGCATTCTGTAATCTGTGGACTATCAGAGTGTTGATGAAACACAGAAATTGCTTCGGTATGGAATACATCAGTCACCATGCGCACTTTCCTCCATGGGAGTAATGTGTCAAACTGTCTACGTTTTAATCGTTCCCTGGAAGACCAGTAGTAGTTTCCGATGCTCATCTGGAGGCATTCTGTAATCTGTGGACCTTCAAACTTTTGATGAAACACAGAAATTGCTTTGGTATGGAATACATCAGTCACCATGCGCACTTTCCTCCATGTGAGTAATGTCTCAATCAGCCTACGATTTGATCGTTCCCTGGAAGACCAGTAGTAGTTTCCGATGCACATCTGGAGGCATTCTGTAATCTGTGGACTGTCAGAGTGTTGATGAAACACTGAAATTTCATTGTGATTGAATACAATAGTCACCATGCGCACTTTCCTCCATGGGAGTAATGTCTCAAACTGTCTACGCTTGGATCTTTCCTGGAAGACCAGTAATAGTTTCCGATGCACATCTGGAGGCATTCTGTAATCTGTGGACCTTCAAAGTGTTGATGAAACACAGAAATTGCATCGGGATTGAATACAACAGTCACCATGCGCACTTTCCTCCAAGGGAGTAATGTCTCAAACAGTCTACGCTTTGATCGTTCCCTGGAAGACCAGTAGTAGTTTCCGATGCAAATCTGGAGGTATTATGTAATCTGTGGACTATCTGAGTGTTGATAAAACACAGAAATGGCATCGGGATTGAATACAACAGTCACCATGCGCAATTCCTCCATATGAGTAATGTCTCATCCAGTCTACGCTTTGATGGATCCCTGGAAGACCAGTAGTAGTTTCCGATTCACATCTGGAGGCATTCTGTAATCTGTGGACTGTCAGAGTGTTGATGAAACACAGAAATTGCATCGGGATTGAATACAATCCACACCATGCGCACTTCCTCCATGGGAGTAATGTCTCAAACTGTCTACGCTTGGATTTTTCCCTGGAAGACCAGTAATAGTTTCCGATGCACATCTGGAGGCATTCTGTAATCTGTGGACCTTCAAAGTGTTGATGAAACACAGAAATTGCATCGGGATTGAATACAACTGTCACCATGTGCACTTTCCTCCATGTGAGTAATGTCTCAAACAGTCTACGATTTGATCGATCCCTGGAAGACCAGTAGTAGTTTCCGATGCACATCTGGAGGCATTCTGTAATCTGTGGACTATCAGAGTGTTGATGAAACACAGAAATTGCATCGGGATTGAATACAACAGTCACCATGCGCACTTTCCTCCATGGGAGTAATGTCTCAATCAGTCTACGCTTTGATCGTTCCCTGGAAGACCAGTAGTAGTTTCCGATGCAAATCTAGAGGTATTATGTAATCTGTGGACTATCTGAGTGTTGAAGAAACACAGAAATTGCATCGGGATTGAATACAACAGTCACCATGCACAATTCCTCCATGGGAGTAATGTCTCAAACAGCCTACGCTTTGATGGATCCCTGGAAGACCAGTAGTAGTTTCCGATTCACATCTGGAGGCATTCTGTAATCTCTGGACTGTCAGAGTGTTGATGAAACACAGATATTGCATCGGGATTGAATACAACAGTCACCATGCGCACTTTCCTCCATGGGAGTAATGCCTCATACGATCTACGCTTTGATCGTTCCCTGGAAGAAGAGTAGTAGCTTCCGATGCACATCTGGAGGCATTTTGTAAACTGTGGACTATCAGAGTGTTGACGAAACGTAGAAATTGCATCGGGAATGAATATAACACTCACCATGCGCAATTTCCTCCATGGGAGTAATGTCTCAGACAGTCTAGGCTTTGACCGTTCCCTGGAAGACCAGTAGTAGTTTCTGATGCACATCTGGAGGCATTCTGTAAACTGTGGACCTTCAAAGTGTTATTGAAACACAGAAATTGTATCGGGATTGAATGCAACAGTCACCATGCTCACTTTCTTCCATGGGAGTAATGTCTCAAACAGTCTTTGCTTTGATCGTTCCCTGGAAGACCAGTAGTAGTTTCTGATGCACATCTTGAGGCATTCTGTAAACTGTGGTCCTTCAAAGGGGTGATGAAACACAGAAATTGCATCGGGATGGAATACAACAGTCACCATGCGCACTTTCCTCCGTGGGACTAATGTCTCAAACTGTCTACGCTTTGATCGTTCCCTGGAAGACCAGTAGTAGTTTCCGATGCACATCTGGAGGCATTTTGTAATATGTGGACCATCAAAGTGTTGATGAAACACAGAAATTGCATCGGGATTGAATACAACAGTCACCATGTGCACTTTCCTCCATGTGAGTAATGTCTCAAACAGTCTACGCTTTGATGGATCCCTGGAAGACCAGTAGTAGTTTCCGATTCACATCTGGAGGCATTCTGTAATCTCTAGACTGTCAGAGTGTTGATGAAACACAGATATTGCGTCGGGATTGAATACAACAGTCACCATGCGCACTTTCCTCCATGGGAGTAATGCCTCATACGATCTACGCTTTGATCGTTCCCTGGAAGACCAGTAGTAGCTTCCGATGCACATCTGGAGGCATTTTGTAAACTGTGGACTATCAGAGTGTTGACGAAACGTAGAAATTGCATCGGGAATGAATATAACAGTCACCATGCGCAATTTCCTCCATGGGAGTAATGTCTCGGACAGTCTACGCTTGGACCATTCCCTGGAAGACCAGTAGTAGTTTCTGATGCACATCTGGAGGCATTCTGTAAACTGTGGACCTTCAAAGTGTTGATGAAACACAGAAATTGTATCGGGATTGAATACAACAGTCTCCATGCGCACTTTCTTCCATGGGAGTAATGTCTCAAACAGTCTGCGCTTTGATCTTTCCCTGGAAGACCAGTATTAGTTTCCGATGCACATCTGGAGGCATTTTGTTATCTGTGGACTATCGGAGTGTTGATGAAACACAGAAATTGCATCGGGATTGAATACAAAGTCACCATGCGCACTTTCCTCCATGGGTGCAATGTCTCAAACAGTTTACGTTTGATCATTCCCTGGTAGACCAGTAGTAGTTTCCGATGCTCATCTGGAGGCATTCTGTAATCTGTGGACTTTCGAAGTGTTGATGAAACACAGAAAATGCATCGGGATTGTATTCAACAGGCACCATGCAGGCTTTTCTCCATAGGAGTAATGCCTCAAACAGTCTACGCTTTGATCGTTCCCTGGAAGACCAGTTGTAGTTTCCGATACAGATCTGGAGGCATTCTGTAATCTGTGGACCTTCAAACTTTTGATGAAACACAGAAATTGCTTCGGTATGGAATAGATCAGTCACCATGCGCACTTTCCTCCATGGGAGTAATGTCTCAACCAGTCTTTGCTTTGATCGTTCCCTGGAAGACCAGTAGTAGTTTCCGATGCACTTCTGGAGGCATTCTGTAATCTGTGGACTATCAGAGTGTCGATGAAACACAGAAATTGCATCGAGATTGAATACAACATCTACCATGCGCACTTTCCTCAAGGTTGTAATGTCTCAAACAGTTTACGCTTTGATCGTTCTCTGGAAGACCAGTAGTAGTTTCCGATGCACATCTGGAGGCATTCTGTAATCTGTGGAATATCTGAGTGTTGATTAAACACAGAAAATGCATCGGGATTGTATTCAACAGGCACCATGCAGGCTTTTCTCCATGGAGTAATGTCTCAAACAGTCTACGCTTTGATGGTTCCCTTTGAGACCAGTAGTAGTTTCCGCATCACATCTGGATTCGTTCTGTAATCTGTGGACTAGCAGAGTGTTGATGAAACACAGAAATAGCATCGGGATTGAATACAACAGTCACCATGCGCACTTTCCTCCATGGGAGTAATGTCTCAAACAGTCTACGCTTTGATGGATCCCTGGAAGACCAGTAGTAGTTTCCGATTCACATCTGGAGGCATTCTGTAATCTGTGTACTGTCAGAGTAATGATGAAACACAGATATTGCATCGGGATTGAATACAACAGTCACCATGCGCACTTTTCTCCATGGGAGTAATGCCTCATACGATCTACGCTTTGATCTTTCCCTGGAAGACCAGTATTAGTTTCCGATGCACATCTGGAGGCATTTTGTAATCTGTGGACTATCGGAGTGTTGATGAAACACAGAAATTGCATCGGGATTGAATTCAAAAGTCACCATGCGCACTTTCCTCCATGGGTGCAATGTCTCAAACAGTTTACGCTTTGATCGTTCCCTGGAAGACCAGTAGTAGCTTCCGATGCACATCTGGATGCATTTTGTAATCTGTGGACTATCAGAGTGTTGACGAAACGTAGAAATTGCATGAAAAATGAATATAACAGTCACCATGCGCAATTTCCTCCATGAGAGTAATGTCTCAAACAGTATTTGCTTTGATCGTTCCCTGGAAGACCAGTAGTAGTTTCCGATGCACATCTGGAGGCATTCTGTATTCTGTGGACCTTCAAACTTTTGATGAAACACAGAAATTGCTTCGGTATGGAATACATCAGTCACCATGCGCACTTTCCTCCATGGGAGTAATGTGTCAAACTGTCTACATTTTGAACGTTCCCTGGAAGACCAGTAGTAGTTTCCGATGCTCATCTGGAGGCATTGTGTAATCTGTGGACCTTCAAACTTTTGATGAAACACAGAAATTGCTTCGGTAAGGAATACATCAGTCACCATGCGCACTTTCCTCAATGTGAGTAATGTCTCAATCAGCCTACGATTTGATCGTTATCTGAAAGACCAGTAGTAGTTTCTGATGCACATCTGTAGGTATTCTGTAATCTGTGGACTATCAGAGTGTTGATGAAACACAGATATTGCATCGGGATTGAATACAATAGTCACCATGCGCACTTTCCTCCATGGGAGTAATGTCTCAAACTGTCTACGCTTGGATCTTTCCCTGGAAGACCAGTAATAGTTTCCGATGCACATCTGGAGGCATTCTGTAATCTGTGGACCTTCAAAGTGTTGATGAAACACAGAAATTGCATCGGGATTGAATACAACAGTCACCATGCGCACTTTCCTCCATGGGAGTAATGTCTCATACGATCTACGCATTGATCGTTCCCTGGAAGCCCAGTAGTAGCTTCCGATGCACATCTGGAGGCATTTTGTAATCTGTGGACTATCAGAGTGTTGACGAAACGTAAAAAATTGCATCGGGAATGAATATAACAGTCACCATGCGCAATTTCCTCCATGGGAGTAATGTCTCAGACAGTCTACGCTTTGACCGTTCCCTGGAAGACCAGTAGTAGTTTCTGATGCACATCTGGAGGCATTCTGTAAACTGTGGACCTTCAAAGTGTTGATGAAACACAGAGATTGTATCGGGATTGAATACAACAGTCACCATGCGCACTCTCTTCCATGGGAGTAATGTCTCAAACAGTCTGCGCTTTGATCTTTCCCTGGAAGACCAGTATTAGTTTCCGATGCACATCTGGAGGCATTTTGTTATCTGTGGACTATCGGAGTGTTGATGAAACACAGAAATTGCATCGGGATTGAATACAAAAGTCACCATGCGCACTTTCCTCCATGGGTGCAATGTCTCAAACAGTTTACGTTTGATCATTCCCTGGAAGACCAGTAGTAGTTTCCGATGCTCATCTGGAGGCATTCTGTAATCTGTGGACTTTCGAAGTGTTGATGAAACACAGAAAATGCATCGGGATTGTATTCAACAGGTACCATGCAGGCTTTTCTCCATAGGAGTAATGCCTCAAACAGTCTACGCTTTGATCGTTCCCTGGAAGACCAGTTGTAGTTTCCGATACAGATCTGGAGGCATTCTGTAATCTGTGGACCTTCAAACTTTTGATGAAACACAGAAATTGCTTCGGTATGGAATAGATCAGTCACCATGCGCACTTTCCTCCATGGGAGTAATGTCTCAACCAGTCTTTGCTTTGATCGTTCCCTGGAAGACCAGTAGGAGTTTCCGATGCACTTCTGGAGGCATTCTGTAATCTGTGGACTATCAAAGTGTCGATGAAACACAGAAATTACATCGGGATTGAATACAACATCTACCATGCGCACTTTCCTCAAGGTTGTAATGTCTCAAACAGTTTACGCTTTGATCGTTCTCTGGAAGACCAGTAGTAGTTTCCGATGCACATCTGGAGGCATTCTGTAATCTGTGGAATATCTGAGTGTTGATGAAACACAGAAAATGCATCGGGATTGTATTCAACAGGCACCATGCAGGCTTTTCTCCATGGAGTAATGTCTCAAACAGTCTACGCTTTAATGGTTCCCTTTGAGACCAGTAGTAGTTTCCGCATCACATCTGGATTCGTTCTGTAATCTGTGGACTAGCAGAGTGTTGATGAAACACAGAAATAGCATCGGGATTGAATACAACAGTCACCATGCGCACTTTCCTCCATGGGAGTAATGTCTCAAACAGTCTACGCTTTGATGGATCCCTGGAAGACCAGTAGTAGTTTCCGATTCATATCTGGAGGCATTCTGTAATCTGTGTACTGTCAGAGTGTTGATGAAACACAGATATTGCATCGGGATTGGATACAACAGTCACCATGCGCACTTTTCTCCATGGGAGTAATGCCTCATACGATCTACGCTTTGATCTTTCCCTGGAAGACCAGTATTAGTTTCCGATGCACATCTGGAGGCATTTTGTAATCTGTGGACTATCGGAGTGTTGATGAAACACAGAAATTGCATCGGGATTGAATACAAAAGTCACCATGCGCACTTTCCTCCATGGGTGCAATGTCTCAAACAGTTTACGCTTTGATCGTTCCCTGGAAGACCAGTAGTAGCTTCCGATGCACATCTGGATGCATTTTGTAATCTGTGGACTATCAGAGTGTTGACGAAACGTAGAAATTGCATGGGGAATGAATATAACAGTCACCATGCGCAATTTCCTCCATGAGAGTAATGTCTCAAACAGTCTACGCTTTGACCCTTCCCTGGAAGACCAGTAGCAGTTTCTGATGCACATCTGGAAGCATTCTGTAAACTGTGGACCTTCAAAGTGTTGATGAAACACAGAAATTGTATCGGGATTGAATACAACAGTCACCATGCGCACTTTCCTCCATGGGAGTAATGTCTCAAACAGTCTTTGCTTTGATCGTTCCCTGGAAGACCAGTAGTAGTTTCTGATGCACATCTTGAGGCATTCTGTACTCTGTGGTCCTTCAAAGGGGTGAAGAAACACTGAAATTGCATCGGGATAGAATACAACAGTCACCATGTGCACTTTCCTCCATGGGAAAAATGTCTCAAACAGTCTACGCTTTAATCGTTCCCTGGAAGACAAGTAGTAGTTTCCGATGTACATCTGGATTCATTCTGTATGCTGTGGACCTTCAAAGTGTTGATAAAACACAGAACTTGCATCGGGATTCAATACAACAGTCACCATACGCACTTTCCTCCATGAGAGTAATGTCTCAAACAGTCTACGCTTTGATCTTTCCCTGGAAGACCAGTAGAAGTTTCCGATGCTCATCTGGAGGCATTCTGTAATCTGTGGACTTTCGAAGTATTGATGAAACACAGAAAATGCATCGGGATTGTATTCAACAGGCACCATGCAGGCTTTTCTCCATGGAGTAATGTCTCAAACAGTCTACGCTTTAATGGTTCCCTTTGAGACCAGTAGTAGTTTCCGCATCACATCTGGATACGTTCTGTAATCTGTGGACTAGCAGAGTGTTGATGAAACACAGAAATAGCATCGGGATTGAATACAACAGTCACCATGCGCACTTTCCTCCATGGGAGTAATGTCTCAAACAGTCTACGCTTTGATGGATCCCTGGAAGACCAGTAGTAGTTTCCGATTCATATCTGGAGGCATTCTGTAATCTGTGTACTGTCAGAGTGTTGATGAAACACAGATATTGCATCGGGATTGGATACAACAGTCACCATGCGCACTTTTCTCCATGGGAGTAATGCCTCATACGATCTACGCTTTGATCTTTCCCTGGAAGACCAGTATTAGTTTCCGATGCACATCTGGAGGCATTTTGTAATCTGTGGACTATCGGAGTGTTGATGAAACACAGAAATTGCATCGGGATTGAATACAAAAGTCACCATGCGCACTTTCCTCCATGGGTGCAATGTCTCAAACAGTTTACGCTTTGATCGTTCCCTGGAAGACCAGTAGTAGCTTCCGATGCACATCTGGATGCATTTTGTAATCTGTGGACTATCAGAGTGTTGACGAAACGTAGAAATTGCATGGGGAATGAATATAACAGTCACCATGCGCACTTTCCTCCATGGGAGTAATGTCTCAAACTGTCTACGCTTGGATCTTTCCCTGGAAGACCAGTAATAGTTTCCGATGCACATCTGGAGGCATTCTGTAATCTGTGGACCTTCAAAGTGTTGATGAAACACAGAAATTGCATCGGGATTGAATACAACAGTCACCATGTGCACTTTCCTCCATGTGAGTAATGTCTCAAACAGTCTACGATTTGATCAATCCCTGGAAGACCAGTATTAGTTTCTGATGCACATCTGGAGGCATTCTGTAATCTGTGGACTATCAGAGTGTTGATGAAACACAGAAATTGCATCGTGATTGAATACAACAGTCACCATGCGCACTTTCCTCCATGGGAGTAATGTCTCGAACAGACTACGCTTTGATCGTTCCCTGGAAGACCAGTAGTAGTTTCCGATGCAAATCTGGAGGTATTATGTAATCTGTGGACTATCTGAGTGTTGATGAAACACAGAAATTGCATCGGGATTGAATACAACAGTCACCATGCGCACTTTCCTCCATGGGAGTAATGTCTCATATGATCTACGCATTGATCGTTCCCTGGAAGCCCAGTAGTAGCTTCCGATGCACATCTGGAGGCATTTTGTAATCTGTGGACTATCAGAGTGTTGACGAAACGTAAAAAATTGCATCGGGAAAGAATATAACAGTCACCATGCGCAATTTCCTCCATGGGAGTAATGTCTCAAACAGTCTACGCTTTGATCGTTCCCTGGAAGTCCAGTAGTAGTTTCTGATGCACATCTTGAGTCATTCTGTAAACTGTGGACCTTCAAAGTGTTGATGAAACACAGAAATTGCATAGGGATTGAATACAACAGTCACCATGTGTACTTTCCTAAATGGGAGTAATGTCTCAAACAGTCTACGCTTTGATCGTTCACTGGTAGACCAGTAGTAGTTTCCGATGTACATCTGGAGGCATTCTGTAAGCTGTGGACATTCAAAGTGTTGATAAAACACAGAAGTTGCATCGGGATTGAATACAACAGTCACCATGCGCACTTTCCTCCATGAGAGTAATGGCTCAAACAGTCAACGCTTTGATCGTTCCCTGGAAGACCAGTATTAGTTACACATGCATATCTGGAGGCATTTTCTAATCTGTGGACTAACACAGTGCTGATGAAACACAGAATTTGCATCGGGATTCAATACAACAGTCACCATGCGCACTTTCCTCCTTTGGAGTAATGTCTCAAGCAGTCTACGCTTTGATCGTTCCCTGGAATTCATTGTAATAGTTTCCGATGCACATCTGGAGGCATTCTGTAATCTGTGGACTATCAGAGTGTCGATGAAACACAGAAATTGCATCGGGATTCAAAACAACAGTCACCATGCGCACATTCCTACATAGGAGTAATGTCTCAAACAGTCTAAGCTTTGATCGTTCTTTGGAAGACCAGTAGTAGTTTCCGATGCACATCTGGAGGTATTTTGTAATCTGTGGACCTTCAAACTTTTGATGAAACACAGAAATTGCTTCGGTATGGAATACATCAGTCACCATGCGCTCTTTCCTCCATGGGAGTAATGTCTCAAACTATCTACGTTTTGATCGTTCCCTGGAAGACCAGTAGTAGTTTCCGATGCTCATCTGGAGGCATTCTGTAGTCTGTGGACTTTCAAACTTTTGATGAAACACAGAAATTGCTTCGGTACTGAATACATCAGTCACCATGCGCACTTTCCTCCATGTGAGTAATGTCTCAATCAGTCTACGATTTGATCGTTCCCTGGAAGACCAGTAGTAGTTTCCGATGCACATCTGGAGGCATTCTGTAATCCGTGGACTATCAGAGTGTTGATGAAACACAGAAATTGCATCGGGATTGAATACAACAGTCACCATGCGAACATTCCTCCATGGGAGTATAGTCTAAAACAGCATACGCTTTGATCGTTCCCTGGAAGACCAGTAGTAGTTTCCGATGCACATCTGGAGGCATTCTGTAATCTGTGGACCTTCAAACTTTTGATGAAACACAGAAATTGCTTCGGTACGGAATACATCAGTCACCATACGCACTTTGCTCCATGGGAGTAATGTCTCAAACTGTCTACGTTTTGAT
This sequence comes from Schistocerca gregaria, assembly GCF_023897955.1. NCBI lineage: Eukaryota > Metazoa > Arthropoda > Insecta > Orthoptera > Acrididae > Schistocerca > Schistocerca gregaria. Next base: position 4,701,969 of record NW_026061726.1, read on the forward strand.
CGTTCCCTGGAAGACCAGTAGTAGTTTCCGATGCTCATCTGGAGGCATTCTGTAACCTGCGGACTTTCAAACTTTTGATGAAACACAGAAATTGCTTCGGTACTGAATACATCAGTCACAATGCGCACTTTCCTCCATGTGAGTAATGTCTTAATCAGTCTACGATTTTATCGTTCCCTGGAAGACCAGTAGTAGTTTCAGATGCACATCTGGAGGCATTCTGTAATCTGTGGACTATCAGAGTGTTGATGAAACACAGAAATTGCATCGGGATTGAATACAATAGTCACCATGCGCACTTTCCTCCATGGGAGTAATGTCTCAAACTGTCTACGCTTCGATCTTTCCCTGGAAGACCAGTAATAGTTTCCGATGCACATCTGGAGGCATTCTGTAATCTGTGGACAATCGAAGTGTTGATAAAACACAGAAATTGCATCGGGATTGAATACAACAGTCACCATGCGCACTTTCCTCCATGGGAGTAATGTCTCAAACAGTCTACGCTTTGATCGTTCCCTGGAAGACCAGTAGTAGTTTTCGATGCAAATCTGGAGGCATTCTGTAATCTGTGGACTATCAGAGTGTTGATGAAACACATAAATTGCATCGGGGTTGAATACAACAGTCACCATGCCCACTTTCCTCCATGAGAGTAATGTCTCAAACAGTCTACGCTTTGATCGTTCCCTGGAAGACCAGTAGTAGTTTCCAATGCAAATCTGGAGGCATTCTGTAATCTGTGGACTATCAGAGTCTTGATGAAACACAGAAATTGCATCGTGATTGAATATAACAGTCACCATGCGCACTTTCCTCCATTGGAGTAATGTCTCAAGCAGTCTACGCTTTGATCGTTCCCTGGAATTCATTGTAATAGTTTCCGATGCACATCTGGAGGCATTCTGTAATCTGTGGACTATCAGAGTGTCGATGAAACACAGAAATTGCATCGGGATTCAAAACAACAGTCACCATGCGCACATTCCTACATAGGAGTAATGTCTCAAACAGTCTACGCTTTGATCGTTCCCTGGAAGACCAGTAGTAGTTTCCGATGCAAATCTGGAGGTATTATGTAATCTGTGGACTATCTGAGTGTTGATGAAACACAGAAATTGCCTCGGGATTGAATACAACAGTCACCATGCGCAATTCCTCCATGGGAGTAATGTCTCAAACAGTCTACGCTTTGATGGATCCCTGGAAGACCAGTAGTAGTTTCCGATTCACATCTGGAGGCATGCTGTAATCTGTGGACCATCAGAGTGTTGGTGAAACACAGAAATTGCATCGGGATTGAATACAACAGTCACCATGCGAACATTCCTCCATGGGAGTATAGTCTAATTCAGCATACGCTTTGATCGTTCCCTGGAAGACCAGTAGTAGTTTCCGATGCACATCTGGAGGCAATCTGTAATCTGTGGACCTTCAAACTTTTGATGAAACACAGAAATTGCTTCGGTATGGAATACATCAGTCACCATGCGCTCTTTGCTCCATGGGAGTAATGTCTCAAACTGTCTACGTTTTGATCGTTCCCTGGAAGACCAGTAGTAGTTTCCGATGCTCATCTGGAGGCATTCTGTAATCTGCGGACTTTCAAACTTTTGATGAAACACAGAAATTGCTTCGGTACTGAATACATCAGTCACAATGCGCACTTTCCTCCATGTGAGTAATGTCTTAATCAGTCTACGATTTTATCGTTCCCTGGAAGACCAGTAGTAGTTTCAGATGCACATCTGGAGGCATTCTGTAATCTGTGGACTATCAGAGTGTTGATGAAACACAGAAATTGCATCGGGATTGAATACAATAGTCACCTTGCGCACTTTCCTCCATGGGAGTAATGTCTCAAACTGTCTACGCTTCGATCTTTCCCTGGAAGACCAGTAATAGTTTCCGATGCACATCTGGAGGCATTCTGTAATCTGTGGACAATCAAAGTGTTGATAAAACACAGAAATTGCATCGGGATTGAATACAACAGTCACCATGCGCACTTTCCTCCATGGGAGTAATGTCTCAAACAGTCTACGCTTTGATCGTTCCCTGGAAGACCAGTAGTAGTTTCCGATGCAAATCTGGAGGCATTCTGTAATCTGTGGACTATCAGAGTGTTGATGAAACACATAAATTGCATCGGGGTTGAATACAACAGTCACCATGCCCACTTTCCTCCATGAGAGTAATGTCTCAAACAGTCTACGCTTTGATCGTTCCCTGGAAGACCAGTAGTAGTTTCCAATGCAAATCTGGAGGCATTCTGTAATCTGTGGACTATCAGAGTCTTGATGAAACACAGAAATTGCATCGTGATTGAATATAACAGTCACCATGCGCACTTTCCTCCATTGGAGTAATGTCTCAAGCAGTCTACGCTTTGATCGTTCCCTGGAATTCATTGTAATAGTTTCCGATGCACATCTGGAGGCATTCTGTAATCTGTGGACTATCAGAGTGTCGATGAAACACAGAAATTGCATCGGGATTCAAAACAACAGTCACCATGCGCACATTCCTACATAGGAGTAATGTCTCAAACAGTCTACGCTTTGATCGTTCCCTGGAAGACCAGTAGTAGTTTCCGATGCAAATCTGGAGGTATTATGTAATCTGTGGACTATCTGAGTGTTGATGAAACACAGAAATTGCCTCGGGATTGAATACAACAGTCACCATGCGCAATTCCTCCATGGGAGTAATGTCTCAAACAGTCTACGCTTTGATGGATCCCTGGAAGACCAGTAGTAGTTTCCGATTCACATCTGGAGGCATGCTGTAATCTGTGGACCATCAGAGTGTTGGTGAAACACAGAAATTGCATCGGGATTGAATACAACAGTCACCATGCGAACATTCCTCCATGGGAGTATAGTCTAATTCAGCATACGCTTTGATCGTTCCCTGGAAGACCAGTAGTAGTTTCCGATGCACATCTGGAGGCAATCTGTAATCTGTGGACCTTCAAACTTTTGATGAAACACAGAAATTGCTTCGGTATGGAATACATCAGTCACCATGCGCTCTTTGCTCCATGGGAGTAATGTCTCAAACTGTCTACGTTTTGATCGTTCCCTGGAAGACCAGTAGTAGTTTCCGATGCTCATCTGGAGGCATTCTGTAATCTGCGGACTTTCAAACTTTTGATGAAACACAGAAATTGCTTCGGTACTGAATACATCAGTCACAATGCGCACTTTCCTCCATGTGAGTAATGTCTTAATCAGTCTACGATTTTATCGTTCCCTGGAAGACCAGTAGTAGTTTCAGATGCACATCTGGAGGCATTCTGTAATCTGTGGACTATCAGAGTGTTGATGAAACACAGAAATTGCATCGGGATTGAATACAATAGTCACCTTGCGCACTTTCCTCCATGGGAGTAATGTCTCAAACTGTCTACGCTTCGATCTTTCCCTGGAAGACCAGTAATAGTTTCCGATGCACATCTGGAGGCATTCTGTAATCTGTGGACAATCAAAGTGTTGATAAAACACAGAAATTGCATCGGGATTGAATACAACAGTCACCATGCGCACTTTCCTCCATGGGAGTAATGTCTCAAACAGTCTACGCTTTGATCGTTCCCTGGAAGACCAGTAGTAGTTTCCGATGCAAATCTGGAGGCATTCTGTAATCTGTGGACTATCAGAGTGTTGATGAAACACATAAATTGCATCGGGGTTGAATACAACAGTCACCATGCCCACTTTCCTCCATGAGAGTAATGTCTCAAACAGTCTACGCTTTGATCGTTCCCTGGAAGACCAGTAGTAGTTTCCAATGCAAATCTGGAGGCATTCTGTAATCTGTGGACTATCAGAGTCTTGATGAAACACAGAAATTGCATCGTGATTGAATATAACAGTCACCATGCGCACTTTCCTCCATTGGAGTAATGTCTCAAGCAGTCTACGCTTTGATCGTTCCCTGGAATTCATTGTAATAGTTTCCGATGCACATCTGGAGGCATTCTGTAATCTGTGGACTATCAGAGTGTCGATGAAACACAGAAATTGCATCGGGATTCAAAACAACAGTCACCATGCGCACATTCCTACATAGGAGTAATGTCTCAAACAGTCTACGCTTTGATCGTTCAGTGGAAGACCAGTAGTAGTTTCCGATGCTCATCTGGAGGCATTCTGTAATCTGCAGACTTTCAAACTTTTGATGAAACACAGAAATTGCTTCGGTACTGAATACATCAGTCACCATGCGCACTTTCCTCCATGTGAGTAATGTCTGCATCAGTCTACGATTTGATCGTTTCCTGGAAGACCAGTAGTAGTTTCATATGCACATCTGGAGGCATTCTGTAATCTGTGGACTATCAGAGTGTTGATGAAACACAGAAATTGCATCGGCATTGAATACAATAGTCACCATGCGCACTTTCCTCCATGGGAGTAATGTCTCAAACTGTCTACGCTTCGATCTTTCCCTGGAAGACCAGTAATAGTTTCCGATGCACATCTGGAGGCATTCTGTATTCTGTGGACAATCAAAGTGTTGATGAAACACATAAATTGCATCGGGATTGAATACAACAGTCACCATGCGCACTTTCCTCCATGGGAGTAATGTCTCAAACAGTCTACGCTTTGATCGTTCCCTGGAAGACCAGTAGTAGTTTCCGATGCAAATCTGGAGGTATTATGTAATCTGTGGACTATCTGAGTGTTGATGAAACACAGAAATTGCCTCGTGATTGAATACAACATTCACCATGCGCAATTCCTCCGTGGGAGTAATGTCTCAAACAGACTACGCTTTGATGGATCCCTGGAAGACCAGTAGTAGTTTCCGATTCACATCTGGAGGCATGCTGTAATCTGTGGACTATCAGAGTGTTGATGAAACACAGAAATTGCATCGGGATTGAATACAATAGTCACCATGCGCACTTTCCTCCATGGGAGTAATGTCTCAAACTGTCTACGCTACGATCTTTCCCTGGAAGACCAGTAATAGTTTCCGATGCACATCTGGAGGCATTCTGTAATCTGTGGACAATCAAAGTGTTGATAAAACACAGAAATTGCATCGGGATTGAATACAACAGTCACCATGCGCACTTTCCTCCATGGGAGTAATGTCTCAAACAGTCTACGCTTTGATCGTTCCCTGGAAGACCAGTAGTAGTTTTCGATGCAAATCTGGAGGTATCATGTAATCTGTGGACTATCTGAGTGTTGATGAAACACAGAAATTGCATCGGGATTGAATACAACAGTCACCATGCGCAATTCCTCCATCGGAGTAATGTCTGAAACAGTCTACGCTTTGATGGTTCCCTAGAAGACCAGTAGTAGTTTCCGATTCACATCTGGAGGCATTCTGTAATCTGTGGACTATCAGAGTGTTGATGAAACACAGAAATTGCATCGGGATTGAATACAACAGTCACCATGCGAACATTCCTCCATAGGAGTATAGTCTAAAACAGCATACGCTTTGATCGTTCCCTGGAAGACCAATAGTAGTTTCCGATGCACATCTGGAGGCATTCTGTAATCTGTGGACCTTCAAACTTTTGATGAAACACAGAAATTGCTTCGGTATGGAATACATCAGTCACCATGCGCACTTTGCTCCATGGGAGTAATGTCTCAAACTGTCTACGTTTTGATCGTTCAGTATAAGACCAGTAGTAGTTTCCGATGCTCATCTGGAGGCATTCTGTAATCTGCGGACTTTCAAACTTTTGATGAAACACAGAAATTGCTTCGGTACCGAATACATCAGTCACCATGCGCACTTTCCTCCATGTGAGTAATGTCTTAATCAGTCTACAATTTGATCGTTCCCTGGAAGACCAGTAGTAGCTTCAGATGCACATCTGGAGGCATTCTGTAATCTGTGGACTATCAGAGTGTTGATGAAACACAGAAATTGCATCGGGATTGCATACAATAGTCACCATGCGCACTTTCCTCCATGGGAGTAATGTCTCAAATTGTCTACGCTTCGATTTTTCCCTGGAAGACCAGTAATAGTTTCCGATGCACATCTGGAGGCATTCTGTAATCTGTGGACAATCAAAGTGTTGATAAAACACAGAAATTGCATCGGGATTGAATACAACAGTCACCATGCGCACTTTCCTCCATGGGAGTAATGTCTCAAACAGTCTACGCTTTGATCGTTCCCTGGAAGACCAGTAGTAGTTTCCGATGCAAATCTGGAGGTATTATGTAATCTGTGGACTATCTGAGTGTTGATGAAACACAGAAATTGCATCGGGATTGAATACAACAGTCACCATGCGCAATTCCTCCATCGGAGTAGTGTCTGAAACAGTCTACGCTTTGATGGATCCCTGGAAGACCAGTAGTAGTTTCCGATTCACATATGGAGGCATTCTGTAATATGTGGACTATCAGAGTGTTGATGAAACACAGAAATTGCATCGGGATTGAATACAACAGTCACCATGCGAACTTTCCTCCATGGGAGTATAGTCTAAAACAGCATACTCTTTGAATCGTTCCCTGGAAGACCAGTAGTAGTTTCCGATGCACATCCGGAGGCATTCTGTAATCTGTGAACAATCAATGTGTTGATGAAACACAGAAATTGCATCGGGATGGAATACAACAGTCACCATGCGCACTTTCCTCCGTGGGAGTAATGTCTCAGACTGTCTATGCTTTGATCGTTCCCTGGAAGACCAGTAGTAGTTTCCGATGCACATCGTGAGGCATTCTGTAATCTGTGGACCTTCAAAGTGTTGATAAAACACAGAAATTGCATCGGGATGGAATACAACAGTCACAATGCGCAGTTTCCTCCGTGGGAGTAATGTCTCATTCAGTCTACGCTTTGATCGTTCCCTGGAAGACCAGTAGTATTTTCCGATGCACATCTGGAGGCATTCTGTAATCTGTGCACTAGCAGAGTCTTGATGAAACACAGAAATTGCATCGGGATTGAATACAACAGTCACCATGCGCACTTTCCTCAATGGGAGTAATGTCTCAAAAAGTCTACGCTTTGATGGTTCCCAGGAAGACCAGTAGTAGTTTCCGATGCACATCTGGAGGCATTCTGTAATTTGTGGACTATCAGAGTGTTGATGAAACACTGATATTGCATTGGGATTGAATACAACAGTCACCATGCGCACTTTCCTCCATGGTTGTAATGTCTCAAACAGTTACGCTTTCATCGTTCCTTGGAAGACCAGTAGTAGTGTCCGATGCACATCTGGAGGCATTCTGTAATCTGTGCACTATCAGAGTCTTGATGACACGCAAAAATTGCATCGGGATTGAATACAACAGTCACCAAGCGCACTTTCCTCCATTTGTGTAATGTCTCAAACAGTTTACGCTTTGATCGTTTTCTGGAAGACCGGTAGTAGTTTCCGATGCACATCTGGAGGCATTCTGTAATCTGTGGACTATAAGAGTGTTGATGAAACACAGAAATTGCATCGGAATTGAATACTACAGTCACCATGACCACTTTCCTCCTTGGGAGTAATGTCGCAAACAGTCTACTCTTTGATCGTTCCCTGGAAGACCAGTAGTAGCTTCCGATGCACATCTGGAGGCATTCTGTAATCTGTGGACTATCACAGTCTTGATGAAACACAGAAATTGCATCGGGATTGAATACAACAGTCACCATGCGCACTTACCTCCATGGGAGTAATGGCTCAAATAGTCTACGCTTTGATGCTTCCCAGGAAGACCAGTAGTAGTTTCCGATGCACATCTGGAGGCATTCTGTAATCTGTGGACTATCAGTGTGTTGATGAAACAAGGAAATTGCACTGGGATTGAATACAACAGTCACCATACGCACTTTCCTCCATAGGAGTAATGTCTCAAACAGTTTGCGCTTTATCGTTCCCTGGAAGACCAGTAGTAGTTTCCGATGCACATCTTCTGACATTCTGTAATGTGGGGACTATCAGAGTGTTGATGAAACACAGAAAATGGATCGGGATTCAGTACAACAGTCACCATGCGCACTTTCCTCCATGGGAGTATTGTCTAACACAGTATACGCTTTGATCGTTCCCTCGAAGACCAGTAGTAGTTTCCGATGCACATCTGGAGGCATTCTGTAATCTGTCTACCTTCAAAGTGTTGATGAAACACAGAAATTGCTTCGTGATGGAATATAACAGTCACCATGAGCACTTTCCTCCGTGGGACTAATGTCTCAAACTGTCTACGCTTTGATCGTTCCCTGGAAGACCAGCAGTAGTTTCCGATGCACATCTGGAGGCATTCTGTAATCTGTGGATCTTCAAAGTATTTATGAAACACAGAAATTGCATCCGTATGGAATACAATAGTCACCATGCGCACTTTCCTCCGTGGGAGTAATGTCTCAAACAGTCTACGCTTTGATCGTTCCCTGGAAGACCAGTAGTAGTTTCCGATGCACATCTGGAGGCATTCTGTAATCTGTGGACCTTTAAAGTGTTGATGAAACACAGAAATTGCATCGGGATTGAATACAACAGTCACCATGCGCACTTTCCTCCATATGAGTAATCTCACAAACAGTCTACGTTTTGATCGTTCTCTGGAAGACCAGTAGTAGTAGTTTCCGATGCACATCTGAAGGTATTCTGTAATCTGTGGACTATCTGAGTGTTGATGAAACACAGAAATTGCATCGGGATTGAATACAACAGTCACCATGCGCAATTCCTCCATGGGAGTAATGTCTCAAACAGTCTACGCTTTGATAGTTCCCTGGAAGACCAGTAGTAGTTTCCGATTCACATCTGGAGGCATTCTGTAATCTGTGGACTATCTGAGTGTTGATGAAACACAGAAAATGCATCGGGATACAATACAACAGTCACCATGCGCACTTTCCTCCGTGGGAGTAATGTCTCAGACTGTCTACGCTTTGATCGTTCCCTGGAAGACCAGTAGTAGTTTCCGATGCAGATCTTGAATCATTCTGTAATCTGTGGACCTTCAAAGTGTTGATAAAACACAGAAATTGCATCGGGATGGAATACAACAGTCACCCTGCGCATTTTCCTCCATGGGAGTAATGTCTCAAACAGTCTACGCTTTGATCGTTCCCTGGAAGACCAGTAGTAGTTTCCGATGCACATCTGGAGGCATTCTGTAATCTGTGGACCTTCAAAGTGTTGATGAAACACAGAAATTGCATCGGGATTGAATACAACAGTCACCATGCGCACTATCCTCCATGCGAGTAATGTCTCAAACAGTCTACGCTTTGATCGTTCCCTGGAAGACCAGTAGTAGTTTCCGATGCACATCTGGAGGCATTCTGTAATCTGTGGACTATCACAGTCTTGATGAAACACAGAAATTGCATCGGGATTGAATACAACAGTCACCATGCGCACTTACCTCCATGGGAGTAATGGCTCAAATAGTCTACGCTTTGATGGTTCCCAGGAAGACCAGTAGTAGTTTCCGATGCACATCTGGAGGCATTCTGTAATCTGTGGACTATGAGTGTGTTGATGAAACAAGGAAATTGCACTGGGATTGAATACAACAGTCACCATACGCACTTTCCTCCATAGGAGTAATGTCTCAAACAGTTTGCGCTTTATCGTTCCCTGGAAGACCAGTAGTAGTTTCCGATGCACATCTTCTGACATTCTGTAATGTGTGGACTATCAGAGTGTTGATGAAACACAGAAAATGGATCGGGATTCAGTACAACAGTCACCATGCGCACTTTCCTCCATGGGAGTATTGTCTAACACAGTATACGCTTTGATCGTTCCCTCGAAGACCAGTAGTAGTTTCCGATGCACATCTGGAGGCATTCTGTAATCTGTGGACCTTCAAAATGTTGATGAAACACAGAAATTGCATCGGGATGGAATACAACAGTCACCATGGGCACTTTCCTCCGTGGGACTAATGTCTCAAACTGTCTACGCTTTGATCGTTCCCTGGAAGACCAGCAGTAGTTTCCGATGCACATCTGGAGGCATTCTGTAATCTGTGGATCTTCAAAGTATTTATGAAACACAGAAATTGCATCCGTATGGAATACAATAGTCACCATGCGCACTTTCCTCCGTGGGAGTAATGTCTCAAACAGTCTACGCTTTGATCGTTCCCTGGAAGACCAGTAGTAGTTTCCGATGCACATCTGGAGGCATTCTGTAATCTGTGGACCTTCAAAGTGTTGATGAAACACAGAAATTGCATCAGGATTGAATACAACAGTCACCATGCGCACTTTCCTCCGTGGGAGTAATGTCTCAAACTGTCTACGCTTTGATCGTTCCCTGGATGACCATTAGTAGCTTCCGATGCACATCTTGAGGCATTCTGTAATTTGTGGACCTTCAAAGTGTTGATGAAACACAGAAATTGCATCGGGATGGAATACAACAGTCACCATGCGCAATTTACTCCGTGGGAGTAATGTCTCAAACAGTCTACGTTATGATAGTTCCCTGGAATACCAGTAGTAGTTTCCGATGCACATCTGGAGACATTCTGTAATCTGTTGACCTTCAAAGTGTTGATGAAACACAGAAATTGCATCGGGATTGAATACAACAGTCACCATGCGCACTTTCCTCCATGGGAGTAATGTCTCAAACTGTCTACGTTTTGATCGATCCCTGAAAGACCAGTAGTAGTTTCCGATGCACATCTGGAGGCATTCTGTAATCTGTGGACTATGAGAGTCTTGATGAAACACAGAAATTGCATCGCGATTGAATACAACAGTCACCATGCCCACTTTCCTCCATGGGAGTAATGTCGCAAACAATCTACGGTTGATCGTTCCCTGGTGGACCAGTAGTAGTTTCCGATGCACATCTGGAGGCATTCTGTAATCTGTGGACTATCTGAGTGTTGATGAAACACAGAAATTGCATCGGGATTGAATACAACGGTCACCATGCGCAATTCCTCCATGGGAGTAATGTCTCAACCAGTCTACGCTTTGATGGTCCCTGGAAGACCAGTAGTAGTTTCCGATTCACATCTGGAGGCATTCTGTAATCCGTGGACTATCAGAGTGTTGATGAAACACAGAAATTGCATCGGGATTCAATACAACAGTCGCCATGCGCAGTTTCCTCCGTGGGAGTATTGTCTAAAACAGTATACGCTTTGATCGTTCCCTGGAAGACCAGTAGTAGTTTCCGATGCACATCTGGAGGCATTCTGTAATCTGTGGACCTTCAAAGTGTTGATGAAACACAGAAATTGCATCGGGATTGAATACAACAGTCACCATGCGCACTATTCTCCATGTGAGTAATGTCACAAACAGTCTACGCTTTGATCGTTCCCTGGAAGACCAGTAGTAGTTTCCGATGCACATCTGGAGGCATTCTGTAATCTGTGGACTATCAGAGTGTTGATGAAACACTGATATTGCATTGGGATTGAATACAACAGTCACCATGCACACTTTCCTCCACGGATGTAATGTCTCAAACAGTTTACGCTTTGATCGTTCCCTGGAAGACCAGTAGTAGTTTCCGATGCACATCTGGATGCATTCTGTAATCTGTGGACTATCAGAGTGTTGATGAAACAAGGAAATTGAATCGGGATTGAATACAACTGTCACCAAGGCGCACTTTCCTCCATAGGAGTAATGTCTCAAAGAGTTTACGCTTTGATCGTTCCCTGGAAGACCAGTAGTAGTTTCCGATGCACATCGTCTGACATTCTGTAATGTGTGGACTATCAGAGTGTTGATGAAACACAGAAATTGCATCAGGAATGAATACAACAGTCACCATGCGCACTTTCCACCATGGCAGTAATGTCTCAAACAGTTTACGCTTTGATTGTTCCCTGGAACCAGTAGTAGTTTCCGATGCACATCTTCTGACATTCTGTAATGTTTGGACTATCAGAGTGTTGATGAAACACAGAAATTGCATCGGGATTGAATACAACAGTCACCACGCGCACTTTCCTCCATGGGAGTAATGACTCAAACAGTCTACGCTTTGATCGTTCATTGCAAGACCAGTAGTAGTTTCCGATGCACATCTGGAGGCATTCTGTAATCTGTGGACCTTCAAAGTGTTGACGAAACACAGAAATTGCATCGGGATTGAATACAACACTCACCATGACCACTTTCCTCCATGGGAGTAATGTCACAAACAGTCTACGTTTGATCGTTCCCTGGAAGACCAGTAGTAGTTTCCAGTGCAAATTTGTAGGTATTCTGTAATCTGTGGACTATCTGAGTGTTGATGAAACACAGAAATTGCATCGGGATTGAATACAACAGTCACCTTGCGCAATTCCTCCATGCGATTAATGTCTCAAACAGTCTACGCTTTGATGGTTCCCTGGGAGACCAGTAGTAGTTTCCGATTCACATCTGGAGGCATTCTGTAATCTGTGGACTATCAGAGTGTTGATGAAACACAGAAAATGCATCGGGATTCAATACAACAGTCACCATGCGCACTTTCCTCCATGGGAGTATTGTCTAACACAGTATACGCTTTGATCGTTCCCTCGAAGACCAGTAGTAGCTTCCGATGCACATCTGGAGGCATTCTGTAATGTGTGGACCTTCAAAGTGTTGATGAAACACAGTAATTGCATCGGGATGGAATACAAAAGTCACCATGCGAACTTTCCTCCTTGGGACTAATGTCTCAAACTGTCTACGCTTTGATCGTTCCCTGGAAGACCAGTAGTAGTTTCCGATGCACATCTGGAGGCATTCTGTAATATGTGGACCTTTAAAGTATTTATGAAACACAGAGATTGCATCTGGATGGAATACAACAGTCACCATGCGCACTTTCCTCCATGTGAGTAATGTCTCAAACAGTCTACGCTTTGATCGTTCCCTGGAACACCAGTAGTAGTTTCCGATGCACATCTGGAGGCGTTCTGTAATCTGTGGACTATCAGATTGTTGATGAAACACAGAAATTGCATCGGGATTGAATACTACAGTCACCATGCCCACTTTCCTCCATGGGAGTGTTGTCTAACACAGTATACGCTTTGATCGTTCCCTCGAAGACCAGTAGTAGTTTCCGATGCACATCTGGAGGCGTTCTGTAATCTGTGGACTATCAGAGTGTTGATGAAACACAGAAATTGCATCGGGATTAATACTACAGTCACCATGCCCACTTTCCTCCATGGGAGTAATGTCGCACACAGTCTACGATTTGATCGTTCCCTGGAAGACCAGTAGTAGTTTCCGAAGCACATCTGGAGGCATTCTGTAATCTGTGGATCTTCAAAGTGTTGATGAAACACAGAAATTGCATCGGGATTGAATACAACAGTCACCATGCGCACTTTCCTCCATATGAGTAATCTCACAAACAGTCTACGTTATGATAGTTCCCTGGAATACCAGTAGTAGTTTCCGATGCACATCTGGAGGCATTCTGTAATCTGTGGACCTTCAAAGTGTAGATGAAACACAGAAATCGCATCGGGATTGAATACAACAGTCACAATGCGCACTTTCCTCCGTGGGAGTAATGTCTCATACTGTCTACGCTTTGATCGTTCCCTGGAAGACCAGTAGTAGTCTCCGATGCACATCTTGAGGCATTCTGTAATTTGTGGACCTTCAAGGTGTTTATGAAACACAGAAATTGCATCGGGATGGAATACAACAGTCGCCATGCGCAGTTTCCTCCGTGGGAGTAATGTCTTAAACAGTCTACGTTATGATAGTTCCCTGGAATACCAGTAGTAGTTTCCGATGCACATCTGGAGACATTGTGTAATCTGTTGACCTTCAAAGTGTTGATGAAACACAGAAATTGCATCGGGATTGAATACAACAGTCACCATGCGCACTTTTCTCCGTGGGAGTAATGTCTCATACTGTCTACGCTTTGATCGATCACTGGCAGACCAGTAGTAGTTTCCGATGCACATCTGGAGGCATTCTGTAATCTGTGGGCTATGAGAGTCTTGATGAAACACAGAAATTGCATCGGGATTGAATACAACACTCACCATGCCCACTTTCCTCCATGGGAGTAATGTCGCAAACAGTCTACGTTTGATCGATCCCTGGAAGACCAGTAGTAGTTTCCGATGCACATCTGAAGGCATTCTGTAATCTGTGGACTATCTGAGTGTTGATGAAACACAGAAATTGCATCGGGATTGAATATAACAGTCACCATGCGCAATTCCTCCATGGGAGTAATGTCTCAAACAGTTTACGCTTTGATCGTTCCATGGAAGACCAGTAGTGGTTTCCGATGCACATCTGGAGGCATTCTGTAATCTGTGGACAATGAGAGTCTTGATGAAACACAGATATTGCATCGGGATTGAATACAACTGTCACCATGTGCCCTTGCCTCCATGGGTGTAATGTCTCAAACAGTTTACGCTTTGATCGTTCCCTGGAAGACCAGTAGTAGTTTCCGACAAACATCTGGGGGCATTCTATAATGTGTGGACTATCAGAGTGTTGATGCAACACAGAAATTGCATCAGGATTGAATACAACAGTCACCATGCGCACTTTCCTCCATGGGAGTAATGTCACAAACAGTCTACGTTTGATCGATCCCTGGAAGACCAGTAGTAGTTTCCGGTGCAAATCTGGAGGTATTCTGTAATCTGTGGACTATCTGAGTGTTGATGAAACACAGAAATTGCATCGGGATTGAATACAACAGTCACCATGCGGAATTCCTCCATGGGAGTAATGTCTCAAACAGTCTACGATTTGATGGTTCCCTGGAAGACCAGTAGTAGTTTCCGATTCACATCCGGAGGCATTCTGTAATCTTTGGACTATCAGAGTGTTGATGAAACACAGAAAATGCATCGGGATTCAATACAACAGTCACCATGCGCACTTTCCTCCATGGGAGTGTTGTCTAACACAGTATACGCTTTGATCGTTCCCTCGAAGACCAGTAGTAGTTTCCGATGCACATCTGCAGGCCTTCTGTAATCTGTGGACCTTCAAAGTGTTGATGAAACACAAAAATTGCATCGGGATGGAATACAACAGTCACCATGCGCACTTTCCTCCGTGGGACTAATGTCTGAAACTGTCTACGCTTTGATCGTTCCCTGGAAGACCAGTAGTAGTTTCCGATGCACATCTGGAGGCATTCTGTAATCTGTTGACCTTCAAAGTATTTATGAAACACAGAAATTGCATCGGGATTGAATACAACAATCACCATGCGCACTATCCTCCATGTGAGTAATGACTCAAACAGTCTACGCTTTGATCGTTCCCTGGAAGACCTGTAGTAGTTTCCGATGCACATCTGGAGGCGTTCTGTAATCTGTGGACTATCAGAGTGTTGATGAAACACAGAAATTGCATTGGGATTGAATACAACAGTCACCATGCCCACTTTCCTCCATGGGAGTAATGTCGCAAACAGTCTACGTTTGATCGTTCCCTGGAAGACCAGTAGTAGTTTCCGATGCACATCTGGAGGCATTCTGTAATCTGTGGACTATCTGAGTGTTGATGAAACACAGAAATTGCATCGGGATTGAATACAACAGTCACCATGCGCAATTCCTCCATGGGAGTAATGTCTCAAACAGTTTACGCTTTGATCGTTCCCTGGAAGACCAGTAGTAGTTTCCGATGCACATCTGGAGGCATTCTGTAATCTGTGGACTATGAGAGTCTTGATGAAACACAGAAATTGCATCGGGATTGAATACAACAGTCACCATGTGCACTTGCCTCCATGGGTGAAATGTCTCAAACAGTTTACGCTTTGATCGTTCCCTGGAAGACCAGTAGTAGTTTCCGACAAACATCTGGGGGCATTCTATAATGTGTGGACTATCAGAGTGTTGATGAAACACAGAAATTGCATCAGGATTGAATACAACAGTCACCATGCGCACTTTCCTCCATGGGAGTAATGTCTCAAACAGTCTACAGTTTGATCGTTCCCTGCAAGACCAGTAGTAGTTTCCGATGTACATCTGGAGGCATTCTGTAATCTGTGGACCTTCAAAGTGTTGATGAAACACAGAAATTGCCTGGGGATTGAATACAACAGTCATCATTCGGATTTTCCTAAAAGGGAGTAATGTCTCCAATAGTCTACGCTTTGATCGTTCCCTGGAAGACCAGTAGTAGTTTTCGATACACATCTGGAGGCATTCTGTAATCTGTAAACTATCAGAGTTTTGCTCAAACACAGAAATTGCCTCGGGATTGAATACAACAGTCACCATGCGCAATTCCTCCATGGGAGTAATGTCTCAAACAGTCTACGCTTTGATGGTTCCCTGGAATACCAGTAGTAGTTTCCAATTCACATCTGGAGGCATTCTGTAATCTGTGGACTATCAGAGTGTTGATGAAACACAGAAAATGCATCGGGATTCAATACAACAGTCACCATGCGCACTTTCCACCATGGGAGTGTTGTCTAACACAGTATACGCTTTGATCGTTCCCTCGAAGACCAGTAGTAGTTTCCGATGCACATCTGGAGGCATTCTGTAATCTGTGGACCATCAAAGTGTTGATGAAACACAAAAATTGCATCGGGATGGCATACAACAGTCACCATGCGCACTTTCGTCCGTGTTACTAATGTCTCAAACTGTCTACGCTTTGATCGTTCCCTGGAAGACCAGTAGTAGTTTCCGATGCACATCTGGAGGCATTCTGTAATATGTGGACCTTTAAAGTATTTATGAAACACAGAGATTGCATCTGGATGGAATACAACAGTCACCATGCGCACTTTCCTCCGTGGGAGTAATGTCACAAACAGTCTACGTTTGATCGTTCCCTGGAAGACCAGTAGTAGTTTCCGATGCACATCTGGAAGCATTCTGTAATCTGTGGACCTTCAAAGTGTTGATGAAACACAGAAATTGCATCGGGTTTGAATACAACAGTCACCATGCGCACTATCCTCCATGTGAGTAATGTCTCAAACAGTCTACCCTTTGATCGTTCCCTGGAAGACCAGTAGTAGTTTCCGATGCACATCTGGAGGCGTTCTGTAATCTGTGGACTATCAGATTGTTGATGAAACACAGAAATTGCATCGGGATTGAATACTACAGTCACCATGCCCACTTTCCTCCATGGGAGTAATGTCTCAAACTGTTTACGCTTTGATCGTTCCCTGGAAGACCAGTAGTAGTTTCCGATGCACATCTAGAGGCGTTCTGTAATCTGTGGACTATCAGAGTGTTGATGAAACACAGAAATTGCACCGGGATTGAATACTACAGTCACCATGCCCACTTTCCTCCATGGGAGTAATGTCGCACACAGTCTACGATTTGATCGTTCCCTGGAAGACCAGTAGTAGTTTCCGAAGCACATCTGGAGGCATTCTGTAATCTGTGGATCTTCAAAGTGTTGATGAAACACAGAAATTGCATCGGGATTGATTACAACAGTCACCATGCGCACTTTCCTCCATATGAGTAATCTCACAAACAGTCTACGTTATGATAGTTCCCTGGAATACCAGTAGTAGTTTCCGATGCACATCTGGAGGCATTCTGTAATCTGTGGACCTTCAAAGTGTTGATGAAACACAGAAATCGCATCGGGATTGAATACAACAGTCACCATGCGCACTTTCCTCCGTGGGAGTAATGTCTCATACTGTCTACGCTTGATCGTTCCCTGGAAGACCAGTAGTAGTCTCCGATGCACATCTTGAGGCATTCTGTAATTTGTGGACCTTCAAAGTGTTGATGAAACACAGAAATTGCATCGGGATGGAATACAACAGTCGCCATGCGCAGTTTCCTCGGTGGGAGTAATGTCTTAAACAGTCTACGTTATGATAGTTCCCTGGAATACCAGTAGTAGTTTCCGATGCACATCTGGAGACATTGTGTAATCTGTTGACCTTCAAAGTGTTGATGAAACACATAAATTGCATCGGGATTGAATACAACAGTCACCATGCGCACTTTTCTCCGTGGGAGTAATGTCTCAAACTGTCTACGCTTTGATCGATCCCTGGAAGACCAGTAGTAGTTTCCGATGCACATCTGGAGGCATTCTGTAATCTGTGGACTATGAGAGTCTTGATGAAACACAGAAATTGCATCGGGATTGAATACAACAGTCACCATGCCCACTTTCCTCCATGGGAGTAATGTCGCAAACAGTCTACGTTTGATCGATCCCTGGAAGACCAGTAGTAGTTTCCGATGCACATCTGGAGGCATTCTGTAATCTGTGGACTATCTGAGTGTTGATGAAACACAGAAATTGCATCGGGATTGAATATAACAGTCACCATGCGCAATTCCTCCATGGGAGTAATGTCTCAAACAGTTTACGCTTTGATCGTTCCATGGAAGACCAGTAGTGGTTTCCGATGCACATCTGGAGGCATTCTGTAATCTGTGGACTATGAGAGTCTTGATGAAACACAGAAATTGCATCGGGATTGAATACAACAGTCACCATGTGCACTTGCCTCCATGGGTGTAATGTCTCAAACAGTTTACGCTTTGATCGTTCCCTGGAAGACCAGTAGTAGTTTCCGACAAACATCTGGGGGCATTCTATAATGTGTGGAATATCAGAGTGTTGATGAAACACAGAAATTGCATCAGGATTGAATACAACAGTCACCATGCGCACTTTCCTCCATGGGAGTAATGTCTCAAACAGACTACAGTTTGATCGCTCCCTGCAAGAGCAGTAGTAGTTTCCGATGCACATCTGGAGGCATTCTGTAATCTGTGGACCTTCAAAGTGTTGATGAAACACAGAAATTGCATCGGGATTGAATACAACAGTCACCATGCCCACTTTCCTCCATGGGAGTAATGTCACAAACAGTCTACGTTTGATCGATCCCTGGAAGACCAGTAGTAGTTTCCGGTGCAAATCTGGAGGTATTCTGTAATCTGTGGACTATCTGAGTGTTGATGAAACACAGAAATTGCATCGGGAATGAATACAACAGTCACCATGCGCAATTCCTCCATGGGAGTAATGTCTCAAACAGTCTACGATTTGATGGTTCCCTGGAAGACCAGTAGTAGTTTCCGATTCACATCTGGAGGCATTCTGTAATCTTTGGACTATCAGAGTGTTGATGAAACACAGAAAATGCATCGGGATTCAATACAACAGTCACCATGTGCACTTTCCTCCATGGGAGTGTTGTCTAACACAGTATACGCTTTGATCGTTCCCTCGAAGACCAGTAGTAGTTTCCGATGCACATCTGGAGGCGTTCTGTAATCTGTGGCCTATCAGATTGTTGATGAAACACAGAAATTGCATCGGGATTGAATACTACAGTCACCATGCACACTTTCCTCCATGGGAGTAATGTCTCAAACTGTTTACGCTTTGATCGTTCCCTGGAAGACCAGTAGTAGTTTCCGATGCACATCTGGAGGCGTTCTGTAATCTGTGGACTATCAGAGTGTTGATGAAACACAGAAATTGCATCGGGATTGAATACTACAGTCACCATGCCCACTTTCCTCCATGGGAGTAATGTCGCACACAGTCTACGATTTGATCGTTCCCTGGAAGACCAGTAGTAGTTTCCGAAGCACATCTGGAGGCATTCTGTAATCTGTGGATCTTCAAAGTGTTGATGAAACACAGAAATTGCATCGGGATTGAATACAACAGTCACCATGCGCACTTTCCTCCATATGAGTAATCTCACAAACAGTCTACGTTATGATAGTTCCCTGGAATACCAGTAGTAGTTTCCGATGCACATCTGGAGGCATTCTGTAATCTGTGGACCTTCAAAGTGTAGATGAAACACAGAAATCGCATCGGGATTGAATACAACAGTCACCATGCGCACTTTCCTCCGTGGGAGTAATGTCTCATACTGTCTACGCTTTGATCGTTCCCTGGAAGACCAGTAGTAGTCTCCGATGCACATCATGAGGCATTCTGCAATTTGTGGACCTTCAAGGTGTTGATGAAACACAGAAATTGCATCGGGATGGAATACAACAGTCGCCATGCGCAGTTTCCTCCGTGGGAGTAATGTCTTAAACAGTCTACGTTATGATAGTTCCCTGGAATACCAGTAGTAGTTTCCGATGCACATCTGGAGACATTGTGTAATCTGTTGACCTTCAAAGTGTTGATGAAACACAGAAATTGCATCGGGATTGAATACAACAGTCACCATGCGCACTTTTCTCCGTGGGAGTAATGTCTCAAACTGTCTACGCTTTGATCGATCCCTGGAAGACCAGTAGTAGTTTCCGATGCACATCTGGAGGCATTCTGTAATCTGTGGACTATGAGAGTCTTGATGAAACACAGAAATTGCATCGGGATTGAATACAACACTCACCATGCCCGCTTTCCTCCGTGGGAGTAATGTCGCAAACAGTCTACATTTGATCGATTCCTGGAAGACCAGTAGTAGTTTCCGATGCACATCTGAAGGCATTCTGTAATCTGTGGACTATCTGAGTGTTGATGAAACACAGAAATTGCATCGGGATTGAATATAACAGTCACCATGCGCAATTCCTCCATAGGAGTAATGTCTCAAACAGTTTACGCTTTGATCGTTCCATGGAAGACCAGTAGTGGTTTCCGATGCACATCTGGAGGCATTCTGTAATCTGTGGACTATGAGAGTCTTGATGAAACACTGAAATTGCATCGGGACTGAATACAACAGTCACCATGTGCACTTGCCTCCATGGGTGTAATGTCTCAAACAGTTTACGCTTTGATCGTTCCCTGGAAGACCAGTAGTAGTTTCCGACAAACATCTGGGGGCATTCTATAATGTGTGGACTATCAGAGTGTTGATGAAACACAGAAATTGCATCAGGATTGAATACAACAGTCACCATGCGCACTTTCCTCCATGGGAGTAATGTCTCAAACAGTCTACAGTTTGATCGTTCCCTGCAAGACCAGTAGTAGTTTCCGATGCACATCTGGAGGCATTCTGTAATCTGTGGACCTTCAAAGTGTTGATGAAACACAGAAATTGCATCGGGATTGAATACAACAGTCACCATGCCCACTTTCCTCCATGGGAGTAATGTCACAAACAGTCTACGTTTGATCGATCCCTGGAAGACCAGTAGTAGTTTCCGGTGCAAATCTGGAGGTTTTCTGTAATCTGTGGACTATCTGAGTGTTAATGAAACACAGAAATTGCATCGGGATTGAATACAACAGTCACCATGCGCAATTCCTCCATGGGAGTAATGTCTCAAACAGTCTACGCTTTGATGGTTCCCTGGAAGACCAGTAGTAGTTTCCGATTCACATCTGGAGGCATTCTGTAATCTTTGGACTATCAGAGTGTTGATGAAACACAGAAAATGCATCGGGATTCAATACAACAGTCACCATGCGCACTTTCCTCCATGGGAGTGTTGTCTAACACAGTATACGCTTTGATCGTTCCCTCGAAGACCAGTAGTAGTTTCCGATGCACATCTGGAGGCATTCTGTAATCTGTGGACCTTCAAAGTATTGATGAAACACAAAAATTGCATCGGGATGGAATACAACAGTCACCATGCGCACTTTCCTCCGTGGGACTAATGTCTCAAACTGTCTACGCTTTGATCGTTCCCTGGAAGACCAGTAGTAGTTTCCGATGCACATCTGGAGGCATTCTGTAATCTGTTGACCTTCAAAGTATTTATGAAACACAGAAATTGCATCGGGATGGAATACAACAGTCACCATGCGCACTTTCCTCCGTGGGAGTAATGTCACAAACAGTCTACGCTTTGATCGTTCCCTGGAGGACCAGTAGTAGTTTACGATGCACATCTGGAGGCATTCTGTAATCTGTGGACCTTCAAAGTGTTGATGAAACACAGAAACTGCATCGGGATTGAATACAACAATCACCATGCGCACTATCCTCCATGTGAGTAATGTCTCAAACAGTCTACGCTTTGATCGTTCCCTGGAAGACCAGTAGTAGTTTCCGATGCACATCTGGAGGCGTTCTGTAATCTGTGGACTATCAGAGTGTTGATGAAAACCCGAAATTGCATTGCGATTGAATACTACAGTCACCATGCCCACTTTCCTCCATGGGAGTAATGTCTCAAACAGTTTACGCTTTGATCGTTCCCTGGAAGACCAGTAGTAGTTTCCGTTGCACATCTGGAGGCGTTCTGTAATCTGTGGACTATCAGAGTGTTGATGAAACACAGAAATTGCATCGGGATTGAAAACTACAGTCACCATGTCCAGTTTCCTCCATGGGAGTAATGTCGCACACAGTCTACGTTATGATAGTTCCCTGGAATACCAGTAGTAGTTTCCGATGCACATCTGGAGGCATTCTGTAATCTGTGGACCTTCAAAGTGTTGATGAAACACAGAAATTGCATCGGGATTGAATACAACAGTCACCATGCGCACTTACCTCCGTGGGAGTAATGTCTCAAACTGTCTACGCTTTGATCTTTCCCTGGAAGACCAGTAGTAGTTTTCGATGCACATCTTGAGGCATTCTGTAATTTGTGGAGCTTGAAAGTGTTGATGAAACACAGAAATTGCATCGGGATGGAATACAACAGTCACCATGCGCAATTTCCTCCGTGGGAGTAATGTCTCAAACAGTCTACGTTATGATAGTTCCCTGGAATACCAGTAGTAGTTTCCGATGCACATCTGGAGACATTATGTAATCTGTTGACCTTCAAAGTGTTGATGAAACACAGAAATTGCATCGGGATTGAATACAACAGTCACCATGCGTACTTTACTCCGTGGGAGTAATGTCTCAAACTGTCTACGCTTTGATCGATCCCTGGAAGACCAGTAGTAGTTTCCGATGCACATCTGGAGGCATTCTGTAATCTGTGGACTATGAGAGTCTTGATGAAACACAGAAATTGCATCGGGATTGAATACAACAGTCACCATGCCCACTTTCCTCCATGGGAGTAATGTCGTAAACAGTCTACGTTTGATCGTTCCCTGGAAGACCAGTAGTAGTTTCCGATGCACACCTGGAGGCATTCTGTAATCTGTGGACTATCTGAGTGTTGATGAAACACAGAAATTGCATCGGGATTAAATACAACAGTCACCATGCGCAATTCCTCCATGGGAGTAATGTCTCAAACAGTTTACGCTTTGATCGTTCCCTGGAAGACCAGTAGTAGTTTCCGATGCACATCTGGAGGCATTCTGTAATCTGTGGACTATGAGAGTCTCGATGAAACACAGAAATTGCATCGGGATTGAATACAACAGTCACCATGCGTACTTTACTCCGTGGGAATAATGTCTCAAACTGTCTACGCTTTGATCGATTCCTGGAAGACCAGTAGTAGTTTCCGATGCACATCTGGAGGCATTCTGTAATCTGTGTACTATGATAGTCTTGATGAAACACAGAAATTGCATCGGGATTGAATACAACAGTCACCATGCCCACTTTCCTCCATGGGAGTAATGTCGCAAACAGTCTACGTTTGATCGTTCCCTGGAAGACCAGTAGTAGTTTCCGATGCACATCTGGAGGCATTCTGTAATCTGTGGACTATCTGAGTGTTGATGAAACACAGAAATTGCATCGGGATTGAATACAACAGTCACCATGCGCAATTCCTCCGTGGGAGTAATGTCTCAAACAGTTTACGCTTTGATCTTTCAATGGAAGACCAGTAGTAGTTTCCGATTCACATCTGGAGGCATTCTGTAATCTGTGGACTATCAGAGTGTTGATGAAACACAGAAAATACATCGGGATTCAATACTACAGTCACCATGCCCAGTTTCCTCCATGGGAGTAATGTCGCACACAGTCTACGATTTGATCGTTCCCTGGAAGACCAGTAGTAGTTTCCGATGCACATCTGGAGACATTCTGTAATCTGTTGACCTTCAAAGTGTTGATGAAACACAGAAATTGCATCGGGATTGAATACAACAATCACCATGCGCACTTTCCTCCATGGGAGTAATTTCTCAAACAGTTTTCGCTTTGATCCTTCCCTGGAAGACCAGTAGTGGTTTCCGATGCACATCTGGAGGCATTCTGTAGTCTGTGGACTATCAGAGTGTTGATGAAACACAGAAATTGCAACGGGATTGAATACAACAGTCACCATGCCCCCTTTCCTCCATGGGAGTAATGTCGCAAACAGTCTACGCTTTGATCGTTCCCTGGAAGACCAGTAGTAGTTTCCGATGCACATCTGGAGGCATTCTGTAATCTGTGGACTATCAGAGAGTTGATAAAATCAGATATTGCATCGGGATGGAATACAACAGTCAGCATGCGCACTTTCCTCAGTGGGAGTAATGACTCAAACTGTCTACGCTTTGATCGTTCCCTGGAAGACCAGTAGTAGTTTCCGATGCACATCTGGAGGCATTCTGTAATCTGTGGACTATCAGAGTCTTGATGAAACACAGAAATTGCATCGGGATTGAATACAACAGTCACCATGCGCACTTTTCTCCATGGGCGTAATGTCTCAAACAGTCTACGCTTTGATGGTTCCCAGGAAGACCAGTAGTAGTTTCTGATGCACATCTGGAGGCATTCTGTAATCTGTGGACTATCAGAGTGTTGATGAAACTCAGAAATTGCATCGGGATTGAATACAACAGTCACCATGCGCACTATCCTCCATGAATGTAATGTCTCAAACAGTTTATGCTTTGATCGTTCCCTGGAAGACCCGTAGTAGTTTCCGATGCACATCTGGAGGCATTCTGTAATCTGTGGACTATCAGAGTGTTGATGAAACACAGAAATTGCATCGGGATTGAATACTACAGTCACCATGCCCACTTTCCTCCATGGGAGTAATGTCGCAAACAGTCTACGCTTTGATCGTTCCCTGGAAGACCAGTAGTAGATTCCGATGCACATCTGGAGGCATTCTGTAATCTGTGGACCTTCAAAGTGTTGATGAAACACAGAAATTGCATCGGGATTGAATACAACAGTCACCATGCACTCTTTCCTCCATGGGAGTAATGTCTCAAACAGTCTACGCTTTGATCGTTCCCTGGAAGACCAGTAGTAGTGTCCGATGCACATCTGGGGGCATTCTATAATGTGTGGACTATCCGAGTGTTGATGAAACACAGAAATTGCATCAGGATTGAATACAACAGTCACCATGCACACTTTCCTCCATGGGTGTATGTCTCAAACAGTCTACGGTTTCATCGTTCCCTGCAAGACCAGTAGTAGTTTCCGATGCACATCTGGAGGCATTCTGTAATCTGTGGACCTTCAAAGTGTTGATGAAACACAGAAATTGCCTCGGGATTGAATACAACAGTCATCATTCGCATTTTCCTCCATGGGAGTAATGTCTCCAACAGTCTACGCTTTGATCGTTTCCTGGAAGACCAGTAGTAGTTTCCGATGCACATCTGGAGGCATTCTGTAATCTGAGGACTATCAGAGTGTTGATGAAACAAAGAAATTGCAACGGGATTGAATACTACACTCACCATGCCCACTTTCCTCCATGGGAGTAATGTCGCAAACAGTCTACGCTTTGATCGTTCCCTGGAAGACCAGTAGTAGTTTCCGATGCACATCTGGAGGCATTCTGTAATCTATGGACCTTCAAAGTGTTGATGATACACAGAAAATGCATCGGGATAGAATACAACAGTCACCATGCGCACCTTCCTCCATATGAGTAATGTCACAAACAGTCTACGTTATGATCGTTCCCCGGAATACCAGTAGTAGTTTCCGATGCACATCTTCTGACATTCTGTAATGTGTGGACTATCAGAGTGTTGATGAAACACAGAAATTGCATCAGGATCGTATACAACAGTCACCATACGCACTTTCCACGATGGGAGTAATGTCTCAAACTGTTTACGCTTTGATCGTTCCCTGGAAGACCAGTAATAGTTTCCGATGCGCATCTGTGGGCATTCTGTAATGTGTGGACTATCAGAGTGTTGATGAAACACAGAAATTGCATCGGGATTGAATACAACAGTCACCATGCGCACTCTCCTCCATGGGAGTAATGTCTCAAACAGTCTACGCTTTGATCGTTCATTGCTAGACCAGTAGTAGTTTCCGATGCACATCTGTAGGCATTCTGTAATTCTGTGGACCTTCAAAGTGTTGATGAAACACAGAAATTGCATCGGGATTGAATACAACAGTCACCATGCGCACTTTCCTCAAGGGAGTAATGTCTCAAACATTCTACGCTTTGATCGTTCCCTTGAAGACCTGTAGTAGTTTCCGATGCACATCTGGAGGCATTCTGTAATCTGTGGACTATCAGAGTGTTGATAAAACACAGAAATTCCATCGGGATTGAATACAACAGTCACCATGTGCACTTTTCTCCATGGGAGTAATGTCTCAAACAGTTTACGCTTTGATCGTTCCCTGGAAGACCAGTAGTAGTTTCCGATGCACATCTGGGGGCATTCTATAATGTGTGGACTATTGAAGTGTTGATGAAACACAGAAATTGCATCAGGATTGAATACAACAGTCACCATGCGCACTTTCCTCCTTGGGAGTAATGTCTCAAACATTCTACGGTTTGATCGTTCCCTGCAAGACCAGTAGTAGTTTCCGATGCACATCTGGAGGCATTCTGTAATCTGTTGACCTTCAAAGTATTTATGAAACACAGAAATTGCATCGGGATGGAATACAACAGTCACCATGCGCACTTTCCTCCGTGGGAGTAATGTCACAAACAGTCTACGCTTTGATCGTTCCCTGGAAGACCAGTAGTAGTTTACGATGCACATCTGGAGGCATTCTGTAATCTGTGGACCTTCAAAGTGTTGATGAAACACAGAAATTGCATCGGGATTGAATACAACAATCACCATGCGCACTACCCTCCATGTGAGTAATGTCTCAAACAGTCTACGCTTTGATCGTTCCCTGGAAGACCAGTAGTAGTTTCCGATGCACATCTGGAGGCGTTCTGTAATCTGTGGACTATCAGAGTGTTGATGAAAACCCGAAATTGCATTGCGATTGAATACTACAGTCACCATGCCCACTTTCCTCCATGGGAGTAATGTCTCAAACAGTTTACGCTTTGATCGTTCCCTGGAAGACCAGTAGTAGTTTCCGATGCACATCTGGAGGCGTTCTGTAATCTGTGGACTATCAGAGTGTTGATGAAACACAGAAATTGCATCGGGATTGAAAACTACAGTCACCATGCCCAGTTTCCTCCATGGGAGTAATGTCGCACACAGTCTACGATTTGATCGTTCCCTGGAAGACCAGTAGTAGATTCCGATGCACATCTGGAGGCATTCTGTAATCTATGGATCTTCAAAGTGTTGATGAAACACAGAAATTGCATCGGGATTGAATACAACAGTCACTATGCGCACTTTCCTCCATATGAGTAATCTCACAAACAGTCTACGTTATGATAGTTCCCTGGAATACCAGTAGTAGTTTCCGATGCACATCTGGAGGCATTCTGTAATCTGTGGACCTTCAAAGTGTTGATGAAACACAGAAATTGCATCGGGATTGAATACAACAGTCACCATGCGCACTTTCCTCCATGGGGGTAATGTCTCAAACTGTCTACGCTTTGATCTTTCCCTGGAAGACCAGTAGTAGTTTCCGATGCACATCTTGAGGCATTCTGTAATTTGTGGAGCTTCAAAGTGTTGATGAAACACAGAAATTGCATCGGGATGGAATACAACAGTCACCATGCGCAATTTCCTCCGTGGGAGTAATGTCTCAAACAGTCTACGTTATGATAGTTCCCTGGAATACCAGTAGTAGTTTCCTATGCACATCTGGAGACATTATGTAATCTGTTGACCTTCAAAGTGTTGATGAAACACAGAAATTGCATCGGGATTGAATACAACAGTCACCATGCGTACTTTACTCCGTGGGAGTAATGTCTCAAACTGTCTACGCTTTGATCGATCCCTGGAAGACCAGTAGTAGTTTCCGATGCACATCTGGAGGCATTCTGTAATCTGTGGACTATGAGAGTCTTCATGAAACACACAAATTGCATCGGGATTGAATACAACAGTCACCATGCCCACTTTCCTCCATGGGAGTAATGTCGCAAACAGTCTACGTTTGATCGTTCCCTCGAAGACCACTAGTAGTTTCCGATGCACATCTGGAGGCATTCTGTAATCTGTGGACTATCTGAGTGTTGATGAAACACAGAAATTGCATCGGGATTGAATACAACAGTCACCATGCGCAATTCCTCCATGGGAGTAATGTCTCAAACAGTTTACGCTTTGATCTTTCCCTGGAAGACCAGTAGTAGTTTCCGATTCACATCTGGAGGCAGTCTGTAATCTGTGGACCATCAGAGTGTTGATGAAACACAGAAAACACATCGGGATTCAATACAACAGTCACCATGCGCACTTTCCACAATGGGGGTGTTGTCTAACACAGTATACGCTTTGATCGTTCCCTCGAAGACCAGTAGTGGTTTCCGATGCACATCTGGAGGCATTCTGTAATCTGTGGACCTTCAAAGTATTTATGAAACACAGATATTGCATCGGGATGGAATACAGCAGTCACCATGCGCACTTTCCTCCGTGGGAGTAAGGTCACAAACAGTCTACGCTTTGATCGTTCCCTGGAGGACCAGTAGTAGTTTTCGATGCACATCTGGAGGCATTCTGTAATCTGTGTACCTTCAAAGTGTTGATGAAACACAGAAATTGCATCGGGAATGATTACAACAGTCACCATGCGCACTATCCTCCATGTGAGTAATGTCTCAAAGAGTCTACGCTTTGATCGTTCCCTGGAAGACCAGTAGTAGTTTCCGATGCACATCTGGGGACATTTTCTAATCTGTTGACCTTCAAAGTGTTGACGAAACACAGAAATTGCATCGGGATTGAATACAACAGTCACCATGCGCACCTTCCTCCGTGGGAGTAATGTCTAAAACTGTCTACGCTTTGATCGATCCCTGGAAGTCCAGTAGTAGTTTCCGATGCACATCTGGACGCATTCTGTAATCTGTGGACTATGAGAGTCTTGATGAAACACAGAAATTGCATCGGGATTGTATACAACAGTCACCATGCCCACTTTCCTCCATGGGAGTAATGTCTCAAACAGTCTACAGTTTGATGTTCCCTGCAAGACCGGTAGTAGTTTCCGATGCACATCTGGAGGCATTCTGTAATCTGTGGACCTTCAAAGTGTTGATGAAACATAGAAATTGCCTGGGGATTGAATACAACCGTCATCATTCGCATTTTCCTCCAAGGGAGTAAGGTCTCCAATAGTCTACGCTTTGATCGTTCCCTGGAAGTCCAGTAGTAGTTTCCGATACTCATCTGGAGGCATTCTGTAATCTGTAAACTATCAGAGTTTTGCTCAAACACAGAAATTGCATCGGGATTGAATACAACAGTCACCATGAGCACTTTCCTCCATGGGAGTAATGTCTCAAACAGTTTTCGCTTTGATCCTTCCCTGGAAGACCAGTAGTAGTTTCCGATGCACATCTGGAGGCATTCTGTAATCTGTGGACTATCAGAGTGATGATGAAACACAGAAATTGCAACGGGATTGAATACAACAGTCACCATGCGCACTTTTCTCCATGGGAGTAATGTCTCAAACAGTCTACGCTTTGATGGTTCCCAGGAAGACCAGTAGTAGTTTCCGATGCACATCCGGAGGCATTCTGTAATCTGTGGACAATCAGAGTGTTGATGAAACTCAGAAAATGCATCGGGATTGAATACAACAGTCACCATGCGCACTATCCTCCATGGGTGTAATGTCTCAAACAGTTTACGCTTTGATCGTTCCCTGGAAGACCAGTAGTAGTTTCCGATGCACATCTGGAGGCATTCTGTAATCTGTGGCCCTTCAAAGTGTTGATGAAACACAGAAATTATATCGGGATTGAACACAACAGTCACCATGCGCACTTTCCTCCATGGGAGTAATGTCTCAAACAGTCTACGCTTTGATCGTTCCCTGGAAGACCAGTAGTAGTTTCCGATGCACATCTGGAGGCATTCTGTAATCTGTGGAATATCAGAGTGTTGATGAAACACAGAAATTGCATCGGGATTGAATACTACAGTCACCATGCGCACTTTCCTCCATGGGAGTAATGTCGCAACCAGTCTACGCTTTGATCGTTCCCTGGAAGACCAGTAGTAGTTTCAGATGCACATCTGGAGGCATTCTGTAATCTGTGGCCCTTCCAAGTGTTGATGAAACACAGAAATTGCATCGGGATAGAATACAACAGTCACCATGCGCACTTTCCTCCATATGAGTAATGTCACAAACAGTCTACGTTATGATCGTTCCCTGGAATACCAGCAGCAGTTTCCGATGCACATCTGGAGGCATTCTGTAATCTGTGGATTATCAGAGTGTGGATGAAACACAGAAATTGCATCGGGATTGAATACAACAGTCACCATGCGCACTTTCCTCCATGGGAGTAATGTCTCAAACAGTTAACGATTTGATCGTTCCCTGGAAGACCAGTAGTAGTTTCCGATGCACATCTTCTGACATTCTGTAATGTGTGGACTATCAGAGTGTTGATGAAACACAGAAATTGCATCAGGATCGTATACAACAGTCACCATACGCACTTACCACGATGGGAGTAATGTCTTAAACAGTTTACGCTTTGATCGTTCCCTGGAAGACCAGTAATAGTTTCCGATGCGCATCTGTGGGCATTCTGTAATGTGTGGACAATCAGAATGTTGATGAAACACAGAAATTGCATCGGGATTGAATACAACAGTAACCACGCGCACTTTCCTCCATGGGAGTAATGTCTCAAACAGTCTACGCTTTGATCGTTCATTGCTAGACCAGTAGTAGTTTCCGATGCACATCTGTAGGCATTCTGTAATCTGTGGACCTTCAAAGTGTTGATGAAACACAGAAATTGCATCGGGATTGAATACAACAGTCATCATTCGCATTTTCCTCCATGGGAGTAATGTCTCCAACAGTCTACGCTTTGATCGTTCCCTTGAAGACCTGTAGTAGTTTCCGATGCACATCTGGAGGCATTCTGTAATCTGTGGACTGTCAGAGTGTTGATGAAACACAGAAATTGCATCGGGATTGAATACAACAGTCACCTTGTGCACTTTTCTCCATGGCAGTAATGTCTCAAACAGTTTACGCTTTGATCGTTCCCTGGAAGACCAGTAGTAGTTTCCGATGCACATCTGGAGGCGTTCTGTAATCTGTGGACCTTCATAGTGTTGATGAAACACAGAAATTGCCTCGGGATTGAATACAACAGTCACCATGCGCACTTTCCTCCAAGGGAGTAATGTCTCAAACTGTCTACGCTTTGATCGTTCCCTGGAAGACCAGTAGTAGTTTCCGATGCATATCTGGAGGAATTCTGTAATCTGTGGACATTTAAAGTGTTGATGAAACACAGAAATTGCATCGGGATTGTATACAACAGTAACCATGTGAACTTTTCTCCATGGGAGTAATGTCTCAAACATTCTACACTTTAATCGTTCCCTGGAAGACCAGTAGCAGTTTCCGATGTACATCTGGGGGCATTCTGTAAGCTGTGTACCTTCAAAGTGTTGATGAAAAACAGAAATTGCATCGGGATTGAATACAACAGTCACCATGCCCACTTTCCTCCATGGGAGTAATGTCTCAGACAGTTTACGCTTTGATCCATCCCTGGAAGACCAGTATTAGTTTCCGATGCACATATGGAGGCATTCTGTAATCTGTGGACTATCTGAGTGTTGATGAAACACAGAAATTGCAACGGGATTGAATACAACAGTCTCCATGCCCACTTTCCTCCATTGGAGTAATGTCGCAAACAGTCTACACTTTGATCATACCTTGGAAGACCAGTAGTAGATTCCGATGCACATCTGGAGGCTTTCTGTAATCTGTAAACCATCAGAGTTTTGCTCAAACACAGAAATTGCATCGGGATTGAATACAACAGTCACCATGCGCACTTTCCTCCATGGGAGTAATGTCTCAAACAGTCTACGCTTT
Source organism: Schistocerca gregaria (assembly GCF_023897955.1). NCBI lineage: Eukaryota > Metazoa > Arthropoda > Insecta > Orthoptera > Acrididae > Schistocerca > Schistocerca gregaria. The sequence continues at coordinate 4,733,908 of NW_026061726.1, forward strand.
GATGGTTCCCAGGAAGACCAGTACTAGTTTCCGATGCACATCTGGAGGCATTCTGTAATCTGTGGACCTTCAAAGTGTTGATGAAACACAGAAATTGCATCGGGATGGAATACAACAGTCACCATGCGCACTTTCCTCCGTGGGACTAATGTCTCAAACTGTCTACACTTTGATCGTTCCCTGGAAGACCAGTAGTAGTTTCCGATGCACATCTTGAGGCATTCTGTAATCGGTGGCCCTTCAAAGTATTTATGAAACACAGAAATTGCATCGGTATACAAAAGTCACCATGCGCACTTTCCTCCGTGGGAAAAATGTCTCAAACTTTCTACGCTTTGATCGTTCCCTGGAAGACCAGTAGTAGTTTCCGGTGCACATCAGGAGGCATTCTGTAATCTGTGGACCTTCAAAGTGTTGATGAAACACAGAAATTGCATCGGGATTGAATACAACAGTCACCATGCGCACTATCCTCCATGTGAGTAATGTCTCAAACAGTCTACACTTTGATCGTTCCCTGGAAGACCAGTAGTAGTTTCCGATGCACATCTGGTGGCATTCTGTACTCTGTGGACTATCAGAGTGTTGATGAAACACAGATATTGCATTGGGATTGAATACAACAATCACCATGCTCACTTTCCTCCATGGTTGTAATGTCTCAAACAGTTTACGCTTTGATCGTTCCCTGGAAGACCAGTAGTAGTTTCCGATGCACATCTGGAGGAATTCTGTAATCAGTGGACTATGAAAGTCTTGATGAAACCCCGAAATTGCATCGGGATTGAATACAACAGTCTCCATTCGCACATTCCTCCATGGGCGTAATGTCTTAAACAGATTACGATTTGATCGTTCCCTGGAAGACCAGTAGTAGTTTCCGATGCATATCTGGAGGAATTCTGTAATCTGTGGACATTTAAAGTGTTGATGAAACACAGAAATTGCATCGGGATTGTATACAACAGTAACCATGTGAACTTTCCTCCATGGGAGTAATGTCTCAAACATTCTACACTTTAATCGTTCCCTGGAAGACCAGTAGCAGTTTCCGATGTACATCTGGGGGCATTCTGTAAGCTGTGTACCTTCAAAGTGTTGATGAAAAACAGAAATTGCATCGGGATTGAATACAACAGTCACCATGCCCACTTTCCTCCATGGGAGTAATGTCTCAGACAGTTTACGCTTTGATCCATCCCTGGAAGACCAGTATTAGTTTCCGATGCACATATGGAGGCATTCTGTAATCTGTGGACTATCTGAGTGTTGATGAAACACAGAAATTGCAACGGGATTGAATACAACAGTCTCCATGCCCACTTTCCTCCATTGGAGTAATGTCGCAAACAGTCTACACTTTGATCATACCTTGGAAGACCAGTAGTAGATTCCGATGCACATCTGGAGGCTTTCTGTAATCTGTAAACCATCAGAGTTTTGCTCAAACACAGAAATTGCATCGGGATTGAATACAACAGTCACCATGCGCACTTTCCTCCATGGGAGTAATGTCTCAAACAGTCTACGCTTTGATGGTTCCCAGGAAGACCAGTAGTAGTTTCCGATGCACATCTGGAGGCATTCTGTAATCTGTGGACCTTCAAAGTGTTGATGAAACACAGAAATTGCATCGGGATGGAATACAACAGTCACCATGCGCACTTTCCTCCGTGGGACTAATGTCTCAAACTGTCTACACTTTGATCGTTCCCTGGAAGACCAGTAGTAGTTTCCGATGCACATCTTGAGGCATTCTGTAATCGGTGGCCCTTCAAAGTATTTATGAAACACAGAAATTGCATCGGTATACAAAAGTCACCATGCGCACTTTCCTCCGTGGGAAAAATGTCTCAAACTTTCTACGCTTTGATCGTTCCCTGGAAGACCAGTAGTAGTTTCCGGTGCACATCAGGAGGCATTCTGTAATCTGTGGACCTTCAAAGTGTTGATGAAACACAGAAATTGCATCGGGATTGAATACAACAGTCACCATGCGCACTATCCTCCATGTGAGTAATGTCTCAAACAGTCTACACTTTGATCGTTCCCTGGAAGACCAGTGGTAGTTTCCGATGCACATCTGGTGGCATTCTGTACTCTGTGGACTATCAGAGTGTTGATGAAACACAGATATTGCATTGGGATTGAATACAACAATCACCATGCTCACTTTCCTCCATGGTTGTAATGTCTCAAACAGTTTACGCTTTGATCGTTCCCTGGAAGACCAGTAGTAGTTTCCGATGCACATCTGGAGGAATTCTGTAATCAGTGGACTATGAAAGTCTTGATGAAACCCCGAAATTGCATCGGGATTGAATACAACAGTCTCCATTCGCACATTCCTCCATGGGCGTAATGTCTTAAACAGATTACGATTTGATCGTTCCCTGGAAGACCAGTAGTAGTTTCCGATGCACATCTGGAGGCATTCTGTAATCTGTGGACTATCAGAGTGTTGATGAAACACATAAATTGCATCGGGATTGAATACTACAGTCACCATGCCCACTTTCCTCCATGGGAGTAATGTCGCAAACAGTCTACGTTTGATCGTTCCCTGGAAGACCAGTAGTAGATTCCGATGCACGTCTGGAGGCATTCTGTAATCTGTGGACCTTCAAAGTGTTGATGAAACACAGAAATTGCCTGGGGATTGAATACAACAGTCACCATGCGCTCTTTCCTCCATGGGAGTAATGTCTCAAACAGTCTACGCTTTGATTGTTCCCTTGAAGACCTGTAGTAGTTTCCGATGCACATCTGGAGGCATTCTGTAATCTGTGGACTATCAGAGTGTTGATGAAACACAGAAATTGCATGGGGATGGAATACAACAGTCACTATGCGCAGTTTCCTCCGTGGGAGTAATGTCTCAAACAGTCTACGCTTTGATCGTTCCCTGGAAGACCAGTAGTAGTTTCCATTGCACATCTGGGGGCATTCTATAATGTGTGGACTATCAGAGTGTTGATGAAGCACAGAAATTGCATCAGGATTGAAGACAACAGTCACCATGCGCACTTTCCTCCATGGGTGTATGTCTCAAACAGTCTACGGTTTCATCGTTCCCTGCAAGACCAGTAGTAGTTTCCGATGCACATCTGGAGGCATTCTGTAATCTGTGGACCTTCAAAGTGTTGATGAAACACAGAAATTGTCTCGGGATTGAATACAACAGTCATCATTCGCATTTTCCTCCATGGGAGTAATGTCTCCAACAGTCTACGCTTTGATCGTTCCCTGGAAGACCAGTAGTAGTTTCCGATGCATATCTGGAGGCATTCTGTAATCTGAGGACTATCAGAGTGTTGATGAAACAAAGAAATTGCATCGGGATTGAATACAACAGTCACCATGCGCACATTCCTCCATGAGAGTAATGTCTCAAACAGTCTACGCTTTGATCGTTCCCTGGAAGACCAGTAGTAGTTTCCGATGCACATCTGGAGGCATTCTGTAATCTGTGGACTATCAGATTGTTGATGAAACACAGAAATTGCATCGGGATTGAATACTACAGTCACCATGCCCACTTTCCTCCATGGGAATAATGTCGCAAACAGTCTACGCTTTGATCGTTCCCTGGAAGACCAGTAGTAGTTTCAGATGCACGTCTGGAGGCATTCTGTAATCTGTGGACCTTCCAAGTGTTGATGAAACACAGAAATTTCATCGGGATAGAATACAACAGTCACCATGCGAACTTTCCTCCATATGAGTAATGTCACAAACAGTCTACGTTATGATCGTTCCCTGGAATACCAGTAGTAGTTTCCGATGCACATCTGGAGGCATTCTGTAATCTGTGGATTATCAGAGTGTTGATGAAAAACAGAAATTGCATCGGGATTGAATACAACAGTCACCATGCGCACTTTCCTCCATGGGAGTAATGTCTCAAACAGTTTACGATTTGATCGTTCCCTGGAAGACCAGTAGTAGTTTCCGATGCACATCTTCTGACATTCTGTAATGTGTGGACTATCAGAGTGTTGATGAAACACAGAAATTGCATCAGGATCGTATACAACAGTCACCTTACGCACATTCCACGATGGGAGTAATGTCTCAAACAGTTAACGCTTTGATCGTTCCCTGGAAGACCAGTAATAGTTTCCGATGCGCATCTGTGGGCATTCTGTAATGTGTGGACTATCAGAGTGTTGATGAAACACAGAAATTGCATCGGGATTGAATACAACAGTCACCATGTGCACTTTCCTCCATGGGAGTAATGTCTCAAACAGTCTACGCTTTGATCGTTCATTGCTAGACCAGTAGAAGTTCCGATGCACATCTGTAGGCATTCTGTAATCTGTGCACCTTCAAAGTGTTGATGAAACACAGAAATTGCATCGGGATTGAATACAACAGTCACCATGCGCACTTTCCTCAAGGGAGTAATGTCTCAAACAGTCTTAGCTTTGATCGTTCCCTGGAAGACCAGTAGTGGCGTCCGATGCACATCTGGAGGCATTCTGTAATCTGAGGACTATCAGAGTGTTGATGAAACAAAGAAATTGCATCGGGATTGTATACAACAGTCACCATGCGCACATTCCTCCATGAGAGTAATGTCTCAAACAGTCTACGCTTTGATCGTTCCCTGGAAGACCTGTAGTAGTTTCCGATGCACATCTGGAGGCATTCTGTAATCTGTGGACTATCAGATTGTTGATGAAACACAGAAATTGCATCGGGGTTGAATACTACAGTCACCATGCCCACTTTCCTCCATGGGAATAATGTCGCAAACAGTCTACGCTTTGATCGTTCCCTGGAAGACCAGTAGTAGTTTCCGATGCACATCTGGAGGCATTCTGTAATCTATGGACCTTCAAAGTGTTGATGAAACACAGAAATTGCATCTGGATAGAATACAACAGTCACCATGCGCACTTTCCTCCATATGAGTATAGTCACAAACAGTCTACGTTATGATCGTTCCCTGGAATACCAGTAGTAGTTTCCGATGCACATCTGGAGGCATTCTGTAATCTGTGGATTATCAGAGTGTTGATGAAACACAGAAATTGCATCGGGATTGAATACTACAGTCACCATGCGCACTTTCCACCATGGGAGTAATGTCGCAAACAGTCTACGATTTTATCGTTCCCTGGAAGACCAGTAATAGTTTCAGATGCACGTCTGGAGGCATTCTGTAATCTGTGGACCTTCCAAGTGTTGATGAAACACAGAATTTTCATCGGGATAGAATACAACAGTCACCATGCGAACTTTCCTCCATATGAGTAATGTCACAAACAGTCTACGTTATGATCGATCCCTGGAATACCAGTAGTAGTTTCCGATGCACATCTGGAGGCATTCTGTAATCTGTGGATTATCAGAGTGTTGATGAAACACAGAAATTGCATCGGGATTGAATACAACAGTCACCATGCGCACTTTCCTCCATGGGAGTAATGTCTCAAACAGTTTACGATTTGATCGTTCCCTGGAAGACCAGTAGTAGTTTCCGATGCACATCTTCTGACATTCTGTAATGTGTGGACTATCAGAGTGTTGATGAAACACAGAAATTGCATCAGGATCGTATACAACAGTCACCATACGCACTTTCCACGATGGGAGTAATGTCTCAAACAGTTAACGCTTTGATCGTTCCCTGGAAGACCAGTAATAGTTTCCGATGCGCATCTGTGGGCATTCTGTAATGTGTGGACTATGAGAGTGTTGATGAAACACAGAAATTGCATCGGGATTGAATACAACAGTCACCATGCGCACTTTCCTCCATGGGAGTAATGTCTCAAACAGTCTACGCTTTGATCTTTCATTGCTAGACCAGTAGAAGTTCCGATGCACATCTGTAGGCATTCTGTAATCTGTGCACCTTCAAAGTGTTAACGAAACACAGAAATTGCATCGGGATTGAATACAACAGTCACCATGCGCACTTTCCTCAAGGGAGTAATGTCTCAAACAGTCTACGCTTTGATCGTTCCCTTGAAGACCTGTAGTAGTTTCCGATGCACATCTGGAGGCATTCTGTAATCTGTGGGTTATCGGAGTGTTGATAAAACACAGAAATTGCATCGGGATTGAATACAACAGTCACCATGTGCACTTTTCTCCATGGGAGTAATGTCTCAAACAGTTTACGCTTTGATCGATCCCTGGAAGACCAGTAGTAGTTTCCGATGCACAACTGGGTGCATTCTATAATGTGTGGACTATCAGAGTGTTGATGAAACACAGAAATTGCATCAGGATTGAATACAACAGTCACCATGCGCACTTTCCTCCTTGGGAGAAATGTCTCAAACATTCTACGGTTTGATCGTTCCCTGCAAGACCAGTAGTAGTTTCCGATGCACATCTGGAGGCATTCTATAATCTGTGGACCTTCAAAGTGTTGATGGAACACAGAAATTGCCTCGGGATTGAATACAACAGTCACCATGTGCACTATTCTCCTTGGGAGTAATGTCTCGAATAGTTTACGCTTTGATCGTTCCCTGGAAGACCAGTATTAGTTTCCGATGCACATCTGGGGGCATCCTATAATGTGTGGACTATCAGAGTGTTGATGAAACACAGAAATTGCATCAGGATTGAATACAACAGTCACCATGCGCACTTTCCTCCATGGGAGTAATGTCTCAAACCGTCTACGCTTTGATCGTTCATTGCTAGACCAGTAGTAGTTTCCGATGCACATCTGTAGGCATTCTGTAATCTGTGGACCTTCAAAGTGTTGATGAAACACAGAAATTGCATCGGGATTGAATACAACAGTCACCATGCCCACTTTCCTCCATGGGAGTAATGTCTCAAACAGTCTACGCTTTGATCGTTCCCCTGAAGACCTGTAGTAGTTTCCGATGCACATCTGGAGGCATTCTGTAATCTGTGGACTGTCAGAGTGTTGATGAAACACAGAAATTGCATCGGGATTGAATACAACCGTCACCTTGTGCACTTTTCTCAATGGGAGTAATGCCTCAAACAGTTTACGCTTTGCTCGTTCCCAGGAAGACCAGTAGTAGTTTCCGATGCACATCTGGAGGCGTTCTGTAATCTGTGGACATTCATAGTGGTGATGAAACACAGAAATTGCCTCGGGATTGAATGCAACAGTCACCATGCGCACTTTCCTCCATGGGAGTAATGTCTCAAACTGTCTACGCTTTGATCGTTCCCTGGAAGACCAGTAGTAGTTTCCGATGCACATCTGGAGAAATTCTGTAATCTGTGGACCTTTAAAGTGTTGATGAAACACAGAAATTGCACCGGGATTGTATACAACAGTAACCATGTGAACTTTCCTCCATGGGAGTAATGTCTCAAACAGTCTACGCTTTAATCGTTCCCTGGAAGACCAGTAGTAGTTTCCGATTTTCATCTGGGGGCATTCTGTAAGCTGTGTACCTTCAAAGTGTTGATGAAAAACAGAAATTGCATCGGGATTGAATACAACAGTCACCATGCCCACTTTCCTCCATGGGAGTAATGTCTCAGACAGTTTACGCTTTGATCCATCCCTGGAAGACCAGTATTAGTTTCCGACGCACATATGGAGGCATTCTGTAATCTGTGGACTTTCTGAGTGTTGATGAAACACAGAAGTTGCAACGGGATTGAATACAACAGTCTCCATGCGCACTTTCCTCCATGGGAGTAATGTCTCAAACAGTCTACGTTTTGATGGTTCCCAGGAAGACCAGTAGTAGTTTCCGATGCACATCTGGAGGCATTCTGTAATCTGTGGACCTTCAAAGTGTTGATGAAACACAGAAATTGCATCGGGATGGAATACAACAGTCACCATGCGCACTTTCCTCCGTGGGAAAAATGTCTCAAACATTCTACGCTTTGATCGTTCCCTGGAAGGCCAGTAGTAGTTTCCGATGCACATCTGGAGGCATTCTGTAATCTGTGGACCTTCAAAGTGTTGATGAAACACAGAAATTGCATCGGGATTGAATACAACAGTCACCATGCGCACTATCCTCCATGTGAGTAATGTCTCAAATAGTCTACGCTTTGATCGTTCCCTGGAAGACCAGTAGTAGTTTCCGATGCACATCTGGAGGCATTCTGTACTCTGTGGACTATCAGAGTGTTGATGAAACACAGATATTGCATTGGGATTGAATACAACAGTCACCATGCGCACTTTCCGCCATGGGAGTAATGTCTCAAACAGTCTACGCTTTGATCGTTCCCTGGAAGACCAGTAGTAGTTTCCGATGCACATCTGGAGGCATTCTGTAATCTGTGGACTATCAGAGTGTTGATGAAACACAGTAATTGCATCGGTATTGAATACAACAGTCCCCATGCGCACTTTCCTCCATGGGAGTAATGTCTCAAACAGTCTACGCATTGATCGTTCCCTGGAAGACCAGTAGTAGTTTCCAATGCACATCTGGAGGCATTCTGTTATCCTTGGACCTTCAAAGTGTTAATGAAACACAGAAATTGATTCGGGATTTAATACAAAAGTCACCATGCGCACTTTCCTCCATGGGAGTAATGTCTCAATCAGTCTACGCTTTGATCGTTCCCTGGAAGACCAGTAGTAGTTCCGATGCACATCTGGAGGCATTCTGTAATCTGTGGACTATCAGAGTGTTGATGAAACACAGAAATTGCATCGGGATTGAATATAACAGTCACCATGCGCACTTACCTTCATGGGAGTAATGTCTCAAACAATTTACTATTTGATCGTTCGCTGGAAGACCAGTAGTAGTTTCCGATGCACATCTGGAGGCATTCTGTAATCTGTGGACTATCTGAGTGTTGATGAAACACAGAAATTGCATCGGGATTGAATACAACAGTCGCCATGCGCACTTTCCTCCATGGGAGTAATATCTCAAACAGTCTAAGCTTTGATCGTTCCCTGGAAGACCAGTAGTAGTTTCCGATGCACATCTGGAGGCATTCTGTAATCTGTGGACTATCAGAGTGTTGATGAAACACAGAAATTGCATCGGGATTGAATACAACAGTCACCATGCGCACTCTCCTCCGTGGGAGTAATGTCTCAAACAGTCTACGCTTTGATCGTTCCCAGGAAGACCAGTAGTAGTTTCCGATTCACATCTGGGGGCATTCTGTAATCTGTGGACTATCTGAGTGTTGATGAAACACAGAAATTGCATCGGGATTGAAAACAACAGTCACCATGCGCACTTTCCTCCATGGGAGTAATATCTCAAACAGTCTAAGCTTTGATCGTTCCCTGGAAGACCAATAGTAGTTTCCGATGCACATCTGAAGGCATTCTGTAATCTGTGGACTATCAGAGTGTTGATTAAACACAGAAACTGCAGCGGGATTGTATACGAGGCGCTATTTCCTCCATGGGAGTAATGTCACAAACAGTCTACGTTTTGATCGTTCCCTGGAAGACCAGTAGTAGCTTCCGATGCACATCTGGAAGCATTCTGTATTCCTTAGACCTTCAAAGTGTTGATGAAACACAGATATTGCCTCGGGATAGAATACAACAGTCACCATGCGCACTTTCCGACATGGGAGTAATGTCTCAAACAGTCAACGCTTTGAACGTTCCCTGGAAGACCAGTAGTAGCTTCCGATGCACATCTGGAGGCATTCTGTAATCTGTGGACTATCAGAGTGATGATGAAACACAGAAATTGCATCGGGATTAAATACAACATTCACCATGCGCACTTTCCTCCATGGGACTTATGTCTCAAACAGTCTACGTTTTGATCGTTCCCTGGAAGACCAGTAGTAGTTTCCGATGCACATCTGGAGGCATTTTGTAATCTGCGGACTATCAGAGTGTTGATGAAACACTGTAATTGCATCGGGATTGAATACAACAGTCAAAATGCGCACTTTCCGCCATGGGAGTAATGTCTCAAACAGTCTACGCTTTGATCGTTCCCTGGAAGACCAGTAGTAGTTTCCGATGCACATCTGGAGGCATTCTGTAATCTGTGGACTATCGGAGTGTTGATGAAACACAGAAATTGAATCCGGATTGAATACAACAGTCATCTTGCGCACTTTCCTCCATGGGAGTAATGTCTCAAACAGTCTAAGCTTTGATCGTTACCTGGAAGACCAGTAGTAGTTTCCGATGCACATCTGGAGGCATTCTGTAATCTCCGGACTATCAGAGTGTTGATGAAACACTGTAATTTCATCGGGATTGAATACAACAGTCGCCATGCGCACTTTCCGCCATGGGAGTAATGTCTCAAACAGTCTACGCTTTGATCGTTCCCTGGAAGACCAGTAGTAGTTTCCGATGCACATCTGGAGGCATTCTGTAATCTGTGGACTATCAGAGTGTTGATGAAACACAGAAATTGCATCGGTATTGAATACAACAGTCACCATAAGCACTTTCCTCCATGGGAGTAATGTCTCAAACAGTCTACGCATTGATCGTTCCCTGGAAGACCAGTAGTAGTTTCCGATGCACATCTGGAGGCATTCTGTTATCCTTGGACCTTCAAAGTGTTAATGAAACACAGAAATTGATTCGGGATTTAAAACAAAAGTCACCATGCGCACTTTCCTCCATGGGAGTAATGTCTCAAACAGTCTACACTTTGATCGTTCCCTGGAACACCAGTAGTAGTTTCCGATGCACATCTGGAGGCATTCTGTAATCTGTGGACTATCAGAGTGTTGATGAAACACAGAAATTGCTTCGGGATTGAATACAACAGTCACCATGCGCACTCTCCTCCATGGGAGTAATGAATCAAACAGTCTACGCTTTGATCGTTCCCAGGAAGACCAGTAGTAGTTTCCGATGCACATCTGAAGGCATTCTGTAATCTGTGGACTATCAGAGTGTTGATGAAACACAGAAACTGCATCGGGATTGAATACAACAGTCACCTTTAACACTTTCCTCCATGGGAGTAATGTCTCAAACAGTCTACGATTTGATCGTTCCCTGGAAGACCAGTAGTATTTTCCAATGCACATCTGCAGGCATTCTGTAATCTGTGGACTATCAAAGTGTTGGTGAAACACAGAAGTTGCATCGGGAATGAATACAACAGTCACCATGCGCACTTTCCTCCATGGGAGTAATGGCTCAAACAGTCTACGCTTTGATCGTTCCCTGAAGACCAGTAGTAGTTTCCGATCACATCTGGAGGCATTCTGTAATCTGTGGACTATCTGAGTGTTGATGAAACACAGACATTGCATCGGGATTGAATACAACAGTCACCATGCGCACTTTCCACCATGGGAGTAATGTCTCAAACAGTCAACGCTTTGATCGATTCCTGGAAGACCAGTAGTAGTTTCCAATGCACATCTGGAGGTAATCTGTAATCTGTGTACTATCAGAGTGTTGATGAAACACAGAAATTGCATCGGGATTGAATACAACAGTCACCATGCGCACTTACCTTCATGGGAGTAATGTCTCAAACAGTTTTCTCTTTGATCGTTCCCTGGAAGACCAGTAGTAGTTTCCGATGCACATCTGGAGGCATTCTGTAATCTGTGGACTATCAGAGTGTTGATGAAACACAGAAATTGCATCAGGATTGAATACAACCGTCACCATGCGCACTTACCTCCATGGGAGTAATGTCTCAATCAGTCTACGATTTGATCGTTCCCTGGAAGACCAGTAGTAGTTCCGATGCACATCTGGAGGCATTCTGTAATCTGTGGACAATCAGAGTGTTGATGAAACAAAGAAATTGCATCGGGATTGAATACAACTGTCACCATGCGCACTCTCCTCCATGGGAGTAATGTCTCAAACAGTCTACGCTTTGATCGTTCCCTGGAAGACCAGTAATAGTTTCCGATGCACATCTGGAGGCATTCTGTAATCCTTGGACCTTCAAAGAGTTGATGAAACACAGAAAGTGATCCGGGATTGAATACAACAGTCACCATGCGCACTTTCCTCCATGGGAGTAATGTCTCAAACAGTCTAAGCTTTGATCGTTCCCTGGAAGACCAGTAGTAGTTTCCGATGCACATCTGGAGACATTCTGTAATCTGTGGACTATCAGAGTGTAGATGAAACACAGAAATTGCATCGGGATTCAATACAACAGTCACCATGCGCACTTACCTTCATGGGAGTAATGTCTCAAACAGTCAACGCTTTGATCGTACCCTGGGAGTCAGGTAGTAGTTTCCGATGCACATTTGAACGCAATCTGTAATCCTTGGACCTTCAAAGTATTGATGAAACACAGAAATTGCCTCGGGATTGAATACAACACTCACCATGCGCACTTTCCTCCATGGGAGTAATGTCTCAATCAGTCTACGCTTTGATCGTTCCCTGGAAGACCTGTAGTAGTTCCGATGCACATCTGGAGGCATTCTGTAATCTGTGGACTATCAGAGTGTTGATGAAACACAGAAATTGCATCGGGATTGAATACAACAGCCGCCATGCGCACTTTCCTCCATAGGAGTAATATCTCAAACAGTCTATGGATTGATCGTTCCCTGGAAGACCAGTATTAGTTTCCGATGCACATCTGAAGACATTCTGTAGTCTGTAAGCTATCACAGTGTTGATGAAACACAGAAATTGCATCGGGATTTAATACAACAGTCACCAGGCGCTATTTCCTCCATGGGAGTAATGTCTCAAACAGTCTACGCATTGATCGTTCCCTGGAAGACCAGTAATAGTTTCCGATGCACATCTGTAGGCATTCTGTAATCCTTGGACCTTCAAAGTGTTGATGAAACACTGAAAGTGATTCGGGATTGAATACAACAGTCACCATGCGCACTTTCCTCCATGGGAGAAATGTCTCAAACAGTTTTCTCTTTGATCGTTCGCTGGAAGACCAGTAGTAGTTTCCGATGCACATCTGGAGGCATTCTGTAATCTGTGGACTATCAGAGTGTTGATGAAACACAGAAATTGCATCAGGATTGAATACAACAGTCACCATGCGCACTTACCTCCATGGGAGTAATGTCTCAATCAGTCTACCCTTTGATCGTTCCCTGGAAGACCAGTAGTAGTTCCGATGCACATCTGGAGGCATTCTGTAATCTGTGGACTATCAGAGTGTTGATGAAACACAGAAATTGCATCGGGATTGAATACAACAGTCACCACGCGCACTTTCCTCCATGGGAGTAATGTCTCAAACAGACAACGCTTTGATCGTACCCTGGGAGTCCGGTAGTAGTTTCCGATGCACATTTGAACGCAATCTGTAATCCTTGGACATTCAAAGTATTGATGAAACACAGAAATTGCCTCGGGATTGAATACAACACTCACCATGCGCACTTTCCTCCATGGGAGTAATGTCTCAATCAGTCTACGCTTTGATCGTTCCCTGGAAGACCAGTAGTAGTTCCGATGCACATCTGGAGGCATTCTGTAATCTGTGGACTACCAGAGTGTTGAAGAAACACAGAAATTGCATCGGGATTGAATACAACAGTCACCATGCGCACTTACCTTCATGGGAGTAATGCCTCAAACAGTTTACTATTTGATCGTTCGCTGGAAGACCAGTAGTAGTTTCCAATGCACATCTGGAGGCATTCTGTAATCTGTGGACTATCTGAGTGTTGATGAAACACAGAAATTGCATCGGGATTGAATACAACAGTCGCCATGCGCACTTTCCTCCATGGGAGTAATATCTCAAACAGTCTAAGCTTTGATCGTTCCCTGGAAGACCAGTAGTAGTTTCCGATGCACATCTGGAGGCATTCTGTAATCTGTGGACTATCAGAGTGTTGATGAAACACAGAAATTGCATCGGGATTGAATACAACAGTCACCATGCGCACTCTCCTCCATGGGAGTAATGTCTCAAACAGTCTACGCTTTGATCGTTCCCAGGAAGACCAGTAGTAGTTTCCGATGCACATCTGGGGGCATTCTGTAATCTGTGGACTATCTGAGTGTTGATGAAACACAGAAATTGCATCGGGATTGAAAACAACAGTCACCATGCGCACTTTCCTCCATGGGAGTAATATCTCAAACAGTCTAATTTGGTCGTTCCCTGGAAGACCAATAGTAGTTTCCGATGCACATCTGAAGGCATTCTGTAATCTGTGGACTATCAGAGTGTTGATGAAACACAGAAACTGCAGCGGGATTGAATACAACAGTCACCAGGCGCTATTTCCTCCGTGGGAGTAATGTCACAAACAGTCTACGTTTTGATCGTTCCCTGGAAGACCAGTAGTAGCTTCCGATGCACATCTGGAGGCATTCTGTAATCCTTAGACCTCCAAAGTGTTGATGAAACACAGATATTGCCTCGGGACAGAATACAACAGTCACCATGCGCACTTTCCGCCATGGGAGTAATGTCTCAAACAGTCAACGCTTTGAACGTTCCCTGGAAGACCAGTAGTAGCTTCCGATGCACATCTGGAGGCATTCTGTAATCTGTGGACTATCAGAGTGATGATGAAACACAGAAATTGCATCGGGATTAAATACAACATTCACCATGCGCACTTTCCTCCATGGGACTTATGTCTCAAACAGTCTACGTTTTGATCGTTCCCTGGAAGACCAGTAGTAGTTTCCGATGCACATCTGGAGGCATTCTGTAATCTGCGGACTATCAGAGTGTTGATGAAACACTGTAATTGCATCGGGATTGAATACAACAGTCGAAATGCGCACTTTCCGCCATGGGAGTAATGTCTCAAACTGTCTACGCTTTGATCGTTCCCTGGAAGACCAGTAGTAGTTTCCGATGCACATCTGGAGGCATTCTGTAATCTGTGGACTATCAGAGTGTTGATGAAACACAGAAATTGAATCCGGATTGAATACAACAGTCACCTTGCGCACTTTCCTCCATGGGAGTAATGTCTCAAACAGTCTACGCATTGATCGTTCCCTGGAAGACCAGTATTAGTTTCCGATGCACATCTGTAGGCATTCTGTAATCCTTGGACCTTCAAAGTGTTGATGAAACACAGAAAGTGATTCGGGATTGAATACAACAGTCACCATGCGCACTTTCCTCCTTGGGAGTAATGTCCCAAACAGTTTTCTCTTTGATCGTTCGCTGGAAGACCAGTAGTAGTTTCCGATGCACATCTGGAGGCATTCTGTAATCTGTGACTATCAGAGTGTTGATGAAACACAGAAATTGCATCAGGATTGAATACAACAGTCACCATGCGCACTTACCTCCATGGGAGTAATGTCTCAATCAGTCTACCCTTTGATCGTTCCCTGGAAGACCAGTAGTAGTTCCGATGCACATCTGGAGGCATTCTGTAATCTGTGGACTATCAGAGTGTTGATGAAACACAGAAATTGCATCGGGATTGAATACAACAGTCACCACGCGCACTTTCCTCCATGGGAGTAATGTCTCAAACAGACAACGCTTTGATCGTACCCTGGGAGTCCGGTAGTAGTTTCCGATGCACATTTGAACGCAATCTGTAATCCTTGGACATACAAAGTATTAATGAAACACAGAAATTGCCTCGGGATTGAATACAACACTCACCATGCGCACTTTCCTCCATGGGAGTAATGTCTCAATCAGTCTACGCTTTGATCGTTCCCTGGAAGACCAGTAGTAGTTCCGATGCACATCTGGAGGCATTCTGTAATCTGTGGACTACCAGAGTGTTGAAGAAACACAGAAATTGCATCGGGATTGAATACAACAGTCACCATGCGCACTTACCTTCATGGGAGTAATGCCTCAAACAGTATACTATTTGATCGTTCGCTGGAAGACCAGTAGTAGTTTCCAATGCACATCTGGAGGCATTCTGTAATCTGTGGACTATCTGAGTGTTGATGAAACACAGAAATTGCATCGGGATTGAATACAACAGTCGCCATGCGCACTTTCCTCCATGGGAGTAATATCTCAAACAGTCTAAGCTTTGATCGTTCCCTGGAAGACCAGTAGTAGTTTCCGATGCACATCTGGAGGCATTCTGTAATCTGTGGACTATCAGAGTGTTGATGAAACACAGAAATTGCATCGGGATTGAATACAACAGTCACCATGCGCACTCTCCTCCATGGGAGTAATGTCTCAAACAGTCTACGCTTTGATCGTTCCCAGGAAGACCAGTAGTAGTTTCCGATGCACATCTGAAGGCATTCTGTAATCTGTGGACTATCAGAGTGTTGATGAAACACAGAAACTGCAGCGGGATTGAATACAACAGTCACCAGGCGCTATTTCCTCCGTGGGAGTAATGTCACAAACAGTCTACGTTTTGATCGTTCCCTGGAAGACCAGTAGTAGCTTCCGATGCACATCTGGAGGCATTCTGTAATCCTTAGACCTTCAAAGTGCTGATGAAACACAGATATTGCCTCGGGACAGAATACAACAGTCACCATGCGCACTTTCCGCCATGGGAGTAATGTCTCAAACAGTCAACGCTTTGAACGTTCCCTGGAAGACCAGTAGTAGCTTCCGATGCACATCTGGAGGCATTCTGTAATCTGTGGACTATCAGAGTGATGATGAAACACAGAAATTGCATCGGGATTAAATACAACATTCACCATGCGCACTTTCCTCCATGGGACTTATGTCTCAAACAGTCTACGTTTTGATCGTTCCCTGGAAGACCAGTAGTAGTTTCCGATGCACATCTGGAGGCATTCTGTAATCTGCGGACTATCAGTGTGTTGATGAAACACTGTAATTGCATCGGGATTGAATACAACACTCAAAATGCGCACTTTCCGCCATGGGAGTAATGTCTCAAACTGTCTACGCTTTGATCGTTCCCTGGAAGACCAGTAGTAGTTTCCGATGCACATCTGGAGGCATTCTGTAATCTGTGGACTATCAGAGTGTTGATGAAACACAGAAATTGAATCCGGATTGAATACAACAGTCACCTTGCGCACTTTCCTCCATGGGAGTAATGTCTCAAACAGTCTAAGCTTTGATCGTTACCTGGAAGACCAGTAGTAGTTTCCGATGCACATCTGGAGGCATTCTGTAATCTCCGGACTATCAGAGTGTTGATGAAACACTGTAATTTCATCGGGATTGAATACAACAGTCACCATGCGCACTTTCCGCCATGGGAGTAATGTCTCAAACAGTCTACGCTTTGATCGTTCCCTGGAAGACCAGTAGTAGTTTCCGATGCACATCTGGAGGCATTCTGTAATCTGTGGACTATCAGAGTGTTGATGAAACACAGTAATTGCATCGGTATTGAATACAACAGTCACCATGCGCACTTTCCTCCATGGGAGTAATGTCTCAAACAGTCTACGCATTGTTCGTTCCCTGGAAGACCAGTAGTAGTTTCCGATGCACATCTGGAGGCATTCTGTTATCCTTGGACCTTCAAAGTGTTAATGAAACACAGAAATTGATTCGGGATTTAATACAAAAGTCACCATGCGCACTTTCCTCCATGGGAGTAATGTCTCAAACAGTCTACACTTTGATCGTTCCCTGGAACACCAGTAGTAGTTTCCGATGCACATCTGGAGGCATTCTGTAATCTGTGGACTATCAGAGTGTTGATGAAACACAGAAATTGCTTCGGGATTGAATACAACAGTCACCATGCGCACTCTCCCCAATGGGAGTAATGAATCAAACAGTCTACGCTTTGATCGTTCCCAGGAAGACCAGTAGTAGTTTCCGATGCACATCTGGAGGCATTCTGTAATCTGTGGACAATCTGAGTGTTGATGAAACACAGAAATTGCATCGGGATTGAATACAACAGACACCATGCGCACTTTCCTCCATGGGAATAATATCTCAAACAGTCTAAGCTTCGATCGTTCCCTGGAAGACCAGTCGTAGTTTCCGATGCACATCTGGAGGCATTCTGTAATCTGTGGACTATCAGAGTGTTGATGAAACACAGAAATTGCATCATGATTGAATACAACATTCACCATGCGCACTTTCCTCCATGGGAGTTATGTCTCAAACAGTCTACGTTTTGATAGTTCCCTGGAAGACCAGTAGTGGCTTCCGATGCACATCTGGAGGCATTCTGTAATCCTTGGACCTTCAAAGTGTTGTTGAGACACAGAAATTGCCTCGGGATAGAATACAACAGTCACCATGCGCACTTTCCGCAATGGGAATAATGTCTCACACAGTCAACGCTTTGATCGTTCCCTGGAAGACCAGTAGTAGTTTCCGATGCACATCTGGAGGCATTCTGTAATCTGTGGACTATCAGAGTGTTGATGAAACACAGAAATTGCATCGGGATTGAATACAACATTCACCATGCGCAATTTCCTCCATGGGAGTTATGTCTCAAACAGTGTACGCTTTGATCGTTCCCTGGAAGACCAGTAGTAGTTTCCGATGCACATCTGGAGGCATTCTGTAATCTGTGGACTATCTGAGTGTTGATGAAACACTGAAATTGCATCGGGATTGAATACAACAGTCACCTTGAACACTTTCCTCCATGGGATTAATGTCTCAAACAGTCTAAGCTTTGATCATTAGCTGGAAGACCAGTAGTAGTTTCCGATGCACATCTGGAGGCATTCTGTAATCTGTGGACTATCAGAGTGTTGATGAAACACTGTAATTGCATCGGGATTGAATACAACAGTCACCATGCGCACTTTCCGCCATGGGAGTAATGTCTAAAACAGTCTACCGTTTGATCGTTCCCTGGAAGACCAGTAGTATTTTCCGATGCACATCTGCAGGCATTCTGTAATCTGTGGACTATCAGAGTGTTGATGAAACACAGAAGTTGCATCGGGAATAAATACAACAGTCACCATGCGCACTTTCCTCCATGGGAGTAATGCCTCAAACAGTCTACGGTTTGACCGTTTCCTGGAACTCCAGTAGTAGTTTCCGATGCACATCTGGAGGCATTCTGTAATCTGTGGACTATCAGAGTGTTGATGAAACACAGTAATTGCATCGGGATTGAATACAACAGTCACCATGCGCACTTTCCTCCATGGGAGTAATGTCTCAGACAGTCTACGATTTGATCGTTCCCTGGAAGACCAGTAGTAGTTTCCGATGCACATCTGGAGGCATTCTGTAATCTGTGGACTATCAGAGTGTTAATGAAACACAGAAATTGCATCGGGATTGAATACAACAGACATCATGCGCACTTTCCTCCATGGGAGTAATGTCTCAAACAGTCTACGCTTCGATCGTTCCCTGGAAGACCAGTAGTAGTTTCCGATGCACATCTGGAGGCATTCTGTAATCTGCGGACTATCAGAGTGTTGATGAAACACTGTAATTGCCTCGGGATGAATACAACAGTCACCATGCGCACTTTCCGCCATGGGAGAAACGTCTCAAACGGTCTACGCTTTGATCGTTCCCTGGAAGACCAGTAGTAGTTTCCGATGCACATCTGGAGGCATTCTAAAATCTGTGGACTATCAGAGTGTTGATGAAACACAGAAATTGCATCGGGATTGAATACAACAGTCACCATGCGCTCTTTCCTCCATGGGAGTAATGGCTCAAACAGTCTACGCTTTGATCGTTCCCTGAAGACCAGTAGTAGTTTCCGATCACATCTGGAGGCATTCTGTAATCTGTGGACTATCTGAGTGTTGATGAAACACAGAAATTGCATCGGGATTGAATACAACAGTCACCTTGCGCACCTTCCTCCATGGAAGTAATGTCTCAAACAATCTAAGCTTTGATCGTTACCTGGAAGACCAGTAGTAGTTTCCGATGCACATCTGGAGGCATTCTGTAATCTCCGGACTATCAGAGTGTTGATGAAACACTTTAATTGCATCGGGATTGAATACAACAGTCACCATGTGCACTTTCCACCACGGGAGTAATATCTCAAACAGTCTACGCTTTGATCGTTCCCTGGAAGACCAGTAGTAGTTTCCGATTCACATCTGGAGGCATTCTGTAATCTGTGGACTATCAGAGTGTTGATGAAACACAGAAGTTGCATCGGGATTCAATATAACAGTCACCATGCGCACTTTCCTCCATGGGAGTAATGCCTCAAACAGTCTACGGTTCGATCGTTAGCTGGAAGACCAGCAGTAGTTTCCGATGCACATCTGGTGGATTTCTGTATTCTGTGGACTATCAGAGTGTTGATGAAACACAGAAATTGCATCGGGATTGAATACAACAGTCACCATCGGCACTTTCCTCCATGGGAGTAATGTCTCAAACAGTGTACGCTTTGATGGTTCCCTGGAAGACCAGTAGTAGTTTACGATGCACATCTGGAGGCATTCTGTAATCTGTGGACTATCAGAGTGTTGATGAAACACAGAAATTGCATCGGGATTGAATACAACATTCACCATGCGCACTTTCCTCCATGGGAGTTATGTCTCAAACAGTGTACGCTTTGATCGTTCCCTGTAAGACCAGTAGTAGTTTCCGATGCACATCTGGAGGCATTCTGTAATCTGTGGACTATCTGAGTGTTGATGAAACACAGAAATTGCATCGGGATTGAATACAACAGTCACCTTGAACACTTTCCTCCATAGGATTAATGTCTCAAACAGTCTAAGCTTTGATCGTTAGCTGGAAGACCAGTAGTAGTTTCCGATGCACATCTGGAGGCATTCTGTAATCTACAGACTATCAGAGTGTTGATGGAACACTATAATTGCATCGGGATTGAATACAACAGTCACCATGCGCACTTTCCGCCATGGGAGTAATGTCTAAAACAGTCTACGCTTTGATCGTTCCCTGGAAATCCAGTAGTATTTTCCGATGCACATCTGCAGGCATTCTGTAATCTGTGGACTATCAGAGTGTTGATGAAACACAGAAGTTGCATCGGGAATAAATACAACAGTCACCATGCGCACTTTCCTCCATGGGAGTAATGCCTCAAACAGTCTACGGTTTGACCGTTTCCTGGAACTCCAGTAGTAGTTTCCGATGCACATCAGGAGGCATTCTGTAATTTGTGGACTATCAGAGTGTTGATGAAACACAGTAATTGCATCGGGATTGAATACAACAGTCACCATGCGCACTTTCCTCCATGGGAGTAATGTCTCAGACAGTCTACGATTTGATCGTTCCCTGGAAGACCGGTAGTAGTTTCCGATGCACATCTGGAGGCATTCTGTAATCTGTGGACTATCAGAGTGTTAATGAAACACAGAAATTGCATCGGGATTGAATACAACAGTCACCATGCGCACTTTCCTCCATGGGAGTAATGTCTCAAACAGTCTACGCTTTGATCGTTCCCTGGAAGACCAGCAGTAGTTTCCGATGCACATCTGGAGGCATTCTGTAATCTGCGGACTATCAGAGTGTTGATGAAACACTGTAATTGCCTCGGGATGAATACAACAGTCACCATGCGCACTTTCCGCCATGGGAGTAACGTCTCAAACGGTCTACGCTTTCATCGTTCCCTGGAAGACCAGTAGTAGTTTCCGATGCACATCTGGAGGCATTCTGTAATCTGTGGACTATCAGAGTGTTGATGAAACACAGAAATTGCATCGGGATTGAATACAACAGTCACCATGCGCTCTTTCCTCCATGGGAGTAATGGCTCAAACAGTCTACGCTTTGATCGTTCCCTGAAGACCAGTAGTAGTTTCCGATCACATCTGGAGGCATTCTGTAATCTGTGGACTATCTGAGTGTTGATGAAACACAGAAATTGCATCGGGATTGAATACAACAGTCACCTTGCGCACCTTCCTCCATGGAAGTAATGTCTCAAACAGTCGAAGCTTTGATCGTTACCTGGAAGACCAGTAGTAGTTTCCGATGCACATCTGGAGGCATTCTGTAATCTGTGGACTATCAGAGTGTTGATGAAACACACAAGTTGCATCGGGATTCAATATAACAGTCACCATGCGCACTTTCCTCCATGGGAGTAATGCCTCAAACAGTCTACGGTTCGATCGTTAGCTGGAAGACCAGCAGTAGTTTCCGATGCACATCTGGTTGATTTCTGTATTCTGTGGACTATCAGAGTGTTGATGAAACACAGAAATTGCATCGGGATTGAATACAACAGTCACCATCGGCACTTTCCTCCATGGGAGTAATGTCTCAAACAGTGTACGCTTTGATGGTTCCCTGGAAGACCAGTAGTAGTTTCCGATGCACATCTGGAGGCATTCTGTAATCTGTGGAATATCTGAGTGTTGATGAAACACAGAAATTGCATCGGGATTGAATACAACATTCACCTTGAACACTTTACTCCATGGGAGTAATGTCTCAAACAGTCTAAGCTTTGATCGTTAGCTGGAAGACCAGTAGTAGTTTCCGATGCACATCTGGAGGCATTCTGTAATCTACGGACTATCAGAGTGTTGATGAAACACTGTAATTGCATCGGGATTGAATACAACAGTCACCATGCGCACTTTCCGCCATGGGAGTAATGTCTAAAACAGTCTACGCTTTGATCGTTCCCTGGAAGACCAGTAGTATTTTCCGATGCACATCTGGAGGCATTCTGTAATCTGCGGACTATCAGAGTGTTGATGAAACACAGAAGTTGCATCGGAAATAAATACAACAGTCACCATGCGCACTTTCCTCCATGGGAGTAATGCCTCTAACAGTCTACGGTTTGACCGTTTCCTGGAACTCCAGTAGTAGTTTCCGATGCACATCTGGAGGCATTCTGTAATCTGCGGACTATCAGAGTGTTGATGAAACACTGTAATTGCCTCGTTATGAATACAACAGTCACCATGCGCACTTTCCGCCATGGGAGTAACGTCTCAAACGGTCTACGCTTTGATCGTTCCCTGGAAGACCAGTAGTAGTTTCCGATGCACATCTGGAGGCATTCTGTAATCTGTGGACTATCAGAGTGTTGATGAAACACAGAAATTGCATCGGGATTGAATACAACAGTCACCATGCGCTCTTTCCTCCATGGGAGTAATGGATCAAACAGTCTACGCTTTGATCGTTCCCTGAAGACCAGTAGTAGTTTCCGATCACATCTGGAGGCATTCTGTAATCTGTGGACTATCTGAGTATTGATGAAACACAGAAATTGCATCGGGATTGAATACAACAGTCACCTTGCGCACCTTCCTCCATGGAAGTAATGTCTCAAACAGTCTACGTTTTGATCGTTCCCTGGAAGACCAGTAGTAGCTTCCGATGCACATCTGGAGGCATTCTGTAATCTGTGGACTATCAGAGTGTTGATGAAACACAGAAGTTGCATCGGGATTCAATATAACAGTCACCATGCGCACTTTCCTCCATGGGAGTAATGCCTCAAACAGTCTACGGTTCGATCGTTAGCTGGAAGACCAGCAGTAGTTTCCGATGCACATCTGGTGGATTTCTGTATTCTGTGGACTATCAGAGTGTTGATGAAACACAGAAATTGCATCGGGATTGAATACAACAGTCACCATCGGCACTTTCCTCCATGGGAGTAATGGCTCAAACAGTCTACGCTTTGATCGTTCCCTGAAGACCAGTAGTCGTTTCCGATGCACATCTGGAGGCATTCTGTAATCTGTGGACTATCTGAGTGTTGATGAAACACAGAAATTGCATCGGGATTGAATACAACATTCACCTTGAACACTTTACTCCATGGGAGTAATGTCTCAAACAGTCTAAGCTTTGATCGTTAGCTGGAAGACCAGTAGTAGTTTCCGATGCACATCTGGAGGCATTCTGTAATCTACGGACTATCAGAGTGTTGATGAAACACTGTAATTGCATCGGGATTGAATACAACAGTCACCATGCGCACTTTCCGCCGTGGGAGTAATGTCTAAAACAGTCTACGCTTTGATCGTTCCCTGGAAGACCAGTCGTATTTTCCGATGCACATGTGCAGGCATTCTTAATCTGTGGACTATCAGAGTGTTGATGAAACACAGAAGTTGCATCGGGAATAAATACAACAGTCACCATGCGCACTTTCCTCCATGGGAGTAATGCCTCTAACAGTCTACGGTTTGACCGTTTCCTGGAACTCCAGTAGTAGTTTCCGATGCACATCTGGAGGCATTCTGTAATCTGTGGACTATCAGAGTGTTGATGAAACACAGTAATTGCATCGGGATTGAATACAACAGTCACCATGCGCACTTTCCTCCATGGGAGTAATGTCTCAGACAGTCTACGATTTGATCGTTCCCTGGAAGACCAGTAGTAGTTTCCGAAGCACATCTGGATGCATTCTGTAATCTGTGGACTATCAGAGTGTTGATGAAACACAGAAATTGCATCGGGATTGAATACAACAGTCACCATGCGCTCTTTCCTCCATGGGAGTAATGGCTCAAACAGTCTACGCTTTGATCGTTCCCTGAAGACCAGTAGTCGTTTCCGATCACATCTGGAGGCATTCTGTAATCTGTGGACTATCTGAGTGTTGATGAAACACAGAAATTGCATCGGGATGAATACAACAGTCACATTGCGCACCTTCCTCCATGGAAGTAATGTCTCAAACAGTCTAAGCTTTGATCGTTACCTGGAAGACCAGTAGTAGTTTCCGATGCACATCTGGAGGCATTCTGTAATCTCCGGACTATCAGAGTGTTGATGAAACACTGTAATTGCATCGGGATTGAATACAACAGTCACCATGCGCACTTTCCACCATGGGAGTAATGTCTCAAACAGTCTACGCTTTGATCGTTCCCTGGAAGACCAGTAGTAGTTTCCGATTCACATCTGGAGGCATTCTGTAATCTGTGGACTATCAGAGTGTTGATGAAACACAGAAGTTGCATCGAGATTCAATACAACAGTCACCAGCCGCACTTTCCTCCATGGGAGTAATGCCTCAAACAGTCTACGGTTCGATTGTTAGCTGGAAGACCAGCAGTAGTTTCCGATGCACATCTGGTGGATTTCTGTATTCTGTGGACTATCAGAGTGTTGATGAAACACATGAAATTGCATCGTGATTGAATACAACAGTCACCATCGGCACTTTTCTCCATGGGAGTAATGTCTCAAACAGTGTACGCTTTGATCGTTCCCTGGAAGAACAGTAGTAGTTTCCGATGCACATCTGGAGGCATTCAGTAATCTGTGGACTATCTGAGTGTTGATGAAACACAGAAATTGCATCGGGATTGAATACAACAGTCACCTTGAACACTTTCCTCCATGGGAGTAATGTCTCAAACAGTCTAAGCTTTGATCGTTAGCTGGAAGACCAGTAGTAGTTTCCGATGCACATCTGGAGGCATTCTGTAATCTACGGACTATCAGAGTGTTGATGAAACACTGTAATTGCATCGGGATTGAATACAACAGTCACCATGCGCACTTTCCGCCATGGGAGTAATGTCTAAAACAGTCTACGCTTTGATCGTTCCCTGGAAGACCAGTAGTATTTTCCGATGCACATCTGCAGGCATTCTGTAATCTGTGGACTATCAGAGTGTTGATGAAACACAGAAATTGCATCGGGATAGAATACAACAGTCACCATGCGCTCTTTCCTCCATGGGAGTAATGGCTCTAACAGACTACGCTTTGATCGTTCCCTGAAGACCAGTAGTAGTTTCCGATCACATCTGGAGGCATTCTGTAATCTGTGGACTATCTGAGTGTTGATGAAACACAGAAATTGCATCGGGATTGAATACAACAGTCACCTTGCGCACCTTCCTCCATGGAAGTAATGTCTCAAACAGTCTAAGCTTTGATCGTTACCTGGAAGACCAGTAGTAGTTTCCGATGCACATCTGGAGGCATTCTGTAATCTCCGGACTATCAGAGTGTTGATGAAACACTGTAATTGCATGAGGATTTAATACAACAGTCACCATGCGCACTTTCCATCATAGGAGTAATGTCTCAAACAGTCTACGCTTTGATCGTTCCCTGGAAGACCAGTAGTAGTTTCCGATTCACATCTGGTGGATTTCTGTATTCTGTGGTCTATCAGAGTGTTGATGAAACACAGAAATTGCATCGGGATTGAATACAACAGTCACCATCGGCACTTTCCTCCATGGGAGTAATGTCTCAAACAGTGTACGCTTTGATCGTTCCCTGCAAGACCAGTAGTAGTTTCCGATGCACATCTGGAGGCATCCTGTAATCCTTGGACCTTCAAAGTGTTGATGAAACACAGAAATTGCATCGGGATTGAATATAACAGTCACCATGCGCACTTTCCTCCATTGAAGTAATGTCTCAAACAGTCTACGCTTTGATCGGTCCCTGGAAGACCATTAGTAGTTTCCGATGCACATCTGGGGTATTCTGTAATCTGTGGACTATCAGAGTGTTGATGAAACACAGAAACTGCAGCGGGATTGAATACAACAGTCACCAGGCGCTATTTCCTCCATGGGAGTAATGTCACAAACAGTCTTCGTTTTGATCGTTCCCTGGAAGACCAGTAATAGTTTCCGATGCACATCTGGAGGCATTCTGTAATCCTTGGACCTTCAAAGTGTTGATGAAACACAGAAAGTGATTCGGGATTGAATACAACAGTCACCATGCGCACTTTCCTCCATCGGATTAATGTTTCAAACAGTCTAAGATTTGATCGTTCCCTGGAAGACCAGTAGTAGTTTCCGATGCACATCTGGAGGCATTCTGTAATCTGTGGACTATCTGAGTGTTGATGAAACACAGAAATTGCATCGGGATTGAATACAACGGTCCCCATGCGCACTTCCTCCATGGGAGTAATTTCTCAAACAGTCTAAGATTTGATCGTTCCCTGGAAGACCAGTAGTAGTTTCCGATGCACATCCGAAGGCATTCTGTAATCTGTGGACTATCAGAGTGTTGATGAAACACAGAAATTGCATCGGGATTGAATACAACAGTCACCAGCCGCTATTTCCTCCATGGGAGTAATGTCTCAAACAGTCTACGCTTTAATCGTTCCCTGGAAGACCAGTAGTAGTTTCCGATGCACATCTGGAGGCATTCTGTAATCTGTGGACTATCTGAGTGTTGATGAAACACAGAAATTGCATCGGGATTGAATACAACAGTCCCCATGCGCACTTCCTCCATGGGAGTAATTTCTCAAACTGTCTAAAGTTTGATCGTTCCCTGGAAGACCAGTAGTAGTTTCCGATGCACATCCGAAGGCATTCTGTAATCTGTGGACTATCAGAGTGTTGATGAAACACAGAAATTGCATCGGGATTGAATACAACAGTCACCAACCGCTATTTCCTCCATGGGAGTAATGTCTCAAACAGTCTACGCTTTGATCGTTCCCTGGAAGACCAGTAGTAGTTTCCGATGGACATCTGGAGGCATTCTGTAATCCTTGGACCTTCAAATTGCTGATGAAACTCAGAAATTGCCTGCGGATTGAATACAACATTCACCATGCGCACTTTCCTCCGTGGGAGTAATGTCTCAAACAGTCTACGCTTTGATCGTTCCCTGGAAGACCAGTAGTAGTTTCCGATGCACATCTGGAGGCATTCTGTAATCTGTGGACTATCAGAGTGTTGATGAAACATAGAAATTACATCGGAATTGAATACAACAGTCACCATCGCCACTTTCCTCCATGTGATTAATTTCTCAAACAGTCTACGCTTTTATCGTTTCCTGGAAGACCAGTAGTAGTTCCCGATGCACATCTGGAGGCTTTCTGTAATCTGTGGACTATCAGAGTGTTGATGAAACACAGTTATTGCATCTGGATTGAATACAACAGTCCCCATGCGCACTTTCCTCCATCGGAGTAATGTATCAGACAGTCTACGCTTTGTTCGTTCCCTGGAAGACCAGTAGTAGTTTCCGATGCACATCTGGAGGCTTTCTGTAATCTGTGGACTATCAGAGTGTTGATGAAACACAGAAATTGCATTGGGATTGAATACAACAGTCACCTTGCGCGGTTTCCTCCATGGGAGTAATGTCTCAAACAGTCTAAGCTTTGATCGATCCCTGGAAGACCAGTAGTAGTTTCCGATGCACATCTGGAGGCATTCTGTAATCTGTGGACTATCTGAGTGTTGATGAAACACAGAATTTGCATCGGGATTGAATACAACAGTCACCATGCGCACTTTCTTCCATGGGAGTAATGTCTCAAACAGTTTTCTCTTTGATCGTTCCCTGGAAGACCAGTAGTAGCTTCCGATGCACATCTGAACGCAATCTGTAAACCTTGGACCTTGAAAGTGTTGATGAAACACAGAAATTGCCTCGGGATTGAATACAACAGTCACCATGCGCACTTTCCTCCATGGGAGAAATGTCTCAATCAGTCTACGCTTTGATCGTTCCCAGGAAGACCAGTAGTAGTTCCGATGCACATCTGGAGGCATTCTGTAATCTGTGGACTATCTGAGTGTTGATGAAACACAGAATTTGCATCGGGATTGAATACAACAGTCACCATGCGAACTTTCTTCCATTCAGTAATGTCTCAAACAGTTTTCTCTTTGATCGTTCCCTGGAAGACCAGTAGTAGTTTCCGATTCACATCTGGAGGCATTCTGTAATCTGTGGACTATCAGAGTGTTGATGAAACACAGAAGTTGCATCGAGATTCAATACAACAGTCACCAGCCGCACTTTCCTCCATGGGAGTAATGCCTCAAACAGTCTACGGTTCGATCGTTAGCTGGAAGACCAGCAGTAGTTTCCGATGCACATCTGGTGGATTTCTGTATTCTGTGGACTATCAGAGTGTTGATGAAACACGTGAAATTGCATCGTGATTGAATACAACAGTCACCATCGGCACTTTTCTCCATGGGAGTAATGTCTCAAACAGTGTACGCTTTGATCGTTCCCTGGAAGAACAGTAGTAGTTTCCGATGCACATCTGGGGGCATTCAGTAATCTGTGGACTATCTGAGTGTTGATGAAACACAGAAATTGCATCGGGATTGAATACAACAGTCACCTTGAACACTTTCCTCCATGGGAGTAATGTCTCAAACAGTCTAAACTTTGATCGTTAGCTGGAAGACCAGTAGTAGTTTCCGATGCACATCTGGAGGCATTCTGTAATCTACGGACTATCAGAGTGTTGATGAAACACTGTAATTGCATCGGGATTGAATACAACAGTCACCATGCGCACTTTCCGCCATGGGAGTAATGTCTAAAACAGTCTACGCTTTGATCGTTCCCTGGAAGACCAGTAGTATTTTCCGATGCACATCTGCAGGCATTCTGTAATCTGTGGACTATCTGAGTGTTGATGAAACACAGAAATTGCATCGGGATTGAATACAACAGTCACCTTGCGCACCTTCCTCCATGGAAGTAATGTCTCAAACAGTCTAAGCTTTGATCGTTACCTGGAAGACCAGTAGTAGTTTCCGATGCACATCTGGAGGCATTCTGTAATCTCCGGACTATCAGAGTGTTGATGAAACACTGTAATTGCATGAGGATTTAATACAACAGTCACCATGCGCACTTTCCATCATAGGAGTAATGTCTCAAACAGTCTACGCTTTGATCGTTCCCTGGAAGACCAGTAGTAGTTTCCGATTCACATCTGGTGGATTTCTGTATTCTGTGGTCTATCAGAGTGTTGATGAAACACAGAAATTGCATCGGGATTGAATACAACAGTCACCATCGGCACTTTCCTCCATGGGAGTAATGTCTCAAACAGTGTACGCTTTGATCGTTCCCTGCAAGACCAGTAGTAGTTTCCGATGCACATCTGGATGCATCCTGTAATCCTTGGACCTTCAAAGTGTTGATGAAACACAGAAATTGCATCGGGATTGAATATAACAGTCACCTTGCGCACCTTCCTCCATGGAAGTAATGTCTCAAACAGTCTAAGCTTTGATCGTTACCTGGAAGACCAGTAGTAGTTTCCGATGCACATCTGGAGGCATTCTGTAATCTCCGGACTATCAGAGTGTTGATGAAACACTGTAATTGCATGAGGATTTAATACAACAGTCACCATGCGCACTTTCCATCATAGGAGTAATGTCTCAAACAGTCTACGCTTTGATCGTTCCCTGGAAGACCAGTAGTAGTTTCCGATTCACATCTGGTGGATTTCTGTATTCTGTGGTCTATCAGAGTGTTGATGAAACACAGAAATTGCATCGGGATTGAATACAACAGTCACCATCGGCACTTTCCTCCATGGGAGTAATGTCTCAAACAGTGTACGCTTTGATCGTTCCCTGCAAGACCAGTAGTAGTTTCCGATGCACATCTGGAGGCATCCTGTAATCCTTGGACCTTCAAAGTGTTGATGAAACACAGAAATTGCATCGGGATTGAATATAACAGTCACCATGCGCACTTTCCTCCATTGAAGTAATGTCTCAAACAGTCTACGCTTTGATCGGTCCCTGGAAGACCAGTAGTAGTTTCCGATGCACATCTGGGGTATTCTGTAATCTGTGGACTATCAGAGTGTTGATGAAACACAGAAACTGCAGCGGGATTGAATACAACAGTCACCAGGCGCTATTTCCTCCATGGGAGTAATGTCACAAACAGTCTTCGTTTTGATCGTTCCCTGGAAGACCAGTAATAGTTTCCGATGCACATCTGGAGGCATTCTGTAATCCTTGGACCTTCAAAGTGTTGATGAAACACAGAAAGTGATTCGGGATTGAATACAACAGTCACCATGCGCACTTTCCTCCATGGGAGTAATGTTTCAAACAGTCTAAGATTTGATCGTTCCCTGGAAGACCAGTAGTAGTTTCCGGTGCACATCTGGAGGCATTCTGTAATCTGTGGACTATCTGAGTGTTGATGAAACACAGAAATTGCATCGGGATTGAATACAACGGTCCCCATGCGCACTTCCTCCATGGGAGTAATTTCTCAAACAGTCTAAGATTTGATCGTTCCCTGGAAGACCAGTAGTAGTTTCCGATGCACATCCGAAGGCATTCTGTAATCTGTGGACTATCAGAGTGTTGATGAAACACAGAAATTGCATCGGGATTGAATACAACAGTCACCAGCCGCTATTTCCTCCATGGGAGTAATGTCTCAAACAGTCTACGCTTTGATCGTTCCCTGGAAGACCAGTAGTAGTTTCCGATGCACATCTGGAGGCATTCTGTAATCTGTGGACTATCTGAGTGTTGATGAAACACAGAAATTGCATCGGGATTGAATACAACAGTACCCATGCGCACTTCCTCCATGGGAGTAATTTCTCAAACTGTCTAAAGTTTGATCGTTCCCTGGAAGACCAGTAGTAGTTTCCGATGCACATCCGAAGGCATTCTGTAATCTGTGGACTATCAGAGTGTTGATGAAACACAGAAATTGCATCGGGATTGAATACAACAGTCACCAACCGCTATTTCCTCCATGGGAGTAATGTCTCAAACAGTCTACGCTTTGATCGTTCCCTGGAAGACCAGTAGTAGTTTCCGATGGACATCTGGAGGCATTCTGTAATCCTTGGACCTTCAAATTGCTGATGAAACTCAGAAATTGCCTGCGGATTGAATACAACATTCACCATGCGCACTTTCCTCCGTGGGAGTAATGTCTCAAACAGTCTACGCTTTGATCGTTCCCTGGAAGACCAGTAGTAGTTTCCGATGCACATCTGGAGGCATTCTGTAATCTGTGGACTATCAGAGTGTTGATGAAACACAGTTATTGCATCTGGATTGAATACAACAGTCCCCATGCGCACTTTCCTCCATCGGAGTAATGTATCAGACAGTCTACGCTTTGTTCGTTCCCTGGAAGACCAGTAGTAGTTTCCGATGCACATCTGGAGGCTTTCTGTAATCTGTGGACTATCAGAGTGTTGATGAAACACAGAAATTGCATTGGGATTGAATACAACAGTCACCTTGCGCGGTTTCCTCCATGGGAGTAATGTCTCAAACAGTCTAAGCTTTGATCGATCCCTGGAAGACCAGTAGTAGTTTCCGATGCACATCTGGAGGCATTCTGTAATCTGTGGACTATCTGAGTGTTGATGAAACACAGAATTTGCATCGGGATTGAATACAACAGTCACCATGCGCACTTTCTTCCATGGGAGTAATGTCTCAAACAGTTTTCTCTTTGATCGTTCCCTGGAAGACCAGTAGTAGCTTCCGATGCACATCTGAACGCAATCTGTAAACCTTGGACCTTGAAAGTGTTGATGAAACACAGAAATTGCCTCGGGATTGAATACAACAGTCACCATGCGCACTTTCCTCCATGGGAGAAATGTCTCAATCAGTCTACGCTTTGATCGTTCCCAGGAAGACCAGTAGTAGTTCCGATGCACATCTGGAGGCATTCTGTAATCTGTGGACTATCTGAGTGTTGATGAAACACAGAATTTGCATCGGGATTGAATACAACAGTCACCATGCGAACTTTCTTCCATTCAGTAATGTCTCAAACAGTTTTCTCTTTGATCGTTCCCTGGAAGACCAGTAGTAGTTTCCGATTCACATCTGGAGGCATTCTGTAATCTGTGGACTATCAGAGTGTTGATGAAACACAGAAGTTGCATCGAGATTCAATACAACAGTCACCAGCCGCACTTTCCTCCATGGGAGTAATGCCTCAAACAGTCTACGGTTCGATCGTTAGCTGGAAGACCAGCAGTAGTTTCCGATGCACATCTGGTGGATTTCTGTATTCTGTGGACTATCAGAGTGTTGATGAAACACGTGAAATTGCATCGTGATTGAATACAACAGTCACCATCGGCACTTTTCTCCATGGGAGTAATGTCTCAAACAGTGTACGCTTTGATCGTTCCCTGGAAGAACAGTAGTAGTTTCCGATGCACATCTGGGGGCATTCAGTAATCTGTGGACTATCTGAGTGTTGATGAAACACAGAAATTGCATCGGGATTGAATACAACAGTCACCTTGAACACTTTCCTCCATGGGAGTAATGTCTCAAACAGTCTAAACTTTGATCGTTAGCTGGAAGACCAGTAGTAGTTTCCGATGCACATCTGGAGGCATTCTGTAATCTACGGACTATCAGAGTGTTGATGAAACACTGTAATTGCATCGGGATTGAATACAACAGTCACCATGCGCACTTTCCGCCATGGGAGTAATGTCTAAAACAGTCTACGCTTTGATCGTTCCCTGGAAGACCAGTAGTATTTTCCGATGCACATCTGCAGGCATTCTGTAATCTGTGGACTATCTGAGTGTTGATGAAACACAGAAATTGCATCGGGATAGAATACAACAGTCACCATGCGCTCTTTCCTCCATGGGAGTAATGGCTCTAACAGTCTACGCTTTGATCGTTCCCTGAAGACCAGTAGTAGTTTCCGATCACATCTGGAGGCATTCTGTAATCTGTGGACTATCTGAGTGTTGATGAAACACAGAAATTGCATCGGGATTGAATACAACAGTCACCTTGCGCACCTTCCTCCATGGAAGTAATGTCTCAAACAGTCTAAGCTTTGATCGTTACCTGGAAGACCAGTAGTAGTTTCCGATGCACATCTGGAGGCATTCTGTAATCTCCGGACTATCAGAGTGTTGATGAAACACTGTAATTGCATGAGGATTTAATACAACAGTCACCATGCGCACTTTCCATCATAGGAGTAATGTCTCAAACAGTCTACGCTTTGATCGTTCCCTGGAAGACCAGTAGTAGTTTCCGATTCACATCTGGTGGATTTCTGTATTCTGTGGTCTATCAGAGTGTTGATGAAACACAGAAATTGCATCGGGATTGAATACAACAGTCACCATCGGCACTTTCCTCCATGGGAGTAATGTCTCAAACAGTGTACGCTTTGATCGTTCCCTGCAAGACCAGTAGTAGTTTCCGATGCACATCTGGATGCATCCTGTAATCCTTGGACCTTCAAAGTGTTGATGAAACACAGAAATTGCATCGGGATTGAATATAACAGTCACCTTGCGCACCTTCCTCCATGGAAGTAATGTCTCAAACAGTCTAAGCTTTGATCGTTACCTGGAAGACCAGTAGTAGTTTCCGATGCACATCTGGAGGCATTCTGTAATCTCCGGACTATCAGAGTGTTGATGAAACACTGTAATTGCATGAGGATTTAATACAACAGTCACCATGCGCACTTTCCATCATAGGAGTAATGTCTCAAACAGTCTACGCTTTGATCGTTCCCTGGAAGACCAGTAGTAGTTTCCGATTCACATCTGGTGGATTTCTGTATTCTGTGGTCTATCAGAGTGTTGATGAAACACAGAAATTGCATCGGGATTGAATACAACAGTCACCATCGGCACTTTCCTCCATGGGAGTAATGTCTCAAACAGTGTACGCTTTGATCGTTCCCTGCAAGACCAGTAGTAGTTTCCGATGCACATCTGGAGGCATCCTGTAATCCTTGGACCTTCAAAGTGTTGATGAAACACAGAAATTGCATCGGGATTGAATATAACAGTCACCATGCGCACTTTCCTCCATTGAAGTAATGTCTCAAACAGTCTACGCTTTGATCGGTCCCTGGAAGACCAGTAGTAGTTTCCGATGCACATCTGGGGTATTCTGTAATCTGTGGACTATCAGAGTGTTGATGAAACACAGAAACTGCAGCGGGATTGAATACAACAGTCACCAGGCGCTATTTCCTCCATGGGAGTAATGTCACAAACAGTCTTCGTTTTGATCGTTCCCTGGAAGACCAGTAATAGTTTCCGATGCACATCTGGAGGCATTCTGTAATCCTTGGACCTTCAAAGTGTTGATGAAACACAGAAAGTGATTCGGGATTGAATACAACAGTCACCATGCGCACTTTCCTCCATGGGAGTAATGTTTCAAACAGTCTAAGATTTGATCGTTCCCTGGAAGACCAGTAGTAGTTTCCGGTGCACATCTGGAGGCATTCTGTAATCTGTGGACTATCTGAGTGTTGATGAAACACAGAAATTGCATCGGGATTGAATACAACGGTCCCCATGCGCACTTCCTCCATGGGAGTAATTTCTCAAACAGTCTAAGATTTGATCGTTCCCTGGAAGACCAGTAGTAGTTTCCGATGCACATCCGAAGGCATTCTGTAATCTGTGGACTATCAGAGTGTTGATGAAACACAGAAATTGCATCGGGATTGAATACAACAGTCACCAGCCGCTATTTCCTCCATGGGAGTAATGTCTCAAACAGTCTACGCTTTGATCGTTCCCTGGAAGACCAGTAGTAGTTTCCGATGCACATCTGGAGGCATTCTGTAATCTGTGGACTATCTGAGTGTTGATGAAACACAGAAATTGCATCGGGATTGAATACAACAGTACCCATGCGCACTTCCTCCATGGGAGTAATTTCTCAAACTGTCTAAAGTTTGATCGTTCCCTGGAAGACCAGTAGTAGTTTCCGATGCACATCCGAAGGCATTCTGTAATCTGTGGACTATCAGAGTGTTGATGAAACACAGAAATTGCATCGGGATTGAATACAACAGTCACCAACCGCTATTTCCTCCATGGGAGTAATGTCTCAAACAGTCTACGCTTTGATCGTTCCCTGGAAGACCAGTAGTAGTTTCCGATGGACATCTGGAGGCATTCTGTAATCCTTGGACCTTCAAATTGCTGATGAAACTCAGAAATTGCCTGCGGATTGAATACAACATTCACCATGCGCACTTTCCTCCGTGGGAGTAATGTCTCAAACAGTCTACGCTTTGATCGTTCCCTGGAAGACCAGTAGTAGTTTCCGATGCACATCTGGAGGCATTCTGTAATCTGTGGACTATCAGAGTGTTGATGAAACATAGAAATTGCATCGGAATTGAATACAACAGTCACCATCGCCACTTTCCTCCATGTGATTAATTTCTCAAACAGTCTACGCTTTTATCGTTTCCTGGAAGACCAGTAGTAGTTCCCGATGCACATCTGGAGGCTTTCTGTAATCTGTGGACTATCAGAGTGTTGATGAAACACAGTTATTGCATCTGGATTGAATACAACAGTCCCCATGCGCACTTTCCTCCATCGGAGTAATGTATCAGACAGTCTACGCTTTGTTCGTTCCCTGGAAGACCAGTAGTAGTTTCCGATGCACATCTGGAGGCTTTCTGTAATCTGTGGACTATCAGAGTGTTGATGAAACACAGAAATTGCATCGGGATTGAATACAACAGTCACCTTGCGCGGTTTCCTCCATGGGAGTAATGTCTCAAACAGTCTAAGCTTTGATCGATCCCTGGAAGACCAGTAGTAGTTTCCGATGCACATCTGGAGGCATTCTGTAATCTGTGGACTATCTGAGTGTTGATGAAACACAGAATTTGCATCGGGATTGAATACAACAGTCACCATGCGCACTTTCTTCCATGGGAGTAATGTCTCAAACAGTTTTCTCTTTGATCGTTCCCTGGAAGACCAGTAGTAGTTTCCGATGCACATCTGAACGCAATCTGTAAACCTTGGACCTTCAAAGTGTTGATGAAACACAGAAATTGCCTCGGGATTGAATACAACAGTCACCATGCGCACTTTCCTCCATGGGAGTAATGTCTCAATCAGTCTACGCTTTGATCGTTCCCAGGAAGACCAGTAGTAGTTCCGATGCACATCTGGAGGCATTCTGTAATCTGTGGACTATCTGAGTGTTGATGAAACACAGAATTTGCATCGGGATTGAATACAACAGTCACCATGCGCACTTTCTTCCATTCAGTAATGTCTCAAACAGTTTTCTCTTTGATCGTTCCCTGGAAGACCAGTAGTAGTTTCCGATTCACATCTGGAGGCATTCTGTAATCTGTGGACTATCAGAGTGTTGATGAAACACAGAAGTTGCATCGAGATTCAATGCAACAGTCACCAGCCGCACTTTCCTCCATGGGAGTAATGCCTCAAACAGTCTACGGTTCGATCGTTAGCTGGAAGACCAGCAGTAGTTTCCGATGCACATCTGGTGGATTTCTGTATTCTGTGGACTATCAGAGTGTTGATGAAACACATGAAATTGCATCGTGATTGAATACAACAGTCACCATCGGCACTTTTCTCCATGGGAGTAATGTCTCAAACAGTGTACGCTTTGATCGTTCCCTGGAAGAACAATAGTAGTTTCCGATGCACTTCTGGAGGCATTCAGTAATCTGTGGACTATCTGAGTGTTGATGAAACACAGAAATTGCATCGGGATTGAATACAACAGTCACCTTGAACACTTTCCTCCATGGGAGTAATGTCTCAAACAGTCTAAGCTTTGATCGTTAGCTGGAAGACCAGTAGTAGTTTCCGATGCACATCTGGAGGCATTCTGTAATCTACGGACTATCAGAGTGTTGATGAAACACTGTAATTGCATCGGGATTGAATACAACAGTCACCATGCGCACTTTCCGCCATGGGAGTAATGTCTAAACCAGTCTACGATTTGATCGTTCCCTGGAAGACCAGTAGTATTTTCCGATGCACATCTGCAGGCATTCTGTAATCTGTGGACTATCAGAGTGTTGATGAAACACAGAAATTGCATCGGGATAGAATACAACAGTCACCATGCGCTCTTTCCTCCATGGGAGTAATGGCTCTAACAGTCTACGCTTTGATCGTTCCCTGAAGACCAGTAGTAGTTTCCGATCACATCTGGAGGCATTCTGTAATCTGTGGACTATCTGAGTGTTGATGAAACACAGAAATTGCATCGGGATTGAATACAACAGTCACCTTGCGCACCTTCCTCCATGGAAGTAATGTCTCAAACAGTCTAAGCTTTGATCGTTACCTGGAAGACCAGTAGTAGTTTCCGATGCACATCTGGTGGCATTCTGTAATCTGCGGACTATCAGAGTGTTGATGAAACACTGTAATTGCATGAGGATTTAATACAACAGTCACCATGCGCACTTTCCACCATAGGAGTAATGTCTCAAACAGTCTACGCTTTGATCGTTCCCTGGAAGACCAGTAGTAGTTTCCGATTCACATCTGGTGGATTTCTGTATTCTGTGGTCTATCAGAGTGTTGATGAAACACAGAAATTGCATCGGGATTGAATACAACATTCACAATCGGCACTTTCCTCCATGGGAGTAATGTCTCAAACAGTTTACGATTTGATCGTTCCCTGCAAGACCAGTAGTAGTTTCCGATGCACATCTGGAGGCATCCTGTAATCCTTGGACCTTCAAAGTGTTGATGAAACACAGAAATTGCATCAGGATTGAATATAACTGTCACCATGCGCACTTTCCTCCATTGAAGTAATGTCTCAAACAGTCTACGCTTTGATCGGTCCCTGGAAGACCAGTAGTAGTTTCCGATGCACATCTGGGGTATTCTGTAATCTGTGGACTATCAGAGTGTTGATGAAACACAGAAACTGCAGCGGGATTGAATACAACAGTCACCAGGCGCTATTTCCTCCATGGGAGTAATGTCACAAACAGTCTTCGTTTTGATCGTTCCCTGGAAGACCAGTAATAGTTTCCGATGCACATCTGGAGGCATTCTGTAATCCTTGGACCTTCAAAGTGTTGATGAAACACAGAAAGTGATTCGGGATTGAATACAACAGTCACCATGCGCACTTTCCTCCATGGGAGTAATGTTTCAAACAGTCTAAGATTTGATCGTTCCCTGGAAGACCAGTAGTAGTTTCCGATGCACATCTGGAGGCATTCTGTAATCTGTGGACTATCTGAGTGTTGATGAAACACAGAAATTGCATCGGGATTGAATACAACGGTCCCCATGCGCACTTCCTCCATGGGAGTAATTTCTCAAACAGTCTAAGATTTAATCGTTCCCTGGAAGACCAGTAGTAGTTTCCGATGCACATCCGAAGGCATTCTGTAATCTGTGGACTATCAGAGTGTTGATGAAACACAGAAATTGCATCGGGATTGAATACAACAGTCACCAGCCGCTATTTCCTCCATGGGAGTAATGTCTCAAACAGTCTACGCTTTGATCGTTCCCTGGAAGACCAGTAGTAGTTTCCGATGCACATCTGGAGGCATTCTGTAATCTGTGGACTATCTGAGTGTTGATGAAACACAGAAATTGCATCGGGATTGAATACAACAGTCCCCATGCGCACTTCCTCCATGGGAGTAATTTCTCAAACTGTCTAAGTTCTGATCGTTCCCTGGAAGACCAGTAGTAGTTTCCGATGCACATCCGAAGGCATTCTGTAATCTGTGGACTATCAGAGTGTTGATGAAACACAGAAATTGCATCGGGATTGAATACAACAGTCACCAACCGCTATTTCCTCCATGGGAGTAATGTCTCAAACAGTCTACGCTTTGATCGTTCCCTGGAAGACCAGTAGTAGTTTCCGATGGACATCTGGAGGCATTCTGTAATCCTTGGACCTTCAAATTGCTGATGAAACTCAGAAATTGCCTGCGGATGGAATACAACATTCACCATGCGCACTTTCCTCCGTGGGAGTAATGTCTCAAACAGTCTACGCTTTGATCGTTCCCTGGAAGACCAGTAGTAGTTTCCGATGCACATCTGGAGGCATTCTGTAATCTGTGGACTATCAGAGTGTTGATGAAACATAGAAATTGCATCGGAATTGAATACAACAGTCACCATCGCCACTTTCCTCCATGTGATTAATTTCTCAAACAGTCTACGCTTTGATCGTTTCCTGGAAGACCAGTAGTAGTTCCCGATGCACATCTGGAGGCTTTCTGTAATCTGTGGACTATCAGAGTGTTGATGAAACACAGTTATTGCATCTGGATTGAATACAACAGTCCCCATGCGCACTTTCCTCCATCGGAGTAATGTATCAGACAGTCTACGCTTTGTTCGTTCCCTGGAAGACCAGTAGTAGTTTCCGATGCACATCTGGAGGCTTTCTGTAATCTGTGGACTATCAGAGTGTTGATGAAACACAGAAATTGCATCGGGATTGAATACAACAGTCACCTTGCGCGGTTTCCTCCATGGGAGTAATGTCTCAAACAGTCTAAGCTTTGATCGATCCCTGGAAGACCAGTAGTAGTTTCCGATGCACATCTGGAGGCATTCTGTAATCTGTGGACTATCTGAGTGTTGATGAAACACAGAATTTGCATCGGGATTGAATACAACAGTCACCATGCGCACTTTCTTCCATGGGAGTAATGTCTCAAACAGTTTTCTCTTTGATCGTTCCCTGGAAGACCAGTAGTAGTTTCCGATGCACATCTGAACGCAATCTGTAATCCTTGGACCTTCAAAGTGTTGATGAAACACAGAAATTGCCTCGGGATTGAATACAACAGTCACCATGCGCACTTTCCTCCATGGGAGTAATGTCTCAATCAGTCTACGCTTTGATCGTTCCCAGGAAGACCAGTAGTAGTTCCTATGCACATCTGGAGGCATTCTGTAATCTGTGGACTATCTGAATGTTGATGAAACACAGAATTTGCATCGGGATTGAATACAACAGTCACCATGCGAACTTTCTTCCATTCAGTAATGTCTCAAACAGTTTTCTCTTTGATCGTTCCCTGGAAGACCAGTAGTAGTTTCCGATGCACATCTGGAGGCATTCTGTAATCTGTGGACTATCAGAGTGTTGATGAAACACAGAAATTGCATCAGGATTGAATACAACAGTCACCATGCGTACTTACCTCCATGGGAGTAATGTCTCAATCAGTCTACGCTTTGATCGCTCCCTGGAAGACCAGTAGTAGTTCCGATGCACATCTGGAGGCATTCTGTAATCTGTGGACTATCAGAGTGTTGATTAAACACAGAAATTGCATCGGGATTGAATACAACAGTCACCAAGCGCACTTTCCTCTATGGGAGTAATGTCTCAAACACTTTACTCTTTGATCGTTCCCTGGAAGACCAGTAGTAGTTTCCGATGCACATCTGGAGGCATTCTGTAATCTGTGGACTATCAGAGTGTTGATGAAACACAGAAATTGTATTACGATTGAATACAACAGTCACCTTGCGCAGTTTCCTCCATGGGAGTAATGTCTCGAACAGTCTACGCTTTGATCGTTCCCTGGGAGTCCAGTAGTACTTTCCGATGCACATCTGAACGCAATCTGTAATCCTTGGACCTTCAAAGTATTAATGAAACACAGAAACTGCATCGGGATTAAATACAACAATCACCATGCACACTTTCCTCCATGGGAGTAATGTCTCAATCAGTCTACGCTTTGATCGTTCCCTGGAAGACCAGTAGTAGTTCCGATGCACATCTGAACGCAATATGTAATCCTTGGACCTTCAAAGTATTGATGAAGCACAGAAATTGCATCGGCATTGAATACAACAGTCACCATCGCCACTTTCCTCCATGTGATTAATTTCTCAAACAGTCTACGCTTTGATCGTTTCCTGAAAGACCAGTAGTAGTTCCCGATGCACATCTGGAGGCATTCTGTAATCTGTGGACTATCAGAGTGTTGATGAAACACAGTTATTGCATCTGGATTGAATACAACAGTCCCCATGCGCACTTTCCTCCATGGGAGTAATGTATCAGACAGTCTACGCTTTGTTCGTTCCCTGGAAGACCAGTAGTAGTTTCCGATGCACATCTGGAGGCATTCTGTAATCTGTGGACTATCAGAGTGTTGATGAAACACAGAAATTGCATCGGGATTGAGTACAACAGTCACCTTGCGCGGTTTCCTCCATGGGAGTAATGTCTCAAACAGTCTAAGCTTTTATCGATCCCTGGAAGACCAGTAGTAGTTCCCGATGCACATCTGGAGGCATTCTGTAATCTGTGGACTATCTGAGTGTTGATGAAACACAGATATTGCATCGGGATTGAATACAACAGTCACCATGCGCACTTTTTTCCATGGCAGTAATGTCTCAAACAGTTTTCTCTTTGATCGTTCCCTGGAAGACCAGTAGTAGTTTCCGATGCACATCTGAACGCAATCCGTAATCCTTGGACCTTCAAAGTGTTGATGAAACACAGAAATTGCCTCGGGATTGAATACAACAGTCACCATGCGCACTTTCCTCCATTGGAGTAATGTCTCAATCAGTCTACGCCTTGATCGTTCCCTGGAAGACCAGTAGTAGTTCCGATGCTCATCTGGAGGCATTCTGTAATCTGTGGACTATCTGAGTGTTGATGAAACACAGAATTTGCATCGGGATTGAATACAACAGTCACCATGCGCACTTTCTTCCATGGGAGTAATGTCTCAAACAGTTTTCTCTTTGATCGTTCCCTGGAAGACCAGTAGTAGTTCCGATGCACATCTGGAGGCATTCTGTAATCTGTGGACTATCAGAGTGTTGATGAAACACAGAAATTGCATCGGGATTGAATACATCAGTCACCATGCGCACTTTCCTCCATGAGAGTAATGTCGCAAACACTTTACTCTTTGATCGTTCCCTGGAAGACCAGTAGTAGTTTCCGATGCACATCTGGAGGCATTCTGTAATCTGTGGACTATCAGAGTGTTGATGAAACTCAGAAATTGTATTAGGATTGAATACAACAGTCACCTTGCGCACTTTCCTCCATGGGAGTAATGTCTCAAACAGTCTACGCTTTGATCGTTCCCTGGGAGTCCAGTAGTACTTTCCGATGCACATCTGTACGCAATCTGTAAACCTTGGACATTCAAAGTATTGATGAAACACAGAAATTGCATCGGGATTGAATACAACAGTCACCTTGCGCACTTTCCTCCATGGGAGTAATGTCTCAATCAGTCTACGCTTTGATCGTTCCCTGGAAGACCAGTAGTAGTTCCGATGCACATCTGAACGCAATCTGTAATCCTTGGACCTTCAAAGTATTGATGAAACACAGAAATTGCATCGGGATTGAACACAACAGTCACCATCGCCACTTTCCTCCATGAGATTCATTTCTCAAACAGTCTACGCTTTGATCGTTTCCTGGAAGACCAGTAGTAGTTCCCGATGCACATCTGGAGGCATTCTGTAATCTGTGGACTATCAGAGTGTTGATGAAACACAGTTATTGCATCTGTATTGAATACAACAGTCCCCATGCGCACTTTCCTCCATGGGAGTAATGTATCAGACAGTCTACGCTTTGTTCCTTCCCTGGAAGACCAGTAGTAGTTTCCGATGCACATCTGGAGGCATTCTGTAATCTGTGGACTATCAGAGTGTTGATGAAACACAGAATTTGCATCGGGATTGAATACAACAGTCACCATGCGCACTTTCCTCCATGGGAGTAATGTCTCAAACAGTCTAAACTTTGATCGTTCCCTGGAAGACCAGTAGTAGTTCCCATGCACATCTGGAGACATTCTGTAATCTGTGGACAATCAGAGTGTTGATGAAACACAGAAATTGCATCGGGATTGAATACAACAGTCACCATGCGCACTTTCCTCCATGGGAGTAATGTCTCAAACAGTCTACGCTTTGATCGTTCCCTGGGAGTCCAGTAGTACTTTCCGATGCACATCTGAACGCAATCTGTAATCCTTGGACCTTCAAAGTATTGATGAAACACAGAAATTGCGTCGGGATTGAATACAACAGTCACCATGCGCACTTTCCTCCATGGGAGTAATGTCTCAATCAGTCTACGCTTTGATCGTTCCCTGGAAGACCAGTAGTAGTTCCGATGCACATCTGGAGGCATTCTGTATTCTGTGGACTATCTGAGTGTTGATGAAACACAGAAATTGCATCGGGATTGAATACAACAGTCACCATGCGCACTTTCTTCCATGGGAGTAATGTCTCAAACAGTCTACGATCTGATCGGTTCCTGGAAGACCAGTAGTAGTTTCCGATGCCCATCTGGAGGCAATCTGTAATCTGTGGACTATCAGAGTGTTGATGAAACACAGAAATTGCATCGGGAATGAATACAACAGTCACCATGCGCACTTACCTTCATGGGAGTAATGTCTCAAACAGTTTACTCTTTGATCGTTCCCTGGAAGACCAGTAGTAGTTTCCGATGCACATCTGGAGGCATTCTGTAATCTGTGGACTATCAGAGTGTTGATGAAACACAGAAATTGTATTAGGATTGAATACAACAGTCACCATGCGCACTTTCTTCCATGGGAGTAATGTCTCAAACAGTCTACGCTTTGATCGTTCCCTGGGAGTCCAGTAGTAGTTTCCGATGCACATCTGAACGCAATCTGTAATCCTTGGACCTTCAAAGTGTTGATGAAACACAGAAATTGCCTCGGGATTGAATACAACAGTCACCATGCGCAGTTTCCTCCACGGGTGTAATGTCTCAATCAGTCTACGAATTGATCGTTCCCTGGCAGACCAGTAGTAGTTCCGATGCACATCTGGAGGCTTTCTGTAATCTGTGGACTATCTGAGTGTTGATGAAACACAGAATTTGAATCGGGATTGAATACAACAGTCACCATGCGCACTTTCTTCCATTGGAGTAATGTCTCAAACAGTCTACGCTTTGATCGTTTCCTGGAAGACCAGTAGTAGTTTCCAATGCACATCTGGAGGCAATCTGTAATCTGTGGACTATCAGAGTGTTGATGAAACACAGAAATTGCATCGGGATTGAATACAACAATCACCATGCGCACTTACCTTCATGGGAGTAATGTCTCAAACAGTTTTCTCTTTGATCGTTCCCTGGAAGACCAGTAGTAGTTTCCGATGAACATCTGGAGGCATTCTGTAATCTGTGGACTATCAGAGTGTTGATGAAACACAGAAATTGCATCGGGATTGAATACAACTGTCACCATGCGCACTCTCCTCCATGGGAGTAATGTCTCAAACAGTCTACGCTTTGATCGTTCCCAGGAAAACCAGTAGTAGTTTCGGATGCACATCTGGGGGCATTCTGTAATCTGTGGACTATCTGAGTGTTGATGAAACACAGAAATTGCATCGGGATTGAATACAACAGCCGCCATGCGCACTTTCCTCCATGGGAGTATTATCTCAAACAGTCTAAGCTTTGATCGTTCCCTGGAAGACCAGTAGTAGTTTCCGATGCACATCTGAAGACATTCTGTAATCTGTAAACTATCACAGTGTTGATGA
The DNA here is from genome assembly GCF_023897955.1 of Schistocerca gregaria. Taxonomy (NCBI): domain Eukaryota; kingdom Metazoa; phylum Arthropoda; class Insecta; order Orthoptera; family Acrididae; genus Schistocerca; species Schistocerca gregaria. The sequence goes on from NW_026061726.1 coordinate 4,778,713, forward strand.
AACACAGAAATTGCATCGGGATTTAATACAACAGTCACCAGGCGCTATTTCCTCCATGGGAGTAATGTCTCAAACAAAATACGCATTGATCGTTCCCTGGAAGACCAGTAGTAGTTTCCGATGCACATCTGGAGGCATTCTGTAATCTGTGGACTATCAGAGTGTTGATGAAACACAGAAATTGTATTAGGATTGAATACAACACTCACCTTGCGCACTTTCTTCCATGGGAGTAATGTCTCAAACAGTCTACGCTTTGATCGTTCCCTGGGAGTCCAGTAGTAGTTTCCGATGCACATCTGAACGCAATCTGTAATCCTTGGACCGTCAAAGTGTAGATGAAACACAGGAATTGCCTCGGGATTGAATACAACAGTCACCATGCGCACTTTCCTCCATGGGTGTAATGTCTCAATCAGTGTACGCTTTGATCGTTCCCTGGCAGACCAGTAGTAGTTCCGATGCACATCTGGAGGCTTTCTGTAATCTGTGGACTATCTGAGTGTTGATGAAACACAGAATTTGCATCGGGATTAAATACAACAGTCACCATGCGCACTTTCTTCCATTGGAGTAATGTCTCAAACAGTCTACGCTTTGATCGTTTCCTGGAAGACCAGTAGTAGTTTCCAATGCACATCTGGAGGCAATCTGTAATCTGTGGACTATCAGAGTGTTGATGAAACACAGAAATTGCATCGGGATTGAATACAACAGCCGCCATGCGCACTTTCCTCCATGGGAGTAATATCTCAAACAGTCTAAGCTTTGATCGTTCCCTGGAAGACCAGTAGTAGTTTCCGATGCACATCTGAAGACATTCTGTAATCTGTAAACTATCACAGTGTTGATGAAACACAGAAATTGCATCGGGATTTAATACAACAGTCACCAGGCGCTATTTCCTCCATGGGAGTAATGTCTCAAACAAAATACGCATTGATCGTTCCCTGGAAGACCAGTAATAGTTTCCGATGCACATCTGGAGGCATTCTGTAATCCTTGGACCTTCAAAGTGTTGATGAAACACAGAATTTGCATCGGGATTGAATACGTCAGTCACCATGCGCACTTTCTTCCATTGGAGTAATGTCTCAAACAGTCTACGCTTTGATCGTTTCCTGGAAGACCAGTAGTAGTTTCCAATGCACATCTGGAGGCAATCTGTAATCTGTGGACTATCAGAGTGTTGATGAAACACAGGAATTGCATCGGGATTTAATACAACAGTCACCATGCGCACTTTCCTTCATGGGAGTAATGTCTCAAACAGTTTTACCTTTGATCGTTCCCTGGAATACCGGTAGTAGTTTCCGATGCACATCTGGAGGCATTCTGTAATCTGTGGACTATCAGAGTGTTGATGAAACACAGAAATTGCATCAGGATTGAATACAACAGTCACCATGCGCACTTACCTCCATGGGAGTAATGTCTCAATCAGTCTACGCTTTGATCGTTCGCTGGAAGACCAGTAGTAGTTCCGATGCACATCTGGAGTCATTCTGTAATCTGTGGACTATCAGAGTGTTGATGAAACACAGAAATTTCATCGGGATTGAATACAACTGTCACCATGCGCACTCTCCTCCATGGGAGTAATGTCTCAAACAGTCTACGCTTTGATCGTTCCCTGGCAGACCAGTAGTAGTTCCGATGCACATCTGGAGGCTTTCTGTAATCTGTGGACTATCTGAGTGTTGATGAAACACAGAATTTGCATCGGGATTAAATACAACAGTCACCATGCGCACTTTCTTCCATTGGAGTAATGTCTCAAACAGTCTACGCTTTGATCGTTTCCTGGAAGACCAGTAGTAGTTTCCAATGCACATCTGGAGGCAATCTGTAATCTGTGGACTATCAGAGTGTTGATGAAACACAGAAATTGCATCGGGATTGAATACAACAGCCGCCATGCGCACTTCCCTCCATGGGAGTAATATCTCAAACAGTCTAAGCTTTGATCGTTCCCTGGAAGACCAGTAGTAGTTTCCGATGCACATCTGAAGACATTCTGTAATCTGTAAACTATCACAGTGTTGATGAAACACAGAAATTGCATCGGGATTTAATACAACAGTCACCAGGCGCTATTTCCTCCATGGCAGTAATGTCTCAATCAGTCTACGCTTTGATCGTTCCCTGGAAGACCAGTAGAAGTTCCGATGCACATCTGAACGCAATCTGTAATCCTTGGACCTTCAAAGTATTGATGAAACACAGAAATTGCATCGGGATTGAATACAACAGTGACCATCGCCACTTTCCTCCATGTGATTCATTTCTCAAACAGTCTACGCTTTGATCGTTTCCTGGAAGACCAGTAGTAGTTCCCGATGCACATCTGGAGGCATTCTGTAATCTGTGGACTATCAGAGTGTTGATGAAACACAATTATTGCATCTGTATTGAATACAACAGTCCCCATGCGCATTTTCCTCCATGGGAGTAATGTATCAGACAGTCTACGCTTTGTTCCTTCCCTGGAAGACCAGTAGTAGTTTCCGATGCACATCTGGAGGCATTCTGTAATCTGTGGACTATCAGAGTGTTGATGAAACACAGAAATTGTATTCGGATTGAATACAACAGTCACCTTGCGTACTTTCCTCCATGGGAGTAATGTCTCATACAGTCTACGATTTGATCGTTCCCTGGGAGTCCAGTAGTAGTTTCCGATGCACATCTGAACGCAATCTGTAATCCTTGGACCTTCAAAGTGTTGATGAAACACAGAAATTGCCTCAGGATTGAATACAACAGTCACCATGCGCACATTCCTCCATGGGAGTAATGTCTCAATCAGTCTACGCTTTGATCGTTCCCTGGAAGACCAGTAGTAGTTCCGATGCACATCTGGAGACATTCTGTAATCTGTGGACTATCAGAGTGTTGATGAATCACAGAAATTGCATCGGGATTGAATACAACAGTCACCATGCGCACTTTCCTCCATGGGAGTAATGTCTCAAACAGTCTACGCTTTGATCGTTCCCTGGGAGTCCAGTAGTACTTTCCGATGCACATCTGAACGCAATCTGTAATCCTTGGACCTTCAAAGTATTGATGAAACACAGAAATTGCATCGGGATTGAATACAACAGTCACCATGCGCACTTTCCTCCATGGGAGTAATGTCTCAATCAGTCTACGCTTTATCGTTCCCTGGAAGACCAGTAGTAGTTCCGATGCACATCTGGAGGCATTCTGTATTCTGTGGACTATCTGAGTGTTGATGAAACACAGAAATTGCATCAGATTGAATACAACAGTCACCATGCGCACTTTCTTCCATGGGAGTAATGTCTCAAACAGTCTACGATCTGATCGGTTCCTGGAAAACCAGTAGTAGTTTCCGATGCCCATCTGGAGGCAATCTGTAATCTGTGGACTATCAGAGTGTTGATGAAACACAGAAATTGCATCGGGATTGAATACAACAGTCACCATGCGCACTTACCTTCATGGGAGTAATGTCTCAAACAGTTTACTCTTTGATCGTTCCCTGGAAGACCAGTAGTAGTTTCCGATGCACATCTGGAGGCATTCTGTAATCTGTGGACTATCAGAGTGTTGATGAAAGACAGAAATTGTATTAGGATTGAATACAACAGTCACCTTGCGCACTTTCTTCCATGGGAGTAATGTCTCAAACAGTCTACGCTTTGATCGTTCCCTGGGAGTCCAGTAGTAGTTTCCGATGCACATCTGAACGCAATCTGTAATCCTTGGACCTTCAAAGTGTTGATGAAACACAGAAATTGCCTCGGGATTGAATACAACAGTCACCATGCGCACTTTCCTCCATGGGTGTAATGTCTCAATCAGTCTACGAATTGATCGTTCCCTGGCAGACCAGTAGTAGTTCCGATGCACATCTGAAGGCTTTCTGTAATCTGTGGACTATCTGAGTGTTGATGAAACACAGAATTTGAATCGGGATTGAATACAACAGTCACCATGCGCACTTTCTTCCATTGGAGTAATGTCTCAAACAGTCTACACTTTGATCGTTTCCTGGAAGACCAGTAGTAGTTTCCAATGCACATCTTGAGGCAATCTGTAATCTGTGGACTATCAGAGTGTTGATGAAACACAGAAATTGCATCGGGATTGAATACAACAATCACCATGCGCACTTACCTTCATGGGAGTAATGTCTCAAACAGTTTTCTCTTTGATCATTCCCTGGAAGACCAGTAGTAGTTTCCGATTAACATCTGGAGGCATTCTGTAATCTGTGGACTATCAGAGTGTTGATGAAACACAGAAATTGCATCGGGACTGAATACAACTGTCACCATGCGCACTCTCCTCCATGGGAGTAATGTCTCAAACAGTCTACGCTTTGATCGTTCCCAGGAAAACCAGTAGTAGTTTCAGATGCACATCTGGGGGCATTCTGTAATCTGTGGACTATCTGAGTGTTGATAAAACACAGAAATTGCATCGGGATTGAATCCAACAGCCGCCATGCGCACTTTCCTCCATGGGAGTAATATCTCAAACAGTCTAAGCTTTGATCGTTCCCTGGAAGACCAGTAGTAGTTTCCGATGCACATCTGAAGACATTCTGTAATCTGTAAACTATCACAGTGTTGATGAAACACAGAAATTGCATCGGGATTTAATACAACAGTCACCAGGCGCTATTTCCTCCATGGGAGTAATGTCTCAAACAAAATACGCATTGATCGTTCCCTGGAAGACCAGTAACAGTTTCCGATGCACATCTGGAGGCATTCTGTAATCCTTGGACCTTCAAAGTGTTGATGAAACACAGAAAGTGATTCGGGATTGAATACAACTGTCACCATGCGCACTTTCCTCCATGGGAGTAATGTCTCAAACAGTCTACGCTTTGATCGTTCCTTGGGAGTCCAGTAGTACTTTCCGATGCACATCTGAACGCAATCTGTAATCCTTGGACCTTCAAAGTATTGATGAAACACAGAAACTGCATCGGGAATGAATACAACAGTCACCATGCGCACTTACCTTCATGGGAGTAATGTCTTAAACAGTTTACTCTTTGATCGTTCCCTGGAAGACCAGTAGTAGTTTCCGATGCACATCTGGAGGCATTCTGTAATCTGTGGACTATCAGAGTGTTGATGAAACACAGAAATTGTATTAGGATTGAATACAACAGTCACCTTGCGCACTTTCTTCCATGGGAGTAATGTCTCAAACAGTCTACGCTTTGATTGTTCCCTGGGAGTCCTGTAGTAGTTTCCGATGCACATCTGAACGCAATCTGTAATCCTTGGACCTTCAAAGTGTTGATGAAACACAGAAATTGCCTCGGGATTGAATACAACAGTCACCATGCGCACTTTCCTCCATGGGTGTAATGTCTCATTCAGTCTACGCTTTGATCGTTCCCTGGCAGACTAGTAGTAGTTCCGATGCACATCTGGAGGCTTTCTGTAATCTGTGGACTATCTGAGTGTTGATGAAACACAGAAATTGCATCGGGATTGAATACAACAGTCACCATGCGCACTTTCTTCCATGGAAGAAATGTCTCAAACAGTCTACGATTTGATCGTTTCCTGGAAGACCAGTAGTAGTTTCCGATGCACATCTGGAGGCAATCTGTAATCTGTGGACTATCAGAGTGTTGATGAAACACAGAAATTGCATCGGGATTGAATACAACAGTCACCATGCGCACTTACCTTCATGGGAGTAATGTCTCAAACAGTTTACTATTTGATCGTTCCCTGGAAGACCAGTAGTAGTTTCCGATGCACATCTGGAGGCATTCTGTAATCTGTGGACTATCTGAGTGTTGATGAAACACAGAGATTGCATCGGGATTGAATACAACAGTCGCCATGCGCACTTTCCTCCATGGGAGTAATATCTCAAACAGTCTAAGTTTTGATCGTTCCCTGGAAGACCAGTAGTAGTTTCCGATGCACATCTGGAGGCATTCTGTAATCTGTGCACTATCAGAGTGTTGATGAAACACAGAAATTGCATCGGGATTGAATACAACAGTCACCATGCGCACTCTCCTCCATGGGAGTAATGTCTCAAACAGTCTACGCTTTGATCGTTCCCAGGAAGACCAGTAGTAGTTTCCGATGCACACCTGGGGGCATTCTGTAATCTGTGGACTATCTGAGTGTTGATGAAACACAGAAATTGCATCGGGATTGAATAGAACAGTCACCATGCGCACTTTCCTCCATGGGAGTAATATCTCAAACAATCTAAGCTTTGATCGTTCCCTGGAAGACCAGTAGTAGTTTCCGAAGCACATCTGAAGGCATTCTGTAATCTGTTGACTATCAGAGTGTTGATGAAACACAGAAACTGCAGCGGGATTGAATACAACAGTCACCAGGCGCTATTTCCTCCATGGGAGTAATGTCACAAACAGTCTACGTTTTGATCGTTCCCTGGAAGACCAGTAGTAGCTTCCGATGCACATCTGGAGGGATTCTGTAATCCTTGGACCTTCAAAGTGTTGATGAAACACAGAAATTGCCTCGAGATAGAATACAACAGTCACCATGCGCACTTTTCTCCATGGGAGTTATGTCTCAAACAGTCTACGCTTTGATCGTTCCCTGGAAGACCAGTAGTAGTTTCCGATGCTCATCTGGAGGCATTCTGTAATCTGCGGACTATCAGAGTGTTGATGAAACACTGTAATTGCATCGGGATTGAATACAACAGTCACCATGCGCACTTTCCGCCATGGGAGTAATGTCTCAAACAGTCTACGCTTTGATCGTTACCTGGAAGACCAGTAGTAGTTTCCGATGCCCATCTGGAGGCATTCTGTAATCTGTGGACTATCAGAGCGTTGATGAAACACAGAAATTGCCTCGGGATTGAATACAACAGTCACCATGCGCACTTTCCTCCATGGGAGTAATGGCTCAAACAGTCTACGCTTTGATCGTTCCCTGGAAGACCAGTAGTAGTTTCCGATGCACATCTGGAGGCATTCTGTAATCTGTGGACTATCTGAGTGTTGATGAAACACAGAAATTGCATCGGGAAGGAATACAACAGTCACCTTGCGCACTTTCCTCCATGGGAGTAATGTCTCATACAGTCTAAGCTTTGATCGTTCCCTGGAAGACCAGTAGTAGTTTCCGATGCACATCTGGAGGCATTCTGTAATCTGTGGACTATCAGAGTGTTGATGAAATACAGAAATTGTATTCGGATTGAATACAACAGTCACCATGCGCACTTTCCTCCATGGGAGTAATGTCTCATACAGTCTACGTTTTGATCGTTCCCTGGGAGTCCAGTAGTAGTTTCCGATGCACATCTGAACGCAGTCTGTAATCCTTGGACCTTCAAAGTGTTGATAAAACACAGAAATTGCCTCAGGATTGAATACAACAGTCACCATGCGCACTTTCCTCCATGGGAGTAATGTCTCAATCAGTCTACGCTTTGATCGTTCCCTAGAAGACCAGTAGTAGTTCCGATGCACATCTGGAGGCATTCTGTAATCTGTGGACTATCTGAGTGTTGATGAAACACAGAATTTGCATCGGGATTGAATACAACAGTCACCATGCGCACTTTCTTCCATGGGATTAATGTCTCAAACAGTTTTTTCTTTGATCGTTCCCTGGAAGACCAGTAGTAGTTTCCGATGCACATCTGGAGGCATTCTGTAATCTGTGGACTATCAGAGTGTTGATGCAACACAGAAATTGCATCAGGATTGAATACAACAGTCACCATGCGCACTTACCTCCATGGGAGTAATGTGTCAATCAGTCTACGATTTGATCGGTTCCTGGAAGACCAGTAGTAGTTTCCGATGCCCATCTGGAGGCAATCTGTAATCTGTGGACTATCAGAGTGTTGATGAAACACAGAAATTGCATCGGGATTGAATACAACAGTCACCATGCGCACTTACCTTCATGGGAGCAATGTCTCAAACAGTTTACTCTTTGATCGTTCCCTGGAAGACCAGTAGTAGTTTCCGATGCACATCTGGAGGCATTCTGTAATCTGTGGACTATCAGAGTGTTGATGAAACACAGAAATTGTATTAGGATTGAATACAACAGTCACCTTGCGCACTTACCTCCATGGGAGTAATGTCTCAAACAGTCTACGGTTTGATCGTTCCCTGGGAGTCCAGTAGTAGTTTCCGATGCACATCTGAACGCAATCTGTAATCCTTGGACCTTCAAAGTGTTGATGAAACACAGAAATTGCCTCGGGATTGAATACAACAGTCACCATGCGCACTATCCTCCATGGGTGTAATGTCTCAATCAGTCAACGCTTTGATCGTACCCTGGCAGACCAGTAGTAGTTCCGATGCACATCTGGAGGCTTTCTGTAATCTGTGGACTATCTGAGTGTTGATGAAACACAGAAATTGCCTCGGGATTGAATACAACAGTCACCATGCGCACTTTCCTCCATGGGAGTAATGGCTCAAACAGTCTACGCTTTGATCGTTCCCTGGAAGACCAGTAGTAGTTTCCGATGCACATCTGGAGGCATTCTGTAATCTGTGGACTATCTGAGTGTTGATGAAACACAGAAATTGCATCGGGAAGGAATACAACAGTCACCTTGCGCACTTTCCTCCATGGGAGTAATGTCTCATACAGTCTAAGCTTTGATCGTTCCCTGGAAGACCAGTAGTAGTTTCCGATGCACATCTGGAGGCATTCTGTAATCTGTGGACTATCAGAGTGTTGATGAAATACAGAAATTGTATTCGGATTGAATACAACAGTCACCATGCGCACTTTCCTCCATGGGAGTAATGTCTCATACAGTCTACGTTTTGATCGTTCCCTGGGAGTCCAGTAGTAGTTTCCGATGCACATCTGAACGCAGTCTGTAATCCGTGGACCTTCAAAGTGTTGATAAAACACAGAAATTGCCTCAGGATTGAATACAACAGTCACCATGCGCACTTTCCTCCATGGGAGTAATGTCTCAATCAGTCTACGCTTTGATCGTTCCCTAGAAGACCAGTAGTAGTTCCGATGCACATCTGGAGGCATTCTGTAATCTGTGGACTATCTGAGTGTTGATGAAACACAGAATTTGCATCGGGATTGAATACAACAGTCACCATGCGCACTTTCTTCCATGGGATTAATGTCTCAAACAGTTTTTTCTTTGATCGTTCCCTGGAAGACCAGTAGTAGTTTCCGATGCACATCTGGAGGCATTCTGTAATCTGTGGACTATCAGAGTGTTGATGCAACACAGAAATTGCATCAGGATTGAATACAACAGTCACCATGCGCACTTACCTCCATGGGAGTAATGTGTCAATCAGTCTACGATTTGATCGGTTCCTGGAAGACCAGTAGTAGTTTCCGATGCCCATCTGGAAGCAATCTGTAATCTGTGGACTATCAGAGTGTTGATGAAACACAGAAATTGCATCGGGATTGAATACAACAGTCACCATGCGCACTTACCTTCATGGGAGCAATGTCTCAAACAGTTTACTCTTTGATCGTTCCCTGGAAGACCAGTAGTAGTTTCCGATGCACATCTGGAGGCATTCTGTAATCTGTGGACTATCAGAGTGTTGATGAAACACAGAAATTGCATCAGGATTGAATACAACAGTCACCATGCGCACTTACCTCCATGGGAGTAATGTCTCAATCAGTCTACGCTTTGATCGTTCCCTGGAAGACCAGTAGTAGTTCCGATGCACATCTGGAGGCATTCTGTAATCTGTGGACTATCAGAGTGTTGATGAAACACAGAAATTGCATCGGGATTGAATACAACTGTCACCATGCGCACTCTCCTCCATGGGAGTAATGTCTCAAACAGTCTAGGCTTTGATCGTTCCCAGGAAAACCAGTAGTAGTTTCCGATGCACATCTGTGGGCATTCCGTAATCTGTGGACTTTCTGAGTGTTGATGAAACACAGAAATTGCATCGGGATTGAATACAACAGCCGCCATGCGCACTTTCCTCCATGGGAGTAATATCTCAAACAGTCTAAGCTTTGGTCGTTCCCTGGAAGACCAGTAGTAGTTCCGATGCACATCTGGAGGCATTCTGTAATCTGTGGACTATCAGAGTGTTGATGAAACACAGAAATTGCCTCGAGATTGAATACAACAGTCACCATGCGCACCTTCCTCCATGGGAGTAATGTCTCAAACAGTCTAAGCTTTGATCGTTCAATGGAAGACCAGTAGTAGTTTCCGATGCACATCTGGAGGCATTCTGTAATCTGTGGAATATCAGAGTGTTGATGAAACACAGAAATTGTATTAGGATTGAATACAACAGTCACCTTGCGCAATTTCCTCCATGGGAGTAATGTCTCAAACAGTCTACGCTTTGATCGTTCCCTGGGAGTCCAGTAGTAGTTTCCGATGCACATCTGAACGCAATCTGTAATCCTTGGACCTTCAAAGTGTTGATGAAACACAGAAATTGCCTCGGGATTGAATACAACAGTCACCATGCACACTTTCCTCCATGGGAGTAATGTCTCAATCAGTCTACGCTTTGATCGTTCCCTGGCAGACCAATAGTAGTTCCGATGCACATCTGAAGTCTTTCTGTAATCTGTGGACTATCTGAGTGTTGATGAAACACAGAATTTGCTTCGGGATTGAATACAACTGTCACCATGCGCACTTTCTTCCATGGGAGTAATGTCTCAAACAGTCTACGCTTTGATCGTTTCCTGGAAGACCAGTAGTAGTTTCCAATGCACATCTGGAGGCAATCTGTAATCTGTGGACTATCAGAGTGTTGATGAAACACAGAAATTGCATCGGGATTGAATACAACAGTCACCATGCCCACTTACCTTCATGGGAGTAATGTTTCAAACAGTTTTCTCTTTGATCGTTCGCTGGAAGACCAGTAGTAGTTTCCGATGCACATCTGGAGGCATTCTGTAATCTGTGGACTATCAGAGTGTTGATGAAATACAGAAATTGCATTAGGATTGAATACAACAGTCACCATGCGCACTTACCTCCATGGGAGTAATGTCTCAATCAGTCTACGCTTTGATCGTTCCCTGGAAGACCAGTAGTAGTTCCGATGCACATCTGGAGGCATTCTGTAATCTGTGGACTATCAGAGTGTTGATGAAACACAGAAATTGCATCGGGATTGAATACAACAGTCACCAAACGCACTTTCCTCCATGGGAGTAATGTCACAAACAGTCTACGCTTTGATCGTTCCCCGGGGGGTCCAGTAGTAGTTTCCAATGCACATCTGAACGCAATCTGTAATCCTTGGACCTTCAAAGTATTGATGAAACACAGAAAGTGCCTCGGGATTGAATACAACAGTCACCATGCGCACTTTCCTCCATGGGAGTAATGTCTCCATCAGTCTACGCTTTGATCGTTCCCTGGAAGACCAGTAGTAGTTCCGATGCACATCTGGATGCATTCTGTAATCTGTGGACTATCTGAGTGTTGATGAAACACAGAAATTGCATCGGGATTGAATACAACAGTCACCATGAAGCACTTTCTTCCATGGAAGTAATGTCTCAAACAGTCTACGATTTGATCGTTTCCTGGAAGACCAGTAGTAGTTTCCGATGCACATCTGGAGGCAATCTTTAATCTGTGGACTATCAGAGTGTTGATGAAACACAGAAATTGCATCGGGATTGAATACAACAGTAACCATGCGCACTTACCTTCATGGGAGTAATCTCTCAAACAGTTTACTATTTGATCGTTCCCTGGAAGACCAGAAGTAGTTTCCGATGCACATCTGGAGGCATTCTGTAATCTGTGGACTATCTGAGTGTTGATGAAACACAGAGATTGCATCGGGATTGAATACAACAGTCGCCATGCGCACTTTCCTCCATGGGAGTAATATCTCAAACAGTCTAAGCTTTGATCGTTCCCTGGAAGACCAGTAGTAGTTTCCGATGCACATCTGGAGGCATTCTGTAATCTGTGGACTATCAGAGTGTTGATGAAACACAGAAATTGCATCGGGATTGAATACAACAGTCACCATGCGCACTCTCCTTCATGGGAGTAATGTCTCAAACAGTCTACGCTTTGATCGTTCCCAGGAAGACCAGTAGTAGTTTCCGATGCACATCTGGGTGCATTCTGTAATCCTTGGACCTTCTAAGTGTTGATGAAACACAGAAATTGCCTCGGGATAGAATACAACAGTCACCATGCGCACTTTCCGCCATGGGAGTAATGTCTCAAACAGTCAACGCTTTGATCGTTCCCTGGAAGACCAGTAGTAGTTTCCGATGCACATCTGGAGGCATTCTGTAATCTGTGGACTATCAGAGTGTTGATGAAACACAGAAATTGCATCGGGATTGAATACAACATTCACCATGCGCACTTTTCTCCATGGCAGTTATGTCTCAAACAGTCTACGCTTTGATCGTTCCCTGGAAGACCAGTAGTAGTTTCCGATGCACATCTGGAGGCATTCTGTAATCTGCGGACTATCAGAGTGTTGATGAAACACTGTAATTGAATCGGGATTGAATACAACAGTCACCATGCGCACTTTCCGCCATGGGAGTAATGTCTCAAACAGTCTACGCTTTGATCGTTCCCTGGAAGACCAGTAGTAGTTTCCGATGCACATCTGGAGGCATTCTGTAATCTGTGGACTATCAGAGCGTTGATGAAACACAGAAATTGCCTCGGGATTGAATACAACAGTCACCATGCGCCCTTTCCTCCATGGGAGTAATGGCTCAAACAGTCTACGCTTTGATCGTTCCCTGGAAGACCAGTAGTGGTTTCCGATGCACATCTGGAGGCATTCATTAATCTGAGGACTATCTGAGTGTTGATGAAACACAGAAATTGCATCGGGATTGAATACAACAGTCACCTTGCGCACTTTCCTCCATGGGAGTAATGTCTCATACAGTCTAAGCTTTCATCGTTACCTGGAAGACCAGTAGTAGTTTCCGATGCACATCTGGAGGCATTCTGTAATCTCCGGACTATCAGAGTGTTGATGAAACACAGAAATTGTATTAGGATTGAATACAACAGTCACCTTGCCCACTTTCCTCCATGGGAGTAATGTCTCAAACAGTCTACGCTTTGATCGTTCCCTGGGAGTCCAGTAGTAGTTTCCGGTGCACATCTGAACGCAATCTGTAATCCTTGGACCTTCAAAGTGTTGATGAAACAGAGAAATTGCCTCAGGATTGAATACAACAGTCACCATGCGCACTTACCTCCATGGGAGTAATGTCTCAATCAGTCTACGCTTTGAGCGATCCCTGGCAGACCAGTAGTAGTTCCGATGCACATCTGAAGTCTTTCTGTAATCTGTGGACTGTCTGAGTGTTGATGAAACACAGAATTTGCATCGGGATTGAATACAACAGTCACCATGCGCACTTTCTTCCATGGGAGTAATGTCTCAAACAGTCTACGCTTTGATCGTTTCCTGGAAGACCAGTAGTAGTTTCCAATGCACATCTGGAGGCAATGTGTAATCTGTGGACTATCAGAGTGTTGATGAAACACAGAAATTGCATCGGGATTGAATACAACAGTCACCATGCGCACTTACCTTCATGGGAGTAATATCTCAAACAGTTTTCTCTTTGATCGTTCGCTGGAAGACCAGTAGTAGTTTCCGATGCACATCTGGAGGCATTCTGTAATCTGTGAACTATCAGAGTGTTGATGAAATACAGAAATTGCATCAGGATTGAATACAACAGTCACCATGCGCACTTACCTCCATGGGAGTAATGTCTCAATCAGTCTACGCTTTGATCGTTCCGTGGAAGACCAGTAGTAGTTCCGATGCACATCTGGAGGCATTCTGTAATCTGTGGACTATCAGAGTGTTGATGAAACACAGAAATTGCATCGGGATTGAATACAACAGTCACCATGCGCCCTTTCCTCCATGGGAGTAATGGCTCAAACAGTCTACGCTTTGATCGTTCCCTGGAAGACCAGTAGTAGTTTCCGATGCACATCTGGAGGCATTCTGTAATCTGTGGACTATCTGAGTGTTGATGAAACACAGAATTTGCATCGGGATTGAATACAACAGTCACCATGCGCACTTTCTTCCATGGGAGTAATGTCTCAAACAGTCTACGCTTTGATCGTTTCCTGGAAGACCAGTAGTAGTTTGTAATGCACATCTGGAGGCAATCTGTAATCTGATGACTATCAGAGTGTTGATGAAACACAGAAATTGCATCGGGATTCAATACAACAGTCACTATGCGCACTTACCTTCATGGGAGTAATGTCTCAAACATTTTTCTCTTTGATCGTTCGCTGGAAGACCACTAGTAGTTTCCGATGCACATCTGGAGGCATTCTGTAATCTGTGGACTATCAGAGTGTTGATGAAATACAGAAATTGCATCAGGATTGAATACAACAGTCACCATGCGCACATACCTCCATGGGAGTAATGTCCCAATCAGTCTACGCTTTGATCGTTCCCTGGGAGTCCAGTAGTAGTATCCGATGCACATCTGAACGCAATCTGTAATCCTTGGACCTTCAAAGTATTGATGAAACACAGAAATTGCCTCGGGATTGAATACAACAGTCACCATGCGCACTTTCCTCCATGGGAGTAATGTCTCAATCAGTCTACGCTTTGATCGTTCCCTGGAAGACCAGTAGTAGATCCGATGCACATCTGGAGGCATTCTGTAATCTGTGGACTATCTGAGTGTTGATGAAACACAGAAATTGCATCGGGATTGAATACAACAGTCACCATGCGCACTTCCTTCCATGGGAGTAATGTCTCAAACAGTCTACGATTTGATCGTTTCCTGGAAGACCAGTAGTAGTTTCCGATGCACACCTGGAGGCAATCTGTAATCTGTGGACTGTCAGAGTGTTGATGAAACACAGAAATTGCATCGGGATTGAATACAACAGTCACCATGCGCACTTACCTTCATGGGAGTAATGTCTCAAACAGTTTACTATTTGATCGTTCCCTGGATGACCAGTAGTAGTTTCCGATGCACATCTGGAGGCATTCTGTAATCTGTGGACTATCTGAGTGTTGATGAAACACAGATATTGTATCGGGATTGAATACAACAGTCGCCATACGCACTTTCCTCCATGGGAGGAATATCTCAAACAGTCTAAGCTTTAATCGTTCCCTGGAAGACCAGTAGTAGTTTCCAATGCACAACTGGAGGCATTCTGTAATCTGTGGACTATCAGAGTGTTGATGAAACACAGAAATTTCATCGGGATTGAATACAACAGTCACCATGCGCACTCTCCTCCATGGGAGTAATGTCTCAAACAGTCTACGCTTTGATCGTTCCCAGGCAGACCAGTAGTAGTTTCCGATGCACATCTGGGGGCATTCTGTAATCTGTGGACTATCTGAGTGTTGATGAAACACAGAAATTGCATCGGGATTGAATACAACAGTCACCATGCGCACTTTCCTCCATGGGAGTAATATCTCAAACATTCTAAGCTTTGATCGTTCCCTGGAAGACCAGTAGTAGTTTCCGATGCACATCTGAAGGCATTCTGTAATCTGTGGACTATCAGATTGTTGATGAAACACAGAAACTGCAGCGGGATTGAATACAACAGCCACCAGGCGCTATTTCCTCCTTGGGAGTAATGTCACAAACAGTCTACGATTTGATCGTTCCCTGGAAGACCAGTAGTAACTTCCGATGCACATCTGGAGGCATTCTGTAATCCTTGGACTTTCAAAGTGTTGATGAAACACAGAAATTGCCTCGGGATAGAGTACAACAGTCACCATGCGCACTTTCCGCCATGGGAGTAATGTCTCAACCAGTCAACGCTTTGATCGTTCCCTGGAAGACCAGTAGTAGTTTCCGATGCACATCTGGAGGCATTCTGTAATCTGTGGACTATCAGAGTGTTGATGAAACACAGAAATTGCATCGGGATTGAATACAACAGTCGCCATGCGCACTTTCCTCCATGGGAGGAATATCTCAAACAGTCTAAGCTTTAATCGTTCCCTGGAAGACCAGTAGTAGTTTCCAATGCACAACTGGAGGCATTCTGTAATCTGTGGACTATCAGAGTGTTGATGAAACACAGAAATTTCATCGGGATTGAATACAACAGTCACCATGCGCACTCTCCTCCATGGGAGTAATGTCTCAAACAGTCTACGCTTTGATCGTTCCCAGGCAGACCAGTAGTAGTTTCCGATGCACATCTGGGGGCATTCTGTAATCTGTGGACTATCTGAGTGTTGATGAAACACAGAAATTGCATCGGGATTGAATACAACAGTCACCATGCGCACTTTCCTCCATGGGAGTAATATCTCAAACAGTCTAAGCTTTGATCGTTCCCTGGAAGACCAGTAGTAGTTTCCGATGCACATCTGAAGGCATTCTGTAATCTGTGGACTATCAGATTGTTGATGAAACACAGAAACTGCAGCGGGATTGAATACAACAGCCACCAGGCGCTATTTCCTCCATGGGAGTAATGTCACAAACAGTCTACGTTTTGATCGTTCCCTGGAAGACCAGTAGTAACTTCCGATGCACATCTGGAGGCATTCTGTAATCCTTGGACCTTCAAAGTGTTGATGAAACACAGAAATTGCCTCGGGATAGAGTACAACAGTCACCATGCGCACTTTCCGCCATGGGAGTAATGTCTCAACCAGTCAACGCTTTGATCGTTCCCTGGAAGACCAGTAGTAGTTTCCGATGCACATCTGGAGGCATTCTGTAATCTGTGGACTATCAGAGTGTTGATGAAACACAGAAATTGCATCGGGATTGAATACAACATTCACCATGCGC
Source organism: Schistocerca gregaria (assembly GCF_023897955.1). NCBI lineage: Eukaryota > Metazoa > Arthropoda > Insecta > Orthoptera > Acrididae > Schistocerca > Schistocerca gregaria. The sequence goes on from NW_026061726.1 coordinate 4,795,497, forward strand.
ACTTTCCTCCATGGGAGTTATGTCTCAAACAGTCAACGCTTTGATCGTTCCCTGCAAGACCAGTAGTAGTTTCCGATGCACATCTGGAGGCATTTTGTAAACTGCTGACTATCAGAGTGTTGATGAAACACTGTAATTGCATCGGGATTGAATACAACAGTCACCATGCGCACTTTCCGCCATGGGAGTAATGTCTCAAACAGTCTAGGCTTTGATCGTTCCCTGTAAGACCAGTAGTAGTTTCCGATGCACATCTGGAGGCATTCTGTAATCTGTGGACTATCTGAGTGTTGATGAAACACAGAAATTGCATCGGGATTGAATACAACAGTCACCATGCGCACTTTCTTCCATGGAAGTAATGTCTCAAACAGTCTACGATTTGATCGTTTCCTGGAAGACCAGTAGTAGTTTCCGATGCACATCTGGAGGCAATCTTTAATCTGTGGACTATCAGAGTGTTGATGAAACACAGAAATTGCATCGGGATTGAATACAACAGTCACCATGCGCACTTACCTTCATGGGAGTAATGTCTCAAACAGTTTACTATTTGATCGTTCCCTGGAAGACCAGAAGTAGTTTCCGATGCACATCTGGAGGCATTCTGTAATCTGTGGACTATCTGAGTGTTGATGAAACACAGAGATTGCATCGGGATTGAATACAACAGTCGCCATGCGCACTTTCCTCCATGGGAGTAATATCTCAAACAGTCTAAGCTTTGATCGTTCCCTGGAAGACCAGTAGTAGTTTCCGATGCACATCTGGAGGCATTCTGTAATCTGTGGACTATCAGAGTGTTGATGAAACACAGAAATTGCATCGGGATTGAATACAACAGTCACCATGTGCACTCTCCTTCATGGGAGTAATGTCTCAAACAGTCTACGCTTTGATCGTTCCCAGGAAGACCAGTAGTAGTTTCCGATGCACATCTGGGTGCATTCTGTAATCCTTGGACCTTCTAAGTGTTGATGAAACACAGAAATAGCCTCGGGATAGAATACAACAGTCACCATGCGCACTTTCCGCCATGGGAGTAATGTCTCAAACAGTCAACGCTTTGATCGTTCCCTGGAAGACCAGTAGTAGTTTCCGATGCACATCTGGAGGCATTCTGTAATCTGTGGACTATCAGAGTGTTGATGAAACACAGAAATTGCATCGGGATTGAATACAACATTAACCATGCGCACTTTTCTCCATGGGAGTTATGTCTCAAACAGTCTACGCTTTGATCGTTCCCTGGAAGACCAGTAGTAGTTTCCGATGCACATCTGGAGGCATTCTGTAATCTGCGGACTATCAGAGTGTTGATGAAACACTGTAATTGCATCGGGATTGAATACAACAGTCACCATGCGCACTTTCCGCCATGGGAGTAATGTCTCAAACAGTCTACGCTTTGATCGTTCCATGGAAGACCAGTAGTAGTTTCCGATGCACATCTGGAGGCATTCTGTAATCTGTGGACTATCAGAGCGTTGATGAAACACAGAAATTGCCTCGGGATTGAATACAACAGTCACCATGCGCCCTTTCCTCCATGGGAGTAATGGCTCAAACAGTCTACGCTTTGATCGTTCCCTGGAAGACCAGTAGTGGTTTCCGATGCACATCTGGAGGCATTCAGTAATCTGTGGACTATCTGAGTGTTGATGAAACACAGAAATTGCATCGGGATTGAATACAACAGTCACCTTGCGCACTTTCCTCCATGGGAGTAATGTCTCATACAGTCTAAGCTTTCATCGTTACCTGGAAGACCAGTAGTAGTTTCCGATGCACATCTGGAGGCATTCTGTAATCTCCGGACTATCAGAGTGTTGATGAAACACAGAAATTGTATTAGGATTGAATACAACAGTCACCTTGCCCACTTTCCTCCATGGGAGTAATGTCTCAAATAGTCTACGCTTTGATCGTTTCCTGGGAGTCCAGTAGTAGTTTCCGGTGCACATATGAACGCAATCTGTAATCCTTGGACCTTCAAAGTGTTGATGAAACAGAGAAATATCCTCAGGATTGAATACAACAGTCACCATGCGCACTTACCTCCATGGGAGTAATGTCTCAATCAGTCTACGCTTTGAGCGATCCCTGGCAGACCAGTAGTAGTTCCGATGCACATCTGAAGTCTTTCTGTAATCTGTGGACTGTCTGAGTATTGATGAAACACAGAATTTGCATCGGGATTGAATACAACAGTCACCATGCGCACTTTCTTCCATGGGAGTAATGTCTCAAACAGTCTACGCTTTGATGGTTTCCTGGAAGACCAGTAGTAGTTTCCAATGCACATCTGGAGGCAATCTGTAATCTGTGGACTATCAGAGTGTTGATGAAACACAGAAATTGCATCGGGATTGAATACAACAGTCACCATGCGCACTTACCTTCATGGGAGTAATATCTCAAACAGTTTTCTCTTTGATCGTTCGCTGGAAGACCAGTAGTAGTTTCCGATGCACATCTGGAGGCATTCTGTAATCTGTGAACTATCAGAGTGTTGATGAAATACAGAAATTGCATCAGGATTGAATACAACAGTCACCATGCGCACTTACCTCCATGGGAGTAATGTCTCAATCAGTCTACGCTTTGATCGTTCCGTGGAAGACCAGTAGTAGTTCCGATGCACATCTGGAGGCATTCTGTAATCTGTGGACTATCAGAGTGTTGATGAAACACAGAAATTGCATCGGGATTGAATACAACAGTCACCATGCGCCCTTTCCTCCATGGGAGTAATGGCTCAAACAGTCTACGCTTTGATCGTTCCCTGGAAGACCAGTAGTAGTTTCCGATGCACATCTGGAGGCATTCTGTAATCTGTGGACTATCTGAGTGTTGATGAAACACAGAATTTGCATCGGGATTGAATACAACAGTCACCATGCGCACTTTCTTCCATGGGAGTAATGTCTCAAACAGTCTACGCTTTGATCGTTTCCTGGAAGACCAGTAGTAGTTTGTAATGCACATCTGGAGGCAATCTGTAATCTGATGACTATCAGAGTGTTGATGAAACACAGAAATTGCATCGGGATTCAATACAACAGTCACTATCCGCACTTACCTTCATGGGAGTAATGTCTCAAACATTTTTCTCTTTGATCGTTCGCTGGAAGACCACTAGTAGTTTCCGATGCACATCTTGAGGCATTCTGTAATCTGTGGACTATCAGAGTGTTGATGAAATACAGAAATTGCATCAGGATTGAATACAACAGTCACCATGCGCACATACCTCCATGGGAGTAATGTCCCAATCAGTCTACGCTTTGATCGTTCCCTGGGAGTCCAGTAGTAGTATCCGATGCACATCTGAACGCAATCTGTAATACTTGGACCTTCAAAGTATTGATGAAATACAGAAATTGCCTCGGGATTGAATACAACAGTCACCATGCGCACTTTCCTCCATGGGAGTAATGTCTCAATCAGTCTACGCTTTGATCGTTCCCTGGAAGACCAGTAGTAGATCCGATGCACATCTGGAGGCATTCTGTAATCTGTGGACTATCTGAGTGTTGATGAAACACAGAAATTGCATCGGGATTGAATACAACAGTCACCATGCGCACTTTCTTCCATGGGAGTAATGTCTCAAACAGTCTACGATTTGATCGTTTCCTGGAAGACCAGTAGTAGTTTCCGATGCACACCTGGATGCAATCTGTAATCTGTGGACTGTCAGAGTGTTGATGAAACACAGAAATTGCATCGGGATTGAATACAACAGTCACCATGCGCACTTACCTTCATGGGAGTAATGTCTCAAACAGTTTACTATTTGATCGTTCCCTGGAAGACCAGTAGTAGTTTCCGATGCACATCTGGAGGCATTCTGTAATCTGTGGACTATCTGAGTGTTGATGAAACACAGATATTGCATCGGGATTGAATACAACAGTCGCCATGCGCACTTTCCTCCATGGGAGGAATATCTCAAACAGTCTAAGCTTTAATCGTTCCCTGGAAGACCAGTAGTAGTTTCCAATGCACAACTGGAGGCATTCTGTAATCTGTGGACTATCAGAGTGTTGATGAAACACAGAAATTTCATCGGGATTGAATACAACAGTCACCATGCGCACTCTCCTCCATGGGAGTAATGTCTCAAACAGTCTACGCTTTGATCGTTCCCAGGCAGACCAGTAGTAGTTTCCGATGCACATCTGGGGGCATTCTCTAATCTGTGGACTATCTGAGTGTTGATGAAACACAGAAATTGCATCGGGATTGAATACAACAGTCACCATGCGCACCTTCCTCCATGGGAGTAATATCTCAAACAGTCTAAGCTTTGATCGTTCCCTGGAAGACCAGTAGTAGTTTCCGATGCACATCTGAAGGCATTCTGTAATCTGTGGACTATCAGATTGTTGATGAAACACAGAAACTGCAGCGGGATTGAATACAACAGCCACCAGGCGCTATTTCCTCCATGGGAGTAATGTCACAAACAGTCTACGTTTTGATCGTTCCCTGGAAGACCAGTAGTAACTTCCGATGCACATCTGGAGGCATTCTGTAATCCTTGGACCTTCAAAGTGTTGATGAAACACAGAAATTGCCTCGGGATAGAGTACAACAGTCACCATGCGCACTTTCCGCCATGGGACTAATGTCTCAACCAGTCAACGCTTTGATCGTTCCCTGGAAGACCAGTAGTAGTTTCCGATGCACATCTGGAGGCATTCTGTAATCTGTGGACTATCAGAGTGTTGATGAAACACAGAAATTGCATCGGGATTGAATACAACATTCACCATGCGCACTTTCCTCCATGGGAGTTATGTCTCAAACAGTCAACGCTTTGATCGTTCCCTGCAAGACCAGTAGTAGTTTCCGATGCACATCTGGAGGCATTCTGTAATCTGCTGACTATCAGAGTGTTGATGAAACACTGTAATTGCATCGGGATTGAATACAACAGTCACCATGCGCACTTTCCGCCATGGGAGTAATGTCTCAAACAGTCTAGGCTTTGATCGTTCCCTGTAAGACCAGTAGTAGTTTCCGATGCACATCTGGAGGCATTCTGTAATCTGTGGACTATCAGAGTGTTGATGAAACACAGAAATTGCATCGGGATTGAATACAACAGTCACCATGCGCACTTTCCTCCATGGGAGTAATGGCTCAAACAGTCTACGCTTTGATCGTTCCCTGGAAGACCAGTAGTAGTTTCCGATGCACATCTGGAGGCATTCTGTAATCTGTTGACTATCTGAGTGTTGATGAAACACAGAAATTGCATCGGGATTGAATACAACAGTCACCTTGCGCACTTTCCTCCATGGGAGTAATGTCTCAAACAGTCTAAGCTTTGATCGTTACCTGGAAGACCAGTAGTAGTTTCCGATGCTCATCTGGAGGCATTCTGTAATCTCCGGACTATCAGAGTGTTGATGAAACACTGTAATTTCATCAGGATTGAATACAACAGTCACCATGCGCACTTTCCGCCATGGGAGTAATGTCTCAAACAGTCTACGCTCTGATCGTTCCCTGGAAGACCAGTAGTAGTTTCCGATGCACATCTGGAGGCATTCTGTAATCTGTGGACTATCAGAGTGTTGATGAAAAACAGGTAGTTGCATCGGGATTCATTACAACAGTCACCATGCGCACTTTCCTCCATGGGAGTAATGCCTCAAACAGTCTACGAATTGATCGTTTCCCGGAACTCCAGTAGTAGTTTACGACGCACATCTGGAGGCATTCTGTAATCTGTGGACTATCAGAGTGTTGATGAAACACAGTAATTGCATCGGGATTGAATACAACAGTCACCATGCGCTCTTTCCTCCATGGGAGTAATGTCTCAAACAGTCTACGCATTGATCGTTCCCTGGAAGACCAGTAGTAGTTTCCGATGCACATCTGGAGGCATTCTGTTATCCTTGGACCTTCAAAGTGTTGTTGAAACACAGAAATTGCCTCGGGATAGAATACAACAGTCACCATGCGCACTTTCCTCCATTGGAAGTAATGTCTCAAACAGTCTACGCTTTGATCGTTCCCAGGAAGACCAGTAGTAGTTTCCGATGCACATCTGGGGTATTCTGTACTCTGTGGACTATCTGAGTGTTGATGAAACTCAGATATAGCATCGGGATTGAATACAACAGTCACCATGTGCACTTTCCTCCATGGGAGTAATATCTCAAACAGTCTAAGCTTTGATCGTTCCCTGTAAGACCAGTAGTAGTTTCCGATGCACATCTGGAGGCATTCTGTAATCTGTGGACTATCAGAGTGTTGATGAAACACAGATATTGCATCGGGATTGAATACAACAGTCACCATGCGCACTTTCCTCCATGGGAGTAATGTCTCAAACAGTCTACGCCTTGATCGTTCCCTGGAAGACCAGTAGTAGTTTCCGATGCACATCTGGAGGCATTCTGTAATCTGTGGACTATCAGAGTGTTGATGAAACACAGAAATTGCATCGGGATTGAATACAACAGTCACCTTGCGCACTTTCCTCCATGTTAGTAATGTCTCAAACAGTCTAAGCTTTGATCGTTACCTGGAAGACCAGTAGTAGTTTCCGATGCACATCTGGTGGATTTCTGTATTCTGTGGACTATCAGAGTGTTGATGAAACACAGAAATTGCATCGGGATTGAATACAACAGTCACCATGCGCACTTTCCTCCATTGAAGTAATGTCTCAAACAGTCTACGCTTTGATCGTTCCCTGGAAGACCAGTAGTAGTTTCCGATGCACATCTGGAGGCATTCTGTAATCTGTGGACTATCAGAGTGTTGATGAAACACAGAAATTGCATCGGGATTGAATACAACAGTCACCATGCGCACTTTCCTCCATGGGAGTAATGTCTCAAACAGTCTACGCTTTGATCGTTCCCTGGAAGACCAGTAGTAGTTTCCGTTGCACATCGGGAGGCATTCTGTAATCTGTGGACTATCTGAGTGTTGATGAAACACAGAAATTGCATCGGGATTAAGTACAACAGTCACCATCCGCACTTTCCTCCATGGGAGTAATGTCTCAAACAGTCTAAGCTTTGATCGTTACCTGGAAGACCAGTAGTAGTTTCCGATGCACATCTGGTGGATTTCTGTATTCTGTGGACTATCAGAGTGTTGATGAAACACAGAAATTGCATCGGGATTGAATACAACAGTCACCATCGGCACTTTCCTCCATGGGAGTAATGTCTCAAACAGTTTACGCTTTGATCGTTCCCGCAGGACCAGTAGTAGTTTCCGATGCACATCTGGAGGCATCCTGTAATCCTTGGACCTTCAAAGTGTTGATGAAACACAGAAATTGCATCGGGATTGAATATAACAGTCACCATGCGCACTTTCCTCCATTGAAGTAATGTCTCAAACTGTCTACGCTTTGATCGGTCCCTGGAAGACCAGTAGTAGTTTCCGATGCACATCTGGAGGCATTCCGTAATCTGTGGAATATCAGAGTGTTGATGAAACACAAAAATTGCATCGGGATTGAATACAACAGTCACCATGCGCAGTTTCCTCCATGGGAGTAATGTCTCAAACAGTCTACGCTTTGATCGTTTCCTGGAAGACCAGTAGTAGTTTCCGATGCACATCTGGAGGCATTCTGTAATCTGTGGACTATCAGATTATTGATGAAACACTGATATTGCATCGGGTTTGAATACGTCACCATGCGCACTTACCTCCATGGGAGTAATGTCTCAAACAGTTTACTCTTTGATCGTTCCCTGGAAGACCAGTAGTAGTTTCCGATGCACATCTGGAGGCATTCTGTAATCTGTGGACTATCAGAGTGTTGATGAAACAAAGAAATTGCAACGGGATTGAATACAACAGTCACAATGCGCGCTTACCTCCATGGGAGTAATGTCTCAAACAGTCTACGCTTTGATCGTTTCCTGGAAGACCAGTAGTAGATTCCGATGCACATCTGGAGGCATTCTGTAATCTGTGGACTATCAGAGTGTTGATGAAACCAAAATTGCATCGGATTGATTACAACAGTCACCATGCGCACTTTCCTCCATAGGAGTAATGTCTCTAACAGTCTACGCTTTGATCGTTCCAAGGAAGACCAGTAGTAGTTTCCGATGCACATCTGGAGGCATTCTGTAATCTGTGGACTATCAGAGTGTTGATGAAAAACAGGTAGTTGCATCGGGACTCATTACAACAGTCACCATGCGCACTTTCCTCCATGGGAGTAATGCCTCAAACAGTCTACGATTTGATCGTTTCCTGGAACTCCAGTAGTAGTTTACGACGCACATCTGGAGGCATTCTGTAATCTGTGGACTATCAGAGTGTTGATGAAACACAGTAATTGCATCGGGATTGAATACAACAGTCACCATGCGCTCTTTCCTCCATGGGAGTAATGTCTCAAACAGTCTACGCATTGATCGTTCCCTGGAAGACCAGTAGTAGTTTCCGATGCACATCTGGAGGCATTCTGTTATCCTTGGACCTTCAAAGTGTTGTTGAAACACAGAAATTGCCTCGGGATAGAATACAACAGTCACCATGCGCAGTTTCCTCCATTGGAAGTAATGTCTCAAACAGTCTACGCTTTGATCGTTCCCAGGAAGACCAGTAGTAGTTTCCGATGCACATCTGGGGTATTCTGTACTCAGTGGACTATCTGAGTGTTGATGAAACTCAGATATTGCATCGGGATTGAATACAACAGTCACCATGTGCACTTTCCTCCATGGGAGTAATATCTCAAACAGTCTAAGCTTTGATCGTTCCCTGTAAGACCAGCGGTAGTTTCCGATGCACATCTGAAGGCATTCCGTAATCTGTGGACTATCAGAGTGTTGATGAAACACAGAACCTGCAGCTGGATTGAATACAACAGTCACCAGGCGCTATTTCCTCCATGGGAGTAATGTCTCAAACAGTCTACGTTTTGATCGTTCCCTGGAAGACCAGTAGTAGTTTCCGATGCACATCTGGCGGCATTCTGTAATCTGCGGACTATCAGAGTGTTGATGAAACACTGTAATTGCCTCGGGATTGAATACAACAGTCACCATGCGCACTTTCCGCCATGGGAGTAACGTCTCAACACTCTACGCTTTGATCGTTCCCTGGAAGACCAGGAGTAGTTTCCGATGCACATCTGGAGGCATTCTGTAATCTGTGGACTATCAGAGTGTTGATGAAACACAGAAATTGCATCGGGATTGAATACAACAGTCACCTTGCGCACTTTCCTCCATGTTAGTAATGTCTCAAACAGTCTAAGCTTTGATCGTTACCTGGAAGACCAGTAGTAGTTTCCGATGCACATCTGGTGGATTTCTGTATTCTGTGGACTATCAGAGTGTTGATGAAACACAGAAATTGCATCGGGATTGAATACAACAGTCACCATGCGCACTTTCCTCCATTGAAGTAATGTCTCAAACAGTCTACGCTTTGATCGGTTCCTGGAAGACCAGTAGTAGTTTCCGATGCACATCTGGAGGCATTCTGTAATCCGTGGACTATCAGAGTGTTGATGAAACACAGAAATTGCATCGGGATTGAATACAACAGTCACCATGCGCAGTTTCCTCCATGGGAGTAATGTCTCAAACAGTCTACGCTTTGATCGTTTCCTGGAAGACCAGTAGTAGTTTCCGATGCACATCTGGAGGCATTCTGTAATCTGTGGACTATCAGATTATTGATGAAACACTGATATTGCATCGGGTTTGAATACGTCACCATGCGCACTTACCTCCATGGGAGTAATGTCTCAAACAGTTTACTCTTTGATCGTTCCCTGGAAGACCAGTAGTAGTTTCCGATGCACATCTGGAGGCATTCTGTAATCTGTGGACTATCAGAGTGTTGATGAAACAAAGAAATTGCAACGGGATTGAATACAACAGTCACAATGCGCACTTACCTCCATGGGAGTAATGTCTCAAACAGTCTACGCTTTGATCGTTTCCTGGAAGGCCAGTAGTAGTTTCCGATGCACATCTGGAGGCATTCTGTAATCTGTGGACTATCAGAGTGTTGATGAAACCAAAATTGCATCGGATTGATTACAACAGTCACCATGCGCACTTTCCTCCATAGGAGTAATGTCTCTAACAGTCTACGCTTTGATCGTTCCAAGGAAGACCAGTAGTAGTTTCCGATGCACATCTGGAGCCATTCTGTAATCTGTGGACTATCTGAGTGTTGATGAAACACAGAAATTGCATCGGGATTGAATACAATAGTCACCATGCGCACTTTCCTCCATGGGAGTAATGTCTCAAACAGTCTAAGCTTTGATCGTTCCCTGGAAGACCAGTAGTAGTTTCCGATGCACATCCGAAGGCATTCTGTAAACTGTGGACTATCAGAGTGTTGATGAAACACAGAAATTGCATCGGGATTGAATACAACAAACACTAGGCTCTATTTCCTCCATGGGAGTAATGTCTCAAACAGTCTACGCTTTGATCGTTCCCTGCAAGACCAGTAGTGGTTTCCGATGCACATCTGGAGGCATTCTGTAATCCTTGGACCTTCAAAGTATTGATGAAACACAGAAATTGCATCGGGATTGAATACAACAGTCACCATGCGCAATTTCCTCCATGGAAGTAATGTCTCAAACAGTCTACGCTTTGATCGGTCCCTGGAAGACCAGTAGTGGTTTCCGATGCACATCTGGAGCCGTTCTGTAATCTGTGGACTATCAGAGTGTTGATGAAACACAGATATTGCTTCGGGATTGGATACAACACTCACCATGCGCACTTTCCCCCATGGGAGTAGTGTCTCAAACAGTTTACGTCTTTGATCGTTAGCTCGAAGACCAGTAGTAGTTTCCGATGCACACCTGGAGGCATTCTAAAATCTGTGGACTATCAGAGTGTTGATGAAACAAAGAAATTGCATCGGGATTGAATACAACAGTCACCATGCGCACTTACCTCCATGGGAGTAATGTCTCAAACAGTCTACGCTTTGATCGTTTCCTGGAAGACCAGTAGTAGTTTCCGATGCACATCTGGAGCCATTCTGTAATCTGTGGACTATCAGAGTGTTGATGAAACCAAAATTGCATCGGATTGATTACAACAGTCACCATGCGCACTTTCCTCGATGGGAGTAATTTCTCAAACAGTCTACGCTTTGATCGTTCCAAGGAAGACCAGTAGTAGTATCCGATGCACATCTGGAGCCGTTCTGTAATCTGTGGACTATCAGAGTGTTGATGAAAAACAGAAATTGCTTCGGGATTGGATACAACACTCACCATGCGCACTTACCTTCATGGGAGTAGTGTCTCAAACAGTTTACGTTTTTGATCGTTAGCTCGAAGACCAGTAGTAGTTTCCGATGCACATCTGGAGGCATTCTGTAATCTGCGGACTATCAGAGTGTTGTTGAAACTTAGTAATTGCATCTGGATTGAATACAACAGTCACCATGCGCACTTTCCTCCATTGGTGTAAAGTCTCAGAAAGTCTACACTTTGATCGTTCCCTGGAAGACCAGTAGTAGTTTCTGATGCACATCTGGATGCATTCTGTAATCTGTGGACTATCAGAGTGTTGATGAAACACAGAAATTGCATCGGGATTGAATACAACAGTCACCATGCACACTCTTCTCCATGGGAGTAATGTCTCAAACAGTCTACGCTTTGATCGATCCCAGGAAGACCAGTAGTAGTTTCCGAAGCACATCTGGAGTCATTCTGTAATCTGCGGACTATCTGAGTGTTGATGAAACACAGAAATTGCGTCGGGATTGAATACAATAGTCACCATGCGAACTTTCCTCCATGGGAGTAATGTATCAAACAGTCTAAGCTTTGGTCGTTCCCTGGAAGACCAGTAGTAGTTTCCGATGCACATCTGGAGGCATTCTGTATTCTGTGGACTATCAGAGTGTTGATGAAACACAGAAATTGCGTCGGGATTGAATACAACAGTCACCATCGGCACTTTCCTCCATGGGAGTAATGTCTCAAACAGTCTACGCTTTGATCGTTCCCTGGAAGACCAGTAGTAGCTTCCGATGCACATCTGGAAGCATTCTGTAATCCTAGGACCTTCAAAGTGTTGATGAAACGCAGAAATTGCATCGGGATTGAATACAACAGTCACCATGCGCAGTTTCCTCCATGGGAGTAATGTCTCAAACAGTCTACGCTTTGATCGTTTCCTGGAAGAGCAGTAGTAGTTTCCGATGCACATCTGGAGGCATTCTGTAATCTGTGGACTATCAGAGTATTGATGAAACACTGATATTGCATCGGGATTGAATACAACAGTAACCATGCACACTTACCTCCATGGGAGTAATGTCTCAAACAATTTACTCTTTGATCGTTCATTGGAAGACCAGTAGTAGTTTCAGATGCACATCTGGAGGCATTCTGTAATCTGTGGACTATCAGAGTGTTGATGAAACAAAGAAATTGCATCGGTATTGAACACAACAGTCACCATGCGCACTTATCTCCATGGGAGTTATGTCTCAAACAGTCTACGCTTTGATCGTTTCCTGGAAGACCAGTAGTAGTTTCCGATGCACATCTGGAGCCATTCTGTAATCTGTGGACTATCTGAGTGTTGATGAAACACAGAAATTGCATCGGGATTGAATACAATAGTCACCATGCGCACTTTCCTCCATGGGAGTAATGTCTCAAACAGTCTAAGTTTGATCGTTCCCTGGAAGACCAGTAGTAGTTTCCGATGCACATCCGAAGGCATTCTGTAAACTGTGGACTATCAGAGTGTTGATGAAACACAGAAATTGCATCGGGATTGAATACAACAAACACTAGGCTCTATTTCCTCCATGGGAGTAATGTCTCAAACAGTCTACGCTTTGATCGTTCCCTGCAAGACCAGTAGTGGTTTCCGATGCACATCTGGAGGCATTTTGTAATCCGTGGACCTTCAAAGTGTTGATGAAACACAGAAATTGCATCGGGATTGAATACAACAGTCACCATGCGCAATTTCCTCCATGGAAGTAATGTCTCAAACAGTCTACGCTTTGATCGGTCCCTGGAAGACCAGTAGTGGTTTCCGATGCACATCTGGAGCCGTTCTGTAATCTGTGGACTATCAGAGTGTTGATGAAACACAGATATTGCTTCGGGATTGGATACAACACTCACCATGCGCACTTTCCCCCATGGGAGTAGTGTCTCAAACAGTTTACGTCTTTGATCGTTAGCTCGAAGACCAGTAGTAGTTTCCGATGCACACCTGGAGGCATTCTAAAATCTGTGGACTATCAGAGTGTTGATGAAACAAAGAAATTGCATCGGGATTGAATACAACAGTCACCATGCGCACTTACCTCCATGGGAGTAATGTCTCAAACAGTCTACGCTTTGATCGTTTCCTGGAAGACCAGTAGTAGTTTCCGATGCACATCTGGAGCCATTCTGTAATCTGTGGACTATCAGAGTGTTGATGAAACCAAAATTGCATCGGATTGATTACAACAGTCACCATGCGCACTTTCCTCGATGGGAGTAATGTCTCAAACAGTCTACGCTTTGATCGTTCCAAGGAAGACCAGTAGTAGTATCCGATGCACATCTGGAGCCGTTCTGTAATCTGTGGACTATCAGAGTGTTGATGAAACACAGATATTGCTTCGGGATTGGATACAACACTCACCATGCGCACTTTCCCTCATGGGAGTAGTGTCTCAAACAGTTTACGTTTTTGATCGTTAGCTCGAAGACCAGTAGTAGTTTCCGGTGCACATCTGGTGGCATTCTGTAATCTGCGGACTATCAGAGTGTTGTTGAAACACGGTAATTGCATCGCGATTGAATACAACAGTCATCATGCGCACTTTCCTCCATGGGAGAAATGTCTCAAACAGTCTAAGCTTTGATCGTTCCTAAAAGACCAGTAGTAGTTTCCGATGCACATCCGAAGGCATTCTGTAATCTGTGGACTATCAGAGTGTTGATGAAACACAGAAATTGCATCGGGATTGAATACAACAGTCACCATCGGCACATTCCTCCATGGGAGTAATTTCTCAAACAGTCTACGCTTTGATCGTTCCAAGGAAGACCAGTAGTTGTTTCCGATGCACATCTGGAGGCATTCTGTAATCTGTGGACTATCAGAGTGTTGATGAAACACAGAAATTGCATCGGGATTGGATACAACACTCACCATGCGCACTTTCCCCCATGGGAGTAGTGTCTCAAACAGTTTACGTTTTTGCTCGTTAGCTCGAAGACCAGTAGTAGTTTCCGATGCACATCTGGTGGCATTCTGTAATCTACGGACTATCAGAGTGTTCTTCTAATAATTTCCGGGTATGCAGCCGGATCCCGTCGACATTCTGCCACGATATTTCGGCCCAGAGACGTCCGGCCATCATCAGGTGAGTACACAACTACTGAAGAGCCCAGGTGCAGTCGCGGTATTTAAGACCAGAATCGGTATAAATACCGCGACTGCACCTGGGCTCTTCAGTAGTTGTGTACTCACCTGATGATGGCCGGACGTCTCTGGGCCGAAATATCGTGGCAGAATGTCGACGGGATCCGGCTGCATACCCGGAAATTATTAGAAGAACAAATACGCCGGGAAAATTTCAGAAGTCATATCAGAGTGTTGTTGAAACACGGTAATTGCATCGGGATTGAATACAACAGTCATCATGCGCACTTTCCTCCATGGGAGAAATGTCTCATACAGTCTACGCTTTGATCGATCCCAGGAAGACCAGTAGTAGTTTCCGATGCACATCTGGAGGCATTCTGTAATCTGTGGACTATCTGAGTGTTGATGAAACACAGAAATTGCATCGGGATTGAATACAATAGTCACCATGCGCACTTTCTTCCATGGGAGTAATGTCTCAAACAGTCTAAGCTTTGATCGTTCCTAAAAGACCAGTAGTAGTTTCCGATGCACATCCGAAGGCATTCTGTAATCTGTGGACTATCAGAGTGTTGATGAAACACAGAAATTGCATCGGGATTGAATACAACAGTCACCAGGCTCTATTTCCACCATGGGAGTAATGTCTCAAACAGTCTACGCTTTGATCGTTCCCTGGAAGACCAGTAGTAGTTTCCGATGCACATCTGGAGGCATTCTGTACTCCTTGGACCTTCAAAGTGTTGATGAAACACAGAAATTGCCTCGGGATTGAATACAACAATCATCATGCGCACTTTCCTCCATGGGAGTAATGTCTCAAACAGTCTACGCATTGATCGTTCCCTGCAAGACCAGTAGTAGTTTCCGATGCACATCTGGAGGCATTCTGTAATCTGTGGACTATCAGAGTGTTGATGAAACACAGTTATTGCATCGGGATTGAATACGACAGACCCCATGCGCACTTTCCTCAATAGAAGTAATGTATCAGACAGTCTACGCTTTGTTCGTTCCCTGGAAGACCAGTAGTAGTTTCCGATGCACATCTTGAGGCATTCTGTAATCTGTGGACTATCAGCGTGTTGATGAAACACAGAAATTGCATTAGGATTAAATACAACAGTCACCATGCGCTACTTCCTCAATGGGAGTAATGTCACAAAGTGTCTACGCTTTGATCGTTTCCTGGAAGAGCAGTTGTAGTTTCCGATGCACATCTGGAGGCATTCTGTAATCTGTGGACTATCATAGTATTGATGAAACACTGATATTGCATCGGGATTGAATACAACAGTCACCATGCACACTTACCTCCATGCGGAGTAATGTCTCAAACAGTTTACTCTTTGATCGTTCCCTGGAAGACCAGTAGTAGTTTCCGATGCACACCTGGAGGCATTATGTAATCTGTGGATTATCAGAGTGTTGATGAAACAAAGAAAATGCATCGGGATTGAATACAACAGTCACCATGCGCACTTACCTCCATGGGAGTAATGTCTCAAACAGTCTACGCTTTGATCGTTTCCTGGAAGAGCAGTAGTAGTTTCCGATGCACTTCTGGAGCCATTCTGTAATCTGTGGACTATGAGAGTGTTGATGAAACCAAAATTGCATCGGATTGATTACAACTGTCACCATGCGCACTTTCCTCCATGGGAGTAATGTCTCAAACAGTCTGCGCTTTGATCGTTCCAAGAAAGACCAGTAGTAGTTTCCGATGCACATCTGGAGCCGTTCTGTAATCTGTGGACTATCAGAGTGTTGATGAAACAAAGAAATTGCATCGGGATTTAATACAACAGTCACCATGCGCACTTACCTCCATGGGAGTAATGTCTCAAACAGTCTACGCTTTGATCGTTTCCTGGAAGACCAGTAGTAGTTTCCGATGCACATCTGGAGCCATTCTGTAATCTGTGGACTATCTGAGTGTTGATGAAACACAGAAATTGCATCGGGATTTAATACAACAGTCACCATGCGCACTTACCTCCATGGGAGTAATGTCTCAAACAGTCTACGCTTTGATCGCTTCCTGGAAGACCAGTAGTAGTTTCCGATGCACATCTGGAGCCATTCTGTAATCTGTGGACTATCTGAGTGTTGATGAAACACAGAAATTCCATCGGGATTGAATACAATAGTCACCATGCGCACTTTCCTCCATGGGAGTATTGTCTCAAGCATTCTAAGCTTTGATCGTTCCCTGGAAGACCAGTAGTAGTTTCCGATGCACATCCGAAGGCATTCTGTAATCTGTGGACTATCAGAGTGTTGATGAAACACAGAAATTGCCTCGGGAATGAATACAACAGACACCAGGCTCTATTTCCTCCATGGGAGTAATGTCTCAAACAGTCTACGCTTTGATCGTTCCCTGCAAGACCAGTAGTAGTTTCCGATGCACATCTGGAGGCATTCTGTAGGCCTTGGACCTTCAAAGTGTTGATGAAACACAGAAATTGCATCGGGATTGAATACAATAGTCACCATGCGCACTTTCCTCCATGGAAGTAATGTCTCAAACAGTCTAAGCTTTGATCGGTCCCTGGAAGACCAGTAGTAGTTTTCGATGCACATCCGGAGGCATTCCGTAAACTGTGGACTATCAGAGTGTTGATGAAACACAGAAATTGCATCGGGATTGAATACAACAGTCACCATGCGCAGTTACCTCCATGGGAGTAATGTCTCAAACAGTCTACGCTTTGATCGTTTCCTGGAAGAGCAGTAGTAGTTTCCGATGCACATCTGGAGGCATTCTGTAATCTGTGGACTATCAGAGTATTGATGAAACACTGATATTGCATCGGGATTGAATACAACTGTCACCATGCACACTTACCTCCATGGGAGTAATGTCTCAAACAGTCTACGCTTTGATCGTTTCCTGGAAGACCAGTAGTAGTTTCCGATGCACATCTGGAGCCATTCTGTAATCTGTGGACTATGAGAGTGTTGATGAAACCAAAATTGCATCGGATTGATTACAACAGTCACCATGCGCACTTTCCTGATTGGGAGTAATGTCTCAAACAGTCTGCGCTTTGATCGTTCCAAGGAACACCAGTAGCAGTTTCCGATGCACATCTGGAGCCGTTCTGTAATCTGTGGACTATCAGAGTGTTGATGAAACAAAGAAATTGCATCGTTATTGAATATAACAGTCACCATGCGCACTTTCCTCGATGGGAGTAATGCCTCAAACAGTCTACGGTTTGATCGTTTCCTGGAACTCCAGTAGTAGTTTCCGAAGCACATCTGGAGGCATTCTGTAATCTGTGGACTATCAGAGTGTTGATGAAACACAGAAATTGCTTCGGGATTGTATACAACACTCACCATGCGCGCTTACCTACATGGGAGTAGTGTCTCAAACAGTTTTCGTTTTTGATCGTTAGCTCGAAGACCAGTAGTAGTTTCCGAAGCACATCTGGAGGCATTCTGTAATCTGCGGACTATCAGAGTGTTGTTGAAACACAGTAATTGCATCTCGATTGAATACAACAGTCACCATGCGCACTTTCCTCCATTGGAGTAATGTCTCAAACAGTCTACGCTTTGATCGATCCCAGGAAGACCAGTAGTAGTTTCCGATGCACATCTGGAGGCATTCTGTAATCTGTTGACTATCTGAGTGTTGATGAAACACAGAAATTGCATCGGGATTGAATAGAATAGTCACCATGCGCACTTTCCTCCATGGGAGTAATGTATCAAACAGTCTAAGCTTTGATCGTTCCCTGGACGACCAGTAGTAGTTTCCGATGCACATCTGGAGGCATTCTGTACTCCTTGGACCTTCAAAGTGTTGATGAAACACAGAAATTGCCTCGGGATTGAATACAACAGTCATCATGCGCACTTTCCTCCATGGGAGTAATGTCTTAAACAGTCTACGCTTTGATCGTTCCCTGAAAGACCAGTAGTAGTTTCCGATGCACATCTGTAGGCATTCTGTAATCTGTGGACTATCAGAGTGTTGATGAAACACAGTTATTGCATCGGGATTGAATACAACAGTCCCCATGCGCACTTTCCTCAATAGAAGTAATGTATCAGACAGTCTACGCTTTGTTCGTTCCCTGGAAGACCAGAAGTAGTTTCCGATGCACATCTTGAGGCATTCTGTAATCTGTGGACAATCAGCGTGTTGATGAAACACAGAAATTGCATTAGGATTAAATACAACAGTCACCAGGCGCTACTTCCTCAATGGGAGTAATGTCACAAAGAGTCTACACTTTGATCGTTTCCTGGAAGAGCAGTTGTAGTTTCCGATGCACATCTGGGGGCATTCTGTAATCTGTGGACTATCATAGTATTGATGAAACACTGATATTGCATCGGGATTGAATACAACAGTCACCATGCACACTTACCTCCATGGGAGTAATGTCTCAAACAGTTTACTCTTTGATCGTTCCCTGGAAGACCAGTAGTAGTTTCCGATGCACACCTGGAGGCATTCTGTAATCTGTGGACTATCAGAGTGTTGATGAAACAAAGAAATTGCATCGGGATTGAATACAACAGTCACCATGCGCACTTACCTCCATGGGAGTAATGTCTCAAACAGTCTACGCTTAGATCGTTTCCTGGAAGAGCAGTAGTAGTTTCTGATGCACTTCTGGAGCCATTCTGTAATCTGTGGACTATGAGAGTGTTGATGAAACCAAAATTGCATCGGATTGATTACAACTGTCACCATGCGCACTTTCCTCCATGGGAGTAATGTCTCAAACAGTCTGCACTTTGATCGTTCCAAGAAAGACCAGTAGTAGTTTCCGATGCACATCTGGAGCCGATCTGTAATCAGTGGACTATCAGAGTGTTGATGAAACACAGATATTGCTTCGGGATTGGATACAACACTCACCATGCGCACTTTCCCCCATGGGAGTAGTGTCTCAAACAGTTTACGTCTTTGATCGTTAGCTCGAAGACCAGTAGTAGTTTCCGATGCACACCTGGAGGCATTCTGTAATCTGTGGACTATCAGAGAGTTGATGAAACAAAGAAATTGCATCGGGATTGAATACAACAGTCACCATGCGCACTTTCCTCGATGGGAGTAATGTCTCAAACAGTCTACGCTTTGATCGTTCCAAGGAAGACCAGTAGTAGTATCCGATGCACATCTGGAGCCGTTCTGTAATCTGTGGACTATCAGAGTGTTGATGAAACACAGAAATTGCTTCGGGATTGTATTCAACTCTCACCATGCGCGCTTACCTTCATGCGAGTAGTGTCTCAAACATTTTCGTTTTTGATCGTTAGCTCGAAGACCAGTAGTAGTTTTTGAAGCACATCTGGAGGCATTCTGTAATCTGTGGACTATCTGAGTGTTGATGAAACACAGAAAATGCATCGGGATTGAATACAATAGTCACCATGCGCACTTTCCTCCATGGGAGTAATTTCTCAAACAGTCTAAGCTTTTATCGTTCCCTGCAAGACCAGTAGTAGTTTCCGATGCACATCCGAAGTCATTCTGTAATCTGTGGACTATCAGAGTGTTGATGAAACACAGAAATTGCATCGGGATTGAATACAACAGTCACAAGGCTCTATTTCCTCCATGGGAGTAATGTCTCAAACAGTCTACGCTTTGATCGTTCCCTGGAAGACCAGTAGTAGTTTCCGATGCACATCTGGAGGCATTCTGTATTCCTTGGACCTTCAAAGTGTTGATGAAACACAGAAATTGCCTGGGGATTGAATACAACAGTCACCATGCGCACTTTCCTCCATGGGAGTAATGTCTCAAACGGTCTAAGCTTTGGTCGTTACCTGGAAGACCAGTAGCAGTTTCCGATGCATATCTGGAGGCATTCTGTATTCTGTGGACTATCAGAGTGTTAATGAAACACAGAAAAGGCATCGGGATTGAATACAACAGTCACCATCCGCACTTTCCTCCATGGGAGTAATGTCTCAAACAGTCTACACTTTGATCGTTCCCTGCAAGACCAGTAGTAGTTTCCGATGCACATCTGGAGGCATTCTGTAATCCTTGGACCTTCAAAGTGTTGATGAAACACAGAAATTGCATCGGGATTGAATACAACAGTCACCATGCGCACTTTCCTCCATGGAAGTAATGTCTCAAACAGTCTACGCTTTGATCTGTCCCTGGAAGACCAGTAGTAGTTTCCGATGCACATCTGGAGGCATTCCGTAATCTGTGGACTATCAGAGTGTCGATGAAACACAGAAATTGCATCGGGATTGAATACAACAGTCACCATGCGCAGTTTCCTCCATGGGAGTAATGTCTCAAACAGTCTACGCTTTGATCGTTTCCTGGAAGAGCAGTAGTAGTTTCCGATGCACATCTGGAGGCATTATGTAATCTGTGGACTATCAGAGTATTAATGAAACACTGATATTGCATCGGGATTGAATACAACAGTCACCATGCACACTTACCTCCATGGGAGTAATGTCTCAAACAGTTTACTCTTTGATCGTTCCCTGGAAGACCAGTAGTAGTTTCCGATGCACATCTGGAGGCACTCTATAATCTGTGGACTATCAGAGTGGCGATGAAACAAAGAAATTGCATCGGGATTGAATACAACAGTCACCATGCGCACTTACCTCCATGGGCGTAATGTCTCAAAAAGTCTACGCTTTCATCGTTTCCTGGAAGACCAGTAGTAGTTTCCGATGCTCATCTGGAGCCATACTGTAATCTGTGGACTATCAGAGTGTAGATGAAACCACAATTGCGTCGGATTGATTACAACAGTCACCATGCACACTTTCCTCCATGGGAGTAATGTCTCAAACAGTCTACGCTTTGATCGTTCCAAGGAAGACCAGTAGTAGTTTCCGATGCACATCTGGAGGCATACTGCAATCTGTGGACTATCAGAGTGTTGATGAAACACAGAAATTGCTTCGGGATTGGATACAACACTCACCATGGGCACTTTCCCCCATGGGAGTAGTGTCTCAAACAGTTTACGTTTTTGATCGTTAGCTCGAAGACCAGTAGTAGTTTCCGATGCACATCTGATGGCATTCTGTAATCTGCGGACTATCAGAGTGTTGTTGAAACACGGTAATTGCATCGGGATTGAATACAACAGTCATCATGCGCACTTTCCTCCATGGGAGAAATGTCTCATACAGTTTACGCTTTGATCGATCCCAGGAGACCAGTAGTAGTTTCCGATGCACATCTGGAGGCATTCTGTAATCTGTGGACTATCTGAGTGTTGATGAAACACAGAAATTGCATCGGGATTGAATACAATAGTCACCATGCGCACTTTCCTCCATGGGAGTAATGTCTCAAACAGTCTAAGCTTTGATCGTTCCTAAAAGACCAGTAGTAGTTTCGGATGCACATCCGAAGGCATTCTGTAATCTGTGGACTATCAGAGTGTTGATGAAACACAGAAATTGCATTGGGATTGAATACAACAGTCACCAGGCTCTATTTCCACCATGGGAGTAATGTCTCAAACAGTCTACGCTTTGATCGTTCCCTGGAAGACCAGTAGTAGTTTCCGATGCACATCTGGAGGCATTCTGTACTCCTTGGACCTTCAAAGTGTTGATGAAACACAGAAATTGCCTCGGGATTGAATACGACAGTCATCATGCGCACTTTCCTCCATGGGAGTAATGTCTCAAACAGTCTACGCTTTGATCGTTCCCTGGAAGACCAGTAGTAGTTTCTGATGCACATCTGGAGGCATTCTGTAATCTGTGGACTATCAGAGTGTTGATGAAACACAGAAATTGCATCGGGATTGAATACAACAGTCACCATCGGCACATTCCTCCATGGGAGTAATTTCTCAATCAGTCTACGCTTTGATCGTGTCCTGGAAGACCAGTAGTAGTTTCCGATGCACATCTGGAGGCATTCTGTAATGTGAGGACTATCAGAGTGTTTATGAAACACAGAAATGGCATTGGGATTGAATACAACTGTCACCATCCGCACATTCCTCCATGGGAGTAATGTCTCAGACAGTCTACACTTTGATCGTTCCCTGGAAGACAAGTAGTAGTTTCCGATGCACATCTGGAGGCATTCTGTAATCTGTGGACTATCAGAGTATTGATGAAACACAGAAATTGCATCGGGATTGAATACAACCGTCACCATGCGCACTCTCCTCCATGGGAGTAATGTCTCAAACAGTCTACGCTTTGATCGATCCTAGGAAGACCAGTAGTAGTTTCCGATGCACATCTGGAGGCATTCTGTAATCTGTGGACTATCTGAGTGTTGATGAAACACAGAAATTGCTTCGGGATTGAATACAATAGTCACCATGCGCACTTTCCTCCATGGGAGTAATTTCTCAAACAGTCTAAGGTTTGATCGTTCCCTGGAAGACCAGTAGTAGTTTCCCATGCACATTTTGAGGCATTCTGTAATCTGTGGACTATCAGCGTGTTGATGAAACACAGAAATTGCATTAGGATTAAATACAACAGTCACCAGGCGCTACTTCCTCAATGGGAGTAATGTCTCAAAGAGTCTACGCTTTGATCGTTCCCTGGGAGTCCAGTAGTAGTTTCCGATGCAGATCTGTACGCGATCTGTAATCCTTGGACCTTCAAAGTGTTGATGAAACACTGAAATTGCCTCGGGATTGAATACAACAGTCACCATGCGCACTTTCCTCCATGGGAGTAATGTCTGAAACAGTCTACGCTTTGATCGTTCGCTGTAATTCCAGTAGTAGTTTCCGATGCACATCTGGAGGCATTCTGTAATCTGTGGACTATCAGAGTGTTGATGAAACAAAGAAATTGCATCGGGATTTAATACAACAGTCACCATGCGCACTTACCTCCATGGGAGTAATGTCTCAAACAGTCTACGCTTTGATCGATTCCTGGAAGACCAGTAGTAGTTTCCGATGCACATCTGGAGCCATTCTGTAATCTGTGGACTATCTGAGTGTTGATAAAACACAGAAATTGCATCGGGATTGAATACAATAGTCACCATGCGCACTTTCCTCCATGGGAGTAATGTCTCAAACATTCTAAGCTTTGATCGTTCCCTGGAAGACCAGTAGTAGTTTCCAATGCACATCCGAAGGCATTCTGTAATCTGTGGACTATCAGAGTTGTTGATGAGACACAGAAATTGCCTCGGGATTGAATACAACAGACACAAGGCTCTATTTCCTCCATGGGAGTAATGTCTCAAACAGTCTACGCTTTGATCGTTCCCTGCAAGACCAGTAGTAGTTTCCGATGCACATCTGGAGCCATTCTGTAATCTGTGGACTATGAGAGTGTTGATGAAACCAAAATTGCATCGGATTGATTACAACAGTCACCATGCGCACTTTCCTGATTGGGAGTAATGTCTCAAACAGTCTGCGCTTTGATCGTTCCAAGGAACACCAGTAGCAGTTTCCGATGCACATCTGGAGCCGTTCTGTAATCTGTGGACTATCAGAGTGTTGATGAAACAAAGAAATTGCATCGTTATTGAATATAACAGTCACCATGCGCACTTTCCGCGATGGGAGTAATGCCTCAAACAGTCTACGGTTTGATCGTTTCCTGGAACTCCAGTAGTAGTTTCCGAAGCACATCTAGAGGAATTCTGTAATCTGTGGACTATCAGAGTGTTGATGAAACACAGAAATTGCATCGGGATTGTATACAACACTCACCATGCGCGCCTACCTTCATGGGAGTAGTGTCTCAAACAGTTTTCGTTTTTGATCGTTAGCTCGAAGACCAGTAGTAGTTTCCGAAGCACATCTGGAGGCATTCTGTAATCTGCGGACTATCAGAGTGTTGTTGAAACACAGTATTTGCATCTCGATTGAATACAACAGTCACCATGCGCACTTACCTCCATTGGAGTAATGTCTCAAACAGTCTACGCTTTGATCGATCCCAGGAAGACCAGTAGTAGTTTCCGATGCACATCTGGAGGCATTCTGTAATCTGTTGACTATCTGAGTGTTGATGAAACACAGAAATTGCATCGGGATTGAATACAATAGTCACCATGCGCACTTTCCTCCATGGGAGTAATGTATCAAACAGTCTAAGCTTTGATCGTTCCCTGGAAGACCAGTAGTAGTTTCCGATGCACATACGAAGGCATTCTGTCATCTGTGGACTATCAGAGTGTTGATGAAACACAGAAATTGCATCGGTATTGAATACAACAGACACCAGGCCCTATTTCCTCCATGGGAGTAATGTCTCAAACAGTCTACGCTTTGATCGTTCCCTGGAAGACCAGTAGTAGTTTCCGATGCACATCTGGAGGCATTCTGTATTCCTTGGACCTTCAAAGTGTTGATGTAACACAGAAATTGCCTGGGGATTGAATACAACAGTCACCATGCGCACTTTCCTCCATGGGAGTAATGTCCCAAACAGTCTAAGCTTTGATCGTTACCTGGAAGACCAGTAGTAGTTTCCGATGCACATCTGGAGGCATTCTGTATTCTGTGGACTATCAGAGTGTTGATGAAACACAGAAATGGCATCGGGATTGAATACAACAGTCACCATCCGCACTTTCCTCCTTGGGAGTAATGTCTCAAACAGTCTACGCTTTGATCGTTCCCTGCAAGACCAGTAGTAGTTTCCGATGCACATCTGGAGGCATTCTGTAATCCTTGGACCTTCAAAGTGTTGATGATACACAGAAATTGCATCGGGATTGAATACAACAGTCACCATGCGCACTTTCCTCCATGGAAGTAATGTCTCAAACAGTCTACGCTTTGATCGGTCCCTGGAAGACCAGTAGTAGTTTTCGATGCACATCTGGAGGCATTCCGTAATCTGTGGACTATCAGAGTGTTGATGAAACACAGATATTGCATCGGGATTGAATACAACAGTCACCATGCGCAGTTTCCTCCATGGGAGTAATGTCTCAAACAGTCTACGCTTTGATCGTTTCCTGGAAGAGCAGTAGTAGTTTCCGATGCACATCTGGAGGCATTCTGTAATCTGTGGACTATCAGAGTATTAATGAAACACTGATATTGCATCGGGATTAAATACAACAGTCACCATGCACACTTACCTCCATGGGAGTAATGTCTCAAACAGTTTACTCTTTGATCGTTCCCTGGAAGACCAGTAGTAGTTTCCGATGCACATCTGGAGGCATTCTATAATCTGTGGACTATCAGAGTGTCGCTGAAACAAAGAAATTGCATCGGGATTGAATACAACAGTCACCATGCGCACTTACCTCCATGGGCGTAATGTCTCAAAAAGTCTACGCTTTGATCGTTTCCTGGAAGACCAGTAGTAGTTTCCGATGCACATCTGGAGCCATACTGTAACCTGTGGACTATCAGAGTGTAGATGAAACCAAAATTGCATCGGATTGATTACAACAGTCACCATGCGCACTTTCCTCCATGGGAATAATGTCTCAAACAGTCTACGCTTTGATCGTTCCCAGGAAGACCAGTAGTAGTTTCCGATGCACATCTGGAGGCATTCTGTAATCTGTGGACTATCAGAGTGTTGATGAAACACAGAAATTGCTTCGGCATTGGAAACAACACTCACCATGCGCACTTTCCAACATGGGAGTAGTGTCTCAAACAGTTTACGTTTTTGATCGTTAGCTCGAAGACCAGTAGTAGTTTCCGATGCACATCTGGTGGCATTCTGTAATCTGCGGACTATCAGAGTGTTGTTGAAACACGGTAATTGCATCGGGATTGAATACAACAGTCATCATGCGCTCTTTCCTCCATGGGAGAAATGTCTCAAACAGTCTACGCTTTGATCGATCCCAGGAAGAGCTGTAGTAGTTTCCGATGCACATCTGGAGGCATTCTGTAATCTGTGGACTATCTGAGTGTTGATGAAACACAGAAATTGCATCGGGATTGAATACAATAGTCACCATGCGCACTTTCCTCCATGGGAGTAATTTCTCAAACAGTCTAAGCTTTGATCGTTCGTAAAAGACCAGTAGTAGTTTCCGATGCACATCCGAAGGCATTCTGTAATCTGTGGACTATCAGAGTGTTGATGAAACACAGAAATTGCATCGGGATTGAATACAACAGTCACCAGGCTCTATTTCCTCCATGGGAGTAATGTCTCAAACAGTCTACGCTTTGATCGTTCCCTGGAAGACCAGTAGTAGTTTCCGATGCACATCTGGAGGCATTCTGTACTCCTTGGCCCTTCAAAGTGTTGATGAAACACAGAAATTGCCTCGGGATTGAATACAACAGTCATCATGCGCACTTTCCTCCATGGGAGTAATGTCTCAAACAGTCTACGCTTTGATCGTTCCCAGGAAGACCAGTAAGAGTTTCCGATGCACATCTGGAGGCATTCTGTATTCCTTGGACCTTCAAAGTGTTGATGTAACACAGAAATTGCCTGGGGATTGAATACAACAGTCACCATGCGCACTTTCCTCCATGGGAGTAATGTCTCAAACAGTCTAAGCTTTGATCGTTACCTGGAAGACCAGTAGTAGTTTCCGATGCACATCTGGAGGCATTCTGTATTCTGTGGACTATCAGAGTGTTGATGAAACACAGAAATGGCATCGGGATTGAATACAACAGTCACCATCCGCACTTTCCTCCATGGGAGTAATGTCTCAAACAGTCTACGCTTTGATCGTTCCTTGCAAGACCAGTAGTAGTTTCCGATGCACATCTGGAGGCATTCTGTAATCCTTGGACCTTCAAAGTGTTGATGAAACACAGAAATTGCATCGGGATTGAATACAACAGTCACCATGCGCACTTTCCTCCATGGAAGTAATGTCTCAAACAGTCTACGCTTTGATCGGTCCCTGGAAGACCAGTAGTAGTTTCCGATGCACATCTGGAGGCATTCCGTAATCAGTGGACTATCAGAGTGTTGATGAAACACAGAAATTGCATCGGGATTGAATACAACAGTCACCATGCGCAGTTTCCTCCATGGGATTAATGTCTCAAACAGTCTACGCTTTGATCGTTTCCTGGAAGAGCAGTAGTAGTTTCCGATGCACATCTGGAGGCTTTCTGTAATCTGTGGACTATCAGAGTATTAATGAAACACTGATATTGCATCGGGATTGAATACAACAGTCACCATGCACACTTACCTCCATGGGAGTAATGTCTCAAACAGTTTACTCTTTGATCGTTCCCTGAAGACCAGTAGTAGTTTCCGATGCACATCTGGAGGCATTCTATAATCTGTGGACTATCAGAGTGTCGATGAAACAAAGAAATTGCATCGGGATTGAATACAACAGTCACCATGCGCACTTACCTCCATGGGCGTAATGTCTCAAAAAGTCTACGCTTTGATCCTTTCCTGGAAGACCAGTAGTAGTTTCCGATGCACATCTGGAGCCATACTGTAACCTGTGGACTATCAGAGTGTAGATGAAACCAAAATTGCATCGGATTGATTACAACAGTCACCATGCGCACTTTCCTCCATGGGAGTAATTTCTCAAACAGTCTAAGCTTTGATCGTTCCTAAAAGACCAGTAGTAGTTTCCGATGCACATCCGAAGGCATTCTGTAATCTGTGGACTATCAGAGTGTTGATGAAACACAGAAATTGCATCGGGATTGAATACAACAGTCACCAGGCTCTATTTCCTCCATGGGAGTAATGTCTCAAACAGTCTACGCTTTGATCGTTCCCTGGAAGACCAGTAGTAGTTTCCGATGCACATCTGGAGGCATTCTATACTCCTTGGACCTTCAAAGTGTTGATGAAACACAGAAATTGCCTCGGGATTGAATACAACAGTCATCATGCGCACTTTCCTCCATGGGAGTAATGTCTCAAACAGTCTACGCTTTGATCGTTCCCTGGATGACCAGTAGTAGTTTCCGATGCACATCTGGAGGCATTCTGTAATCTGTGGACTATCAGAGTGTTGATGAAACACAGAAATTGCATCGGGATTGAATACAACAGTCACCATCGGCACATTCCTCCATGGGAGAAATTTCTCAAACAGTCTACGCTTTGATCGTGTCCTGGAAGACCAGTAGTAGTTTCCGATGCACATCTGGAGGCATTCTGTAATCTGAGGACTATCAGAGTGTTTATAAAACACAGAAATGGCATCGGGATTGAATACAACAGTCACCATGCGCACAATCCTCCATGGGAGTAATGTCTCAGACAGTCTACACTTTGATCGTTCCCTGGAAGACCAGTAGTAGTTTCTGATGCAC
Organism: Schistocerca gregaria; assembly: GCF_023897955.1. Lineage (NCBI taxonomy): Eukaryota > Metazoa > Arthropoda > Insecta > Orthoptera > Acrididae > Schistocerca > Schistocerca gregaria. The sequence continues at coordinate 4,824,073 of NW_026061726.1, forward strand.
ATCTGGAGGCATTCTGTAATCTGTGGACTATCGGAGTATTGGTGAAACACAGAAATTGCTTCTGGATTGAATACAACAGTCACCATGCGCACTCTCCTCCACGGGAGTAATGTCTCAAACAGTCTACGCTTTGATCGTTCCCAAAAAGACCAGTAGCCGCCATGCGCATTTTCCTCCATGTGAGTAATATCTCAAACAGTCTAAGCTTTGGTCGTTCTCTGGAACAGCAGTAGTAGTTTCCGATGCACATCTGAAGGCATTCTGTAATCTGTGGACTATCAGAGTGTTGATGAAACACGGAAATTGCATCGGGATTGAATACAACAGTCACCATGCGCACTCTCCTCCATGGGGGTAATGTCTCAAACACTCTACGCTTTGATCGTTCCCAGGAAAACCAGTAGTAGTTTCCGACGCACATCTGGGGGCATTCTGTAATCTGTGTACTATCTGAGTGTTGATGAAACATAGAAATTGCATCGGGATTGAATACAACAGCCGCCATGCGCATTTTCCTCCATGGGAGTAATATCTCAAACAGTCTACGCTTTGATCGTTCCCAGGAAGACCAGTAGTAGTTTCCGATGCACATCTGGGGGCATTCTGCAATCTGTGGACTATCACAGTGTTGATGAAAAACAGAAATTGCATCGGGATTGCATACAACAGTCACCAGGCGCTATTTCCTCCATGGGAGTAATGTCTCAAACAGTCTACGTTTTGATCGTTCCCTGGAAGACCAGTAGTAGTTTCCCATGCACATCTGGAGGCATTTTGTAATCCTTGGACCTTCAAAGTGTTGATTAAACGCAGAAATTGATTCGGGATTGAATACAACAGTCACCATACGCACTTTCCTCCATGGGAGTAATGTCTCAAACAGTCTACACTTTGATCGTTCCCTGGAACACCAGTAGTAGTTTCCGATGCACATCTGGAGGCATTCAGTAATCTGCGGACTATCAGAGTGTTGATGAAACACAGAAATTGTATCGGGATTGAATACAACAGTCACCATGCGGACTCTCTTCCATGGGAGTAATGTCTCAAACAGTCTACGCTTTGATCGTTCCCAGGAAGACCAGTAGTAGTTTCCGATGCACATCTGGGGGCATTCTGTAATCTGTGGACTATCTGAGTGTTGATGAAACACAGAAATTGCATCGGGACTGAATACAACAGTCACCATGAGCACTTTCCTCCATGGGAGTAATATCTCAAACAATCTAAGCTTTAATCGTTCCCTGTAAGACCAGTAGTAGTTTCCGATGCCCATCTGAAGGCATTCTGTAATCTGTGGACTATCAGAGTGCTGATGAAACACAGAAACTGCAGCGGGATTGAATACAACAGTCACCATGCGCACTCTCCTCCATGGGAGTAATGTCTCAAACAGTCTACGTTTTGATCGTGTCCTTGAAGACCAGTAGTAGTTTCCGATGCACATCTGGAGGCATTCTGTAATCCTTGGACCTTCAAAGTGTTGATCAAACACAGATATTGCCTCAGGATAGAATACAACAGTCATCATGCGCACTTTCCTCCATGGGAGTAATGTCTCAAACAGTCTACGTTTTGATCGTTCCCTGGAAGACCAGTAGTAGTTTCCGATGCACATCTGGAGCCATTCTGTAATCTGTGGACTATCAGAGTGTTGATGAAACACAGAAATTGCATCGGGATTGAATACAACATTCACTATCGGCTCTTTCCTCCATGGGAGTTATGTCTCAAACAGTCTACGCTTTGATCGCTCCCTGGAAGACCAGTAGTAGTTTCCGATGCATATCTGGAGGCATTCTGTAATCTGCGGACTATCAGAGTGTTGATGAAACACTGTAATTGCATCGGGATTGAATACAACAGTCACCATGTGCATTTTCCGCCATGGGAGTAATGTCTCAAACAGTCTACGCTTTGATCGTTCCCTGGAAGACCAGTAGTAGTTTCCGATGCACATCTGGAGCCATTCTGTAATCTGTGGAATATCAGAGTGTTGATGAAACACAGAAATTGCATCGGGATTGAATACAACAGTCACCATCGTCACTTTCACCCATGGGATTAATTTCTCAAACAGTCTACGCTTTGATCGTTTCCTGGAAGAAAAGTAGTAGTTCCTGATGCACATCTGGAGGCATTCTGTAACCTGTGGACTATCAGAGTGTTGATGAAACACAGTTATTGCATCGGGATTGAATACAACAGAACCCATGCGCACTATCCTCCATGGGAGTAATGTTTCTGACAGTCTACGCTTTGATCGTTCCCTGGGAGTCCAGTAGTAGTTTCCGATGCACATCTGTACGCAATCTGTAATCCTTGGACCTTCAAAGTGTTGATGAAACACAGAAATTGCATCGGGATTGAATACAACAGTCACCATGCGCACTTTTTTCCATGGAAGTAATGTCTCAAACAGTCTACGCTTTGATCGGTCCCTGGAAGACCAGTAGTAGTTTCCGATGCACATCTGGAGGCATTCCGTAATCTGTGGACTATCAGAGTGTTGATGAAACACAGAAATTGCATCGATATTGAAAACAACAGTCACCATGCGCAGTTTCCTCTTTGGGAGTAATGTCTCAAACAGTCTACGCTTTGATCGTTTCCTGGAAGAGCAGTAGTAGTTTCCGATGCACATCTGGAGGCATTCTGTAATCTGTGGACTATCAGAGTATTAATGAAACACTGATATTGCTTCGGGATTGAATACAACAGTCACTATGCACACTTACCTCCATGGGAGTAATGTCTCAAACAGTTTACTCTTTGATCGTTCCCTGGAAGACCAGTAGTATTTTCGGATGCATATCTGGAGGCATTCTATAATCTGTGGACTATCAGAATGTCGATGAAACAAAGAAATTGCATCGGGATTGAATACAACAGTCACCATGCGCACTTACCTCCATGGGCGTAATGTCTCAAAAAGTCTACGCTTTGATCGTTTCCTGGAAGACCAGTAGTAGTTTCCGATGCACATCTGGAGCCATACTGTAATCTGTGGAATCTCAGAGTGTAGATGAAACCAAAATTGCATTAGATTGATTACAACAGTCACCATGCGCACTTTCCTCCATGGGAGTAATGTCTCAAACAATCTACGCTTTGATCGTTCCAAGGAAGACCAGTAGTAGTTTCCGATGCACATCTGGAGGCATTCTGTTATCTGTGGACTATCAGAGTGTTGATGAAACACAGAAATTGCTTCGGGATTGGATACAACACTCACCATGCGCACTTTCCCCCATGGGAGTAGTGTCTCAAACAGTTTACGTTTTTGATCGTTAGCTCGAAGACCAGTAGTAGTTTCCGATGCACATCTGGTGGCATTCTGTAATCTGCGGACTATCAGAGTGTTGTTGAAACACGGTAATTGCATCGGGATTGAATACAACAGTCATCATGCGCTCTTTCCTCCATGGGAGAAATGTCTCAAACAGTCTACGCTTTGATCGATCCCAGGAAGACCTGTAGTAGTTTCCGATGCACATCTGGAGGCATTCTGTAATCTGTGGATTATCTGAGTGTTAATGAAACACAGAAATTGCATCGGGATTGAATACAATAGTCACCATGCGCATTTTCCTCCATGGGAGTAATTTCTCAAACAGTCTAAGCTTTGATCGTTCCCTGGAAGACCAGTAGTAGTTTCCGATGCACATCCGAAGGCATTCTGTAATCTGTGGTCTATCAGAGTGTTGATGAAACACAGAAATTGCATCGGGATTGAATACAACAGTCACCAGGCTCTATTTCCTCCATGGGAGTAATGTCTCAAACAGTCTACGCCTTGATCGTTCCCTGGAAGACCAGTAGTAGTTTCCGATGCACATCTGGAGGCATTCTGTACTCCTTGGACCTTCAAAGTGTTGATGAAACGCGGAAATTGCCTTGGGATTGAATACAACAGTCATCATGCGCACTTTCCTCCATGGGAGTAATGTCTCAAACAGTCTACGCTTTGATCGTTCCCTGGAAGACCAGTAGTAGTTTCCGATGCACATCTGGAGGCATTCTGTAATCTGTGGACTATCAGAGTGTTGATGAAAAACAGAAATTGCATCGGGATTGAATACAACAGTCACCATGCGCACTCTCCTCCATGGGAGTAATTTCTCAAACAGTCTACGCTTTGATCGTGTCCTGGAAGACCAGTAGTAGTTTCCGATGCACATCTGGAGGCATTCTGTAATCTGAGGACTATCAGAGTGTTTATGAAACACAGAAATGGCATCGGCATTGAATACAACAGTCACCATGCGCACATTCCTCCATGGGAGTAATGTCTCAGACAGTCTACATTTTGATCGTTCCGTGGAAGACCAGTAGTAGTTTCCGATGCACATCTGGAGGCATTCTGTAATCTGTGGACTATCAGAGTATTGATGAAACACAGAAATTGCATCGGGATTGAATACAACAGTCACCATGCGCACTCTCCTCCATGGGAGTAATGTCTCAAACAGTCTACGCTTTGATCGTTCCCAAAAAGACCAGTAGTAGTTTCCGATGAACATCTGGAGGCATTCTGTAATCTGTGGACTATCTGAGTGTTGATGAAACACAGAAATTGCATCGGGATTGAATACAATAGTCACCATGCGCACTTTCCTCCATGGGAGTAATTTCTCAAACAGTCTAAGCTTTGATCGTTCCCTGGAAGACCAGTAGTAGTTTCCGATGCACATCCGAAGGCATTCTCTAATCTGTGGACTATCAGAGTGTTGATGACACACAGAAATTGCATCGGGATTGAATACAACAGTCACCAGCCGCTATTTCCTCCATGGGAGTAATGTCTCAAAGAGTCTACGCTTTGATCGTTCCCTGGAAGACCAGTAGTAGCTTCCGACGCACATCTGGAGGCATTCTGTAATCTGTGGACTATCAGAGTGTTGATGAAACACAGAAATTGCAGCGGGATTGAATACAACATTCACCATCGCCACTTTCCTCCATGTGATTAATTTCTCAAACAGTCTACGCCTTGATCGTTTCCTGGAAGACCAGTAGTAGTTCCCGATGCCCATCTGGAGGCATTCTGTAATCTGTGGACTATCAGAGTGTTGATGAAACACAGTTATTGCATCGGGATTGAATACAACAGTCCCCATGCGCACTTTCCTCAATGGGAGTAATGTATCAGACAGTCTACGCTTTGTTCGTTCCCTGGAAGACCAGTAGTAGTTTCCGATGCACATCTTGAGGCATTCTGTAATCGGTGGACTATCAGAGTATTGATGAAACACAGAAATTGCATCGGGATTGAATACAACAGTCACTATGCGCACTCTCCTCTATGGGACTAATGTCTCAAACAGTCTACGCTTTGATCGTTCCCAGGAAGACCAGTAGTAGTTTCCGATGCACATCTGGTGGCATTCTGTAATCTGTGGACTCTCTGAGTGTTGATGAAACAGAGAAATTGCATCGGGATTGAATACAATAGTCACCATGCGCACTTTCCTCCATGGGAGTAATTTCTCAAACAGTCTAACCTTTGATCATTCCCTGGAAGACCAGTAGTAGTTTCCGATGCACATCCGAAGGCATTCTGTAATCTGTGGTCTATCAGAGTGTTGATGAAACACAGAAATTGCATCGGGATTGAATACAACAGTCACCAGACGCTATTTCCTCCATGGGAGTAATGTCCCAAACAGTCTACGCTTTGATCGTTCCCTGGAAGACCAGTAGTAGTTTCCGATGGACATCTAGAGGCATTCTGTAATCTATGGACCTTCAAAGTGTTGATGAAACACAGAAATTGCCTCGGGATTGAATACAACAGTCACCATCGCCACTTTCCTCCATGGGATTAATTTCTCAAACAGTCTACGCTTTGATCGTTTCCTGGAAGACCAGTAGTAGTTCCTGATGCACATCTGGAGGCATTCTGTAATCTGTGGACTATCAGAGTGTTGATGAAACACAGTTATTGCAGCGGGATTGAATACAACAGTCCCCATGCGCACTTTCCTCCATGGGAGTAATGTATCAGACAGTCTACGCTTTGTTCGTTCCCTGGAAGACCAGTAGTAGTTTCCGATGCACATCTGGAGGCATTCTGTAATCTGTGGACTATCAGAGTGTTGATGAAACACAGAAATTGCATCGGGATTGAATACAACAGTCACCATCGCCACTTTCCTCCAAGGGAGTAATGTCTCAAACAGTCTAAGCTTTGATCGTTCCCTTGAATACCAGTAGTAGTTTCCGATGCACATCTGGAGGCATTCTGTAATCTGTGGACTATCAGAGTGTTGATGAAACACAGAAATTGCATTTGGACTGAATACAACAGTCACCAGGCGCTACTTCCTCAATGGGAGTAATGTCTCAAACAGTCTACGCTTTGATCGTTCCCTGGGAGTCCAGTAGTAGTTTCCGATGCACATCTGTACGCAATCTGTAATCCTTGGACTTTCAAAGTGTTGATGAAACACAGAAATTGCCTCGGGATTGAATACAACAGTCAGCATGCGCACTTTCCTCCTTGGGAGTAATGTCTCAAACAGTCTACGATTTGATCGTTCGCTGTAAGACCAGTAGTAGTTTCCGATGCACATCTGGAGGCATTCTGTAATCTGTGGACTATCAGAGTGTTGATGAAACACGGAAATTGCATCTGGATAAAATACAACCGTCACCAAGCACACTCTCCTCCATGGGAATAATGTCTCAAATTGTATACGCTTTGATCGTTCCCAGGAACACCAGTAGTAGTTTCCGATGCACATCGGGGGGCATTCTGTAATCTGTGGACTATCTGAGTGTTGATGTAACACAGAAATTGCATCGGGATTGAATACAACAGTCGCCATGCGCACTTTCCTCCATGGTAGTAATATCTCAAACAGTCTAAGCTTCGATCGTTCCCTGGAAGACCAGTAGTAGTTTCCGATGCACATCTGAAGGCATTCTGTAATCTGTGGACTATCACAGTGTTGATGAAACACGGAAATTGCATCGGGATTGAATACAACAGTCACCAGGCGCTATTTCCTCCATGGGAGTAATGTCTCTAACAGTCTACGCTTTGATCGTTCCCTGGAAGACCAGTAGTAGTTTCCGATGCACATCTGGAGGCATTCTGTAATCCTTGGACCTTCAATGTGTTGATGAAACACAGGAATTGCCTCAGGATAGAATACAACAGTCACCATGCGCACTTTCCTCCATGGGAGTAATGTCTCAAACATTATACGCTTTGATCGTTCCCTGGAAGACCAGTAGTAGTTTCCGATGCACATCTGGAGGCATTCTGTAATCTGTGGACTATCAGAGTGTTGATGAAACACAGAAATTGCTTCGGGATTGAATACAACAGTCACCATCGGCACTTTCCTCCATGGGAGTAAGGTCTCAAACAGTTTACGCTTTGATCGTTTCCTGGAAGACCAGTAGTAGATTCCGATGCACATCTGGAGGCATTCTGTAATCTGTGGACTATCAGAGTGTTTATGAAACACAGAAATGGCATCGGCATTGAATACAACAGTCACCATGCGCACATTCCTCCATGGGAGTAATGTCTCAGACAGTCTACATTTTGATCGTTCCGTGGAAGACCAGTAGTAGTTTCCGATGCACATCTGGAGGCATTCTGTAATCTGTGGACTATCAGAGTATTGATGAAACACAGAAATTGCATCGGGATTGAATACAACAGTCACCATGCGCACTCTCCTCCATGGGAGTAATGTCTCAAACAGTCTACGCTTTGATCGTTCCCAAAAAGACCAGTAGTAGTTTCCGATGCACATCTGGAGGCATTCTGTAATCTGTGGACTATCTGAGTGTTGATGAAACACAGAAATTGCATCGGGATTGAATACAATAGTCACCATGCGCACTTTCCTCCATGGGAGTAATTTCTCAAACAGTCTAAGCTTTGATCGTTCCCTGGAAGACCAGTAGTAGTTTCCGATGCACATCCGAAGGCATTCTCTAATCTGTGGACTATCAGAGTGTTGATGAAACACAGAAATTGCATCGGGATTGAATACAACAGTCACCAGCCGCTAATTCCTCCATGGGAGTAATGTCTCAAACAGTCTACGCTTTGATCGTTCCCTGGAAGACCAGTAGTAGTTACCGATGGACATCTGGAAGCATTCTGTAATCCTTGGACCTTCAAATTGTTGATGAAACACAGAAATTGCCTCGGGATTGAATACAATAGTCACCATGCGCACTTTCCTCCATGGGAGTAATGTATCAAAGAGTCTACGCTTTGATCGTTCCCTGGAAGACCAGTAGTAGTATCCGACGCACATCTGGAGGCATTCTGTAATCTGTGGACTATCAGAGTGTTGATGAAACACAGAAATTGCAGCGGGAATGAATACAACAGTCACCATCGACACTTTCCTCCATGTGATTAATTTCTCAAACAGTCTACGCCTTGATCGTTTCCTGGAAGACCAGTAGTAGTTCCCGATGCACATCTGGAGGCATTCTGTAATCTGTGGACTATCAGAGTGTTGATGAAACACAGTTATTGCATCGGGATTGAATACAACAGTCCCCATGCGCACTTTCCTCAATGGGAGTAATGTATCAGACCGTCTACGCTTTGTTCGTTAACTGGAAGACCAGTAGTAGTTTCCGATGCACATCTTGAGGCATTCTGTAATCTGTGGACTATCAGCGTGTTGATGAAACACAGAAATTGCATTAGGATTGAATACAACAGTCACCAGGCGCTACTTCCTCAATGTGAGTAATGTCTCAAACAGTCTACGCTTTGATCGTTCCCTGGGAGTCCAGTAGTAGTTTCCGATGCACATCTGTACGCGATCTGAAATCCTTGGACCTTCAAAGTGTTGATGAAACACAGAAATTGCCTCGGGATTGAATACAACAGTCACCATGCGCACTTTCTTCCATGGGAGTAATGTCTCAAACAGTCTACGCTTTGATCGTTCCATGGAAGACCAGTAGTAGTTTCCGATGCACATCTGGAGGCATTCTGTAATCCTTGGACCTTCAAAGTGTTGATTAAACACAGAAATTGATTCGGGATTGAATACAACAGTCACCATACGCACTTTCCTCCATGGGAGTAATGTCTCAAACTGTCTACGTTTTGATCGTTTCCTGGAAGAGCAGTAGTAGTTTCCGATGCACATCAGGAGGCATTCTGTAATCTGTGGACCATCAGAGTGTTGATGAAACACAGTAATTGCATCGGGATTGAATACAACAGTCACCATGCGCACTTTCCTCCATGGGAGTAATGTCTCAGACCGTCTACACTTTGATCGTTCCCTGGAAGACCAGTAGTAGTTTCCGATGCACATGTGTAGGCATTCTGTAATCGGTGGACTATCAGAGTATTGATGAAACACAGAAATTGCATCGGGATTGAATACAACAGTCACTATGCGCACTCTCCTCTATGGGACTAATGTCTCAAACAGTCTACGCTTTGATCGTTCCCAGGAAGACCAGTAGTAGTTTCCGATGCACATCTGGTGGCATTCTGTAATCTGTGGACTCTCTGAGTGTTGATGAAACAGAGAAATTGCATCGGGATTGAATACAATAGTCACCATGCGCACTTTCCTCCATGGGAGTAATTTCTCAAACAGTCTAACCTTTGATCATTCCCTGGAAGACCAGTAGTAGTTTCCGATGCACATCCGAAGGCATTCTGTAATCTGTGGTCTATCAGAGTGTTGATGAAACACAGAAATTGCATCGGGATTGAATACAACAGTCACCAGACGCTATTTCCTCCATGGGAGTAATGTCCCAAACAGTCTACGCTTTGATCGTTCCCTGGAAGACCAGTAGTAGTTTCCGATGGACATCTAGAGGCATTCTGTAATCTATGGACCTTCAAAGTGTTGATGAAACACAGAAATTGCCTCGGGATTGAATACAACAGTCACCATCGCCACTTTCCTCCATGGGATTAATTTCTCAAACAGTCTACGCTTTGATCGTTTCCTGGAAGACCAGTAGTAGTTCCTGATGCACATCTGGAGGCATTCTGTAATCTGTGGACTATCAGAGTGTTGATGAAACACAGTTATTGCAGCGGGATTGAATACAACAGTCCCCATGCGCACTTTCCTCCATGGGAGTAATGTATCAGACAGTCTACGCTTTGTTCGTTCCCTGGAAGACCAGTAGTAGTTTCCGATGCACATCTGGAGGCATTCTGTAATCTGTGGACTATCAGAGTGTTGATGAAACACAGAAATTGCATCGGGATTGAATACAACAGTCACCATCGCCACTTTCCTCCATGGGAGTAATGTCTCAAACAGTCTAAGCTTTGATCGTTCCCTTGAATACCAGTAGTAGTTTCCGATGCACATCTGGAGGCATTCTGTAATCTGTGGACTATCAGAGTGTTGATGAAACACAGAAATTGCATTTGGACTGAATACAACAGTCACCAGGCGCTACTTCCTCAATGGGAGTAATGTCTCAAACAGTCTACGCTTTGATCGTTCCCTGGGAGTCCAGTAGTAGTTTCCGATGCACATCTGTACGCAATCTGTAATCCTTGGACCTTCAAAGTGTTGATGAAACACAGAAATTGCCTCGGGATTGAATACAACAGTCAGCATGCGCACTTTCCTCCTTGGGAGTAATGTCTCAAACAGTCTACGATTTGATCGTTCGCTGTAAGACCAGTAGTAGTTTCCGATGCACATCTGGAGGCATTCTGTAATCTGTGGACTATCAGAGTGTTGATGAAACACGGAAATTGCATCTGGATAAAATACAACCGTCACCAAGCACACTCTCCTCCATGGGAATAATGTCTCAAATTGTATACGCTTTGATCGTTCCCAGGAACACCAGTAGTAGTTTCCGATGCACATCGGGGGGCATTCTGTAATCTGTGGACTATCTGAGTGTTGATGTAACACAGAAATTGCATCGGGATTGAATACAACAGTCGCCATGCGCACTTTCCTCCATGGTAGTAATATCTCAAACAGTCTAAGCTTCGATCGTTCCCTGGAAGACCAGTAGTAGTTTCCGATGCACATCTGAAGGCATTCTGTAATCTGTGGACTATCACAGTGTTGATGAAACACGGAAATTGCATCGGGATTGAATACAACAGTCACCAGGCGCTATTTCCTCCATGGGAGTAATGTCTCTAACAGTCTACGCTTTGATCGTTCCCTGGAAGACCAGTAGTAGTTTCCGATGCACATCTGGAGGCATTCTGTAATCCTTGGACCTTCAATGTGTTGATGAAACACAGGAATTGCCTCAGGATAGAATACAACAGTCACCATGCGCACTTTCCTCCATGGGAGTAATGTCTCAAACATTATACGCTTTGATCGTTCCCTGGAAGACCAGTAGTAGTTTCCGATGCACATCTGGAGGCATTCTGTAATCTGTGGACTATCAGAGTGTTGATGAAACACAGAAATTGCTTCGGGATTGAATACAACAGTCACCATCGGCACTTTCCTCCATGGGAGTAATGTCTCAAACAGTTTACGCTTTGATCGTTTCCTGGAAGACCAGTAGTAGATTCCGATGCACATCTGGAGGCATTCTGAAATCTGTGGACTATCAGAGTGTTTATGAAACACAGAAATGGCATCGGCATTGAATACAACAGTCACCATGCGCACATTCCTCCATGGGAGTAATGTCTCAGACAGTCTACATTTTGATCGTTCCGTGGAAGACCAGTAGTAGTTTCCGATGCACATCTGGAGGCATTCTGTAATCTGTGGACTATCAGAGTATTGATGAAACACAGAAATTGCATCGGGATTGAATACAACAGTCACCATGCGCACTCTCCTCCATGGGAGTAATGTCTCAAACAGTCTACGCTTTGATCGTTCCCAAAAAGACCAGTAGTAGTTTCCGATGCACATCTGGAGGCATTCTGTAATCTGTGGACTATCTGAGTGTTGATGAAACACAGAAATTGCATCGGGATTGAATACAATAGTCACCATGCGCACTTTCCTCCATGGGAGTAATTTCTCAAACAGTCTAAGCTTTGATCGTTCCCTGGAAGACCAGTAGTAGTTTCCGATGCACATCCGAAGGCATTCTCTAATCTGTGGACTATCAGAGTGTTGATGAAACACAGAAATTGCAGCGGGAATGAATACAACAGTCACCATCGACACTTTCCTCCATGTGATTAATTTCTCAAACAGTCTACGCCTTGATCGTTTCCTGGAAGACCAGTAGTAGTTCCCGATGCACATCTGGAGGCATTCTGTAATCTGTGGACTATCAGAGTGTTGATGAAACACAGTTATTGCATCGGGATTGAATACAACAGTCCCCATGCGCACTTTCCTCAATGGGAGTAATGTATCAGACCGTCTACGCTTTGTTCGTTAACTGGAAGACCAGTAGTAGTTTCCGATGCACATCTTGAGGCATTCTGTAATCTGTGGACTATCAGCGTGTTGATGAAACACAGAAATTGCATTAGGATTGAATACAACAGTCACCAGGCGCTACTTCCTCAATGTGAGTAATGTCTCAAACAGTCTACGCTTTGATCGTTCCCTGGGAGTCCAGTAGTAGTTTCCGATGCACATCTGTACGCGATCTGAAATCCTTGGACCTTCAAAGTGTTGATGAAACACAGAAATTGCCTCGGGATTGAATACAACAGTCACCATGCGCACTTTCTTCCATGGGAGTAATGTCTCAAACAGTCTACGCTTTGATCGTTCCCTGGAAGACCAGTAGTAGTTTCCGATGCACATCTGGAGGCATTCTGTAATCCTTGGACCTTCAAAGTGTTGATTAAACACAGAAATTGATTCGGGATTGAATACAACAGTCACCATACGCACTTTCCTCCATGGGAGTAATGTCTCAAACTGTCTACGTTTTGATCGTTTCCTGGAAGAGCAGTAGTAGTTTCCGATGCACATCAGGAGGCATTCTGTAATCTGTGGACCATCAGAGTGTTGATGAAACACAGTAATTGCATCGGGATTGAATACAACAGTCACCATGCGCACTTTCCTCCATGGGAGTAATGTCTCAGACAGTCTACACTTTGATCGTTCCCTGGAAGACCAGTAGTAGTTTCCGATGTACATGTGGAGGCATTCTGTAATCGGTGGACTATCAGAGTATTGATGAAACACAGAAATTGCATCGGGATTGAATACAACAGTCACTATGCGCACTCTCCTCTATGGGAGTAATGTCTCAAACAGTCTACGCTTTGATCGTTCCCAGGAAGACCAGTAGTAGTTTCCGATGCACATCTGGTGGCATTCTGTAATCTGTGGACTCTCTGAGTGTTGATGAAATAGAGAAATTGCATCGGGATTGAATACAATAGTCACCATGCGCACTTTCCTCCATGGGAGTAATTTCTCAAACAGTCTAACCTTTGATCATTCCCTGGAAGACCAGTAGTAGTTTCCGATGCACATCCGAAGGCATTCTGTAATCTGTGGTCTATCAGAGTGTTGATGAAACACAGAAATTGCATCGGGATTGAATACAACAGTCACCAGACACTATTTCCTCCATGGGAGTAATGTCCCAAACAGTCTACGCTTTGATCGTTCCCTGGAAGACCAGTAGTAGTTTCCGATGGACATCTAGAGGCATTCTTAAATCTATGGACCTTCAAATTGTTGATGAAACACAGAAATTGCCTCCGGATTGAATACAATATTCACCATGCGCACTTTCCTCCATGGGAGTAATGTCTCAAACAGTCTACGCTTTGATCGTTCGCTGGAAGACCAGTAGTAGTTTCCGATGCACATCTGGAGGCATTCTGTAATCTGTGGACTATCGGAGTGTTGATGAAACACAGAAATTGCATCGGGATTGAATACAACAGTCACCATCGCCACTTCCCTCCATGGGATTAATTTCTCAAGCAGTCTACGCTTTGATCGTTTCCTGGAAGACCAGTAGTAGTTCCTGATGCACATCTGGAGGCATTCTGTAATCTGTGGACTATCAGAGTGTTGATGAAACACAGTTATTGCAGCGGGATTGAATACAACAGTCCCCATGCGCACTTTCCTCCATGGGAGTAATGTATCAGACAGTCTACGCTTTGTTCGTTCCCTGGAAGACCAGTAGTAGTTTCCGATGCACATCTGGAGGCATTCTGTAATCTGTGGACTATCAGAGTTTTGATGAAACACAGAAAATGCATCGGGATTGAATACAACAGTCACCATCGCCACTTTCCTCCATGGGAGTAATGTCTCAAACAGTCTAAGCTTTGATCGTTCCCTGGAAGACCAGTAGTAGTTTCCGATGCACATCTGGAGGCATTCTGTAATCTGTGGACTATCAGAGTGTTGATGAAACACGGAAATTGAATCTGGATTAAATACAACCGTCACCTAGCACACTCTCCTCCATGGGAATAATGTCTCAAAGTGTCTACGCTTTGATCGTTCCCAGGAAAACCAGTAGTAGTTTCCGATGCCCATCGGGGGGCATTCTGTAATCTGTGGGCTATCAGAGTGTTGATGAAACACAGAAGTTGCATCGGGATTCAATACAACAGTCACCATGCGCACATTCCTCCATGGGAGTAATGCCTCAAACAGTCTACACTTTGATCGTTTCCTGGAACTCCAGTAGTAGTTTCTGAGGCTCATCTGGAGGCATTCTGTAATCTGTGGACTATCAGAGTGTTGATGAAACACAGTAATTGCATCGGGATTGAATACAACAGTCACCATGCGCACTTTCCTCCATGGGAGTAATGTCTCAGACAGTCTAAGCTTTGATCGTTCCCTGGAAGACCAGTAGTAGTTTCCGATGCACATCTGAAGGCATTCTGTAATCTGTGGACTATCACAGTGTTGATGAAACACGGAAATTGCATCGGGATTGAATACAACAGTCACCAGGCGCTATTTCCTCCATGGAAGTAATGTCTCTAACAGTCTACGCTTTGATCGTTCCCTGGAAGACCAGTAGTAGTTTCCGATGCACATCTGGAGGCATTCTGTAATCCTTGGACCTTCAATGTGTTGATGAAACACAGAAATTGCCTCAGGATAGAAAACAACAGTCACCATGCGCACTTTCCTCCATGGGAGTAATATCTCAAGCAGTATACGCTTTGATCGTTCCCTGGAAGACCAGTAGTAGTTTCCGATGCACATCTGGAGACATTCTGTAATCTGTGGACTATCAGAGTGTTGATGAAACACAGAAATTGCATCGGGATTGAATACAACAGTCACCATCGGCACATTCCTCCATGGGAGTAATGTCTCAAACAGTTTACGCTTTGATCGTTTCCTGGAAGACCAGTAGTAGTTTCCGATGCACATCTGGAGGCATTCTGTAATCTGTGGACTATCAGAGTGTTGATGAAACACAGAAGTTGCATCGGGATTGAATACAACAGTCACCATGCGCACTTTCCTCCATGGGAGTAATGGCTGAAACAGTCTACGCTTTGATCGTTCCCTGGAAGACCAGTAGTAGTTTCCCATGCACATCTGTACGCAATCTGTAATCCTTGGACCTTCAAAGTGTTGATGAAACACAGAAATTGCCTCGGGATTGAATACAACAGTCAGCATGCGCACTTTCCTCCATGGGAGTAATGTCTCAAACAGTCTACGCTTTGATCGTTCGCTGTAAGACCAGTAGTAGTTTCCGATGCACATCTGGAGGCATTCTGTAATCTGTGGACTATCAGAGTGTTGATGAAACACGGAAATTGCATCTGGATTAAATACAACCGTCACCTAGCACACTCTCCTCCATGGGAATAATGTCTCAAAGGGTCTACGCTTTGATCGTTCCCAGGAAAACCAGTAGTAGTTTCCGATGCACATCGGGAGGCATTCTGTAATCTGTGGACTATCAGAGTGTTGATGAAACACAGAAGTTGCATCGGGATTCAATACAACAGTCACCATGCGCACATTCCTCCATGGGAGTAATGCCTCAAACAGTCTACACTTTGATCGTTTCCTGGAACTCCAGTAGTAGTTTCTGAGGCTCATCTGGAGGCATTCTGTAATCTGTGGACTATCAGAGTGTTGATGAAACACAGTAATTGCATCGGGATTGAATACAACAGTCACCATGCGCACTTTCCTGCATGGGAGTAATGTCTCAGACAGTCTACGCTTTGATCGTTCCCTGGAACACCAGTAGAAGTTTCCGATGCACATCTGGAGGCATTCTGTGATCTGTGGACTATCAGAGTGTTGATGAAACACAGTAATTGCATCGGCATTGAATACAACAGTCACCATGCGCACTTTCCTCCATGGGAGTAATGGCTGAAACAGTCTACGCTTTGATCGTTCCCTGGAAGACCAGTAGTAGTTTCCCATGCACATCTGGAGGCATTCTGTAATCCTTGGACCTTCAATGTGTTGATGAAACACAGAAATTGCCTCAGGATAGAATACAACAGTCACCATGCGCACTTTCCTCCATGGGAGTAATGTCTCAATCAGTCTACGCTTTGATCGTTCCCTGGAAGACCAGTAGTAGTTTCCGATGCACATCTGGAGGCATTCTGTAATCTGTTTACTATCACAGTGTTGATGAAACACGGAAATTGCATCGGGATTGAATACAACAGTCACCAGGCGCTATTTCCTCCATGGAAGTAATGTCTCTAACAGTCTACGCTTTGATCGTTCCCTGGAAGACCAGTAGTAGTTTCCGATGCACATCTGGAGGCATTCTGTAATCCTTGGACCTTCAATGTGTTGATGAAACACAGAAATTGCCTCAGGATAGAAAACAACAGTCACCATGCGCACTTTCCTCCATGGGAGTAATATCTCAAGCAGTATACGCTTTGATCGTTCCCTGGAAGACCAGTAGTAGTTTCCGATGCACATCTGGAGGCATTCTGTAATCTGTGGACTATCAGAGTGTTGATGAAACACAGAAATTGCATCGGGATTGAATACAACAGTCACCATCGGCACTTTCCTCCATGGGAGTAATGTCTCAAACAGTTTACGCTTTGATCGTTTCCTGGAAGACCAGTAGTAGTTTCCGATGCACATCTGGAGGCATTCTGTAATCTGTGGACTATCAGAGTGTTGATGAAACACAGAAGTTGCATCGGGATTGAATACAACAGTCACCATGCGCACTTTCCTCCATGGGAGTAATGGCTGAAACAGTCTACGCTTTGATCGTTCCCTGGAAGACCATTAGTAGTTTCCCATGCACATCTGTACGCAATCTGTAATCCTTGGACCTTCAAAGTGTTGATGAAACACAGAAATAGCCTCGGGATTGAATACAACAGTCAGCATGCGCACTTTCCTCCATGGGAGTAATGTCTCAAACAGTCTACGCTTTGATCGTTCGCTGTAAGACCAGTAGTAGTTTCCGATGCACATCTGGAGGCATTCTGTAATCTGTGGACTATCAGAGTGTTGATGAAACATGGAAATTGCATCTGGATTAAATACAACCGTCACCTAGCACACTCTCCTCCATGGGAATAATGTCTCAAAGGGTCTACGCTTTGATCGTTCCCAGGAAAACCAGTAGTAGTTTCCGATGCACATCGGGGGGCATTCTGTAATCTGTGGACTATCAGAGTGTTGATGAAACACAGAAGTTGCATCGGGATTCAATACAACAGTCACCATGCGCACATTCCTCCATGGGAGTAATGCCTCAAACAGTCTACACTTTGATCGTTTCCTGGAACTCCAGTAGTAGTTTCTGAGGCTCATCTGGAGGCATTCTGTAATCTGTGGACTATCAGAGTGTTGATGAAACACAGTAATTGCATCGGGATTGAATACAACAGTCACCATGCGCACTTTCCTCCATGGGAGTAATGTCTCAGACAGTCTACGCTTTGATCGTTCCCTGGAAGACCAGTAGAAGTTTCCGATGCACATCTGGAGGCATTCTGTGTTCTGTGGACTATCAGAGTGTTGATGAAACACAGTAATTGCATCGGCATTGAATACAACAGTCACCATGCGCACTTTCCTCCATGGGAGTAATGGCTGAAACAGTCTACGCTTTGATCGTTCCCTGGAAGACCAGTAGTAGTTTCCCATTCACATCTGGAGGCATTCTGTAATCCTTGGACCTTCAATGTGTTGATGAAACACAGAAATTGCCTCAGGATAGAATACAACAGTCACCATGCGCACTTTCCTCCATGGGAGTAATGTCTCAATCAGTCTACGCTTTGATCGTTCCCTGGAAGACCAGTAGTAGTTTCCGATGCACATCTGGAGGCATTCTGTAATCTGTGGACTATCAGAGTGTTGATGAAACACAGAAATTGCATCGGGATTGAATACAACAGTCACCATCGGCACTTTCCTCCATGGGAGTAATGTCTCAAACAGTTTACGCTTTGATCGTTTCCTGGAAGACCAGTAGTAGTTTCCGATGCACATCTGGAGGCATTCTGTAATCTGTGGACTATCAGAGTGTTGATGAAACACATAAGTTGCATCGGGATTCAATACAACAGTCACCATGCGCACATTCCTCCATGGGAGTAATGCCTCAAACAGTCTACACTTTGATCGTTTCCTGGAACTCCAGTAGTAGTTTCTGAGGCTCATCTGGAGGCATTCTGTCATCTGTGGACTATCAGAGTGTTGATGAAATACAGTAATTGCATCGGGATTGAATACAACAGTCACCATGCGCACTTTCCTCCATGGGAGTAATGTCTCAGACAGTCTACGCTTTGATCGTTCCCTGGAAGACCAGTAGAAGTTTCCGATGCACATCTGGAGACATTCTGTAATCTGTGGACTATCAGAGTGTTGATGAAACACAGTAATTGCATCGGCATTGAATACAACAGTCACCATGCGCACTTTTCTCCATGGGAGTAATGGCTGAAACAGTCTACGCTTTGATCGTTCCCTGGAAGACCAGTAGTAGTTTCCCATGCACATCTGGAGGCATTCTGTAATCTGTGGACTATCTGAGTGTTGATGAAACACAGAAATTGCATCAGGATTGAATACAACAGTCACCATGCGCACTTTCCTCCATGGGAGTAATGTGTCAAACAGTCTAAGCTTTGATCGTTACCTGGAAGACCAGTAGTAGTTTCCGATGCACATCTGGAGGCATTCTGTAATCTGTGGACTATCAGAGTGTTGATGAAACACAGTAATTGCATCGGGAATGAATACAACAGTCACCATGCGCACTTTCCTCCATGGGAGTAATATCTCAGACAGTCTACGATTTGATCGTTCCCTGGAAGACCAGTAGTAGTTTCCGATGCACATCTGGAGGCATTCTGTAATCTGTGGACTATCAGAGTGTTGATGAAACACAGAGATTGCATCTTGATTGAATACAAAAGTCACCATGCGCACTTTCCTCCATGGGATTAATGGCTCAAACAGTCTACGCTTTGATCGTTCCCTGGAAGACCAGTAGTAGTTTCCGATGCACATCTGGAGGCATTCTGTAATCTGTGGACTATCTGCGTGTTGATGAAACACAGAAATTGCATCGGGATTGAATACAACAGTCACCATGCGCACTTTCCTCCATTGGAGTAATGTCTCAAACAGTCTAAGATTTGATCGTTACCTGGACGACCAGTAGTAGTTTCCGATGCACATCTGGAGGCATTCTGTATTCTGTGGACTATCTGAGTGTTGATGAAACACAGAAATTGCATCGGGATTGAATACAACAGTCACCATGCGCACTTTCCGCCATGGGAGTAATGTCTCAAACAGTCTACGCTTTGATCGTTCCCTGCAAGATCAGTAGTAGTTTCCGATGCACATCTGGAGGCATTCTGTAATCCTTGGACCTTCAAAGTGTTGATGAAACACAGAAATTGCATCGGGATTGAATACAACAGTCACCATGCGCACTTTCCTCCATGGAAGTAATGTTTCAAACAGTCTACGCTTTGATCTTTCTCTGGAAGACCAGTAGTAGTTTCCGATGCACATCTGGAGGAATTCCGTAATCTGTGGACTATCAGAGTGTTGATGAAACACAGAAATTGCATCGGGATGTAATACAACAGTCACCATGCGCACTTACCTCCATGGGAGTAATGTCTCAAACAGTCTACGGTTTGATCGTTCCCTGGAAGACCAGTAGTAGTTTCCGATGCACATCTGGAGGCATTCTGTAATCTGAGGACTATCAGAGTGTTGATGAAACACTGTAATTGCATCGGGATTAAATACAACAGTCACCATGCGCACTTTCTGCCATGGGAGTAATGTCTCAAACAGTCTACGCTTTGATCGTTCCCTGGAAGACCAGTAGTAGTTTCCGATTCACATCTGGAGGCATTCTGAAATCTGTGGACTATCAGAGTGTTGATGAAACACAGAAATTCCATTGGGATTGAATTAGAAAGTCACCATGCGCACTTACCTCCGTGGGAGTAATGTCTCAGACAGTCTACGCTTTGATCGTTACCTGGAAGACCAGTAGTAGTTTCCGATGCACATCTGGAGGCATTCTGTATTCTGTGGACTATCAGAGTGTTGATGAAACACAGAAATGGCATCGGGATTGAATACAACAGTCACCATCCGCACTTTCCTCCATGGTAGTAATGTCTCAAACAGTCTACGCTTTGATCGTTCCCTGCAAGACCAGTAGTAGTTTCCGATGCACATCTGGAGGCATTCTGTAATCCTTGGACCTTCAAAGTGTTGATGAAACACAGAAATTGCATCGGGATTGAATACAACAGTCACCATGCGCACTTTTTTCCATGGAAGTAATGTCTCAAACAGTCTACGCTTTGATCGGTCACTGGAAGACCAGTAGTAGTTTCCGATGCACATCTGGAGGCATTCCGTAATCTGTGGACTATCAGAGTGTTGATGAAACACAGAAATTGCATCGATATTGAATACAACAGTCACCATGCGCAGTTTCCTCATTGGGAGTAATGTCTCAAACAGTCTACGCTTTAATCGTTCCCTGGAAGACCAGTAGTAGTTTCCGATGCACATCTGGAGGCATTCTGCACTCCTTGGACCTTCAAAGTGTTGATGAAACACGGAAATTGCCTTGGGATTGAATACAACAGTCATCATGCGCACTTTCCTCCATGGGAGTAATGTCTCAAACAGTCTACGCTTTGATCGTTCCCTGGAAGACCAGTAGTAGTTTCCGATGCACATCTGGTGGCATTCTGTAATCTGTGGACTATCAGAGTGTTGATGAAACACAGAAATTGCATCGGGATTGAATACAACAGTCACCATCAACACATTCCTCCATGGGAGTAATTTCTCAAACAGTCTACGCTTTGATCGTGTCCTGGAAGACCAGTAGTAGTTTCCGATGCACATCTGGAGGCATTCTGTAATCTGTGGACTATCAGAGTGTTTATGAAACACAGAAATGGCATCGGCATTGAATACAACAGTCACCATGCGCACATTCCTCCATGGGAGTAATGTCTCAGACAGTCTACATTTTGATCGTTCCGTGGAAGACCAGTAGTAGTTTCCGATGCAGATCTGTAGGCATTCTGTAATCTGTGGACTATCAGAGTATAGATGAAACACAGAAATTGCATCGGGATTGAATACAACAGTCACCATGCGCACTCTCCTCCATGGGAGTAAAGTCTCAAACAGTCTACGCATTGATCGTTCCCAAAAAGACCAGTAGTAGTTTCCGTTGCACATCTGGAGGCATTCTGTAATCTGTGGACTATCTCAGTGTTGATGAAACACAGAAATTGCATCGGGATTGAATACAATAGTCACCATGCGCACTTTCCTCCATGGGAGTAATTTCTCAAACAGTCTAAGCTTTGATCGTTCCCTGGAAGACCAGTAGTAGTTTCCGATGCACATCCGAAGGCATTCTCTAATCTGTGGACTATCAGAGTGTTGATGAAACACAGAAATTGCATCGGGATTGAATACAACAGTCACCAGCCGCTATTTCCTCCATGGGAGTAATGTCTCAAACAGTCTACGCTTTGATCGTTCCCTGGAAGACCAGTAGTAGTTTCCGATGGACATCTGGAAGCATTCTGTAATCCTTGGACCTTCAAATTGTTGATGAAACACAGAAATTGCCTCGGGATTGAATACAATAGTCACCATGCGCACTTTCCTCCATGGGAGTAATGTCTCAAACAGTCTACGTTTTGATCGTTCCCTGGAAGACCAGTAGTAGTTTCCGATGCACATCTGGAGGCATTCTGTAATCCTTGGACCTTCAAAGTGTTGATTAAACACAGAAATTGATTCGGGATTGAATACAACAGTCACCATACGCACTTTCCTCCATGGGAGTAATGTCTCAAACAGTCTACATTTTGATCGTTTCCTGGAAGAGCAGTAGTAGTTTCCGATGCACATCAGGAGGCATTCTGTAATCTGTGGACCATCAGAGTGTTGATGAAACACAGTAATTGCATCGGGATTGAATACAACAGTCACCATGGGCACTTTCCTCCATGGGAGTAATGTCTCAGACAGTCTACACTTTGATCGTTCCCTGGAAGACCAGTAGTAGTTTCCGATGCACATGTGGAGGCATTCTGTAATCGGTGGACTATCAGACTATTGATGAAACACAGAAATTGCATCGGGATTGAATACAACAGTCACTATGCGCACTCTCCTCTATGGGAGTAATGTCTCAAACAGTCTGCGCTTTGATCGTTCCCAGGAAGACCAGTAGTAGTTTCCGATGCACATCTGGTGGCATTCTGTAATCTGTGGACTCTCTGAGTGTTGATGAAACAGAGAAATTGCATTGGGATTGAATACAATAGTCACCATGCGCACTTTCCTCCATGGGAGTAATTTCTCAAACAGTCTAACCTTTGATCATTCCCTGGAAGACCAGTAGTAGTTTCCGATGCACATCCGAAGGCATTCTGTAATCTGTGGTCTATCAGAGTGTTGATGAAACACAGAAATTGCATCGGGATTGAATACAACAGTCACCAGACGCTATTTCCTCCATGGGAGTAATGTCATAAACAGTCTACGCTTTGATCGTTCCCAGGAAGACCAGTAGTAGTTTCCGATGCACATCTGGAGGCATTCTGTAATCTGTGGACTATCAGAGTGTTGATGAAACACAGAAATTGCATCGGGATTGAATACAACAGTCACCATCGGCACTTTCCTCCATGGGAGTAATGTCTCAAACAGTTTACGCTTTGATCGTTTCCTGGAAGACCAGTAGTAGTTTCCGATGCACATCTGGAGGCATTCTGTAATCTGTGGACTATCAGAGTGTTGATGAAACACAGAAGTTGCATCGGGATTGAATACAACAGTCACCATGCGCACTTTCCTCCATGGGAGTAATGGCTGAAACAGTCTACGCTTTGATCGTTCCCTGGAAGACCAGTAGTAGTTTCCCATGCACATCTGTACGCAATCTGTAATCCTTGGACCTTCAAAGTGTTGATGAAACACAGAAATTGCCTCGGGATTGAATACAACAGTCAGCATGCGCACTTTCCTCCATGGGAGTAATGTCTCAAACAGTCTACGCTTTGATCGTTCGCTGTAAGACCAGTAGTAGTTTCCGATGCACATCTGGAGGCATTCTGTAATCTGTGGACTATCAGAGTGTTGATGAAACACGGAAATTGCATCTGGATTAAATACAACCGTCACCTAGCACACTCTCCTCCATGGGAATAATGTCTCAAAGGGTCTACGCATTGATCGTTCCCAGGAAAACCAGTAGTAGTTTCCGATGCACATCGGGGGGCATTCTGTAATCTGTGGACTATCAGAGTGTTGATGGAACACAGAAGTTGCATCGGGATTCAATACAACAGTCACCATGCGCCCATTCCTCCATGGGAGTAATGCCTCAAACAGTCTACACTTTGATCGTTTCCTGGAACTCCAGTAGTAGTTTCTGAGGCTCATCTGGAGGCATTCTGTAATCTGTGGACTATCAGAGTGTTGATGAAACACAGTAATTGCATCGGGATTGAATACAACAGTCACCATGCGCACTTTCCTCCATGGGAGTAATGTCTCAGACAGTCTACGCTTTGATCGTTCCCTGGAAGACCAGTAGAAGTTTCCGATGCACATCTGGAGGCATTCTGTGATCTGTGGACTATCAGAGTGTTGATGAAACACAGTAATTGCATCGGCATTGAATACAACAGTCACCATGCGCACTTTCCTCCATGGGAGTAATGGCTGAAACAGTCTACGCTTTGATCGTTCCCTGGAAGACCAGTAGTAGTTTCCCATGCACATCTGGAGGCATTCTGTAATCCTTGGACCTTCAATGTGTTGATGAAACACAGAAATTGCCTCAGGATAGAATACAACAGTCACCATGCGCACTTTCCTCCATGGGAGTAATGTCTCAATCAGTCTACGCTTTGATCGTTCCCTGGAAGACCAGTAGTAGTTTCCGATGCACATCTGGAGGCATTCTGTAATCTGTGGACTATCAGAGTGTTGATGAAACACAGAAATTGCATCGGGATTGAATACAACAGTCACCATCGGCACTTTCCTCCATGGGAGTAATGTCTCAAACAGTTTACGCTTTGATCGTTTCCTGGAAGACCAGTAGTAGTTTCCGATGCACATCTGGAGGCATTCTGTAATCTGTGGACTATCAGAGAGTTGATGAAACACAGAAGTTGCATCGGGATTCAATACAACAGGCACCATGCGCACATTCCTCCATGGGAGTAATGCCTCAAACAGTCTACACTTTGATCGTTTCCTGGAACTCCAGTAG
This sequence comes from Schistocerca gregaria, assembly GCF_023897955.1. Taxonomy (NCBI): domain Eukaryota; kingdom Metazoa; phylum Arthropoda; class Insecta; order Orthoptera; family Acrididae; genus Schistocerca; species Schistocerca gregaria. Next base: position 4,848,757 of record NW_026061726.1, read on the forward strand.
TAGTTTCTGAGGCTCATCTGGAGGCATTCTGTAATCTGTGGACTATCAGAGTGTTGATGAAACACAGTAATTGCATCGGGATTGAATACAACAGTCACCATGCGCATTTTCCTCCATGGGAGTAATGTCTCAGACAGTCTACGTTTTGATCGTTCCCTGGAAGACCAGTAGAAGTTTCCGATGCACATCTGGAGACATTCTGTAATCTGTGGACTATCAGAGTGTTGATGAAACACAGTAATTGCATCGGCATTGAATACAACAGTCACCATGCGCACTTTCCTCCATGGGAGTAATGGCTGAAACAGTCTACGCTTTGATCGTTCCCTGGAAGACCAGTAGTAGTTTCCCATGCACATCTGGAGGCATTCTGTAATCTGTGGACTATCTGAGTGTTGATGAAACACAGAAATTGCATCGGGATTGAATACAACAGTCACCATGCGCACTTTCCTCCATGGGAGTAATGTGTCAAACAGTCTAAGCTTTGATCGTTACCTGGAAGACCAGTAGTAGTTTCCGATGCACATCTGGAGGCATTCTGTAATCTGTGGACTATCAGAGTGTTGATGAAACACAGTAATTGCATCGGGAATGAATACAACAGTCACCATGCGCACTTTCCTCCATGGGAGTAATGTCTCAGACAGTCTACGATTTGATCGTTCCCTTGAAGACGAGTAGTAGTTTCCGATGCACATCTGGAGGCATTCTGTAATCTGTGGACTATCAGAGTGTTGATGAAACACAGAGATTGCATCTTGATTGAATACAAAAGTCACCATGCGCACTTTCCTCCATGGGATTAATGGCTCAAACAGTCTACGCTTTGATCGTTCCCTGGAAGACCAGTAGTAGTTTCCGATGCACATCTGGAGGCATTCTGTAATCTGTGGACTATCTGCGTGTTGATGAAACACAGAAATTGCATCGGGATTGAATACAACAGTCACCATGCGCACTTTCCTCCATTGGAGTAATGTCTCAAACAGTCTAAGATTTGATCGTTACCTGGACGACCAGTAGTAGTTTCGGATGCACATCTGGAGGCATTCTGTATTCTGTGGACTATCTGAGTGTTGATGAAACACAGAAATTGCATCGGGATTGAATACAACAGTCACCATGCGCACTTTCCGCCATGGGAGTAATGTCTCAAACAGTCTACGCTTTGATCGTTCCCTGCAAGATCAGTAGTAGTCTCCGATGCACATCTGGAGGCATTCTGTAATCCTTGGACCTTCAAAGTGTTGATGAAACACAGAAATTGCATCGGGATTGAATACAACAGTCACCATGCGCACTTTCCTCCATGGAAGTAATGTCTCAAACAGTCTACGCTTTGATCTTTTTCTGGAAGACCAGTAGTAGTTTCCGATGCACATCTGGAGGAATTCCGTAATCTGTGGACTATCAGAGTGTTGATGAAACACAGAAATTGCATCGGGATTGAATACAACTTTCACCATGCGCACTTACCTCCATGGGAGTAATGTCTCAAACAGTCTACGGTTTGATCGTTCCCTGGAAGACCAGTAGTAGTTTCCGATGCACATCTGGAGGCATTCTGTAATCTGAGGACTATCAGAGTGTTGATGAAACACTGTAATTGCATCGGGATTGAATACAACAGTCACCATGCGCACTTTCTGATGGGAGTAATGTCTCAAACAGTCTACGCTTTGATCGTTCCCTGGAAGACCAGTAGTAGTTTCCGATTCACATCTGGAGGCATTCTGAAATCTGTGGACTATCAGAGTGTTGATGAAACACAGAAATTCCATCGGGATTGAATTAGAAAGTCACCATGCGCACTTACCTCCATGGGAGTAATGTCTCAGACAGTCTACGCTTTGATCGTTACCTGGAAGACCAGTAGTAGTTTCCGATGCACATCTGGAGGCATTCTGTATTATGTGGACTATCAGAGTGTTGATGAAACACAGAAATGGCATCGGGATTGAATACAACAGTCACCATCCGCACTTTCCTCCATGGTAGTAATGTCTCAAACAGTCTACGCTTTGATCGTTCCCTGCAAGACCAGTAGTAGTTTCCGATGCACATCTGGAGGCATTCTGTAATCCTTGGACCTTCAAAGTGTTGATGAAACACAGAAATTGCATCGGGATTGAATACAACAGTCACCATGCGCACTTTTTTCCATGGAAGTAATGTCTCAAACAGTCTACGCTTTGATCGGTCACTGGAAGACCAGTAGTAGTTTCCTATGCACATCTGGAGGCATTCCGTAATCTGTGGACTATCAGAGTGTTGATGAAACACAGAAATTGCATCGATATTGAATACAACAGTCACCATGCGCAGTTTCCTCATTGGGAGTAATGTCTCAAACAGTCTACGCTTTAACCGTTCCCTGGAAGACCAGTAGTAGTTTCCGATGCACAGCTGGAGGCATTCTGTACTCCTTGGACCTTCAAAGTGTTGATGAAACACGGAAATTGCCTTGGGATTGAATACAACAGTCATCATGCGCACTTTCCTCCATGGGAGTAATGTCTCAAACAGTCTACGCTTTGATCGTTCCCTGGAAGACCAGTAGTAGTTTCCGATGCACATCTGGTGGCATTCCGTAATCTGTGGACTATCAGAGTGTTGATGAAACACAGAAATTGCATCGATATTGAATACAACAGTCACCATGCGCAGTTTCCTCATTGGGAGTAATGTCTCAAACAGTCTACGCTTTAATCGTTCCCTGGAAGACCAGTAGTAGTTTCCGATGCACATCTGGAGGCATTCTGTACTCCTTGGACCTTCAAAGTGTTGATGAAACACGGAAATTGCCTTGGGATTGAATACAACAGTCATCATGCGCACATTCCTCCATGGGAGTAATTTCTCAAACAGTCTACGCTTTGATCGTGTCCTGGAAGACCAGTAGTAGTTTCCGATGCACATCTGGAGGCATTCTGTAATCTGTGGACTATCAGAGTGTTTATGAAACACAGAAATGGCATCGGCATTGAATACAACAGTCACCATGCGCACATTCCTCCATGGGAGTAATGTCTCAGACAGTCTACATTTTGATCGTTCCGTGGAAGACCAGTAGTAGTTTCCGATGCAGATCTGGAGGCATTCTGTAATCTGTGGACTATCAGAGTATTGATGAAACACAGAAATTGCATCGGGATTGAATACAACAGTCACCATGCGCACTCTCCTCCATGGGAGTAAAGTCTCAAACAGTCTACGCTTTGATCGTTCCCCAAAAGACCAGTAGTAGTTTCCGATGCACATCTGGAGGCATTCTGTAATCTGTGGACTATCTCAGTGTTGATGAAACACAGAAATTGCATCGGGATTCAATACAATAGTCACCATGCGCACTTTCCTCCATGGGAGTAATTTCTCAAACAGTCTAAGCTTTGATCGTTCCCTGGAAGACCAGTAGTAGTTTCCGATGCACATCCGAAGGCATTCTCTAATCTGTGGACTATCAGAGTGTTGATGAAACACAGAAATTGCATCGGGATCGAATACAACAGTCACCAGCCGCTATTTCCTCCATGGGAGTAATGTCTCAAACAGTCTACGCTTTGATCGTTCCCTGGAAGACCAGTAGTAGTTTCCGATGGACATCTGGAAGCATTCTGTAATCCTTGGACCTTCAAATTGTTGATGAAACACAGAAATTGCCTCGGGATTGAATACAATAGTCACCATGCGCACTTTCCTCCATGGGAGTAATGTCTCAAAGAGTCTACGCTTTGATCGTTCCCTGGAAGACCAGTAGTAGTTTCCGACGCACATCTGGAGGCATTCTGTAATCTGTGGACTATCAGAGTGTTGATGAAACACAGAAATTGCAGCGGGATTGAATACAACAGTCACCATCGCCACTTTCCTCCATGTGATTAATTTCTCAAACAGTCTACGCCTTGATCGTTTCCTGGAAGACCAGTAGTAGTTCCCGATGCACATCTGGAGGCATTCTGTAATCTGTGGACTATCAGAGTGTTGATGAAACACAGTTATTGCATCGGGATTGAATACAACAGTCCCAATGCGCACTTTCCTCAATGGGAGTAATGTATCAGACAGTCTACGCTTTGTTCGTTCCCTGGAAGACCAGTAGTAGTTTCCGATGCACATCTTGAGGCATTCTGTAATCTGTGGACTATCAGCGTGTTGATGAAACACAGAAATTGCATTAGGATTGAATACAACAGTCACCAGGCGCTACTTCCTCAATGGGAGTAATGTCTCAAACAGTCTACGCTTTGATCGTTCCCTGGGAGTCCAGTAGTAGTTTCCGATGCACATCTTTACGCGATCTGAAATCCTTGGACCTTCAAAGTGTTGATGAAACACAGAAATTGCCTCGGGATTGAATACAACAGTCACCGTGCGCACTTTCCTCCATGGGAGTAATGTCTCAAACAGTCTACGTTTTGATCGTTCCCTGGAAGGCCAGTAGTAGTTTCCGATGCACATCTGGAGGCATTCTGTAATCCTTGGACTTTCAAAGTGTTGATTAAACACAGAAATTGATTCGGGATTGAATACAACAGTCACCATACGCACTTTCCTCCATGGGAGTAATGTCTCAAACAGTCTACGTTTTGATCGTTTCCTGGAAGAGCAGTAGTAGTTTCCGATGCACATCAGGAGGCATTCTGTAATCTGTGGACCATCAGAGTGTTGATGAAACACAGTAATTGCATCGGGATTGAATACAACAGTCACCATGCGCACTTTCCTCCATGGGAGTAATGTCTCAGACAGTCTACACTTTGATCGTTCCCTGGAAGACCAGTAGTAGTTTCCGATGCACATGTGGAGGCATTCTGTAATCGGTGGACTATCAGAGTATTGATGAAACACAGAAATTGCTTCGGGATTGAATACAACAGTCACTATGCGCATTCTCCTCTATGGGAGTAATGTCTCAAACAGTCTACGCTTTGATCGTTCCCAGGAAGACCAGTAGTAGTTTCCGATGCACATCTGGTGGCACTCTGTAATCTGTGGACTCTCTGAGTGTTGATGAAACAGAGAAATTGCATCGGGATTGAATACAATAGTCACTATGCGCACTTTCCTCCATGGGAGTAATTTCTCAAACAGTCTAACCTTTGATCATTCCCTGGAAGACCAGTAGTAGTTTCCGATGCACATCCGAAGGCATTCTGTAATCTGTGGTCTATCAGAGTGTTGATGAAACACAGAAATTGCATCGGGATTGAATACAACAGTCACCAGACGCTATTTCGTCCATGGGAGTAATGTCATAAACAGTCTACGCTTTGATCGTTCCCTGGAAGACCAGTAGTAGTTTCCGATGGACATCTAGAGGCATTCTGTAATCTATGGACCTTCAAATTGTTGATGAAACACAGAAATTGCCTCCGGATTGAATACTATATTCACCATGCGCACTTTCCTCCATGGGAGTAATGTCTCAAACAGTCTACGTTTTGATCGTTCCCTGGAAGACCAGTAGAAGTTTCCGATGCACATCTGGAGACATTGTGTAATCTGTGGACTATCAGAGTGTTGATGAAACACAGTAATTGCATCGGCATTGAATACAACAGTCACCATGCGCACTTTCCTCCATGGGAGTAATGGCTGAAACAGTCTACGCTTTGATCGTTCCCTGGAAGACCAGTAGTAGTTTCCCATGCACATCTGGAGGCATTCTGTAATCTGTGGACTATCTGAGTGTTGATGAAACACAGAAATTGCATCGGGATTGAATACAACAGTCACCATGCGCACTTTCCTCCATGGGAGTAATGTGTCAAACAGTCTAAGCTTTGATCGTTACCTGGAAGACCAGTAGTAGTTTCCGATGCACATCTGGAGGCATTCTGTAATCTGTGGACTATCAGAGTGTTGATGAAACACAGTAATTGCATCGGGAATGAATACAACAGTCACCATGCGCACTTTCCTCCATGGGAGTAATGTCTCAGACAGTCTACGATTTGATCGTTCCCTGGAAGACCAGTAGTAGTTTCCGATGCACATCTGGAGGCATTCTGTAATCTGTGGACTATCAGAGTGTTGATGAAACACAGAGATTGCATCTTGATTGAATACAAAAGTCACCATGCGCACTTTCCTCCATGGGATTAATGGCTCAAACAGTCTACGCTTTGATCGTTCCCTGGAAGACCAGTAGTAGTTTCCGATGCACATCTGGAGGCATTCTGTAATCTGTGGACTATCTGCGTGTTGATGAAACACAGAAATTGCATCGGGATTGAATACAACAGTCACCATGCGCACTTTCCTCCATTGGAGTAATGTCTCAAACAGTCTAAGATTTGATCGTTACCTGGACGACCAGTAGTAGTTTCGGATGCACATCTGGAGGCATTCTGTATTCTGTGGACTATCTGAGTGTTGATGAAACACAGAAATTGCATCGGGATTGAATACAACAGTCACCATGCGCACTTTCCGCCATGGGAGTAATGTCTCAAACAGTCTACGCTTTGATCGTTCCCTGCAAGATCAGTAGTAGTCTCCGATGCACATCTGGAGGCATTCTGTAATCCTTGGACCTTCAAAGTGTTGATGAAACACAGAAATTGCATCGGGATTGAATACAACAGTCACCATGCGCACTTTCCTCCATGGAAGTAATGTCTCAAACAGTCTACGCTTTGATCTTTCTCTGGAAGACCAGTAGTAGTTTCCGATGCACATCTGGAGGAATTCCGTAATCTGTGGACTATCAGAGTGTTGATGAAACACAGAAATTGCATCGGGATTGAATACAACTTTCACCATGCGCACTTACCTCCATGGGAGTAATGTCTCAAACAGTCTACGGTTTGATCGTTCCCTGGAAGACCAGTAGTAGTTTCCGATGCACATCTGGAGGCATTCTGTAATCTGAGGACTATCAGAGTGTTGATGAAACACTGTAATTGCATCGGGATTGAATACAACAGTCACCATGCGCACTTTCTGCCATGGGAGTAATGTCTCAAACAGTCTACGCTTTGATCGTTCCCTGGAAGACCAGTAGTAGTTTCCGATTCACATCTGGAGGCATTCTGAAATCTGTGGACTATCAGAGTGTTGATGAAACACAGAAATTCCATCGGGATTGAATTAGAAAGTCACCATGCGCACTTACCTCCATGGGAGTAATGTCTCAGACAGTCTACGCTTTGATCGTTCCCTGGAAGACCAGTAGTAGTTTCCGATGCACATCTGGAGGCATTCTGTATTCTGTGGACTATCAGAGTGTTGATGAAACACAGAAATGGCATCGGGATTGAATACAACAGTCACCATCCGCACTTTCCTCCATGGTAGTAATGTCTCAAACAGTCTACGCTTTGATCGTTCCCTGCAAGACCAGTAGTAGTTTCCGATGCACATCTGGAGGCATTCTGTAATCCTTGGACCTTCAAAGTGTTGATGAAACACAGAAATTGCATCGGGATTGAATACAACAGTCACCATGCGCACTTTTTTCCATGGAAGTAATGTCTCAAACAGTCTACGCTTTGATCGGTCACTGGAAGACCAGTAGTAGTTTCCTATGCACATCTGGAGGCATTCCGTAATCTGTGGACTATCAGAGTGTTGATGAAACACAGAAATTGCATCGATATTGAATACAACAGTCACCATGCGCAGTTTCCTCATTGGGAGTAATGTCTCAAACAGTCTACGCTTTAACCGTTCCCTGGAAGACCAGTAGTAGTTTCCGATGCACAGCTGGAGGCATTCTGTACTCCTTGGACCTTCAAAGTGTTGATGAAACACGGAAATTGCCTTGGGATTGAATACAACAGTCATCATGCGCACTTTCCTCCATGGGAGTAATGTCTCAAACAGTCTACGCTTTGATCGTTCCCTGGAAGACCAGTAGTAGTTTCCGATGCACATCTGGTGGCATTCCGTAATCTGTGGACTATCAGAGTGTTGATGAAACACAGAAATTGCATCGATATTGAATACAACAGTCACCATGCGCAGTTTCCTCATTGGGAGTAATGTCTCAAACAGTCTACGCTTTAATCGTTCCCTGGAAGACCAGTAGTAGTTTCCGATGCACATCTGGAGGCATTCTGTACTCCTTGGACCTTCAAAGTGTTGATGAAACACGGAAATTGCCTTGGGATTGAATACAACAGTCATCATGCGCACATTCCTCCATGGGAGTAATTTCTCAAACAGTCTACGCTTTGATCGTGTCCTGGAAGACCAGTAGTAGTTTCCGATGCACATCTGGAGGCATTCTGTAATCTGTGGACTATCAGAGTGTTTATGAAACACAGAAATGGCATCGGCATTGAATACAACAGTCACCATGCGCACATTCCTCCATGGGAGTAATGTCTCAGACAGTCTACATTTTGATCGTTCCGTGGAAGACCAGTAGTAGTTTCCGATGCAGATCTGGAGGCATTCTGTAATCTGTGGACTATCAGAGTATTGATGAAACACAGAAATTGCATCGGGATTGAATACAACAGTCACCATGCGCACTCTCCTCCATGGGAGTAAAGTCTCAAACAGTCTACGCTTTGATCGTTCCCCAAAAGACCAGAAGTAGTTTCCGATGCACATCTGGACGCATTCTGTAATCTGTGGACTATCTCAGTGTTGATGAAACACAGAAATTGCATCGGGATTCAATACAATAGTCACCATGCGCACTTTCCTCCATGGGAGTAATTTCTCAAACAGTCTAAGCTTTGATCGTTCCCTGGAAGACCAGTAGTAGTTTCCGATGCACATCCGAAGGCATTCTCTAATCTGTGGACTATCAGAGTGTTGATGAAACACAGAAATTGCATCGGGATCGAATACAACAGTCACCAGCCGCTATTTCCTCCATGGGAGTAATGTCTCAAACAGTCTACGCTTTGATCGTTCCCTGGAAGACCAGTAGTAGTTTCCGATGGACATCTGGAAGCATTCTGTAATCCTTGGACCTTCAAATTGTTGATGAAACACAGAAATTGCCTCGGGATTGAATACAATAGTCACCATGCGCACTTTCCTCCATGGGAGTAATGTCTCAAAGACTCTACGCTTTGATCGTTCCCTGGAAGACCAGTAGTAGTTTCCGACGCACATCTGGAGCTATTCTGTAATCTGTGGACTATCAGAGTGTTGATGAAACACAGAAATTGCAGCGGGATTGAATACAACAGTCACCATCGCCACTTTCCTCCATGTGATTAATTTCTCAAACAGTCTACGCCTTGATCGTTTCCTGGAAGACCAGTAGTAGTTCCCGATGCACATCTGGAGGCATTCTGTAATCTGTGGACTATCAGAGTGTTGATGAAACACAGTTATTGCATCGGGATTGAATACAACAGTCCCCATGCGCACTTTCCTCAATGGGAGTAATGTACCAGACAGTCTACGCTTTGTTCGTTCCCTGGAAGACCAGTAGTAGTTTCCGATGCACATCTTGAGGCATTCTGTAATCTGTGGACTATCAGCATGTTGATGAAACACAGAAATTGCATTAGGATTGAATACAACAGTCACCAGGCGCTACTTCCTCAATGGGAGTAATGTCTCAAACAGTCTACGCTTTGATCGTTCCCTGGGAGTCCAGTAGTAGTTTCCGATGCACATCTTTACGCGATCTGAAATCCTTGGACCTTCAAAGTGTTGATGAAACACAGAAATTGCCTCGGGATTGAATACAACAGTCACCGTGCGCACTTTCCTCCATGGGAGTAATGTCTCAAACAGTCTACGTTTTGATCGTTCCCTGGAAGGCCAGTAGTAGTTTCCGATGCACATCTGGAGGCATTCTGTAATCCTTGGACTTTCAAAGTGTTGATTAAACACAGAAATTGATTCGGGATTGAATACAACAGTCACCATACGCACTTTCCTCCATGGGAGTAATGTCTCAAACAGTCTACGTTTTGATCGTTTCCTGGAAGAGCAGTAGTAGTTTCCGATGCACATCAGGAGGCATTCTGTAATCTGTGGACCATCAGAGTGTTGATGAAACACAGTAATTGCATCGGGATTGAATACAACAGTCACCATGCGCACTTTCCTCCATGGGAGTAATGTCTCAGACAGTCTACACTTTGATCGTTCCCTGGAAGACCAGTAGTAGTTTCCGATGCACATGTGGAGGCATTCTGTAATCGGTGGACTATCAGAGTATTGATGAAACACAGAAATTGCATCGGGATTGAATACAACAGTCACTATGCGCATTCTCCTCTATGGGAGTAATGTCTCAAACAGTCTACGCTTTGATCGTTCCCAGGAAGACCAGTAGTAGTTTCCGATGCACATCTGGTGGCACTCTGTAATCTGTGGACTCTCTGAGTGTTGATGAAACAGAGAAATTGCATCGGGATTGAATACAATAGTCACTATGCGCACTTTCCTCCATGGGAGTAATTTCTCAAACAGTCTAACTTTTGATCATTCCCTGGAAGACCAGTAGTAGTTTCCGATGCACATCCGAAGGCATTCTGTAATCTGTGGTCTATCAGAGTGTTGATGAAACACAGAAATTGCATCGGGATTGAATACAACAGTCACCAGACGCTATTTCGTCCATGGGAGTAATGTCATAAACAGTCTACGCTTTGATCGTTCCCTGGAAGACCAGTAGTAGTTTCCGATGGACATCTAGAGGCATTCTGTAATCTATGGACCTTCAAATTGTTGATGAAACACAGAAATTGCCTCCGGATTGAATACTATATTCACCATGCGCACTTTCCTCCATGGGAGTAATGTCTCAAACAGTCTACGCTTTGATCGTTCGCTGGAAGACCAGTAGTAGTTTCCGATGCACATCTGGAGGCATTCTGTAATCTGTGGACTATCAGAGTGTTGATGAAACACAGAAATTGCATCGGGATTGAATACAACAGTCACCATCGCCACTTTCCTCCATGGGATTAATTTCTCAAACAGTCTACGCTTTTATCGTTTCCTGGAAGACCAGTAGTAGTTCCTGATGCACATCTGGAGGCATTCTGTAATCTGTGGACTATCAGAGTGTTGATGAAACACAGTTATTGCAGCGGGATTGAATACAACAGTCCCCATGCGCACTTTCCTCCATGGGAGTAATGTATCAGACAGTCTACGCTTTGTTCTTTCCCTGGAAGACCAGTAGTAGTTTCCGATGCACATCTGGAGGCATTCTGTAATCTGTGGACTATCAGAGTGTTGATGAAACACAGAAATTGCATCGGGATTGAATACATCAGTTACCATCGCCACTTTCCTCCATGGGAGTAATGTCTCAAACAGTCTAAGCTTTGATCGTTCCCTGGAAGACCAGTAGTAGTTTCCGATGCACATCTGGAGACATTCTGTAATCCTTGGACCTTCAATGTGTTGATGAAACACAGAAATTGCCTCAGGATAGAATACAACAGTCACCATGCGCACTTTCCTCCATGGGAGTAATGTCTCAAACAGTATACGCTTTGATCGTTCCCTGGAAGGCCAGTAGTAGTTTCCGATGCACATCTGGAGGCATTCTGTAATCTGTGGACTATCAGAGTGTTGATGAAACACAGAAATTGCATCGGGATTAAATACAACAGTCACCATCGGCACTTTCCTCCATGGGAGTAATTTCTCAAACAGTTTACGCTTTGATCGTTTCCTGGAAGACCAGTAGTAGTTTCCGATGCACATCTGGAGGCATTCTGGAATCTGTGGACTATCAGAGTGTTGATGAAACACAGAAGTTGCATCGGGATTCAATACAACAGTCACCATGCGCACATTCCTCCATGGGAGTAATGCCTCAAACAGCCTACACTTTGATCGTTTCCTGGAACTCCAGTAGTAGTTTCTGTGGCTCATCTGGAGGCATTCTGTAATCTGTGGACTATCAGAGTGTTGATGAAACACAGTAATTGCATCGGGATTGAATACAACAGTCACCATGCGCACTTTCCGCCATGGGAGTAATGTCTCAAACAGTCTACGATTTGATCGTTCCCTAGAAGACTAGTAGTAGTTTCCGATGCACATCTAGAGGCATTCTGCAATCTGTGGACCGTCAGAGTGTTGATGAAACACAGTAATTGCATCGGGATTGAATACAACAGTCACCATGCGCACTTTCTGCCATGGGAGTAATGTCTCAAACAGTCTACGCTTTGATCGTTCCCTGGAAGACCAGTAGTAGTTTCCGATGCACATCTGGAGGCATTCTGTAATCTGAGGACTATCAGAGTGTTGATGAAACACTGTAATTGCATCGGGATTCAATACAACAGTCACCATGCGCACTTTCCGCCATGGGAGTAATGTCTCAAACAGTCTACGATTTGATAGTTCCCTAGAAGACTAGTAGTATTTTCCGATGCACATCCGAAGGCATTCTGTAATCTGTGGTCTATCAGAGTGTTGATGAAACACAGATATTGCATCGGGATTGAATACAACAGTCACCAGGCTCTATTTCCTCCATGGGAGTAATGTCTCAAACAGTCTACGCTTTAATCGTTCCCTGGAAGACCAGTAGTAGTTTCCGATGCACATCTGGAGGCATTCTGTACTCCTTGGACCTTCAAAGTGTTGATTAAACACAGAAATTGATTCGGGATTGAATACAACAGTCACCATACGCACTTTCCTCCATGGGAGTAATGTCTCAAACAGTCTACGCTTTGATCGTTTCCTGGAAGAGCAGTAGTAGTTTCCGATGCACATCAGGAGGCATTCTGTAATCTGTGGACCATCAGAGTGTTGATGAAACAGAGTAATTGCATCGGGATTGAATACAACAGTCACCATGCGCACTTTCCTCCATGGGAGTAATGTCTCAGACAGTCTACACTTTGATCGTTCCCTGGAAGACCAGTAGTAGTTTCCGATGCACATGTGGAGGCATTCTGTAATCGGTGGACTATCAGAGTATTGATGAAACACAGAAATTGCATCGGGATTGAATACAACAGTCACTATGCGCACTCTCCTCAATGGGAGTAATGTCTCAAACAGTCTACGCTTTGATCGTTCCCAGGAAGACCAGTAGTAGTTTCCGATGCACATCTGGTGGCATTCTGTAATCTGTGGACTCTCTGAGTGTTGATGAAACAGAGAAATTGCTTCGGGATTGAATACAATAGTCACCATGCGCACTTTCCTCCATGGGAGTAATTTCTCAAACAGTCTAACCTTTGATCATTCCCTGGAAGACCAGTAGTAGTTTCCGATGCACATCCGAAGGCATTCTGTAATCTGTGGTCTATCAGAGTGTTGATGAAACACAGAAATTGCATCGGGATTGAATACAACAGTCACCAGACGCTATTTCGTCCATGGGAGTAATGTCATAAACAGTCTACGCTTTGATCGTTCCCTGGAAGACCAGTAGTAGTTTCCGATGGACATCTAGAGGCATTCTGTAATCTATGGACCTTCAAATTGTTGATGAAACACAGAAATTGCCTCCGGATTGAATACAATATTCACCATGCGCACTTTCCTCCATGGGAGTAATGTCTCAAACAGTCTACGCTTTGATCGTTCGCTGGAAGACCAGTAGTAGTTTCCGATGCACATCTGGAGGCATTCTGTAATCTCCGGACTATCAGAGTGTTGATGAAACACAGAAATTGCATCGGGATTGAATACAACAGTCACCATCGCCACTTTCTTCCATGGGATTAATTTCTCAAACAGTCTACGCTTTTATCGTTTCCTGGAAGACCAGTAGTAGTTCCTGATGCACATCTGGAGGCATTCTGTAATCTGTGGACTATCAGAGTGTTGATGAAACACAGTTATTGCAGCGGGATTGAATACAACAGTCCCCATGCGCACTTTCCTCCATGGGAGTAATGTATCAGACAGTCTACGCTTTGTTCGATCCCTGGAAGACCAGTAGTAGCTTCCGATGCACATCTGGAGGCATTCTGTAATCTGTGGACTATCAGAGTGTTGATGAAACACAGAAATTGCATCGGGATTGAATACAACAGTCACCATCGCCACTTTCCTCCATGGGAGAAATGTCTCAAACAGTCTAAGTTTTGATCGTTCCCTGGAAGACCAGTAGTAGTTTCCGATGCACATCTGGAGGCATTCTGTAATCTGTGGACTATCAGAGTGTTGATGAAACACAGAAATTGCATTTGGACTGAAAACAACAGTCACCAGGCGCTACTTCCTCAATGGGAGTAATGTCTCAAACAATCTACGCTTTGATCGTTCCCTGGGAGTCCAGTAGTAGTTTCCGATGCACATCTGTACGCAATCTGTAATCCTTGGACCTTCAAAGTGTTGATGAAACACAGACATTGCCTCGGGATTGAATACAACAGTCAGCATGCGCACTTTCCTCCATGGGAGTAATGTCTCAAACAGTCTACGCTTTGATCGTTCGCTGTAAGACCAGTAGTAGTTTCCGATGCACATCTGGAGGCATTCTGTAATCTGTGGACTATCAGAGTGTTGATGAAACACGGAAATTGCATCTGGATTAAATACAACTGTCACCTAGCACACTCTCCTCCATGGGAATAATGTCTCAAAGTGTCTACGATTTGATCGTTCCCAGGAAAACCAGTAATAGTTTCCGATGCACATCGGGGGGCATTCTGTAATCTGTGGACTATCTGAGTGTTGATGTAACACAGAAATTGCATCGGGATTGAATACAACAGTCGCCATGCGCACTTTCCTCCATGGTAGTAATATCTCAAACAGTCTAAGCTTTGATCGTTCCCTGGAAGACCAGTAGTAGTTTCCGATGCACATCTGAAGGCATTCTGTAATCTGTGGACTATCACAGTGTTGATGAAACACGGAAATTGCATCGGGATTGAATACAACAGTCACCAGGCGCTATTTCCTCCATGGGAGTAATGTCTCTAACAGTCTACGCTTTGATCGTTCCCTGGAAGACCAGTAGTAGTTTCCGATGCACATCTGGAGGCATTCTGTAATCCTTGGACCTTCAATGTGTTGATGAAACACAGAAATTGCCTCAGGATAGAATACAACAGTCACCATGCGCACTTTCCTCCATGGGAGTAATGTCTCAAACAGTATACGCTTTGATCGTTCCCTGGAAGACCGGTAGTAGTTTCCGATGCACATCTGGAGGCATTCTGTAATCTGTGGACTATCAGAGTGTTCATGAAACACAGAAATTGCATCGGGATTGAATACAACAGTCACCATCGGCACTTTCCTCCATGGGAGTAATTTCTCAAACAGTTTACGCTTTGATCGTTTCCTGGAAGACCAGTAGTAGTTTCCGATGCACATCTGGAGGCATTCTGGAATCTGTGGACTATCAGAGTGTTGATGAAACACAGAAGTTGCATCGGGATTCAATACAACAGTCACCATGCGCACATTCCTCCATGGGAGTAATGTCTCAAACAGTCTACGCTTTGATCGTTCCCTGGAAGACCAGTAGTAGTTTCCGATGCACATCTGGAGGCATTCTGTAATCTGAGGACTATCAGATTGTTGATGAAACACTGTAATTGCATCGGGATTCAATACAACAGTCACCATGCGCACTTTCATCCATGGGAGTAATGTCTCAAACAGTCTACGATTTGATCGTTCCCTTGAAGACTAGTAGTAGTTTCCGATGCACATCTGGAGGCATTCTGCAATCAGTGGACTATCAAAGTGTTGATGAAACACAGAAATTGCATCGGGATTGAATACAACAGTCACCATGCTCACTTTCTGCCATGGGAGTAATGTCTCAAACAGTCTACGCTTTGATCGTTCCCTGGAAGACCAGTAGTAGTTTCCGATTCACATGTGGAGGCATTCCGAAATCTGTGGACTATCAGAGTGTTGATGAAACACAGAAATTGCATCGGGATTGAATTAGAAAGTCACCATGCGCACTTACCTCAATGGGAGTAATGTCTCAGACAGTCTACGCTTTGATCGTTACCTGGAAGACCAGTAGAAGTTTCCGATGCACATCTGGAGGCATTCTGTAATCTGAGGACTATCAGAGTGTTGATGAAACACTGTAATTGCATCGGGATTGAATACAACAGTCACCATGCGCACTTTCCGCCATGGGAGTAATGTCTCAAACAGTCTACGATTTGATCGTTCCCTAGAAGACTAGTAGTAGTTTCCGATGCACATCTGGAGGCATTCTGCAATCAGTGGACTATCAGAGTGTTGATGAAACACAGATATTGCATCGGGATTGAATACAACAGTCACCAGGCTCTATTTCCTCCATGGGAGTAATGTCTCAAACAGTCTACGCTTTAATCGTTCCCTGGAAGACCAGTAGTAGTTTCCGATGCACATCTGGAGGCATTCTGTACTCCTTGGACCTTCAAAGTGTTGATGAAACACGGAAATTGCCTTGGGATTGAATACAACATTCATCATGCGCACTTTCCTCCATGGGAGTAATGTCTCAAACAGTCTACGCTTTGATCGTTCCCTGGAAGACCAGTAGTAGTTTCCGATGCACATCTGGAGGCATTCTGTAATCCTTGGACCTTCAAAGTGTTGATTAAACACAGAAATTGATTCGGGATTGAATACAACAGTCACCATACGCACTTTCCTCCATGGGAGTAATGTCTCAAACAGTCTACGCTTTGATCGTTCCCAAAAAGACCAGTAGTAGTTTCCGATGCACATCTGGAGGCATCCTGTAATCTGAGGACTATCAGAGTGTTGATGAAACACTGTAATTGCATCGGGATTGAATACAACAGTCACCATGCGCACTTTCCGCCATGGGAGTAATGTCTCAAACAGTCTACGATTTGATCGTTCCCTAGAAGACTAGTAGTAGTTTCCGATGCACATCTGGAGGCATTCTGCAATCTGTGGACTATCAGAGTATTGATGAAACACAGAAATTGCATCGGGATTGAATACAACAGTCACCATGCGCACTCTCCTCCATGGGAGTAATGTCTCAAACAGTCTACGCTTTGATCGTTCCCAAAAAGACCAGTAGTAGTTTCCGATGCACATCTGGAGGCATTCTGTAATCTGTGGACTATCTCAGTGTTGATGAAACACAGAAATTGCATCGGGATTGAATACAATAGTCACCATGCGCACTTTCCTCCATGGGAGTAATTTCTCAAACAGTCTAAGCTTTGATCGTTCCCTGGAAGACCAGTAGTAGTTTCCGATGCACATCCGAAGGCATTCTCTAATCTGTGGACTATCAGAGTGTTGATGAAACACAGAAATTGCATCGGGATTGAATACAACAGTCACCAGCCGCTATTTCCTCCATGGGAGTAATGTCTCAAACAGTCTAAGCTTTGATCGTTCCCAGGAAGACCAGTAGTAGTTTCCGATGCACATCCGAAGGCATTCTGTAATCTGTGGTCTATCAGAGTGTTGATGAAACACAGAAATTGCATCGGGATTGAATACAACAGTCACCAGGCTCTATTTCCTCCATGGGAGTAATGTCTCAAACAGTCTACGCTTTAATCGTTCCCTGGAAGACCAGTAGTAGTTTCCGATGCACATCTGGAGGCATTCTGTACTCCTTGGACCTTCAAAGTGTTGATGAAACACGGAAATTGCCTTGGGATTGAATACAACAGTCATCATGCGCACTTTCCTCCATGGGAGTAATGTCTCAAACAGTCTACGCTTTGATCGTTCCCTGGAAGACCAGTAGTAGTTTCCGATTCACATCTGGAGGCATTCTGTAATCCTTGGACCTTCAAAGTGTTGATTAAACACAGAAATTGATTCGGGATTGAATACAACGGTCACCATACGCACTTTCCTCCATGGGAGTAATGTCTCAAACAGTCTACGCTTTGATCGTTCCCAAAAAGACCAGTAGTAGTTTCCGATGCACATCTGGAGGCATTCTGTAATCTGAGGACTATCAGAGTGTTGATGAAACACTGTAATTGCATCGGGATTGAATACAACAGTCACCATGCGCACTTTCCGCCATGGGAGTAATGTTTCAAACAGTCTACGATTTGATCGTTCCCTAGAAGACTAGTAGTAGTTTCCGATGCACATCTGGAGGCATTCTGCAATCTGTGGACTATCAGAGTATTGATGAAACACAGAAATTGCATCGGGATTGAATACAACAGTCACCATGCGCACTCTCCTCCATGGGAGTAATGTCTCAAACAGTCTACGCTTTGATCGTTCCCAAAAAGACCAGTAGTAGTTTCCGATGCACATCTGGATGCATTCTGTAATCTGTGGACTATCTCAGTGTTGATGAAACACAGAAATTGCATCGGGATTGAATACAATAGTCACCATGCGCACTTTCCTCCATGGGAGTAATTTCTCAAACAGTCTAAGCTTTGATCGTTCCCTGGAAGACCAGTAGTAGTTTCCGATGCACATCCGAAGGCATTCTCTAATCTGTGGACTATCAGAGTGTTGATGAAACACAGAAATTGCATCGGGATTGAATACAACAGTCACCAGCCGCTATTTCCTCCATGGGAGTAATGTCTCAAACAGTCTACGATTTGATCGTTCCCTGGAAGACCAGTAGTAGTTTCCGATGGACATTTGGAAGCATTCTGTAATCCTTGGACCTTCAAATTGTTGATGAAACACAGAAATTGCCTCGGGATTGAATACAATAGTCACCATGCGCACTTTCCTCCATGTGAGTAATGTCTCAAAGAGTCTACGCTTTGATCGTTCCCTGGAAGACCAGTAGTAGTTTCCGACGCACATCTGGAGGCATTCTGTAATCTGTGGACTATCAGAGTGTTGATGAAACACAGAAATTGCAGCGGGATTGAATACAACAGTCACCATCGCCACTTTCCTCCATGTGATTAATTTCTCAAACAGTCTACGACTTGATCGTTTCCTGGAAGACCAGTAGTAGTTCCCGATGCACATCTGGAGGCATTCTGTAATCTGTGGACTATCAGAGTGTTGATGAAACACAGTTATTGCATCGGGATTGAATACAACAGTCCCCATGCGCACTTTCCTCAATGGGAGTAATGTATCAGACAGTCTACGCTTTGTTCGTTCCCTGGAAGACCAGTAGTAGTTTCCGATGCACATCTTGAGGCATTCCGTAATCTGTGGACTATCAGCGTGTTGATGAAACACAGAAATTGCATTAGGATTGAATACAACAGTCACCAGGCGCTACTTCCTCAATGGGAGTAATATCTCAAACAGTCTACGCTTTGATCGTTCCCTGGGAGTCCAGTAGTAGTTTCCGATGCACATCCGAAGGCATTCTGTAATCTGTGGACTATCAGAGTGTTGATGAAACACAGAAATTGCAGCGGGATTGAATACAACAGTCACCATCGCCACTTTCCTCCATGTGATTAATTTCTCAAACAGTCTACGCCTTGATCGTTTCCTGGAAGACCAGTAGTAGTTTCCGATGCACATGTCTAGGCATTCTGTAATCGGTGGACTATCAGAGTATTGATGAAACACAGAAATTGCATCGGGATTGAATACAACAGTCACTATGCGCACTCTCCTCTATGGGAGTAATGTCTCAAACAGTCTACGCTTTGATCGTTCCCAGGAAGACCAGTAGTAGTTTCCGATGCTCATCTGGTGGCATTCTGTAATCTGTGGACTCTCTGAGTGTTGATGAAACAGAGAAATTGCATCGGGATTGAATACAATAGTCACCATGCGCACTTTCCTCCATGGGAGTAATTTCTCAAACAGTCTAACCTTTGATCATTCCCTGGAAGACCAGTAGTAGTTTCCGATGCACATCCGAAGGCATTCTGTAATCTGTGGTCTATCAGAGTGTTGATGAAACACAGAAATTGCATCGGGATTGAATACAACAGTCACCAGACGCTATTTCGTCCATGGGAGTAATGTCATAAACAGTCTACGATTTGATCGTTCCCTGGAAGACCAGTAGTAGTTTCCGATGGACATCTAAAGGCATTCTGCAATCTATGGACCTTCAAATTGTTGATGAAACACAGAAATTGCCTCCGGATTGAATACAATATTCACCATGCGCACTTTCCTCCATGGGAGTAATGTCTCAATCAGTCTACGCTTTGATCGTTCGCTGGAAGACCAGTAGTAGTTTCCGATGCACATCTGGAGGCATTCTGTAATCTGTGGACTATCAGAGTGTTGATGAAACACAGAAATTGCATCGGGATTGAATACAACAGTCACCATCGCCACTTTCCTCCATGGGATTAATTTCTCAAACAGTCTACGCTTTTATCGTTTCCTGGAAGACCAGTAGTAGTTCCTGATGCACATCTGGAGGCATTCTGTAATCTGTGGACTATCAGAGTGTTGATGAAACACAGTTATTGCAGCGGGATTGAATACAACAGTCCCCATGCGCACTTTCCTCCATGGGAGTAATGTATCAGACAGTCTACGCTTTGTTCGTTCCCTGGAAGACCAGTAGTAGTTTCCGATGCACATCTGGAGGCATTCTGTAATCTGTGGACTATCAGAGTGTTGATGAAACACAGAAATTGCATCGGGATTGAATACAACAGTCACCATCGCCACTTTCCTCCATGGGAGAAATGTCTCAAACAGTCTAAGCTTTGATCGTTCCCTGGAAGACCAGTAGTAGTTTCCGATGCACATCTGGAGGCATTCTGTAATCTGTGGACTATCAGAGTGTTGATGAAACACAGAAATTGCATTTGGACTGAAAACAACAGTCACCAGGCGCTACTTCCTCAATGGGAGTAATGTCTCAAACAGTCTACGCTTTGATTGTTCCCTGGGAGTCCAGTAGTAGTTTCCGATGCACATCTGTACGCAATCTGTAATCCTTGGACCTTCAAATTGTTGATGAAACACAGACATTGCCTCGGGATTGAATACAACAGTCAGCATGCGCACTTTCCTCCATGGGAGTAATGTCTCAAACAGTCTACGCTTTGATCGTTCGCTGTAAGACCAGTAGTAGTTTCCGATGCACATCTGGAGGCATTCTGTAATCTGTGGACTATCAGAGTGTTGATGAAACACGGAAATTGCATCTGGATTAAATACAACTGTCACCTAGCACACTCTCCTCCATGGGAATAATGTCTCAAAGTGTCTACGATTTGATCGTTCCCAGGAAAACCAGTAGTAGTTTCCGATGCACATCGGGGGGCATTCTGTAATCTGTGGACTATCTGAGTGTTGATGTAACACAGAAATTGCATCGGGATTGAATACAACAGTTACCAGGCGCACTTTCCTCCATGGGAGTAATGTCTCAAACAGTCTACGCTTTGATCGTTCCCTGGAAGACCAGTAGTAGTTTCCGATGCACATCTGGAGGCATTCTGTAATCCTTGGACCTTCAATGTGTTGATGAAACACAGAAATTGCCTCAGGATAGAATACAACAGTCACCATGCGCACTTTCCTCCATGGGAGTAATGTCTCAAACAGTCTACGCTTTGATCGTTGCCTGGAAGACCAGTAGTAGTTTCTGATGCACATCTGGAGGCATTCTGTAATCTGTGGACTATCAGAGTGTTGATGAAACACAGAAATTGCATCGGGATTGAATACAACAGTCACCATCGGCACTTTCCTCCATGGGAGTAATTTCTCAAACAGTTTACGCTTTGATCGTTTCCTGGAAGACCAGTAGTAGTTTCCGATGCACATCTGGAGGCATTCTGGAATCTGTGGACTATCAGAGTGTTGATGAAACACAGAAGTTGCATCGGGATTCAATACAACAGTCACCATGCGCACATTCCTCCATGGGAGTAATGTCTCAAACAGTCTACGCTTTGATCGTTCCCTGGAAGACCAGTAGTAGTTTCCGATGCACATCTGGAGGCATTCTGTAATCTGAGGACTATCAGATTGTTGATGAAACACTGTAATTGCATCGGGATTCAATACAACAGTCACCATGCGCACTTTCCGCCATGGGAGTAATGTCTCAAACAGTCTACGATTTGATCGTTCCCTAGAAGACTAGTAGTAGTTTCCGATGCACATCTGGAGGCATTCTGCAATCAGTGGACTATCAGAGTGTTGATGAAACACAGAAATTGCATCGGGATTGAATACAACAGTCACCATGCTCACTTTCTGCCATGGGAGTAATGTCTCAAACAGTCTACGCTTTGATCGTTCCCTGGAAGACCAGTAGTAGTTCCGATTCACATCTGGAGGCATTCCGAAATCTGTGGACTATCAGAGTGTTGATGAAACACAGAAATTGCATCGGGATTGAATTAGAAAGTCACCATGCGCACTTACCTCCATGGGAGTAATGTCTCAGACAGTCTACGCTTTGATCGTTACCTGGAAGACCAGTAGAAGTTTCCGATGCACATCTGGAGGCATTCTGTAATCTGAGGACTATCAGAGTGTTGATGAAACACTGTAATTGCATCGGGATTGAATACAACAGTCACCATGCGCACTTTCCGCCATGGGAGTAATGTCTCAAACAGTCTACGATTTGATCGTTCCCTAGAAGACTAGTAGTAGTTTCCGATGCACATCTGGAGGCATTCTGCAATCAGTGGACTATCAGAGTGTTGATGAAACACAGATATTGCA
Source organism: Schistocerca gregaria (assembly GCF_023897955.1). Classification (NCBI taxonomy): domain Eukaryota; kingdom Metazoa; phylum Arthropoda; class Insecta; order Orthoptera; family Acrididae; genus Schistocerca; species Schistocerca gregaria. The sequence continues at coordinate 4,871,230 of NW_026061726.1, forward strand.
TCGGGATTGAATACAACAGTCACCATGCGCACTTTCTGCCATGGGAGTAATGTCTCAAACAGTCTAAGCTTTGATCGTTCCCTGGAAGACCAGTAGTAGTTTCCGATGCACATCCGAAGGCATTCTGTAATCTGTGGTCTATCAGAGTGTTGATGAAACACAGAAATTGCATCGGGATTGAATACAACAGTCACCAGGCTCTATTTCCTCCATGGGAGTAATGTCTCAAACAGTCTACGCTTTAATCGTTCCCTGGAAGACCAGTAGTAGTTTCCGATGCACATCTGGAGGCATTCTGTACTCCTTGGACCTTCAAAGTGTTGATGAAACACGGAAATTGCCTTGGGATTGAATACAACAGTCATCATGCGCACTTTCCTCCATGGGAGTAATGTCTCAAACAGTCTACGCTTTGATCGTTCCCTGGAAGACCAGTAGTAGTTTCCGATGCACATCTGGAGGCATTCTGTAATCCTTGGACCTTCAAAGTGTTGATTAAACACAGAAATTGATTCGGGATTGAATACAACAGTCACCATACGCACTTTCCTCCATGGGAGTAATGTCTCAAACAGTCTACGCTTTGATCGTTCCCAAAAAGACCAGTAGTAGTTTCCGATGCACATCTGGAGGCATTCTGTAACCTGAGGACTATCAGAGTGTTGATGAAACACTGTAATTGCATCGGGATTGAATACAACAGTCACCATGCGCCACTTTCCGCCATGGGAGTAATGTCTCAAACAGTCTACGATTTGATCGTTCCCTAGAAGACTAGTAGTAGTTTCCGATGCACATCTGGAGGCATTCTGCAATCTGTGGACTATCAGAGTATTGATGAAACACAGAAATTGCATCGGGATTGAATACAACAGTCACCATGCGCACTCTCCTCCATGGGAGTAATGTCTCAAACAGTCTACGCTTTGATCGTTCCCAAAAAGACCAGTAGTAGTTTCCGATGCACATCTGGAGGCATTCTGCAATCTGTGGACTATCTCAGTGTTGATGAAACACAGAAATTGCATCGGGATTGAATACAATAGTCACCATGCGCACTTTCCTCCATGGGAGTAATTTCTCAAACAGTCTAAGCTTTGATCGTTCCCTGGAAGACCAGTAGTAGTTTCCGATGCACATCCGAAGGCATTCTCTAATCTGTGGACTATCAGAGTGTTGATGAAACACAGAAATTGCATCGGGATTGAATACAACAGTCACCAGCCGCTATTTCCTCCATGGGAGTAATGTCTCAAACAGTCTACGCTTTGATCGTTCCCTGGAAGACCAGTAGTAGTTTCCGATGGACATCTGGAAGCATTCTGTAATCCTTGGACCTTCAAATTGTTGATGAAACACAGAAATTGCCTCGGGATTGAATACAATAGTCACCATGCGCACTTTCCTCCATGGGAGTAATGTCTCAAAGAGTCTACGCTTTGATCGTTTCCTGGAAGACCAGCAGTAGTTTCCGACGCACATCTGGAGGCATTCTGTAATCTGTGGACTATCAGAGTGTTGATGAAACACAGAAATTGCAGCGGGATTGAATACAACAGTCACCATCGCCACTTTCCTCCATGTGATTAATTTCTCAAACAGTCTACGCCTTGATCGTTTCCTGGAAGACCAGTAGTAGTTCCCGATGCACATCTGGAGGCATTCTGTAATCTGTGGACTATCAGAGTATTGATGAAACACAGTTATTGCATCGGGATTGAATACAACAGTCCCCAAGCGCACTTTCCTCAATGGGAGTAATGTATCAGACAGTCTACGCTTTTTTCGTTCCCTGGAAGACCAGTAGTAGTTTCCGATGCACATCTTGAGGCATTCCGTAATCTGTGGACTATCAGCGTGTTGATGAAACACAGAAATTGCATTAGGATTGAATACAACAGTCACCAGGCGCTACTTCCTCAATGGGAGTAATATCTCAAACAGTCTACGCTTTGATCGTTCCCTGGGAGTCCAGTAGTAGTTTCCGATGCACATCTGTACGCGATCTGAAATCCTTGGACCTTCAAAGTGTTGATGAAAGACAGAAATTGCCTCAGGATTGAATACAACAGTCACCATGCGCACTTTCCTCCATGGGAGTAATGTCTCAAACAGTCTACGTTTTGATCGTTCCCTGGAAGACCAGTAGTAGTTTCCGATGCACATCTGGAGGCATTCTGTAATCCTTGGACCTTCAAAGTGTTGATTAAACACAGAAATTGATTCGGGATTGAATACAACAGTCACCATACGCACTTTCCTCCATGGGAGTAATGTCTCAAACAGTCTACGATTTGATCGTTTCCTGGAAGAGCAGTAGTAGTTTCCGATGCACATCAGGAGGCATTCTGTAATCTGTGGACTATCAGAGTGTTGATGAAACACAGAAGTTGCATCGGGATTCAATACAACAGTCACCATGCGCACATTCCTCCATGGGAGTAATGCCTCAAACAGTCTACACTTTGATCGTTTCCTGGAACTCCAGTAGTAGTTTCTGAGGCTCATCTGGAGGCATTCTGTAATCTGTGGACTATCAGAGTGTTGATGAAACACAGTAATTGCATCGGGATTGAATACAATAGTCACCATGCGCACTTTCCTCCATGGGAGTAATGTCTCAGACAGTCTACGCTTTGATCGTTCCCTGGAAGACCAGTAGAAGTTTCCGATGCACATCTGGAGGCATTCTGTAATCTGAGGACTATCAGAGTGTTGATGAAACACTGTAATTGCATCGGGATTCAATACAACAGTCACCATGCGCACTTTCCGCCATGCTTGTAATGTCTCAAACAGTCTACGATTTGATCGTTCCCTAGAAGACTAGTAGTAGGTTCCGATGCACATCTAGAGGCATTCTGCAATCTGTGGACTATCAGAGTGTTGATGAAACACAGTAATTGCATCGGGATTGAATACAACAGTCACCATGCGCACTTTCTGCCATGGGAGTAATGTCTCAGACAGACTACGCTTTGATCGTTCCCTGGAAGACCAGTAGTAGTTTCCGATGCACATCTGGAGGCATTCTGTAATCGGAGGACTATCAGAGTGTTGATGAAACACTGTAATTGCATCGGGATTCAATACAACAGTCACCATGCGCACTTTCCGCCATGGGAGTAATGTCTCAAACAGTCTACGATTTGATCGTTCCCTAGAAGACTAGTAGTAGTTTCCGATGCACATCTGGAGGCATTCTGCAATCAGTGGACTATCAGAGTGTTGATGAAACACAGAAATTGCATCGGGATTGAATACAACAGTCACCATGCGCACTTTCTGCCATGGGAGTAATGTCTCAAACAGTCTACGCTTTGATCGTTCCCTGGAAGACCAGTAGTAGTTTCCGATTCACATCTGGAGGCATTCCGAAATCTGTGGACTATCAGAGTGTTGATGAAACACAGAAATTGCATCGGGATTGAATTAGAAAGTCACCATGCGCACTTACCTCCATGGGAGTAATGTCTCAGACAGTCTACGCTTTGATCGTTACCTGGAAGACCAGTAGAAGTTTCCGATGCACATCTGGAGGCATTCTGTAATCTGAGGACTATCAGAGTGTTGATGAAACACTGTAATTGCATCGGGATTGAATACAACAGTCACCATGCGCACTTTCCGCCATGGGAGTAATGTCTCAAACAGTCTACGATTTGATCGTTCCCTAGAAGACTAGTAGTAGTTTCCGATGCACATCTGGAGGCATTCTGCAATCAGTGGACTATCAGAGTGTTGATGAAACACAGAAATTGCATCGGGATTGAATACAACAGTCACCATGCGCACTTTCTGCCATGGGAGTAATGTCTCAAACAGTCTAAGCTTTGATCGTTCCCTGGAAGACCAGTAGTAGTCTCCGATGCACATCCGAAGGCATTCTGTAATCTGTGGTCTATCAGAGTGTTGATGAAACACAGAAATTGCATCGGGATTGAATACAACAGTCACCAGGCTCTATTTCCTCCATGGGAGTAATGTCTCAAACAGTCTACGCTTTAATCGTTCCCTGGAAGACCAGTAGTAGTTTCCGATGCACATCTGGAGGCATTCTGTAATCCTTGGACCTTCAAAGTGTTGATTAAACACAGAAATTGATTCGGGATTGAATACAACAGTCACCATACGCACTTTCCTCCATGGGAGTAATGTCTCAAACAGTCTACGCTTTGATCGTTCCCAAAAAGACCAGTAGTAGTTTCCGATGCACATCTGGAGGCATTCTGTAATCTGAGGACTATCAGAGTGTTGATGAAACACTGCAATTGCATCGGGATTGAATACAACAGACACCATGCGCACTTTCCGCCATGGGAGTAATGTCTCAAACAGTCTACGATTTGATCGTTCCCTAGAAGACTAGTAGTAGTTTCCGATGCACATCTGGAGGCATTCTGCAATCTGTGGACTATCAGAGTATTGATGAAACACAGAAATTGCATCGGGATTGAATACAACAGTCAACATGCGCACTCTCCTCCATGGGAGTAATGTCTCAAACAGTCTACGATTTGATCGTTCCCAAAAAGACCAGTAGTAGTTTCCGATGCACATCTGGAGGCATTCTGTAATCTGTGGACTATCTCAGTGTTGATGAAACACAGAAATTGCATCGGGATTGAATACAATAGTCACCATGGGCACTTTCCTCCATGGGAGTAATTTCTCAAACAGTCTAAGCTTTGATCGTTCCCTGGAAGACCAGTAGTAGTTTCCGATGCACATCCGAAGGCATTCTCTAATCTGTGGACTATCAGAGTGTTGATGAAACACAGAAATTGCATCGGGATTGAATACAACAGACACCAGCCGCTATTTCCTCCATAAGAGTAATGTCTCAAACAGTCTACACTTTGATCGTTTCCTGGAAGACCAGTAGTAGTTTCCGATGGACATCTGGAAGCATTCTGTAATCCTTGGACCTTCAAATTGTTGTTGAAACACAGAAATTGCCTCGGGATTGAATACAATAGTCACCATGCGCACTTTCCTCCATGGGAGTAATGTCTCAAAGAGTCTACGCTTTGATCGTTCCCTGGAAGACCAGTAGTAGTTTCCGACGCACATCTGGAGGCATTCTGTAATCTGTGGACTATCGGAGTGTTGATGAAACACAGAAATTGCAGCGGGATTGAATACAACAGTCACCATCGCCACTTTCCTCCATGTGATTAATTTCTCAAACAGTCTACGCCTTGATCGTTTCCTGGAAGACCAGTAGTAGTTCCCGATGCACATCTGGAGGCATTCTGTAATCTGTGGACTATCAGAGTGTTGATGAAACACAGTTATTGCATCGGGATTGTATACAACAGTCCCCTTGCGCACTTTCCTCAATGGGAGTAATGTATCAGACAGCCTACGCTTTGTTCGTTCCCTGGAAGACCAGTAGTAGTTTCCGATGCACATCTTGAGGCATTCCGTAATCTGTGGACTATCAGAGTGTTGATGAAACACAGAAATTGCATCGGGATTGAATACAACAGTCACCAGCCGCTATTTCCTCCATGGGAGTAATGTCTCAAACAGTCTACGCTTTGATCGTTCCCTGGGAGTCCAGTAGTAGTTTCCGATGCACATCTGTACGCGATCTGAAATCCTTGGACCTTCAAAGTGTTGATGAAACACAGAAATTGCCTCGGGATTGAATACAACAGTCACCATGCGCACTTTCCTCCATGGGAGTAATGTCTCAAACAGTCTACGTTTTGATCGTTCCCTGGAAGACCAGTAGTAGTTTCCGATGCACATCTGGAGGCATTCTGTAATCCTTGGACCTTCAATGTGTTGATTAAACACAGAAATTGATTCGGGATTGAATACAACAGTCACCATACGCACTTTCCTCCATGGGAGTAATGTCTCAAACAGTCTACGTTTTGATCGTTTCCTGGAAGAGCAGTAGTAGTTTCCGATGCACATCAGGAGGCATTCTGTAATCTGTGGACCATCAGAGTGTTGATGAAACACAGTAATTGCATCGGGATTGAATACAACAGTCACCATGCGCACTTTCCTCCATGGGAGTAATGTCTCAGACAGTCTACACTTTGATCGTTCCCTGAAAGACCAGTAGTAGTTTCCGATGCACATGTGGAGGCATTCTGTAAACGGTGGACTATCAGAGTATTGATGAAACACAGAAATTGCATCGGGATTGAATACAACAGTCACTATGCGCACTCTCCTCTATGGGAGTAATGTCTCAAACAGTTTACGCTTTGATCGTTCCCAGGAAGACCAGTAGTAGTTTCCGATGCACATCTGGTGGCATTCTGTAATCTGTGGACTCTCTGAGTGTTGATGAAACAGAGAAATTGCATCGGGATTGAATACAATAGTCACCATGCGCACTTTCCTCCATGGGAGTAATTTCTCAAACAGTCTAACCTTTGATCATTCCCTGGAAGACCAGTAGTAGTTTCCGATGCACATCCGAAGGCATTCTGTAATCTGTGGTCTATCAGAGTGTTGATGAAACACAGAAATTGCATCGGGATTGAATACAACAGTCACCAGACGCTATTTCCTCCATGGGAGTAATGTCATAAACAGTCTACGCTTTGATCGTTCCCTGGAAGACCAGTAGTAGTTTCCGATGGACATCTAGAGGCATTCTGTAATCTATGGACCTTCAAATTGTTGATGAAACACAGAAATTGCCTCCGGATTGAATACAATATTCACCATGCGCACTTTCCTCCATGGGAGTAATGTCTCAAACAGTCTACGCTTTGATCGTTCGCTGGAAGACCAGTAGTAGTTTCCGATGCACATCTGGAGGCATTCTGTAATCTGTGGACTATCAGAGTGTTGATGAAACACAGAAATTGCATCGGGATTGAATACAACAGTCACCATCGCCACTTTCCTCCATGCGATTAATTTCTCAAACAGTCTACGCTTTTATCGTTTCCTGGAAGACCAGTAGTAGTTCCTGATGCACATCTGGAGGCATTCTGTAATCTGTGGACTATCAGAGTGTTGATGAAACACAGTTATTGCAGCGGGATTGAATACAACAGTCCCCATGCGCACATTCCTCCATGGGAGTAATGTATCAGACAGTCTACGCTTTGTTCGTTCCCTGGAAGACCAGTAGTAGTTTCCGATGCACATCTGGAGGCATTCTGTAATCTGTGGACTATCAGAGTGTTGATGAAACACAGAAATTGAATCGGGATTGAATACAACAGTCACCATCGCCACTTTCCTCCATGGGAGTAATGTCTCAAACAGTCTAAGCTTTGATCGTTCCCTGGAAGACCAGTAGTAGTTTCCGATGCACATCTGGAGGCATTCTGTAATCTGTGGACTATCGGAGTGTTGATGAAACACAGAAATTGCATTTGGACTGAATACAACAGTCACCAGGCGCTACTACCTCAATGGGAGTAATGTCTCAAACAGTCTACGCTTTGATCGTTCCCTGGGAGTCCAGTAGTAGTTTCCGAAGCACATCTGTACGCAATCTGTAATCCTTGGACCTTCAAAGTGTTGATGAAACACAGAAATTGCCTCGGGATTGAATACAGCAGTCAGCATGCGCACTTTCCTCCATGGGAGTAATGTCTCAAACAGTCTACGCTTTGATCGTTCGCTGTAAGACCAGTAGTAGTTTCCGATGCACATCTGGAGGCATTCTGTAATCTGTGGACTATCAGAGTGTTGATGAAACACAGAAATTGCATCGGGATTGAATACAACAGTCACCATCGGCACTTTCCTCCATGGGAGTAATTTCTCAAACAGTTTACGCTTTGATCGTTTCCTGGAAGACCAGTAGTAGTTTCCGATGCACATCTGGAGGCATTCTGGAATCTGTGGACTATCAGAGTGTTGATGAAACACAGAAGTTGCATCGGGATACAATACAACAGTCACCATGCGCACATTCCTCCATGGGAGTAATGCCTCAAACAGTCTACACTTGATCGTTTCCTGGAACTCCAGTAGTAGTTTCTGAGGCTCATCTGGAGGCATTCTGTAATCTGTGGACTATCAGAGTGTTGATGAAACACAGTAATTGCATCGGGATTGAATACAACAGTCACCATGCGCTCTTTCCTCCATGGGAGTAATGTCTCAGACAGTCTACGCTTTGATCGTTCCCTGGAAGACCAGTAGAAGTTTCCGATGCACATCTGGAGGCATTCTGTAATCTGAGGACTATCAGAGTGTTGATGAAACACTGTAATTGCATCGGGATTCAATACAACAGTCACCATGCGCACTTTCCGCCATGGGAGTAATGTCTCAAACAGTCTACGATTTGATCGTTCCCTAGAAGACTAGTAGTAGTTTCCGATGCACATCTGGAGGCATTCTGCAATCAGTGGACTATCAGAGTGTTGATGAAACACAGAAATTGCATCGGGATTGAATACAACAGTCACCATGCGCACTTTCTGCCATGGGAGTAATGTCTCAAACAGTCTACGCTTTGATCGTTCCCTGGAAGACCAGTAGTAGTTTCCGATGCACATCTGGAGGAATTCTGTAATCTGAGGACTATCAGAGTGTTGATGAAACACTGTAATTGCATCGGGATTCAATACAACAGTCACCATGCGCACTTTCCGCCATGGGAGTAATGTCTCAAACAGTCTACGATTTGATCGTTCCCTAGAAGACTAGTAGTAGTTTCCGATGCACATCTGGAGGCATTCTGCAATCAGTGGACTATCAGAGTGTTGATGAAACACAGAAATTGCATCGGTATTGAATACAACAGTCACCATGCGCACTTTCTGCCATGGGAGTAATGTCTCAAACAGTCTACGCTTTGATCGTTCCCTGGAAGACCAGTAGTAGTTTCCGATTCACATCTGGAGGCATTCCGAAATCTGTGGACTATCAGAGTGTTGATGAAACACAGAAATTGCATCGGGATTGAATTAGAAAGTCACCATGCGCACTTACCTCCATGGGAGTAATGTCTCAGACAGTCTACGCTTTGATCGTTACCTGGAAGACCAGTAGTAGTTTCCGATGCACATCTGGAGGCATTCTGTATTCTGTGGACTATCAGAGTGTTGATGAAACACAGAAATGGCATCGGGATTGAATACAACAGTCACCATCCGCACTTTCCTCTATGGTAGTAATGTCTCAAACAGGCTACGCTTTGATCGTTCCCTGCAAGACCAGTAGTAGTTTCCGATGCACATCTGGAGGCATTCTGTAATCCTTGGACCTTCAAAGTGTTGATGAAACACAGAAATTGCATCGCGATTGAATACAACAGTCACCATGCGCACTTTCTTCCATGGAAGTAATGTCTCAAACAGTCTACGCTTTGATCGGTCCCTGGAAGACCAGTAGTAGTTTCCGATGCACATCTGGAGGCATTCCGTAATCTGTGGACTATCAGAGTGTTGATGAAACACAGAAATTGCATCGATATTGAATACAACAGTCACCATGCGCAGTTTCCTCATTGGGAGTAATGTCTCAAACAGTCTACGCTTTGATCGTTTCCTGGAAGAGCAGTAGTAGTTTCCGATGCACATCTGGAGGCATTCTGTAATCTGTGGACTATCAGAGTATTAATGAAACACTGATATTGCTTCGGGATTGAATACAACAGTCACCATGCACACTTACCTCCATGGGAGTAATGTCTCAAACAGTTTACTCTTTGATCGTTCCCTGGAAGACCAGTAGTAGTTTCCGATGCACATCTGGAGGCATTCTATAATCTGTGGACTATCAGAGTGTGGATGAAACAAAGAAATTGCATCGGGATTGAATACAACAGTCACCACGCGCACTTACCTCCATGGGCGTAATGTCTCAAAAAGTCTACGCTTTGATCGTTTCCTGGAAGACCAGTAGTAGTTTCCGATGCACATCTGGAGCCATACTGTAATCTGTGGACTCTCAGAGTGTAGATGAAACCAAAATTGCATCGGATTGATTACAACAGTCACCATGCGCACTTTCCTCCATGGGAGTAATGTCTCAAACAGTCTACGCTTTGATCGTTCCAAGGAAGACCAGTAGTAGTTTCCGATGCACATCTGGAGGCATTCTGTAATCTGTGGACTATCAGAGTGTTGATGAAACACAGAAATTGCTTCGGGATTGGATACAACACTCACCATGCGCACTTTCCCCCATGGGAGTAGTGTCTCAAACAGTTTACGTTTTTGCTCGTTAGCTCGAAGACCAGTAGTAGTTTCCAATGCACATCTGGTGGCATTCTGTAATCTGCGGACTATCAGAGTGTTGTTGAAACACGGTAATTGCATCGGGATTGAATACAACAGTCATCATGCGCACTTTCCTCCATGGGAGAAATGTCTCAAACAGTCTACGCTTTGATCGATACCAGGAAGACCTGTAGTAGTTTCCGATGCACATCTGGAGGCATTCTGTAATCTGTGGACTATCTGAGTGTTGATGAAACACAGAAATTGCATCGGGATTGAATACAATAGTCACCATGCGCACTTTCCTCCATGGGAGTAATTTCTCAAACAGTCTAAGCTTTGATCGTTCCCTGGAAGACCAGTAGTAGTTTCCGATGCACATCCGAAGGCATTCTGTAATCTGTGGTCTATCAGAGTGTTGATGAAACACAGAAATTGCATCGGGATTGAATACAACAGTCACCAGGCTCTATTTCCTCCATGGGAGTAATGTCTCAAACAGTCTACGCTTTAATCGTTCCCTGGAAGACCAGTAGTAGTTTCCGATGCACATCTGGAGGCATTCTGTACTCCTTGGACCTTCAAAGAGTTGATGAAACACGGAAATTGCCTTGGGATTGAATACAACAGTCATCATGCGCACTTTCCTCCATGGGAATAATGTCTCAAACAGTCTACGCTTTGATCGTTCCCTGGAAGACCAGTAGTAGTTTCCGATGCACATCTGGAGGCATTCTGTAATCTGTGGACTATCAGAGTGTTGATGAAACACAGAAATTGCATCGGGATTGAATACAACAGTCACCATCAACACATTCCTCCATGGGAGTAATTTCTCAAACAGTCTACGCTTTGATCGTGTCCTGGAAGACCAGTAGTAGTTTCCGATGCACATCTGGAGGCATTCTGTAATCTGAGGACTATCAGAGTGTTTATGAAACACATAAATGGCATCGGCATTGAATACAACAGTCACCATGCGCACATTCCTCCATGGGAGTAATGTCTCAGAGAGTCTACATTTTGATCGTTCCGTGGAAGACCAGTAGTAGTTTCCGATGCACATCTGGAGGCATTCTGTAATCTGTGGACTATCAGAGTGTTGATGAAACACAGAAATTGCATCGGGATTGAATACAACAGTCACCAGCCGCTATTTCCTCCATGGGAGTAATGTCTCAAAGAGTCTACGCTTTGATCGTTCCCTGGAAGACCAGTAGTAGTTTCCGATGGATATCTGGAAGCATTCTGTAATCCTTGGACCTTCAAATTGTTGATGAAACACAGAAATTGCCTCGGGATTGAATACAATAGTCACCATGCGCACTTTCCTCCATGGGAGTAATGTCTCAAAGAGTCTACGCTTTGATCGTTCCCTGGAAGACCAGTAGTAGTTTCCGATGCACATCTGGAGGCATTCTGTAATCTGTGGACTATCAGAGTGTTGATGAAACACAGAAATTGCAGCGGGATTGAATACAACAGTCACCATCGCCACTTTCCTCCATGTGATTAATTTCTCAAACAGTCTACGCCTTGATCGTTTCCTGGAAGACCAGTAGTAGTTCCCGATGCACATCTGGAGGCATTCTGTAATCTGTGGACTATCAGAGTGTTGATGAAACACAGTAATTGCATCGGCATTGAATACAACAGTCACCATGCGCACTTTCCTCCATGGGAGTAATGGCTGAAAGAGTCTACGCTTTGTTCGTTCCCTGGAAGACCAGTAGTAGTTTCCGATGCACATCTTGAGGCATTCTGCAATCTGTGGACTATCAGCGTGTTGATGAAACACAGAAATTGCATTAGGATTAAATACAACAGTCACCAGGCGCTACTTCCTCAATGGGAGTAATGTCTGAAACAGTCTACGCTTTGATCGTTCCCTGGGAGTCCAGTAGTAGTTTCCGATGCACATCTGTACGCGATCTGAAATCCTTGGACCTTCAAAGTGTTGATGAAACACAGAAATTGCCTCGGGATTGAATACAACAGTCACCATGCGCACTTTCCTCCATGGGAGTAATGTCTCAAACAGTCTACGCTTTGATCGTTCCCTGGAAGACCAGTAGTAGTTTCCGATGCACATCTGGAGGCATTCTGTAATCCTTGGACCTTCAAAGTGTTGATTAAACACAGAAATTGATTCGGGATTGAATACAACAGTCACCATACGCACTTTCCTCCATGGGAGTAATGTCTCAAACAGTCTACGTTTTGATCGTTTCCTGGAAGAGCAGTAGTAGTTTCCGATGCACATCAGGAGGCATTCTGTAATCTGTGGACCATCAGAGTGTTGATGAAACACAGTAATTGCATCGGGATTGAATACAACAGTCACCATGCGCACTTTCCTCCATGGGAGTAATGTCTCAGACAGTCTACACTTTGATCGTTCCCTGGAAGACCAGTAGTAGTTTTCGATGCGCATGTGGAAGCATTCTGTAATCGGTGGACTATCAGAGTATTGATGAAACACAGAAATTGCATCGGGATTGAATACAACAGTCACTATGCGCACTCTCCTCTATGGGAGTAATGTCTCAAACAGTCTACGCTTTGATCGTTCCCAGGAGGACCAGTAGTAGTTTCCGATGCACATCTGGTGGCATTCTGTAATCTGTGGACTCTCTGAGTGTTGATGAAACAGAGAAATTGCATCGGGATTGAATACAATAGTCACCATGCGCACTTTCCTCCATGGGAGTAATTTCTCAAACAGTCTAACCTTTGATCATTCCCTGGAAGACCAGTAGTAGTTTCCGATGCACATCCGAAGGCATTCTGTAAACTGTGGTCTATCAGAGTGTTGATGAAACACAGAAATTGCATCGGGATTGAATGCAACAGTCACCAGACGCTATTTCCTCCATGGGAGTAATGTCATAAACAGTCTACGCTTTGATCGTTCCCTGGAAGACCAGTAGTAGTTTCCGATGGACATCTGGAGGCATTCTGTAATCTGTGGACTATCAGAGTGTTGATGAAACACAGAAATTGCATCGGGATTGAATACAACAGTCACCATCGCCACTTTCCTCCATGGGATTAATTTCTCAAACAGTCTACGCTTTGATCGTTTCCTGGAAGACCAGTAGTAGTTCCTGATGCACATCTGGAGGCATTCTGTAATCTGTGGACTATCAGAGTGTTGATGAAACACAGTTATTGCAGCGGGATTGAATACAACAGTCCCCATGCGCTCTTTCCTCCATGGGAGTAATGTATCAGACAGTCTACGCTTTGTTCGTTCCCTGGAAGACCAGTAGTAGTTTCCGATGCACATCTGGAGGCATTCTGTAATCTGTGGACTATCAGAGTGTTGATGAAACACAGAAATTGCATCGGGATTGAATACAACAGTCACCATCGCCACTTTCCTCCATGGGGGTAATGTCTCAAACAGTCTAAGCTTTGATCGTTCCCTGGAAGACCAGTAGTAGTTTCCGATGCACATCTGGAGGCATTCTGTAATCTGTGGACTATCAGAGTGTTGATGAAACACAGAAATTGCATTTGGACTGAATACAACAGTCACCAGGCGCTACTTCCTCAATGGGAGTAATGTCTCAAACAGTCTACGCTTTGATCGTTCCCTGGGAGTCCAGTAGTAGTTTCCGATGCACATCTGTACGCAATCTGTAATCCTTGGACCTTCAAAGTGTTGATGAAACACAGAAATTGCCTCGGGATTGAATACAACAGTCAGCATGCGCACTTTCCTCCATGGGAGTAATGTCTCAAACAGTCTACGCTTTGATCGTTCGCTGTAAGACCCGTAGTAGTTTCCGATGCACATCTGGAGACATTCTGTAATCTGTGGACTATCAGAGTGTTGATGAAACACGGAAATTGCATCTGGATTAAATACAACTGTCACATAGCACACTCTCCTCCATGGGAATAATGTCTCAAAGTGTCTACGATTTGATCGTTCCCAGGAAAACCAGTAGCAGTTTCCGATGCACATCGGGGGGCATTCTGTAATCTGTGGACTATCTGAGTGTTGATGTAACACAGAAATTGCATCGGGATTGAATACAACATTCGCCATGTGCACTTTCCTCCATGGTAGTAATATCTCAAACAGTCTAAGCTTTGATCGTTCCCTGGAAGACCAGTAGTAGTTTCCGATGCACATCTGAAGGCATTCTGTAATCTGTGGACTATCACAGTGTTGATGAAACACGGAAATTGCATCGGGATTGAATACAACAGTCACCAGGCGCTATTTCCTCCATGGGAGTAATGTCTCTAACAGTCTACGCTTTGATCGTTCCCTGGAAGACCAGTAGTAGTTTCCGATGCACATCTGGAGGCATTCTGTAATCCTTGGACCTTCAATGTGTTGATGAAACACAGAAATTGCCTCAGGATAGAATACAACAGCCACCATGCGCACTTTCCTCCATGGGAGTAATGTCTCAAACAGTATACGCTTTGATCGTTCCCTGGAAGACCAGTAGTAGTTTCCGATGCACATCTGGAGGCATTCTGTAATCTGTGGACTATCAGAGTGTTGATGAAACACAGAAATTGCATCGGGATTGAATACAACAGTCACCATCGGCACTTTCCTCCATGGGAGTAATACCTCAAACAGTTTACGCTTTGATCGTTTTCTGGAAGACCAGTAGTAGTTTCCGATGCACATCTGGAGGCATTCTGGAATCTGTGGACTATCAGAGTGTTGATGAAACACAGAAGTTGCTTCGGGATTCAATACAACAGTCACCATGCGCACTTTCCTCCATGGGAGTAATGTCTCAGACAGTCTACGCTTTGATCGTTCCCTGGAAGACCAGTAGAAGTTTCCGATGCACATCTGGAGGCATTCTGTAATCTGTGGACTATCAGAGTGTTGATGAAACACAGTAATTGCATCGGCATTGAATACAACAGTCACCATGCGCACTTTCCTCCATGGGAGTAATGGCTGAAACAGTCTACGCTTTGATCGTTCAGTGGAAGACCAGTAGTAGATTCCCATGCACATCTGGAGGCATTCTGTAATCCTTGGACCTTCAATGTGTTGATGAAACACAGAAATTGCCTCAGGATAGAATACAACAGCCACCATGCGCACTTTCCTCCATGGGAGTAATGTCTCAAACAGTATACGCTTTGATCGTTCCCTGGAAGACCAGTAGTAGTTTCCGATGCACATCTGGAGGCATTCTGTAATCTGTGGACTATCAGAGTGTTGATGAAACACAGAAATTGCATCGGGATTGAATACAACACTCACCATCGGCACTTTCCTCCATGGGAGTAATACCTCAAACAGTTTACGCTTTGATCGTTTTCTGGAAGACCAGTAGTAGTTTCCGATGCACATCTGGAGGCATTCTGGAATCTGTGGACTATCAGAGTGTTGATGAAACACAGAAGTTGCTTCGGGATTCAATACAACAGTCACCATGCGCACTTTCCTCCATGGGAGTAATGTCTCAGACAGTCTACGATTTGATCGTTCCCTGGAAGACCAGTAGAAGATTCCGATGCACATCTGGAGGCATTCTGTAATCTGTGGACTATCAGAGTGTTGATGAAACACAGTAATTGCATCGGCATTGAATACAACAGTCACCATGCGCACTTTCCTCCATGGGAGTAATGGCTGAAACAGTCTACGCTTTGATCGTTCAGTGGAAGACCAGTAGTAGATTCCCATGCACATCTGGAGGCATTCTGTAATCTGTGGACTATCTGAGTGTTGATGAAACACAGAAATTGCATCGGGATTGAATACAACAGTCACCATGCGCACTTTCCTCCATGGGAGTAATGTGTCAAACAGTCTAAGCTTTGATCGTTACCTGGAAGACCAGTAGTAGTTTCCGATGCACATCTGGAGGCATTCTGTAATCTCCGGACTATCAGAGTGTTGATGAAACACTGTAATTGCATCGGGATTGAATACAAGTCACCATGCGCACTTTCCGCCATGGGAGTAATGTCTCAAACAGTCTACGCTTTGATCGTTCCCTGGAAGCCCAGTAGTAGTTTTCGATGCACATCTGGACGCAATCTGTAATCTGTGGACTATCAGAGTGTTGATGAAACACAGAAGTTGCCTCGGGATTCAATACAACAGTCACCATGCGCACATTCCTCCATGAGAGTAATGCCTCAAACAGTCTACGGTTTGATCGTTTCCTGGAAATCCAGTAGTAGTTTTCGATGCACATCTGGAGGCATTCTGTAATCTGTGGACTATCAGAGTGTTGATGAAACACAGTAATTGCATCGGGAATGAATACAACAGTCACCATGCGCACTTTCCTCCATGGGAGTAATGTCTCAGACAGTCTACGATTTGATCGTTCCCTGGAAGACCAGTAGTAGTTTCCGATGCACATCTGGAGGCATTCTGTAATCTGTGGACTATCAGAGTGTTGATGAAACACAGACATTGCATCTTGATTGAATACAAAAGTCACCATGCGCACTTTCCTCCATGGGATTAATGGCTCAAACAGTCTACGCTTTGATCGTTTCCTGGAAGACCAGTAGTAGTTTCCGATGCACATCTGGAGGCATTCTGTAATCATTGGACTATCTGCGTGTTGATGAAACACAGAAATTGCATCGGGATTGAATACAACAGTCACCATGCGCACTTTCCTCCATGGGAGTAATGTCTCAAACAGTCTAAGCTTTGATCGTTACCTGGACGACCAGTAGTAGTTTCCGATGCACATCTGGAGGCATTCTGTATTCTGTGGACTATCTGAGTGTTGATGAAACACAGTAATTGCATCGGGATTGAATACAACAGTCACCATGCGCACTTTCCTCCATGGAAGTAATGTCTCAAAAAGTCTACGCTTTGATCTTTCTCTGGAAGACCAGTAGTAGTTTCCGATGCACATCTGGAGGAATTCCGTAATCTGTGGACTATCAGAGTGTTGATGAAACACAGAAATTGCATCAAGATTGAATACAACATTCACCATGCGCACTTACCTCCATGGGAGTAATGTCTCAAACAGTCTACGATTTGATCGTTCCCTGGAAGACCAGTAGTAGTTTCCGATGCACATCTGGAGGCATTCCGTAATCTGAGGACTATCAGAGTGTTGATGAAACACTGTAATTGCATCGGGATTCAATACAACTGTCACCATGCGCACATTCCGCCATGGGAGTAATGTCTCAAACAGTCTACGATTTGATCGTTCCCTAGAAGACTAGTAGTAGTTTCCGATGCACATCTGGAGGCATTCTGCAATCAGTGGACTATCAGAGTGTTGATGAAACACAGAAATTGCATCGGGATTGAATACAACAGTCACCATGCGCACTTTCTGCCATGGGAGTAATGTCTCAAACAGTCTACGCTTTGATCGTTCCCTGGAAGACCAGTTGTAGTTTCTGATTCACATCTGGAGGCATTCTGAAATCTGTGGACTATCAGAGTGTTGATGAAACACAGAAATTGCATCGGGATTGAATTAGAAAGTCACCATGCGCACTTACCTCCATGGGAGTAATGTCTCAGACAGTCTACGCTTTGATCGTTTCCTGGAAGACCAGTAGTAGTTTCCGATGCACATCTAGAGGCATTCCGTAATCTGTGGACTATCAGAGTGTTGATGAAACACAGAAATTGCATCGGGTTTGAATACAACAGTCACCATGCCCAGTTTCGTCAATGGGACTAATGTCTCAAACAGTCTACGCTTTGATCGTTACCTGGAAGACCAGTAGTAGTTTCGATCCACATCTGAAGGCATTCTGTAATCTGTGGACTATCAGAGTGTTGATGAAACACTGATATTGTATCGGGATTGAATACAACAGTCACCATGCGCACTTACCTCCATGGGAGTAATGTCTGAAACAGTTTACTCTTTGATCGTTTCCTGGAAGACCAGTAGTAGTTTCCGATGCACAACTGGAAGCATTCTGTAATCTGTGGACTATCAGAGTGTTGATGAAACACAGAAATGAATCGGGATGGAATACAACAGTCACCATGCGCACTTCCCTCCATGGGAGTAATGTCTCAAACAGTCTACGCTTTGATCGTTCCCTGGAAAACCAATAGTGGTTTCCGATGCACATCTGAATGCATTCTGTAATCTGTGGACTATCAAATTGTTGATGGAACACAGAAATTGCATCGGGATTGAATGCAACAGTCACCATGCGCACTTTCCTCCATGGGAGTAATGTCTCAGACAGTCTAGGTTTTGATCGTTCCCTGAAAGACCAGTAATAGTTTCCGATGCACATCTGAAGGCATTCTGTAATCTGTGGACTATCAGAGTGTTGATGAAACACAGAAATTGCATCGGGATTGAATACAACAGTCACCATGCGCACTTTCCTCCATGGGAGTAATGGCTCAAACAGTCTACGCATTGATCGTTCCCTGGAAGACCAGTAGTAGTTTCCGATGCACATCTGGAGGCATTCTGTAATCCTTGGACCATCAGAGTGTTGATGAAACACAGAAATTGCATCGGGATTGCATACAACAGTCACCATGCGCACTTTCCGCCATGGGAGTAATGTCTCAAACAGTCTACGATTTGATCGTTCCCTAGAAGACCAGTATTAGTTTTCGATGCACATCTGGAGGCATTCTAGAATCAGTGCACTATCAGAGTGTTGATGAAACACAGAAATTGCATTGGGATTGAATACAACAGTCACCATGCGCACTTTCCGCCATGCGAGTAATGTCTCAAACTGTCTACGCTTTGATCGTTCCCTGGAAGACCAGTAGTAGTTTCCGATTCACATCTGGAGGCATTCTGAAGTCTGTGGACTATCTGAGTGTTGATGAAACACAGAAATTGCATCGGGATTGTATTACACAGTCACCATGCGCACTTACCTCCATGGGAGTAATGTCTCAAACAGTCTACGCTTTGATCGTTTCCTGGAAGACCAGTAGTAGTTTCCGATACACATCTGGAGGCATTCTGTAATCTGTGGACTATCAGAGTGTTGATGAAACACAGAAATTGCATCGGGATTCAATACAACAGCCACCATGCGCACTTTCCTCCATGGGAGTAATGTCTCAAACAGTCTACGCTTTGATCGTTCCCAGGAAGACCAGTAGTAGTTTCAGATGCACATCTGGAGGTATTCTGTAATCTCCGGACTATCAGAGTGTTGATGAAACACTGTAATTGCATCGGGATTGAATACAACAGTCACCATGCGTACTTTCCCCCAAGGGAGTAATGTCTCAAACAGTCTACGCTTTGATCGTTCACTGGAAGACCAGTAGTAGTTTACGATGCACATCTGGAGGCATTCTGTAATCTGTGGACTATCTGAGTGTTGATGAAACTCAGAAATTGCATCGCGATTGAATACAACAGTCACCATGCGCACTTTCCTCCACGGGAATATTGTCTCAAACAGTCTACCCTTTGATCATTAGCTGGAACACCAGTAGTAGTTTCCGATGCACATCTGGAGGCATTCTGTAATCTGTGGACTATCAGAGTGTTGATGAAACACAGAAATTGCATCGGGATTTAATACAACAGTAGACATGCGCACTTTCCTCCATGGGAGTAATGCCTCAAACAGTCTACGGTTTGATCGTTTCCTGGAAGTCCAGTAGTAGTTTCCGATGCACATCTGGAGGCATCCTGTAATCTGTGGACTATCAGACTGTTGATGAAACACAGAAATTGCATCGGGATTGAATACAACAGTCACCATGCGCACTTTCCTCCATGGGAGTAATGTCTCAGACAGTCTAGGTTTTGATCGTTCCCTGAAAGACCAGTAATAGTTTCCGATGCACATCTGAAGGCATTCTGTAATCTGTGGACTATCAGAGTGTTGATGAAACACAGAAATTGCATCGGGATTGAATACAACAGTCACCATGCGCACTTTCCTCCATGGGAGTAATGGCTCAAACAGTCTACGCATTGATCGTTCCCTGGAAGACCAGTAGTAGTTTCCGAAGCACATCTGGAGGCATTCTGTAATCTCCGGACTATCAGAGTGTTGATGACACAGAGAAATTGCATCGGGATTGAATACAACAGTCACCATGCGCACTTTCCGCCATGGGAGTAATGTCTCAAATAGTCTACGCTTTGATCGTTCCCTGGAAGACCAGTAGTAGTTTCCGATGCACATCTGGAGGCATTCTGTAATCTGTGGACTATCAGAGTGTTAATGAAACACAGAAGTTGCATCGGGATTCAATACAACAGTCACCATGCGCACTTTCCTCCATGGGAGTAATGCCTCAAACAGTCTACGGTTTGATCGTTTCCTGGAACTCCAGTAGTACTTTCCGATGCACATCTGGAGGCATTCTGTAATCTGTGGACTATCACAGTGTTGATGAAACACAGAAGTTGCATCGGGATTCAATACAACAGTCACCATGCGCACTTTCCTCCATGGGAGTAATTTCTCAGACAGTCTACACTTTGATCGTTCCCTGGAAGACCAGTAGTAGTTTCCGATGCACATCTGGAGGCATTCTGTAATCTGTGGACTATCAGAGTATTGATGAAACACAGAAATTGCATCGGGATTGAATACAACAGGCACCATGCGCACTCTCCTCCATGGGACTAATGTCTCAAACAGTCTACGCTTTGATCGTTCCCAGGAAGACCAGTAGTAGTTTCCGATGCACATCTGGAGGCATTCTGTAATCTGTGGACTATCTGAGTGTTGATGAAACACAGAAATTGCATCGGGATTGAATACAACAGTCACCATGCGCAATTTTCTCCATGGGAGTAATTTCTCAAACAGTCTAAGTTTTCATCGTTCCCTGGAAGACCAGTAGTAGTTTCCGATGCACATCCGAAGGCATTCTGTAATCTGTGGACTATCACAGTGTTGATGAAACACAGAAATTGCATCGGGATTGAATACAACAGTCACCAGCCGCTATTTCCTCGATGGGAGTAATGTTTCAAACGGTCTAAGATTTGATCGTTCCCTGGAAGAACATTAGTAGTTTCCGATGGACATCTCGAGGCATTCTGTAATCCTTGGACCTTCAAATTGTTGATGAAACACAGAAATTGAATGGGGATTGAATACTACAGTCACCATGCGCACTTACCTCCATGGGAGT